>NC_138903.1:84937436-86137436 GCF_965194825.1 Balaenoptera physalus
ACAAGAAATCTCCATTTCTCTATTCTCCTTCAAGGGTACCAATTCTCCAAATATTTGTCTCTACTCACTAACTCAATTTCTTCATTTATTTTTCAAACCATGGTATTGAAATGCTCTTCCAAATACTTATCTATACTTGGGAACTCAACTCTTTTTGTCTTGAAAAAGCTCTCACCAAAGAAACCAATGACTTCCATTTTGCCCAAGCCAATGAGGGAATCTCTGACCTAATTTTATTGACCCATCAACAGCACTTGGCTCTCCTTGAATCATTATCTAGTTTTCTATGTCACTAGACACTTTTCTTAGTCTCCTTTGCTGGCTCTTCCTCCCGGATAAGACTTTTAGAAGTTGGAGTGCCCCAGGAGTCTTTCCTTACCCCTTGTTTCCTCTGTACACACTCTCCCTAAGCTATCTCATCCAGTACCATGAGTTCAAATCTATATACTGATGCCTCTCATATCTATAGCTCCAGCCTGGACTGCTCTTCTGAACTTCAGAAACCATATAATATATACAACTCCCTACTCCACATTGCCACTTGGAAAGTCTAATAGACTTCTCAACCTTAATAGAGCCCACATAGAATTAGAGAGTTTTACTTCTAAATCTGCTCCCTGCCAACCCTTCTCCTTTTGAGTAAACACCCAGTTCTTGAGACTAAAAACAAAAGGTAGGACTCATCCTTGATTCTTCTCTTTCCTTCAGATTTCAGGTCCTTCCATCAGTAAGTCCTGTCATACCTCCAAATATCTATTTCCAAAGATATTTCTACCCTTAAAATGTTTCAAATACATTTCTGCTGGATTTGAAAATCCCAGTCCAAGTCACTATCATCTCTCCCCTGGACTACTGCAATAGTCCCCTAATTTGTCTCCCTGTTTCTACTCATTTTCCCCTACAACCTGTCTTCTTTACAGCACCTCCCATAATTTTGTGAAAACATCAATCAGATAATGGTGCTTCATAGCTTAAAAACTTTCCAGTGTCTCTCCATGAAACCTAAAATAAAATACAAACTCCTTATCTTGGACTACAACTCATATATGATGTAGCTTCTTCCTGTATCTCCACTCTCAGGTCCTTCCATCCTCCTCCTCATTAATTGTGCTACAGTCAAACTGGTTCTTCTTACATAGTAAGCTTATTTCTTATTTATGTTCCAGGGACTTTGAAATATGAATAAATAAATATATATGAACTACTTTGAAATATATATTATAAGAAATATCGGGTTGGCCAAAAAGTGCATTCGGGTTTTTCATAAAATGTTACAGAAAAACCCGAATGCACTTTTTGGCCAATCCTATATGTATACACTTTGATATACAGAGAGAGAGAGACTTGTGCTTGGATGACTTTTCTCCCAAATATTTACATGGCTGCCTCTTTCTCATCTTTCAAGTCTCAAGTCAAATACCATTTTTCCACAAAGGCTTTCCCCAACCACCTTGGCTAAATTGGTCACCTGGTCACCCTCCCTGAAAGTATGATAGTTCTTCTTATTATTTTCAGTACTAGAAATCTTCTCACTTATTTGCATTTTATTCTCTGCTTTCCCCACTGAAATATAAGTTCCTTGAGGACAGGGACTGCGTCGATCTTGGATCCTTAGCATAGGATTTTTAGAACCTGGAAAGCACCTGTACCACGATAGGCACCCAATAAATATTTTTAGCAGACTCACTACGATACTCTTACGTCTTTAAATGGAAATTCAAAAACATGGTAAATATGAGGAGTGGTTACATGAGGTCACCAAAAGTCGAACAGGAAACACAGTTAAGGGCCTTATCCAGTTACAGAGCAGTCTGCATTGCAAAAAGTCAAAATCATATAGATAGATAGATAAATAGATAGATAGACACACCATTCTGTGGCTTGAATTTTTTAGGCCAATGTGATAACATTTCCACTTTAAAAGTGATTTAATGTCCTTGAAAGTAAGAAATGCTTGGTAGATGACTATGAATTTAGGTTTGCCAAAGTTCTTTAAGTGTAACATAGACGTTTATAGGGCAAAGAGCCTTCCCAAAATAAAAATACATCTATATAAAATATAAAATAAACCACCTCCTCTTTCAACCATAATCTGGTGAAATTGGCTGTACACATTCCAAAAACAAAGATTGTTACACAAATTGAATTATAAAAGTGATCTCTTTTTGACAGCTTTTTGAGGCATAATTGATATACAAGAAACTGCACATATTTAATGTATACAATATGATGAGTTTAGACATATGCATACACCCATGAAGCCATCACCACCAATCAAGGTAGTAGACATATCTATCACTTCCAAAAGCCTCCTTGTGTCCCTTTGTTTTTTTCTTATGGTAAAAACATTTAACATGAGATCTACCCTCTCAAGACATTCTTCAGTTTACCAAACAGTATTGGGTTTTTTGTTGTTTTTGTTCATTTTTTTACATTCCATGTTTTTTTTTTCTTCCAGTTTTTTTGAGATATAATTGACATACAGCACTGTATAAGTTTAAGGCACACAGCATAATTATTTGACTTAACGTACCTCATGAGCTGTTTATCACAGTAAGTTTAGTGAACGTCCACCATCTCAAATAAACTTAAAGAAATAGAAAAAAATTTTTTCCTTGTGATGAGAACTCTTAGGATTTGCTCTCTTAACAACTTTCATATATAACATACAGCAGTGTTAATTATATTTATCATGTTGTACATTACATCCTTAGTACTTATTTATCTTGTAACTGGAAGATTGTACCTTTTGACTGCTTTCATCCAATTCCCTCTCCCCACAACCTCTGCCTCTGGTAACCACAAATCTGAACCCTTTCTCTATGAGTTTGTTTATTTGTTTTTGAAGTATAATTGACCTAAAACACTATGTTAGTTTCTGTTCCACAGCACAGTGATTCAATATTTCTATACATTTCAAAATTATCACCATAAGTCTAGTTACGATCTGTTACCTTGCAAACATATTCCATAGTTATTTACTATATTCCCCACACTGTACATTTCATATCCTTATGTCATTTATTTTGCCTCACCTATTTCTCTCCCCCACACCCCCCACCATACAGTATTGTTAGCTATAGGGACTATGTTGTACAGCAGGTCTCTAGAACTTATTCATCTTACATAAGTAAAACTTTATAACCATTGAACAACAACTCCCCATTTCCCCATCCCTCCAGCCCCCGGCAACCATCATTGTATTCTCTGCTTCTGTGAGCTGACAATTTTAGATACTTCATATAAGTGGAATCAATAGTCTTGGCAATGACTTCTTGGCTATGACACCAAAAGCCCAGGTAATAAAACCAAAAAGCACAGGCAATAAAACCAAGTGGAACTACATCAAACTAAAAGGTTTCTGCACAGCAAAAGAGCCAATCAACAAAATGAAAAGGCAATCTATGGAATGAGAGAAAACATTTGCAAATCATATAATTGATGAGTTAATATCTGAAATAAACTCCTATAATTCAATAGCAAAAAACGCCCAAACAACTCGACTAAGAAAAGGGGGAAAGGACTTGAATAGGCATTTCTCCAAAGAAGACATACAGATGGCTAACAGGTACATGAAAAGGTGTGCACCATCACCAATCATCAGGGAAATGCATATCAAAACCACGAGATGTCACCTCACACCTCTTAGGATGGAGATTATAAATAAAAACAAAAAGTATGTGTCGGCAAAGATGTAGAGAAATTGGAACCCTTGTACACTGTTGGTAGGAATGTAAAATGGTAGAGCAGCTATGGAAAACAGTAATGTAGGTTCCTCAAAAAATTAAAAAATAGAACTACCATATGATCCAGCAATTCCACTTCTGAGTATAAGCCAAAAGAATTGAAATTAGGATATCAAAGAGATAGTTGCTTTCTCATGTTCATTGCCATATTATGCACAATAACCAAGATATGGAAACAACCTAAATGTCCATTGACAGATGAATGGATCAAAAAAGTATGGTCTAAACATACAATAGAATATTATTCAGCCTTAAAAAATAAGGAAATCCTGCCATTTGTGACAACATGGATAAACCTGGAAGACATCATGCTAAGTGAAATAAGCCAGTAACAGAAAGACAAATATTGTAGGCATATGATCTTTAAAGTAAATTCTCTCCTTCCTTTTCCTCACTCACTCCCTAAGTGAGTGATTCTTTACCGAAATATCTTTGTATTAGTTTTGTAGGGCTGCCTTAACAAAGTACCACAAACTGGGTGGCTTAAAACAACAAAAATTTAGTCTCTTACTGTTCAGGAGTCCAGAAGTCTGATCAAGGTGTTGGCAGGATTGGTTCCTTCTAGAGGCAGTGAGGGAGAATCTGTCCCATGCTTCTCTCCTAGCTTCTGGTGGTTAATGCAATCCTTGGCATTTCTCTTCCTCTGTCCTCACATGGTCTTCTTCCCTGTTTGTATACTGGTCTTCAAATCTCTCTCCCGTTGTAAAGACACTAGTCATTGGGTTCATGTCTCACTCTAATCCAGTATGACCTCATCCTACCTTGATTACATCTGCAAAGATCCTATTTCCAAATAAGGTCACATTACAGGTACTGGGGGTTAGGACTTCATTATTCTTTTTTTTTTGCGGGGACGGGGGACAATTGATCCCATAACACTTTGATTTAGACCTGTTACAATAGCTTATAATTCACACTATTATTATGCCTATAGTACCCTGAGCTTCAGGTTTAACAAGGTATGAGTCTGCATTTTACAAGTTTGGATTTATAAGCTTATTTTTCTTTAATAAAAGGATATTTTAAGCCTCGAGATAATATATTTCAAACATAGGAAATCCCAAAATTCCTATTTCTAATAGAAGCATGCTATTTTGGAAATTTTTATTTTGGCTTTTTGCCTTGTCTTTCAAAGAGAGACAACCATCTGTCTAACTCAGTTAAAAAAATATCTTGGCAAATAAAGAATATTACTGACATGGAATATGAGATTTGAGGCGGAAAATTCATTTTAATTTAATTACTGCTTCTAAAGATTAACAGAAGTAGCTGCCACTGATTGGTGCCACTTTGAATGTTGCCAAGTACTGAAGCAACCTTCAGGGTATTCTCCTCTGCTAATGAAATAAAGTTAGTATCATTATGAAAAAGAGTCTAGAAGGAATATACGGAGTTGTCATTCTATTACTGGGACTAGCTCTAAGCAAATACCTTTCAGCCCTTGTTTTAAGAAAATCATTAGTTCATGTAAATAAAAGTATAATTAATGGTATACTCTTATCTTTCTTATGTAGTGTTTTGTAGTGGACTAGTGTAGTGAGATCTCTATAACTAAGATTCTTCAATGACCACAAATAGATAATAGTAATGATACTAGGACACTCTGTGTAATACTTTACAATTGTATAAAGAAAGGTGACTTTATGGAATTGCTTATTATGTGGGCTGTGAGTTGAGAATATATGGTTACAATCCATTTAATGAAGTTCTCCTAAAAACCAAAAGCCCGTAAAACCTGAAACATAAAAATTCCTTTCTGCTAAATCAAATGCTTTTTCACCATTCCAGTGTTGTAAGTATCACTTCCCTCTTAAATCTCTGAGGAAAGCAAATCCATGTATGCTATTCATAACACTTATGAGCAAGCTGTGGTTTTTAATAAAACACAATTCATTTGTGCATATAATAAGCAGATGTAACCCCCTTTGCCCTCCAAGAATAGAGTTGTTTGCATTTATGAATGGTCCCAATCAGGTAAATACACTTATAATTGGTTCTTTATCAATCCTAACCAGAAAAAGTCTTCTCTTATTCACTAGGTTGAGGTCTGAGTTTTGAGATCTGAATCAAATTAAATTTTCTAAATCCTTTTCCATGCAAATTTCAAATTCAGGGACATACATAAAATTTTGTCATTGGCAAGACTGAAATTTCCTTTGGAAATCACAGAATTCAAAGCTGGAAGAGACCTTTGGCAACATTTAGCTAATGGCAGAGCTAGGACGAGACCCTAGGTCTCTTGTTTTCCCATTTTAGTGTTTTTTCTATTGCTGAACACTACTTCTCCATATGTCCAATGATTTATTTGCAGCATCAAAGTCTCAAAGAAATCTAATTTGATTCAATTGGCTGCAATAGATATTTTAAATCTCCAATTATACATAAGACCTAAATGACATCATTTCTAAAATAATCACTAACTCCAAATCCCTTATCAAACATAATTCAGTCTTTTGAGCTGACATTTTAAGAAGCATTCCCTTTTTAACTATACCTTTGATCAGTCTTTCATTCTGACTAATCAGCATCTCCCTGGGATGCTTCCCAGAAAGTAAGTATGATGTTTTCCAAACCTGCTAATTGAATAGAAAGACTTTTTTCTGTTTTGATATGTGTGTTTGGTTGCGGTATGCTTACAATAAGCAGCTTTTAAGATTGATTAAAGCCCTTTGCGTCAATTCAATTATTAATTAATCTCAGCAGCCATTTATTGCTTTGTGTACCACAGAAAAATAGAGATCATCCTTTAATTATTGATTCATCTGATAGTAGTGCACCAGCTGTACAACCTTTACAAATCAACATTTCTGTTGATATATTTTCAGCTTGCTTTGCTTTCCTTGTCAAAAGGAGAAATTTTAAAGCCATCTGTTAGACTCACAACCTCCGTTTTCTCCTACTGATCATTCTGAGCAAAATTATCAGGCACAAAGTCACTCTGCTCCTTGCAGGTAAGAAGACTTCCCTCTTCTTAGAGGGCTTAGAATGGCACAGAGCTTCTGGATTAATCAAGATGATAATTTTTCTTTTTACTTTTTCTCAAGAACGATAGGTCAGAAATAGCTTAATCAATATATATTTTTTAATTATATAAATTATTTTCATATCACATTGGGAAAATTCCCCCACAGTGACTATTACATTTATTTTAGTGTTAATTCTGTCGATATGTGAAAAATATTTCCTGTGTAATTAGAGATATTTAAACTATGAAAATAAAAATTTGCTTTAAGTATTTTCTCCATTATAGATGGAGAGAGATGCTACAGCAGAGTTCTCTATCTGTTTCATGAGCATTAGCCAAGCTTACCAATGCAGAATTCTCATTCTGGTCAGTTGGTTCACTTATTGACAAGTCCACAATCACTAAGAATTTCTTCTAATCCTTTTCTAGAAATAGTGCCTGTGTTATGTTAGATACTGATTTGGCTGCTATAAATCAGAGATCTTGAATACTAGGTCTTAATACTAGGTTTAGCTGCTTAAACTAGAAAGATTTATTTCCATTTCACATCAGAACCTGGGTAAGCAGCTTCAAAATCGGCAGGGATCCTGGTTCCTTCTAACATATTGATCTGATATCATTGATACATACCTACCATCTCCTTGTCCAGGAGAGTTGTATAGGTCCTGTTATCATGTTTACATTCCAGTCTGAAGGAAGGACATAAAGACACAAGAGAGGAAATGCCCCTTTCTTTTAAATGAATGGCCTAGATATGAGATGCATCACTTCTGTTCACATTCCATTGGCAAAAACCTGGTCACAACGGCTAGCCTTACATACCTAGCACAGAGCCTGTGAAATGTAGTCTTTGACTATTTGGTCATATGTCCAACATAAATTCTATTCCTATATACGAAAGGGAGAATGAAATTGGGGGATAATTAGCAGTCTTCACCACTGTACTAGTCAGGGAAATTAAAATTAATATTCAGTCAATAATTCCTTTCATTTGTGTAGCACTTTTTTCTGAGCTCTTTCAGTTATCTAACTTTAACCTCACTTTAGTCAATTCTTAATAATCTACACTAAAACCTGGGAGGAGAGGAGAATCACAAATAATTGAAAGTGGCAAGTAATACAAATATGATTAATAGTTTATTTTGATTTGAATGTTCTGGCTCTTGGATGCCTAAACAATCAAAGCAGGCAATATTGAAATACCATTAAGCTTCAAATACACTAGGACATTTCACACCTACAGACAGATGTGCTCATGCTGTTCTTTCTGTCTGCAATGGCCTTTTCTTGCTTGCTTGCCTGCCAAACATGCAACCAATTTTAAAGATTCATCTTAAGTGTTATCTCCTCCATACCCTCAGCAAAAGACTTTCCCACTAACCCAGGTAAAACTGACTATACCATCTGTTGTGTTCTCATTCTATCTTCCATAAGTCATAATGCATTGCATCCACTGGTTTATGTATCTGTCTCCCCCAATAGAAAGAAAATTTTGAGGTTAAGGACAAAGCTTAATTCGTGTATATTCTCAGCTCGTGGCACAGAGCCTTGTATATTACAGGTATGCAATGATGTTTATTGATTCGAATTAACATCTTTAATAAAAGAATGAGTTACACTATTAAAGATATCACTCGGAGAATCCTGAGAGGCATGGGATAGAAACTATCACCCACTTCTTTTCACTCACCACATTTCACAGAGTAAAGGGATTACCTAATGAAATGCAGTCTGTGTAATAGGAACTTCAATGAAAAACAAGTAAACAAACATGGTTTTCATGTGACCATTTGTACAGATTACCTCAATAGATCCAATTTCAGGCATAGGTAAAAGATACAGAAATACCTGTAATGTTCCAATGAAAATAAAGTTCAAGCTATGGAACCATTGCTATCACCAGTAGAAATGAATATTTATTTGGATATTCTGGCTAATTCAATAATTTATGAAATAGAAATTTGAGTTATGTTAGAAAAAAGGTCACAGAATTATCACTATTTTTAGATTACCATATGCCTAAAAATGCAAAAGTACAAATTTAAAAATCATTAGAAGTATCACAAGAGTTCAAAAAAATGGTAAACAAAATAAAAATATAAAAGTATGCAAAAATAAATGTATTCCTTGATATTAGAAATAACTTGTAATAAAAAATGTTAGGAAAAGGTGACATTTTCAAAACAACCAAAACTATAAGCTATTAAGGAACAACTCTAACATAAAATATGGACTACTTTGCAATGAAAATGTCAATGGATTTTTTTGTAGGGGGAAACTTAGAATGATTCCAAAGATCATTTTGAAAAAAGTGAAAATAAAATAACTAAGTCTAAAAATTAAAATGAGTGGGAGATCAACCCAAATATTAAAGACAAATTAAAAAGTTATAAAAGTTAAAACAACATGGCAATGACTCAAGCATGAACAGATGCTTGATGAAACAGTTCTCAATGCATGGTAAGTAAAGAAACACAAATTAATGTGGAAATAACTTTGCAATAAAGAGTATGAAGATAATGGGATACATGGGAAAAAAAGTCAAATTAGAGCTTTCTCTTGTACCATATCACACACTTGAATTTAGACGAATTAAGGGGTTAAATTTAAACTTCTTTACTGGCAAAAAACTCCATTAACAAAATCAATGGACAATTTAAACACTAGGACAAATGCAATTGGAATATTTATGAAAAGAGTTAATATCCTTGCTTCTAAAGACTGAATTATGTACCCTCAAAATTCCTATGTTGATGCTGTAGCAGCCAATACGGCTGTATTTGGAGATAGAGCCTCCAAAGAGGTAGTTAGTAAAATGAGGCATGTGGATGGACCCTAATCTGATCTGACTGGTATCCTTATAAAAAGAGGAGATTAGAACAGTGACATGCACAGAAATAAGCCCATGTGAAGACACAGAAAGAAGATGGCCATGTACAAGCCAAGGAGAGACCACAGAAGAAAATAATCCTGTTAACACCTTGATTCAGACTTCTAGCCTCTAGAACAACCGTTCAGTTGTTAAAGCCACCCATTCTGTGGTACTTTGTTACAGAAGCTCAAATAATTTAGCAAAAAATAAAAGGAAAGAAAGACAGAGAGACAAACGTTAGAACAAAGATCCTCAATCTTATCAATAGTAGGAGAAATGACATTTTTCATTTGTCAAAATGACAACTATTTAAAAGAATAACAATATTTGGGGTTGGTAATGGTATTGAGAAACAGCACACTGCTAGTTAGAGGGTGAAGTGATTATAAAATTGTGGAGAACACAATTAATGCCATGTATCTAAAGTCTGAAGGAAGAACTTCCACCTCTAGGAACCTTGTAGACAAATGTATAACAACGTATATAACGAAATATTTATGGCCATGTCATTCATAACAGCAACAGATAATGGAAGTAATCTAAATGTTCAATAATAGGGAATTATTTTAATCAATTATTAACTCCAGACTTGTATATTCCATTACCTACTCTAAATCTGCAATTGATTCTAAATGTCATCTCCAAATTAAGATACCCAAAACCAAACTTTTGATTTCCACTGTCAAAGATCTGTGCCTCCCAGGATTTATTTAGCTCATCTATTCTTCCAGATGTTGAGGCCCCAAACTTCCTTACTTCTCTCTCACACATTGTACATCAAATCCATCCACAAATTCTTTTAGGACGACCTTCAAAATATATCCAGGATCCAATCGCTTCTCATCACCTCTACCACTACAACTTTAATTCAAACCACAGACATCTGTTGCCTTAGGACAAAAGCGTCCTAACTTGTCTCCCTGCTTCTGCCCTTACCACTTTACAGTCTATTCTCAACCCAGCAGCCAGGTTGAATCTTTTAAAATGTTAAGTCAGACAATGTCACTTCCCTGTTAAAAAACCCTCCAGTGTGTTCTCATCTCATTCAGAGTAAAATCCAAGGTCCATTCCATGGCCTATAAAGCTGTTTGTTCACATTCGAGCCCAACTACCTCTCTGACCTAATCTACTACTCTCCCCGCACTCACAGCACGCCCATAGCACAGGCTTTCTTTTCTTTTTTTTCCTCTCTCTTTTTTTTTTAAATTGAAGTAGAGTTGGTTTACAATGTTGTGTTAGTTCCTGGTGTACAGCAAAGTGATTCAGTTATTCACATGTATATATAAAACTGAATACATATATATTCTTTTTCAGATTTTTATCCATTAGAGGTTATTACAAAACATTGTATATAGTTCCCTGTGCTATACAGTAGGTCCCCATTGGTGATCTATTTTATATACAGTAGTGTGTATATGTTAATCCCAAACTCCTAATTTATGTCCCCCCCCCACCACTACTGCTATCCCCTTCAGTAACCATAAGTTTGTTTCCTATGTCTGTGAGTCTACTTCAGTTCTGTAAATAAGTTCATTTGTATCATTTTTATAGATTCCACATATAAGTGATATTATATGGTATTTGCCTTTTTCTGTCTGACTTACTTCACTTAGTATGATAATCTCTAGTTCCATCCACGTTGCTGCAAATTGCATTATTTCATTCTTTTTACGGCTGAGTAATATTCCATTAAGCCTTCTTGCTGTTACTAGAATGCACCAAGAATATTTCCACTTCAGGGCTCTTGCACTTGCCATTTACTTTGCCTAGAATGTTCTTCCCCCAGTCATCAGCATAGTGTCCTTCAGGTTTCTGCACAAATTTTGCCCCTGAGCCCACACAGTATAAGTTGGTGCCTTGCTTGGATCCACTTTACTGAGTGATGCAACTATTCTCCTAGCTGCTATAAGTATTGGATGTTAACAGTTCACAGTTCCATCCTCTTGAGAATCGGCCTCAGCAGCAAGGAGCTGTCTTTCTTGGAAATACCTGGGAGTTTATAGTGCAAAATGCCCGACCGTTGTCTCAAGGTGGGATAACTCTGTGGTGTCATTCGTGTTGCAGGGCCTCCCACTTGAAACAAGCTAGACTACACTTCAAACCACATCTTTGCCTTGGATCTTCCTCTGCTCTAACCCCCCTTCCTCACTCCCTTAAAGGATTTACTGGCAGGTGACCCCTCAATAAATCAATTTCTCAAAAATCCCATTTCAAGCTTGCTTCTATGAAATAGGAACTTATACGGTTGGTAACACAAGAGGTTGTAGAAAAGAGTCTCAGTGGCTAAATGGCAAATAGTACCTATTAGTAGTGGTAGGTGGAATGCAGAGATGCACTAGCTTTTGTAAAGTCTCTGGTGTTTGCAAAATATAGGGAGCTTAGTAACTATTCAGGTTTTGGATGACTCTTGCTAAGCACCACTGATGCTTTGAAGAAAGTAAATGACAGGCTCAGATCGCTTATTACCAATGTAAAGCAATGAGTGAGACCTCCTTGGAAGCATTTTAAAAAGACCTTAATCTCCTATAGCCAGAATGCAGACTGACACAGGATTTGATCATAAGAGACTGAGCATCAGAGGAGGTTGAATTCTTAGCCTAGGGCAGTCTTTATGCCAAAGTCTGGGTCCTCATAGAGAAAGAATGGGGCCTTAACAAATTTTGAATGAGAATATCTGAGTAGATTCACTTGATCAACTTGAACTCCTAGATTCCCCCTAACCCTCTGGACCTGAAAAATGCCCTCACTCTTCCTCGTTAGAAGAGAGAAGTTCCCTTGATTGAAGACTATGCAGAAGGCTCAAATGAGGTAAATGTATTATAAGACAATGTTGGCCCCACTCAGGATCTAGCCCTATCTCCCCTCCTAGACTCCAGACCAACAACCAGAGTCAGAGTTCAGCCTGATCCTACTGGAGAAGTGCTAGATCTACCAAGGGAGCAGACGGTTTATACACCAAAGGAGCTGAAGGACCTGGCTAACATGAACTGGCAGGAACTGAGTGAGTATATCTGGGAATAGATCCTCAGGGTGTTGTATCAAAGGGGGCAGAAAATATAGATGGATAAATGAAAGTTTGTTGATATTGTGACACTTTTTTGTGGCAAGGACGCTGTTTAGTGGTTCTAATACACTGCTGAGATGGGTCTTGGAGACTTGGTAAAAATGACGACTCATTAAATGAAGTAGAGAGAACCAATGAGAGAGGGAAAGTGACACAGAGAAACGACTGAAAATTAATGCACTAAAATGTTAGCAGCATCTACTTCTGGTTGATGAGATTATATGTGAATTTTAAAAGTTCTCTGATCATTAATTCAACAAATATACGTTAGCATTTTTATAGGCACTAAGAATGCAAAAATGACCAATGTGGTAAAAGGCCTCTGCTTTCATGGGACTTAAAGTCTACTGCAAAGGAAGAACTCAGCAAGAGTAGTGAGCCTAAAAAGAACCAGGGTCTTGATTCAGTAGAATATGAATGGGGGGGGAAAGGGCAGTATTCTCACAACCTCTAGGTCTTTCAGGTTCTGATTCTCCTGGCCCTTACCTAATATCTCTCTATATATACATACAGATATAAATATAGATATGTATAGATATAGATATAGATATGTATGTATATATATGAAAACATTGTGAGTGTGTATGTGTGTGTGTGTCTGTATGTATCTTTAGTTCTTCTCCTAGTGCTCAATTCTAAAAGGCAAATAATCCTGGGAAGATCATCATACAACACTTTTGACACTAAATAGTAAAGGGAAAATAAAATAAGATCAGCTTTCTGAGCCAGGCAAAGGAAATGGAAGCAGATGCCTTGAACAAAAGGGAAGGGAGGTGGTCTTTGGTGCTGAAGAATAAAGTTTTTCTACCTCAACATTGCCCAGATCAGTATCTGCAGATAATAAATAATGTGTTAAATTGGAGTCTTATGCTTGGCAATATAAGAATCCATTCTGAAAATAGAACTAAAAATGTAGGAAATTTGCAATTATATAGAACAGGGGAAAAATATTCTTTTTCATTTTCTTTTCCATTATGGTTTATTACAGGATATTGAATATAGTTCCCTGTGCTATACATTAGGACCTTGTTGTTTATCAATATTATATATAGCATTTTGTATCTGCTAATCCCAAACTCCTAATTTATCCCTCCCCCCACCCTCCTTTCCCCTTTGGTAACCATAAGTTTGTTTTCTATGTCCGTGAGTCTGTTTCTGTTTTGTAAATGAGTTCATTTGTATCATATTTTAGATCCCGCATATAAGTGATATCATATGATATTTGTCTTTCTCTGTCTTCACTTAGTATGATAAACTCTAGGTCTTTCCATGTTGCTGCAAAAGGCATTATTTCATTCTTTATGACTGAGTAGTATTCCATTGTATATATGTACCACATCTTCTTTATCCATTCCTCTGTTGATGGACATTTAGGTTGTATCCATGTCTTGGCTATTGTGAACAGTGCTGCTATGAACATTAGGGTGCATGTGTCTTTTCAAATTAGAGTTTTCTCTCGATATATGCCCAGGAGTGGGATTGCTGGGTCATATGGTGGTTCTATTTTTAGTTTTTTAAGGAACCTCCATACTGTTCTCCACAGTGGCTGCACCAATTTACATTCTCACCAACAATGTAGGAGGGTTCCCTTTCCTCCACACCCTCTCCAGCATTTCTTATTTGTAGACTTTTTAATGAGGGCCATTCTGACTGGTGTGAGGTGATACCTCATTGTAGCTTTGGTTTGCATTTCTCTAATAATTAGCAATGTTGAGCATCTTTTCATGTGCTTTTTGGACATCTGTATGTCTTCTTTGGAGAAATGTCTATTTAGCTCTTCTGCCCATTTTTTGATTGGGTTGTTTTCTTGTTATTGAGTTGTATGAGCTGTTTGTATATTTTGGAAATTAAGCTCTTCTTGGCCACATCATTAGCAAATATTTTCTCCCGTTCTGTAAGTTGTCTTTTTGTTTTCTTTGTGGTTTCCAAAAATATCTAACTTTTAATTAAGGTTTAATGGGACCAAATAATCAAAGCTAAAAATACTTCCATAAAAGAAGACAGTTCATAATGGCCATTGCTGCAATGACCACTCTTAAGTCCACACCATGTTTCCAACCAGACTTTGGCTTAATGGGATGCTTTACATGTGACATCTCAATGCTTTAATGAAAAAAGTAAAACATAGTATCAAAATTAAACAACCCCATTTAACAAGTAACTTTTTCCCTTGGTCTCACTGACAGCAATTTTGATTTTCAGAAGCAGTTCTTTGATAAAAATCTACATATCACTGCCATGACATTGAAGAGAATAAATAAACATCCTATGGGTTTCAAAGATTAGTTTGAAAGATTTGAGAATAATTCTCAAAGTATTGCTGGAAGCCACTCTGAGAAGGCAGAATTAATAGTGGTGAAAAGACTAGTGATCCCTAAGTTTTCATTTTAACGTGCAACAAATATACTCTTTGAAAGGAAGAAAAATTAAAATTAGAGAGGATACAGGAGAGAAAAGAGGGGGGGAGAGGAGGAGGGAGGAGAAGAAAGAGTGGGAGAGGGAAAGTGAGGGAGGGAAAGAGAGAAAGAGAGAGAGAGAGAGACCCCCAATGGCTTTACAAAAAAAGAAAAGTTTAGTTAAAAATAGACTGATTCTTTCTTAATATGTAGCACTATGAACCATCTCTGCTTGCTTTCAATAGCTTTGTTTCCTTTATATCAATAACTATTTGAGGCAATATTCCAGTAGGCAGTCCTAAATCACAGAAATAGATGTCATGGGAATTCCCTGGCGGCCCAGTGATTAGGACTTGGCACTCTCACTGCCAGGGCCCAGGTTTGAACCCTGGTCGGGGAACTAAGATCCTGAAAGCCACAAAACCCCCCCCCCAAAAAAGATGTCATAATATAAGGATGAGTTTCACAGTACCTTCTTACATATTTGTATAGTGCAATGAAGGAGATGTAGATCATTAACTCTAATAACTGAAACTATTGCTATTATTAAAATACTTTCCCACTTAATTCCAAAAAGATTTAAATTGATAGGGGATCAGCTTCCTTAACCATTAAAAAAACTTGGAAATTTCCTTTCTGATAATTTTGGTTGACAAGATTTTAATGAAACTTCATCCTGTCACTGAATAAAATTGCTTCAACATTATTTTCAAGGCTTATTATATCAGCAGCATACATCATGTGACTGATAGTGTTTATCACACTTCCATGAGTACATATATGTTATACGGGATCACATAATCCACATTCACAAGATATCATATAATCTCTCTCAGGATAGTCTAATTTTTTATTCACTTTTACTCAGCTTGGAACTAGTCCATTTCAAATGGTTTTATAGATGCGAAATACCAGAAGAGTAAGTCACAAAGCAATGAAATATTTTCTTGCTGCCAAAAAAAAAAAAAAAATCAGAAAACAAACAAGTCTCTCTGAAAGGCAAGTTGTTTATTCATTATTAGTATTTTCAATATCATAATTAGTTGTCAGTTAAAGCTCTTTTGGGGGAAAATGAAGATAGTTATTTACATTTTGAAGAGTGCTTTACAACTTAACAGAATGCTATGTATCTATTACCTCATTTAGGCTTATTAACAATTATGTGAAATAGACTGGACAGGAATTATTATCCCTATTATATATATAAAGAAAGTGAAGTTCAGAGAAGATAGTTCAGAGAGATATTATTAAGTTCAGAGAGATATTATTCCTAGGTCACTTGCCTAATATGTGACAGATGGAAGCAGGACTCAGCTTTTCTAACTCAAGGTCAGTGCTTATTTCCTACTACACTGTGTAGTCATGGAGTGAAAAAAACATGGCCCATAAAAGGTTATTTTCTTTTTCCAATAGTTTAGTTCCATCAGTGAATTTTATTCTAAAAGTTCAGGTGCAATGAGTGCCACCTTGTATGTGCCATAATATACGAGGAATCGATTTCAGAAACTGTATTCGGCATGGAACAAAAGTTCAGGATATTGTTAAATTTATTGCCCTCCACCTCAAACAAAACCCTTTCCCTACTTCAGAGCACAACATTCATGCGATTATCCAATCACTATGTACTAGATCAAGGCTATTTTTCTAAAAGGCTAATAGAAAACACAACTGAATGGTTCCCTGAAATTGGAAGCTCTAACCACAATTGCTTTATTCATAGGATTGCAATATCTAGCAAATAAAAATACAGAATGTTCAGTTAAATTTTAATTTCAAATAAGGGATAATTTTTAAAATACAAGTATGCCCTAAATATTGCATGGGCCACCCTTATACTAAAAAATTACTTATTTATCTGAAATTCAAATCTAACTGGGTGTATTTTACCTAGCAACCCTACTGAATTCAGTCACTGCCATTTCACATAGACTGGATTTAGTAAATTTATCCTCTTTCTTTGATGGGTGTCTATAGAAGCATGGCCTTCAAGTGAGTCATTGTTCCAGTCCACGTGTGTTATATTTAGAGTTTTAGCAGTATCATCCTTGGTCCTAGAAATCTGGTAGTCTCTAATTATCAAGTAGACTAGAGTAAGGGTGTAGTGGAATAGGCACGGGCTTAAGTAAGACAGATTTGGATCTCATTTCTTATTTGAGATTTTCCAATGGATAGCTCTGTGACCTTCCATGAGATATTTAATTTCTCTGAGCCTCAGCTGCTTCTTCTATAAATTACCTACCTCAAAGCTAATACAGTAGTTTGATGATTATGAGAGACTGTGACTACACATTGCTTAGCATCATGCTTCTCCTCAGTAGACACCCAAAATATTAGGTAAAAAAAACCAAAACAGTTTCATGTGGACAGGTAACTGGGCTATCCATATCTGACTTGATACACAGATATTAATATGTAAGTTAAGATCTGTCGTGTCTATTTTATCAGTGAGTACAGTCTACATGGAAATGAATAGTCATTATTGTAAATACTAGATAACTTAGAAATTACCCATTTAGCATTATAGACACCAATATTATCAGTCTGCCATTATTACTTGGTCAAGCGGTTAGATTGTTTAAAAGTCTAAGGATATTAAGATGAAATAATTTATATGTCAAACATATAGATCTTTGGAAACAAATGATACTATGAGTACGTTATTGCTAACAAGTATTCCTGGACATGTCTAGCTCATCTACCTATATTTGGGTAATTCCTTGATTGTCAGATTTGTGGCCATTTGAAATCAGTCTATTGAAGGAGCAAAGGGAGATAATTTGTAGTCAGTAGGCTCTGAAGACTGAGATTTAAACAATTCTCAGAGTGAAAATGGATGAGGGAAGGAAACATCCTCGACATCTAGAGGACTTAGCAAAAGAGAGTTTGGGGGAAAAGTAGTGATCATGTTTTGAGATGTTAACAGCTATCAACTTAAACACATTCACAGGTGAAACAGTGTTCCAGGTGGAGCAGTGAAGTGGAACTTAGGTTTAAGTTTGTCAAGTTCACTTGGGTAAAAAGGCTTTTTATTGGGAGAATGAAGGCCAAGGCTTGAAGCTTTGATCAATTATCTTTTGCAGGCTTCTAGGACATTCTATTCCTCTGGTTTTAAGAAGAGCAGGGGCTGAAGATGATCACAGAGTCAATAGGTGCCCTAGCATTCTATTCAGTCTAGCATTCTATTCAGGTTTTAATCATAGAAAGGTATCATGAGGCAGAGAGACATAACTTGAGAAACAACCACCCTTCTAAAAATCTCCACTAAAGATGATTTCAGCCATATCTAGGTTCTTCTTATTAAAGATGACTATTTAAAAGAGTTGAAACGTCATATACAAAAGTATAATTCTTTTGAATCTCTGTTTTTCAGGTCACTTTATCCTAAAGACAGGCCATAAAAGAAATTTCAAAAGCTTAGTTATAGTCATGCAATTGTATCTCCTATTGTTTTGTCTCAAAGGATGTTTCAAACAACATGGCTCTTCTCTTGTATAAAACCTGTCGTACTATCATTACAGAATCCTTCTATGTTAATTTTTTTCTCTCACTTCCTTCTCCATCTGTGCTGTGGACTTCTTAGAAAAACTGTCTGAATCAGCCAGATGTATGTATATATATCTATACCTATATCTATATATCTATATCTATATAGATATAGATATATAGATATAGCACTTGATATATCTATATCTATAGATCTATAACTCTATATCTATAGATATATATAGATATAGATATATAGATATAGATATAGATATATATCAAATGCCATGATTTTTAGTTCTTGCTTATCCTCACAGACACACTGAATATCTTTTGAAAAAAGAGAATGAATTGTTTCAGCTATTATGGCTGAAGTTCTCCTGACTCACCTAGATAAGGTGATTAACTATTACTAAGCACCTAAATAAACCTCACAGAGAAGTAAACTTCACCTAGGGAAGCCTCTTTGAAGGTTCAGGAAAAATCTTTGAAGAGCTAACCACAGGAAAAATGTATGACACATGGTTTCCACTGATTAGATCTTGAATTGGCCTTTCCTCACCCTCTGCAGTATATTTTATATTCCCCATTTTACAGTGATAAATAAAAGAGTAAGGGGGGAATAACCAAGAAGAAATAGAAAATATGAACAGACTAATATCAGTAATAAAAGTGACTTAGTAATAAAACAACTCCCAACAAACAAAAGTCCAGGACCAGGTGGCTTCACAGGTGAATTCTACCAAACATTTAGAGAAGAGTTAACAACTATCCTTCTCAAACAATTCTGAAAAATTGCAGAGGAAGGAATGCTTTCAAACTCACCCTTTGAGGCAAGCATCACCCTGATACCAAAACCAGACAATGATATCGCAAAAAAAGAAAATTACAAACCAATATCAGTCATGAACATAGATGCAAAAACCCTCAACAAAATATTAGCAAACCGAATTCAACAATACATTAAAGGGATCACTCACCATGATCAAGTGGGATTTATCCCAAGGATGCAATGATGGTTCAACATCTGCAAATCAGTCAATGTGACACACCACATTAACAAATTGAAGAATAAAAATCATATGATCATCTCAATGAATGTAGAAAAAGTTCTTGACAAAACTCAACATCTATTTATGATAAAAACTCTTATCAAAGTGCATATAGAGGGAACATACATCAACATAATAGAGGCCATATATGACAAGCCCACAGATAACATCATACTCAACAGTTAAAAGCTGAAATTATTTCCTCTAAGATCAGGAACAAGACAAGGATGCCACTCTCACCACTTTTATTCAACATACAATTGGAAGTTCTAGCCACAGCAATCAGACAAGAAAAAGAAATAAAAGGAATCCAAATTGGAAAGGAAGAAATAAAACTGTCACTGTTTGCAGATGACATGGTACTAGAGAAAATCCTAAAGACACCACCAAAAAACTACTAGAACTCATCAGTGAATTCGGTAAAGTTGCAGGATACAAAATTAATATACAGAAATCTGTCTCATTTCTATACACTTAATAATGGACTATCAGAAAGAGAAATTGGGAAAAACAATCCCATTTACAATAGCATCAAAAAGAATAAAAACCCTAGGAATAAATCTAACTGAGGAGATAAAAGACCTGTACTTAGAAAACCATAAGACACTGTGAAAGAAAGTGAAGATGACACAAACAGATGGAAGGACATACCATGTTCGTGGATTAAAATAATTAATTTTGTTAAAGTGACAAACTACCCAAGGCAATCTACAAATTCAGTGCGATCCCCATCAAAATATCAATGGCATTTTTCACATAACTAGAACAAATAATTTGAAAATTTGTATGGAAACATAAAAGACCCTGAATAGTCAAAACAATCTTGAGAAAGAGGAACAGAGCTGGAGGCATCACACTCCCTCATTTAAAACCATACTACAAAGCTACAGTAATCAAAACAGCATGGTACTGGCATAAAATTAGGCACATAGATCAGTGGTGCAGAATAAAGAGCCCAGAAATAAGCCCATACACTTATGTTCAATTAATTTATGACAAAAGACACAAGAATATACAATGGGGAAAAGACAGACACTTCAATAAATGGTGTTGGGAAACCTGTACAGCTACATGTAAAAGAATCAAACTGGACTATTCTTTCACACCATGCACAAAAATAAATTCAAAATAGATTAAAGACAAATGTAAGACATGAAACCATAAAACTTCTAGAAGAAAACATAGGAAGTACACACTTTGACATTGGTGTTAGTAATATTTTTTTGGATATGTCTCCTCAGGCAAGGGAAACAAAAGCAAAAATAAACAAATGGGGCAACATCAACTAAAAAGCTTTTGCATAGCAAAGGAAACTGTCAATAAAACAAAAAGACCACCTACTGAAGGGGAGGAGATATTTGCAAATGATATATCCAATAAGGGGTTGGTTAATATCCAAAATATACAAAGAACTCATACAACTTACCATCAAAAAACCAAACAACCTAATTAAAAAGTGGGCAGAGGATCTGAATAAACACTTTTCTGTAGAGGACATACAGATGGCCAAAAGGCACAGGAAAAGATGCTCAACATCACTAATCATCAAGGAATGCAAATCAAAACCACAGTGAGTATCAGCTCTCACCTACCAAAATGGCTATTATGAAAAAAAAAAAAAAAAAAACTGAAAACAAATGACAAGTGTTGGCAAACATGTGGAGAAAAGGGAACCACAGTGCTCTGTTGGTGGGAATGTAAATGGGTAGAACTACTATGGAAAACAGTATGCAGGTTCCTCAAAAAAATTAAAAATAGTACCATATGATCCAGCAATTCTACTCCTGGTATTTATCTGAAGAAAATGAAAACACTAATTTGAAAAGATATATGCAACTCTATGTTCATTGTAGCATTATTTACAGTAGCCAAGATATGACAGCAACCTCTGTGCCCATCAACAGATGGATGGATAAAGAAGTTGTGGTGTATATGTGTGTGTGTGTATACACACACATAAATATACACACAAACACATATATATACACACACAATACAATATATCTTAGCCATAAAAAAGAATGAAATCATGCCATTTGCAGCAACATGGATGGACCTAGAGGGTATTATGCTAAGGGAAATAAGACAAATACTGTATGATTTCATTCATATGTGAAATCTAAAAAATAAAACAAATGAACAAACATAAGAAAACAGAAACAGAGTTATAGATACAGAGAACTAACAGGTGGATTTGGGACAGTGGCACACTTTCCTCATCACCATTATCTAGACTTTTTGAGATCACACTCTTTTTCTCCCCCATAAAAACACCCACTTACTTTCTTATTTCAATGGTCTGCAGATCCCCAGTTCACTCACCTTCATCTCTTTAGCTCCAGTCTCACTGTCAGTCTCAAACACTAACTGTCATAATTCTTGGAGATTTAAAAATTCACCTAGAAGATCGTTCCAATAAATTGGCCTCTCAGTTTCTGGACATCCTTTCCTCCCATAATCTGTTCCTCCAAACTACCTCAGTCACTTAATCCCATAGTCACACCTTTGACCTTAGATTTAAAATAACTGAAATTACTCCATAATTTTAATTTCAAACATTCCAATTTTTAACCACCACTTATCTTTCCAGCCAACTTCCTCTGCTACCTTGACTCTAACAGTCTTTCCATTGAACTAAGGCCCACAAACCTTGATCCTAACCCTTTTCACTGGCTATCACCCCCTTGATATCTGGCCTTCACTCATGATGCAGCTTAAGTTCCAAAGTCAATTAGTGTAATGAATCTTGTGCATATACCGTCCTATGCCTCCCCTTACCTCCCATGCCTCTCTTTCTCACTTCATTTTATTCAGATCATGAGACTAAAGCCTTGGTGAAATCAAATTCTCCAGCTGCTTATTATACTTGCAACCCCTGCAGCTGAACATGGCTGTAGAAAACACACAATCGTACTGAATGGTCTCACATTTAATTCATGACTATTAACCTCAAGTAAGCCTTTAATGCTGAATGGGTATCATGCCATATTTCCCCTAGCACATTCACTCTCCAACATTTCTAGCTGACTATTCTATACTTGCTCTGTTTTCTTAAACCTTTAGTGCCTCTTCTCCCATCTTCATGCTCAGATGATGACCTTGCTTCCTATTCCACTGAGAAAAAAATAACCAGGTGAGAACTTCCATCTATTCTCACCACCACATTTACCTACCTACCAGTATCTCTACCCATATATTCTACTTTTCTATTTCTATGAATGGACTGCCCATGCTCCAAGCCTATGCCTCTTCCTGTGAATAAGTCCCTGTCTTCACTCCACCATTCAAGGACATTGTTCCAGATATTCTTCTCTTTTATTATGAAATTTTTGTTCTTTATTGAATAATTCCTATGGGTACGGAAACCGTTACTTCTCCCACTACACACACAAGAAATCTCTGACCCAATTTCCCCTCTAGATACCAGGCTACATCTCTTTTTTCCTTTATAGAAAAAAAAAAAAACATTGAAAGAGTTGTCTAAGATCCCATATAGAGTATCATGTCACCTGCATATAGTGACAACTTTACCTCTTCCCTTCAAATTTGGATACCTTTTATTTCTTTTTCTTGTCTGATTGTGGTGTCTAGGCTAGGACTTCCAATACTATGTTGAATAGAAGTGCTGAGAATGGGCATCCTTGTCGTGTTCCAAATTTTAGCGGGAAGGCTTTCCGCTTTTCACCATTGAGTATTATGTTGCCAGTGGGTTTGTCATAAACAGCTTTTATTATGTTGAGATATGGTCTATGATCCTGTAAACACCCATCAGATAATGTCACTCCTCTTCTCAAAAACCTCTAATGGCTTTCCATAGTAAATCAAAGTTCTTACTGTGACAACCAAAACTACACAAGCTGTCCTTCTTTTCCTCTGACATTACCTCCTACTACTCTTCCCTAGTTCTCTCCAGAGTGAACCTCCTTTCTGTTCCTTGAATATATCTCATATGCTCTTGACTCAAGGGCCTTCATACTTATAATTACTTCTATCTGGGATGCCCTTCCTGCAGACTGCAGCATGGCTCATGCCCTCACTTCACCTCAATGCCCATATGTCTCTGGGGCAGTGAGGCCTTCCTTGACCACCACATCCAAAATGAAAAATTTATCACATTATTTCAAATTCTTATTATTTGCTTATTTATTTCCTCAACCCTTTTCATACTCTAACACATTATATTTTATTTATTTATCCTGCTTAGTGTAGGTTTTTCCAAGCAGAATGTAAGCACCATGCATTCAGAGACTTTTGTCTGCTTTTTTTATATTATTGTTAATGTTTCCCTGAGTCTGGAACAGTGCCTGGGACATGGCACTGATTTGTTGACTAAAGGAATTAATGTATGTATTCTTTTATTACTCTGTATTTCCTTTCTTCTATTCTCTCTGTTTCTATTCAAAGAATGCCACTTATAGTGATCTTGAAACTTGTGAATCTATGTTCTATGTCTATTAACTTTTCTCTTATATTTCCTTTTGTTCCAATGGCCTGAATTCCAGGAGAATTACCTGCCTCAAGTTTCTGGGTCACTGATGCACTGATTTACTCCTGCTTTCCTATTTGCAAGTTCTTTGATTTTTTAAAAAAAAATATTGATAATACTATTTTTAAAAACTTAAATTCTGTATCTCTAATGTGATTTGCTCTTATCCATTTCCAGAAATTACAGACCATCATAGAAATTTTGTTTTAGAAGTTCTACCTCTAATTTCAGAATATTTCACATATGTATAAACTAAATTTCCACATTAATTAATATTGAAGAATGAATCATCTTTTAACAATAATGCACTTGCTGTAAGTGAAGCTGAAAGACTAGAGGGTCAAGACACTGAAATAACACCTTTGCATAAAGAGATTCAAGAGCTATTTCAACTTTCCTTGAACACAAAGAGGAAGAATTTCAGACAGAAGGAGTTTTTAGTTGATGTTATTTTCTCTAAAGGAGAATAGGGAATAAAAGAAATTTGTATCTTTAAAAACTTTGGACCTTGGTGCTATCATGGGGTTTAGATGAACCTGAGATCAAAAATGAAAAGGGTTGAGGTCAGCCAATGGTAGGTTCCTTTCAAACAAAGAATTCTAATCTTAAAATTACCAGGTTCCAAAAAGAAAAGTTCCATTATATAAGTTGGAAGGGAAATCAAAAGCATCACATCTGTGACAGCATAGGTCAACAAAAGATAAAGACTCACAACTTTAAACAAAATTTCAAAACCAGCAAGAACAAATTTGGGTTTAAAATCTAGAACTAATCTGACAATTGACATCAATGGGGAGGAAGAAACATTTCTTTCCACTCTGATATTTTATTAGATTCTTATAAAATGAGCTCACTTATCCTTTAAATATACTTCTCTAATACGATTTAGTTCCCCAAGCTTTTACTGTGGCATTTTATCTTTCTTATACAGCCTCAAAGGGGAAACTAGAGTTAATATTGACTTTGAATATTAAATATGTATATTTCATTTTAAAAATTTTTCTATTTTTCCTTACTGAGATAATCATCACTCATTTTGTCATTGATAAATCATAAGAAATTATAATAAATGTGTATAAATCAAATTGCATTTAATATTAACATATGCAAGTTGACACTGACCATGAAAGTTTGCATAATTAGCTCATGCTAATATTTCTAAATTATCCACAGCTGATATTCTCCAAAATTGTATTCAAGAAACAAATATAATTTAATAATGTTAATTTAATGACTGTCTGTACTAAGTGGGTTTTTTCCCTCTACTTTTATTTGTTTCTCTTTTTTCTTTACATGGCATGGACCCAAACTATGACTTTCTAAAGTAAATCATGATAACTATCTCTGGTTCATAGAGAACATTACAAACAATGGAAAAAAATTCTAGGAAATAACTCATTCATCAAAAAGCATTTCTATATTCAGAGGAATTCCAACTGACCCACTTTTTTAAACATTTCACGAGATAGATTGAGCTAGCCCACCACCACCTTGGTCATGAAAAATCAGCAGTGTAAGAAATGGCTCTAGAAAACTGGTTTTCCTGTTTGTTACAAAAGGGGAGAATGAACAGATGACAATCAGAGAACTAACGTGCAGGGAAAAGAGCAAAAAACATAAGCATTCTCATTTTCTCTCTCTTCCAAATGTAAACCATGTTTTGTTTTTTTTTAATAACTATGACTAGTACTCCCAATATATTTCCTCTAAAGAAAAGGCAATGATCATTATGAGGTACACTGTAGCTCCACAGATGGTGGGAATTTAAATTCTGAGAACAAAGACACTGGATTACCAGCATCAAATTCTTTACTTGCTGTGCCCACACTAATAGAAGTTGTGTGAATTGTTTTGCTACAGGATTAACAGTGATAAAACCAATAATAGCAATATCAGTAGTATTTAAGATTTACTGAGCTTCTCCTATGTATAAAACATGCTGCTCAGCAGGCTCAGCACTTTAGAAAAATAATTTTACTTAATCTGTACAATAGCTCTATAAGGTAGAAAATATCATCTGCATTTTATAAATGGAAAAAAAAAAAAACACCAAAAATCTGAGACTCATGTGGGTTAAGTAACTTACCCGGATTTTACAAGATTGAAAAAAAGAGGTTGTTTCAGGGGGTAGGAGAGACGAGTTTCTGAAATGCCACACCTTATAATTTTGGCAAACACATGAAAACTTTTCAGAATTCATCACTATGTTTAAGGGAAAATCCCTGGGGATTCTGCAAGGGTGTCATGGTATACTCCTGTGACACATGTAGCTAGGATAGAAGATGATGCCAATATTTTTGTTAAGAAATTAGATATGCACTATAGATGTAACACTACTGAATCAGCACAGTGTTCATAGTTTTAACCAGTATTCTTCTAGTTGAAGAAGAAAACGGCCACTCAATGGAGAAGACTTTTGTATGGTAGGAACAATGGTCTGTAGAGTGTATCTTCACAAAGTCCTCTCCTGCTACAACCCCCGGTTCAGTCCCTCATTACTTCATGTCTGGGTGACCATAATTATCTCCTTACTGGTCTTTGCCAACTGTATCTTCCTTTCTGATGTATCCTATACACTGTCACAAACTTAATCTTCCTGAAGTATTATACAAATGTAATTACATCACTCCCCTGTCCAAAAACTTCAGTGATTGTCCCACTACCTAGAAATAAGGGAAAAGAGCATGATTTTCAAAGCCATTCACTATATAAGTCTCAATCTATTTTTCCAGCCTTAGCTCAAACTTTTCCTGTGTTTTATGTCATAGAACATTTGTTTGTGTCTTTCTTATAGTTTTTGTAACATTCTGCTGTGTATTTATCTGTATACTCCTTGAATTTTCATTTTATAGATATTTATTGAGTGCTTACTATTGCCATGCACTCTACTTGGTGTTTGGTGATACATTGGTGAGCAAAATAGAAATGGCAATTGTCTTATAAGTTTCTTGATGGAAAAGCCTGTATGTATCCATTATATCACTCTCTGAAACACAGTGACTTCCACATAGAATGTGCTCGAAAAGAACAGAGGTTGCCTGAGACTAAGAACGGAGGAGGGATGTGAACTGACTGCAAAGGGACAAAAAGAAACATTTAGGGTTAATTGAAATAAATATTCTACATCTTGACTTGGCTGCTGGTTACATGAGTGTATATATTCCTTAAAAGCAATCAAACACTTAATGGTAAGTGCATTTTATTGTATGCAAATTATACCTCAATAAAGTTGATTTATAAAGTAAAAAATAACCATTGAATTGAATGAATGCAAGGGAAGCAATTATTTGAAAAGTGAAGATAGTGGTTACTTTGAGGAGAAGGAAGGATGAAGTTGATATTGGGATGCGGCACATGAAAAGGCTCATGGGGCAGTTGCCAATGTTTTATTTCTTGAAGCAGGTGGTGGTTATACACCTGCTCCCCTCACAATAATTCATTAAACTATACATTTGTTTTGTGTGGTTCTCCTGTGTTTTATGTTATGATCAAAGGATGAAATTTTGAATTGAGAGAGATTAATTCTCATTATTAATTGAAGGCCACCAATCAAGTTGAAACACTGAACCATACAGTCATAGAATATTAGAACTGAAAAGAACTTAAGTGATTAATTTGTCCAACCTGTTCATTTCACAAATGAGTGCCCTGAGAACCTGAGAAGGTAGTTTTCCTAAAGTCACACAGTGAGTTAGTCCCAGCTCTGGGAATATGTTTATTGATTTTCTGTACCGTACTCTTAAGCTAGTAGAGGCAATAGAACAATACTTGCTTTCCACTAAAGGTACTTCAGCTACTTGACAATTCATGACAGCATACCCTATTGTTTAGTTAAGTTGGTAGCACATTGTTCATTTAGAACTTGGGAAAAAGAAGATGTCTAAGGATTTCAATAAAGCTTGCAAAGATAGTGGCACTGGTAATTTCTGTTTTGTTAAATATAAATGACTACTGCAGAGCTTCGGTGACTTCAAAGACTATCTTCTTCCACAGGGAAACTCCACTAGGAGTTGAAGACAGACAACAATTTGGAGGACTATTGCTTTGAACTTGAACTAATGATTAAAGTTGCAAAATGTCATGCTGATTACCCACAGTCAAAAACTTTAATATTCACTACATAAAGAGATTGGGATATTTCTGTTGATTGCTAATGTTTATTATTACCCTCAAAGGCCACCAATATATTTCAGTCAAGTATGAGACATGGTTATATCCACTTCAGCTGAGATTGTGAAATATGCATCCATTTTTACCCATGCTGCGATGTTGCGGTCAATAGTTTTAGAGTATACTTTCAATTTTTATGAGATCTTTCTTTCCAATCTGATTTTTCCCCAGCTTTAGAATATATTGCCAGGAAGCAGTGATACAGGTCTGTGTTTGAACTACAAAGCATAACGTTTAACAGAAATTTAAATTGAAATAAAAATGTTCTATACCTTAATTTTGAAAACTAATAAAATTACTATTTTAAGAATTAAATGAGATTTAAATGAGATTACCTAGTAAATTAAATTAATACAATCATAACTAATATATTTATAAATAAATTAAATAATTATAATTGAGCACTTTTTAAAGCAATCAGCCTAGGGTATAAATAAATAACTAGAAATCTCTTTTATTTTATATCAATCATACTTAAATCTAACTAACAATGCATCTCCAAACTTTAATTAAAATACTTTTTTCTAGTATACTCTGAAACCGGGGACTAGTACATCACTCCATATCAGGCCAGTTCGGGGTGGTGGGGGAGCGAATATTGGCTGGATTCTTGTAGCAGGGTAATTTATTACAATAGATTTTCTTTTTTTTACAGGCTGCATAGAGTTCCCTAGCATCTATTTGATCATTTATATTCCAGTTCCAATAAATAGCAAAATCCACTATAGAAATCTGAGCTCCTTTTGGTAACCATGAACACATATGTTCAAAACAGGCAAAATAAAATAATGCAGAGAACAATCTGTATTCTAAGATCACCATGTCCATGAATGCTGCACTGACTCTTCAACCTTTTGGAATATTGGCCCTTCATCTAGCTAAACCTTCAGTAGGTACCTGCTCTTTCCTGCCTTATCTAAACATTCTGGATTTGTGGTTCAGTAGTTATTAGAGTAGTTCAGAATCCCACATGGCACATTCTGGTTATCTCTGTTCAACTCATGTAAGTCTGTCACCAAAATGTCCTCCCTTTTCATTTTTGTTTTTCCTCTAATTTCAGATTTCAACTTTCCATCTGTTATGGGTTGAACTGGCTCCCCCACAAAGAGCTGAAGTCCTAAGCCCCCAATACCTGTGCATGTGACCTTACATGCAAATAAGGTCCTTGCAGCTGATCAAGTTCAGATGAGATCAATAGGGTGGGTTCTAATCCAATATGACTATGTCCTTGTAAAAAGGGTAAATTTGGACACAGAGGCAGATGTGCACAGAGGTAAGATGATATGAAGAGACAGAGACGTAGGGGAAATGCTATGTGAAGATGAAGACAGAGATTGGAGTGATGCCAGAAAACCAGAATCTAGGAGACAGGCATGGAACAGATTCTCCCTAACAACCCTCAGAAGGAACCAACCCTGCTGACACTTTGATTTTGGATTTCTAACCTCCAGAACTGTGAGACAATAAATTTCTGTTGTGAGTTTTGGGTACTTTTTTAAAGCAGCCCTAGGAAACAAATACACTATCTTTTCCCAAGGCACAAATGTAACAAAAGCTATACAGTATTTCTATCTTGAGAAATTAAAAAGCAAAAAACCAAAACAACAACAACCAAAAAAAAAAAACCCTCAATCAATCAGAAAGAGGTGAATATCCAACTAAGTCCTAAAGAAAAGCAAAATCCCTTCCCTGTCAGTCATCTAGCTAGGATTTTAGGGATGATGTTTTATATAGGAACAATTTAATTTAATAATGCCGTGTAAAAGATTTGTCACCTGCTACTTTTTTAACAGACTCAGTAAGAAAATTCTTCATAAATTTTTTTTTTTAATTTATTTTTGGCTGCATCGGGTCTTAGTTGTGGCACGTGGGGTCTTTCGTTGTGGCATGCGGGCTTCTCTCTAGCTGTGGTGTGCGGGTTTTCTCTCTCTAGTTGTGGTGCACAGGTTCCTTAGTTTGTGGCACACGGGCTCTAGTTAAGGCACGCAAGCTCAGTAGTTGTGGCACACGGGCTTAGTTGCCCCACGGCATGTGGGATCCTACTTCCCCAACCAGGGATCGAACCTATGCCCCCTGCATTGTAAGGCGGATTCTTTACCCCTGGACCACCAGTGAAGTCCCATAGACTTTTTTTTTAAAGTGTGTGTTTCTTAAATAAAGCATAACTGGAATTTGAACATATATATATATATATATATATTATACATGTGGACATGCACAAAGAAACATACAGTGTAATTCAACAAAGGCATGCTCAATTTTGTTATTTTTATGTTCCAATTCATGAAGGCAACATTGTTATTACCACCAAAATATTACTTTCATCCTAAGAGACCTGATAAGTATTTAAATAACAAAGATCATTTTTTACTTCTGCTTCAAACATAAAGATATCTTGAGAAAAACTCCAATCCTCTACTTAGCGTTGCCGATGGAGACCTGGTCCAAGGCCAAGGCAGAGATGAGACTGTAATTTCTCTTTGTTTAGGTTGTGGTCTTCCATCTGGTTAAATCACTTTGGTGGTTCTTCATATGTAAAAGTCCATAGAGAATTATTTTGAGGATGTACAAATTCTTCCTCTTTTTATGAAAATACAACATTCACATGCTGATTAAGGTCTTCAACACTTTTAAGATCTGAGAGCTACATGAGAAAACTGAGTTGCTGCAAGATTCCTGGTGATTTTAGTGGGCGTTGCACAAGTGAAATGGACGGTCAGGAATCTGCCCTAATTAGTAAGCATTCTGGCCTGGCTGCAACTTAGTTATGCCACTGTTAAACTGTGCCCAGTAAATTGAGCTATCTTCTATCCTCTGAAGAAATTAGTGTTACATTTTGGGTTATGCTGAATGTCAACTGGTAATATTTAATAGGCAGAGAGACTTCTAAAATATCTTTCAGTGGTTAAAAACAAACATATTTCCTATTTTGGAGCTCATTTTTTCTTAGACAAGAAACAAAGCAAAAGGAACTAGTGATGTTTGTTTTAAAGTTATCACTGAAGATCACTGAGAGACTTTAAAGAAATATTCCTTCAAATATTCATAACTTATAAAAAGGATGAAATATTTGGGTAATGATAAGGTATTGCAGGGGTTCAGAACAGGCCTCCCCAGGATGTGAGAGTTTGGCATGAGGGTTGAGTTTAAAGGCAACTGAGGCCCTGTGGGTTTAAGAGAAACTATTGCCCCTCCCTAACTACCTAGAAAAATTTAAATTGGGGATTTTTCCCAGAAAAAGAATTATTACCAGAGAGAAAGTTTATCTAAGTGGCCCCATCTGTATGGCAGGGCAAACATCTAACCACCAAACATCTGTTCTTATTGAAACTGAGCAGGAACCTGTGGGGCTCCAGGGTACAAATCCTTTCTGTGTCCCCTGTTTCTTGTTTGTAGGAAATAGGCTTTATTCAGCCTCCATGACCTTCCCTGAGCTCCAAATGGCAGGTTCAAACAGTTGCTAATCAGGGAAGGGAGGGGATGCAGAGACAAGGGAGGGGCAGCCAAGAAACAATAGTGCAGCCTTGGGGCACGGTCCTGGTTCTGCCTCAAGGGATACACATAACAATATCTTTAAGTTCTTTACAGAACTAAAACCCCCAACAAATGGAAGATGTTAGCATTCTTCATTCCAGAGAAGACCACCTGAGGCCAGATTAAAGGAGCCAGAGAAGCTCATCAAGAGATTACCTGAGACTAGATTAAAGGAGTGCAGGCTCTGCACACACCCTAATCCTTATCAGCAACCCCACCCTTGAACCATTGCTATACAACTCCTCACCAAATCGTCCTGGATTGGGATACACAGTTTTTGAGGCAGGAGCCTGCCATGTCCCCCTTTGCCTGGCAAAGCAATAAAGCCATTCTTTTCAACTTCACCCAAAACTCTGTCTCCAAGATTTGATTAGGCACTGGTGCACAGAGGCTGAGTTTTCAGCATCATTGGTTTTCAAGAAAAATTTAGTCAGGTAAAGTACCTGTCCATCTTTTTGCATAAGATGTTCCTACCCCTCTTTAAGTACTGTCAGGAGAGTAGAGCCCTAATCTTCTCATGTATTTAGAATTATGACATATTGGTATTTTAAGAGTAAACTTACAAATGAAGAAATTGAGGACCTGAAGGGACATATTCAAAGCCATATATTAGCTAATGGCAGAACCCGAACCTACGTAGCTTGGGGCTCTCACCAGAATGAATAAGCTTTACTAATACATTGCTTTAACTTCAAATTTCATTTCTTTTCAATAATAAAAAACTAAAAATAGAAGATGAAAAAAATGTTGGTGGCTTATATTGTGTTCAGATACTATCATTATATCAAGGTCAGAATAATATTCAAATTCTGATTAATTTCATTACAGTCTTACAATAAAAGCATATTTAATCTCCTCAGTAAGCGTCCACATTTTAATATCTAGTTCTGTTATAAGGTTAACAGAGGCATGATCACTTATAGAAATAGTACATATTGTATACTTCATTATTTCAACTTCTAAGGAATTAGATCAAAAACAAAAATCTCTCCTTGGATTAGACTGAAACCCAGAAAATTATAATGGCTTCGTTTGGTGCACTTGATGATTTTAAATATATTCTAATCCTGAACATTTTTCCACATATATATTAACAAATGTATGAAATACAATAAAATTAATTAAAACGGGTATATTATCCAGACAGGTTAACAAGTTTTTCATTACTGAAATACTGGGCCTCTGTGTTTGCAATGTAAGTGCAGTTCCAAATAAGCCTCTCACTCTTTGTGTTACATGTAAACGATATTTCATAGTTAGATGCTCATTTGGCATCACTCAGGTATATTTTTAAATGATATTAAATCAAGATTCTGCACCTATTATTTGTTTAGCATGCATTTAGCCCTGTCTCATTCTCACCAGGGGTTCTGTCTCTGGATGATCATAAATGTTCATTATCCCTTCTATAAAGTGAGTTTTCGCATAATGATTATGTTTAACGTTCTCTCCCTTCCTCCCTCTTCAGCATATTAGGATCGTGACATGTGACTTTTAGTTTTGTATAAAGCAAACTATTGGAGTGATTAATGGCACAACATTGGAAGTTTTGTAGTGTGCAAACAGAAATCTTTTCTTTTGGTATGTGAGCCCGCTTTTTTTACACAATTTTTGGTTCTTCAGCTTTTCACAGCATGAGTTTTAAACATTAACAGACCCCTTTACACAGAAGGGCTCAGATGTCTATGTATCCCGCCCCTTTTCTCCCTTTCTATTGTATAGAGGCTTCTAAGATAGTTAGCCATTTACCCAAGCAGTCAAAGGCTATGCATTGGCCAAAAGTATGGACTGGCTTCTTCTGGATAACATGCTTGGGCAAGGTTGCTACATGGAGGGTCTCACAACAGTACATTAGGTTAAAGCCTTATTGGCTCAGAAAAACCAAGGACTTGTCTTCCCAAGATTACACATGCCAGATCTATAGATTGAGAATCAAGCTGAAGAGGAATCATCCAATTCCATCACTCCTCAGAGGTATTCCAAGAACCGGAAAACCTTCCAAATTAACAACAAAAAATGCACTCACCACAGTATTAGGGTTATTTTATTTTAATGCTTTGAGAAATGGGAACCATGTGTCTTGTATATGGCAACATTTAACTATCATAAATATGAAATTAACCAAAGTACTCAGGTTACTCCAAGTTCACTGTTTATTTCACTTTCCCTACCTTCAAAATATTGCTAATATTATCCTCAATACTCCCTAACATCCCAGACTATACAAAATCTAGAAAATGTTTCCTCCATTTCTGAAACATAGGAAAATTTAAAAGGTGGTAGAATGCCTTCCACTCAGAAAACACTCAGTTGATATGTATTGACTAAGCAAATGATTTACTGAGATACAGAGCAAGTCAGCATTAGAATTTAGAATTAGGGGTTCTTTCATCTTATTGAGTACCATCAATTCATTAGCTGAATAGCTGAATAGGGAAGAAAAGTATGTAAACAAACAAAAGAAATATTTGCACATCCTATGCAACAGACTGTTATGAATAGTCTACTAAATGGCAAGCACTTGGGATTCTAACTGAGAAAGAGAAATGTTACCTGCCCTATGGAATCATAGGCTAATGCCAATGTCTGTGTTTAACGAAGATTCATAAAATAATTCATTACAATAGTGAGGAGTATTTGCAGCAACATGGATGGATCTAGAGATTATCATACTAAGTGAAGAGAAAGACAAATACCATATGATTCCACCTTTATGTGGAATCTAAAATATGACACAAATGAACTTATCTACGAAACAGACTCACAGACATAGAGAACAGAGTTGTGGTTGCCAAGGGGGAGGGGAGGTAGGGGAGGGATGGAGTGGGAGTTTGGGACTAGAAAATGCAAACTATTATATATAGAATGGATAAACAACAAGGTCCTACTGCACAGCACAGGGAACTATATTCAATATCCTGTGATAAACTATAATGGAAAAGAATATGAAAAAGAATATGTATATATATGTATGTATAACTGAATCACTCTGCTGTACAGCAGAAATTAACACAACATTGTAAATTAACTATACTTGAATAAAATAAGTTTTTTAAAAATAGTGAGGAGTATTTTAAAGGGACAGCACAATGTGATACTTGTTATATTTGATATTAGTAGAAGGTAGAGTAGTGGCACACACCAAGTGGAACTAACTTTACTAAAAAGGTTACTTGACCTGGTTTATGAAGGATGTGTAGGAGTTTACAAGGTGGAGGTTAATAGTATGAAAAACAGGGGACCCAGCATTTACAAAGGTACAAAGAAGCTCCTTCTAATTCGGAACAGTTCCCCCTTCCACTTTTTAAATAAAAAGCTACAATGTTATTTTGTTTGCTTGTTTGTTTTAGAATTATTCTTGTAATGCCTAGAGTTTCTATCAACTTTTTAAAAAGTTAGATAAATGTGCAGTCTAGCATTACCTCTTCTATTCCATTACAGTTAATGACATCCAAGAGAAACATAGCAAAAGGGACAAAGAAATGGTTTGTCAGTAATAACTCAGAACAGAAACTACAAGGAAAGCTCAAACAAACAAACAAAAAAAACAGGAACAAACAGCTAGATATGTGTTTACTCTGCAGGAGGCCAAGGTGTAAAAATGCTGGAGAGAGAAATTCACATGTATAAAAACAGCTAGAGCCACAAACATCTGGAGGCACTGTGAGAAAAAAGAGAAAACAATGTCTGACCTAAAAATAGCTCACGATATGATGTACTAATTTCGAAATTAATTGTTGCATGTCTAGCTTCTCAAGGCACTATGCTAGGAAATCTGTCAGCCCTTGGTCACAGTACCTGCCATCAGGAAATGTGCAATCTAGCTGAAAAGCTAGAGCAAAAATATAATCAACTACAGTCTACAGTGTAAGAATATGAGAATTATAGAAAGAAAAGGACAAACGAATGTTCTCAGGTTCAAAGGAGAAAGAAAGAAAATCAAATCAAAGGAATCAGGAAAGAATCCTTGAAGGAAATAGCATCTGGGTTGAACTTTGAGTAATGAGTAGGATCTCAAAAGGCAGATACAAAGGGAGGGCATTTGAGTCAAAAGAGCAAGAACAAAGGCCTGCAGGTGATACTGACCAGATATCGGAATGTTCAGATAACAGAGTCCATTTTGCCTGAGTATGAAATATGGACAGGAGACAAAACTGAAAAGGTAGGTTGAGACTACGTTGAAGAGGTGAGAAAAGTTTTATTTTGATAGTCAATGAGAAACACTCATTTTAAAAAAATTTATTTTACTGAAGTATAGTTGATTTACAATATTGTGTTAATTTCTACTGTACAGCAAAGTGATTCAGTTGTACATATATATACACATATTCTTTTTTATATTATTTTCCATTATGATTTATCACAGGATATTGAATATAGTTCTCTGTGCTATACAGTAGGACCTTCTTGTTTATCTATCCTCTATATAATAGTTTGAGTCTGCTAAACTTCCAATCCTTTCCTCCCCCACCCCCCTCCCCCTTGGCAACCACAAGTCTGTTCTCCATGTCTGTGAGTCTGTTTCGGGAGAAACACAATTTTTTAAAGGAGGGGAGTGATGCAATGGAGCCATACCTGGGGAATGTTAGTCTCAAAGAGCTTTTAGTCTGAGACACAGTCTGCCTCTCTGTCCTCACGATTTGTCAATCAACAATAGACACAACTACACGAACAATTCTTCACTTTGCAGTGATAGGAGCCATTGTTCTTGAGTTCATGAAACTGCTGCTATCAGGATGAGGTAAGTTGAATGATACAGACTGATTTCAATATTTCCTGCCCCACTCTCCCACTGGAGAGAGTGGCAAACTTGTGTCTCTAAAGGTCCACTGGGAAGGGAATATGCAAAATCACCCCAAAGAGAGACAGGGTGGAGAGAAGTGCTTGGAGAGATAGGTGGGTGAAATAGCTGATCCTGGGTCTATGAGAGAGTCTCCAAGACTGGAAAATGACTGTGCTTTTTGTGGTCCCCAAAGAGCTGAGACATATGCTTTTAAGCCCTGAGAGTTGATAGGGAAGAGATGCAACCTCAGGTGAGTTCCATCTAGAGAACGAATACACTAGACCTTCCATCCCAGTCCCAAACCCTGTGCCCAAGTCAGTCAGAGAAGAAGCAGTACCACAACCCCCAGTGGAAAACGAAGGCTTGGGACATTCATGCACCAAGTCACTGAGGGACTTTCTCAAACTCTGGATTGCATAACACCCCAAAGCCTTCCCACAACCCTTGGTGGGAAGTGAGATCCCATAATGAGTGACATTAAATCCCTCCCATGGCCCCCATAAGAGGGACTTCATGTCAGATTTAATTTGGTTTAGAAAATAATGGGATATTTCTTGCACCCAGAAATATATGGGATATATCTTGTGAGAGTAAAATTAATGCCTGATGCACTAGCAAGAAAGTATCTCTGGCTCTGATCTAGAAAACCTGAGTTTTAACAGGTGGCATTAAATTCCTTAAAAGAACAATTCATTATTGGCTATGATAGTAAATTACACTGGTATTTGCATGCTTTGCTGAGTGTAATGAGCCCTTTTCGTATAAAAACAAGTTTGATAATTCCATTCTCACAACGGCAGGTACCTATAACAAAAAATACAGCTTTCTGACAGAAGCAATAGACAGAGGATTCTACCCAGTTGACAGTTTTTTTTCCCCTGAATATGTCAGAAGAAAGTACAAAATTATTCTTGACTCATCCTACATGATCAGATAAAACTTGTATTTCTTCTGAATTTCCACATACTCCCACTCCTTCCACACTTGCAATCAGGGACCACCACTAAAGAAAAGCATACATATAAACACACACATGCACACACACACACTCACTCACACAAACACATATACATTTTAGAGGATTCTTATCTCATATTTGACTTAATAGTGGAACTTGCTGCCCTATCATTTCAGCATTGGCAAGAAGCCAATCATTAGCTCAGCCCTACAGCATCCCTAGGTTCCTTGGTTAATGAAAATTACCAGCAAGTCTGTAACTATGGGCAGAAATTGAAAAACCTTGGGTCAACAGTTTTAGCACAGTTTAAAAACCACTTTTCAGTGCCAAATGACTAGATTAGCCTGAGAACCATCTATGGGTCTTCAGTATTCCCTGATGTATAGAAAATAATATCTTGCTTATAGAAGGAGTACACTCTCTCTTAACTTCTCCTTTTCCACCCTCTATATGCCCTTTTAAAAAATCTCCCTCTATCCCACCAGAGCGCCGAGTCCCAGATGCAAACTCCGGTCCCAGATAACATATCCATCACATCCAGTGCTCTCCATAGCCTAATACAATAAAATCAATGCAACAATGTCACTTGTCAGTCTCCTTGTGCATAAGATAAAATGATGCCATCTGTGAGACAAAGTAATGTAGGTTAATGAGTCATCTCCAACTCCTGTAAAATAGCCTAGTCAGTCTGGGCCTGCAGAGAAAATGATGAAGAGAGGGCAATCAGAGAATCAGTGCAGAATTGATTCATTTCTTAATTTATAGAAATGTGAAGTCCTTTTAAGCTGATATGAGCATATCAACCGACAAACCTGCTATGCACATCTGCACTTTTATTATACTTTTATTATACTTGCTAAGCACACCTGCATTTTTATGATAGAGTTTGCCTGAGGCCATCAGAGCAGCAGAGCCAGGAATACATTAGTAAAATTAGAAGAAATATCATCAGGCAACTTCCGTTGCCTGTAAACAATTAACAGCTCATTAAGGAGAATTTCGCTTTTGTGGGAGTCTATTCTTTCCTTGACCGAATTCAAGTTGGCTAATGAATTGAGGTCTCCATCATGAGGGTCAAGAGTCTCATAGCCTGTGTCACTGTTTGACTCAGAGTTATCTTTTGGCATACTTATTGCAGCACAATCATCTACTGAGTTACCCATATTTATTAAGGCAGGCCAACCAGAAAAAATTTACTTTTCTAAATTCTTCTCACAGTCCTGCTTCTGTATTATCCTAATCTCATCCTGTGGTATACGTTAAATATACTGGATGTACGCAGACATATTTTAGCCTCTGGAAAGAGTTTTAGCAGGAGAAGTGTTAGTAGTAAAACTGAGAAGCAAAAGGGCTGATAAAGCAGTAAACTGGATGCCTATTAAAAGCAATTAACCCACTTCCCCCCCCAAAAAAAGAAAGATAATCATGGTGGAAATGTTTCAAACATATCACCACAGTCCCAATCAAGTTTATATTTAGCAACATCACAATCTGCCCAATACATTCACTGAAGACACTCGGGATTTATTTGGCATTTTAAAGCTTTGCTCCCAAACCAATAATTAAGTGAACTTGAGTCTCTAATGCAAGGTTGCTGATTTTCTAAATAATATCTTTAAACATTTTTTGATTTATAGATCTCTAATTGAGCTTCAAACACATACTTTGAAATTGAGCATAAGATAAAAAAGAATGGAACTTACAAAGTTTCATTCTATAATAAAACAGTACCATTGGATATGCAGGAAAATGAGAACATAATTGACATAAAGAGGTCTTGTGGTTCTGCACTATTTGTGGAAAAAATGCTGGCTCAGGATATAATTTTAAGCTGAACTATACTGCAGTGGGATTTATTTAGTCCTCCAGCTAACACTTATTGAACCTTTACTGGGTGCCAAGCACTGGGCTAGGGATACAGGGCTGGGATGATAAGTGTCCCTCCAAGCGCTCTCATTCTACTTGGGGAGACAGATGTATAAACAGCTAACTAAACCGACATCCAGTAATTGTCATAAATTAAGCATGACTTGAGTGTTGTGAGGGCCCAAATAAAGAAGCAGCCATTGTCAGTTGCTTCGTTTGCAAATATTTTCTCCCATTCTGAGGGTTGTCTTTTCATATTGTTTATGGTTTCCTTTGCTGTGCAAAAGCTTTTAAGTTTCATTAGGTTCCATTGTTTATTTTTGTTTTTATTTCCATTACTCTAGGAGGTGGGTCAAAAAGGATCTTGCTGTGACTTATGTCATAGAGTGTTCTGCCTATGTTTTCCTCTAAGAGTTTTATAGTGTCTGGCCTTACATTAGATCTTTAATCCATTTTGAGTTTATTTTTGTGTATGGTGTTAGGAAGTGTTCTAATTTCATTCTTTTACATGTAGCTGTCCAGTTTTCCCAGCACCACTTACTGAAGAGGCTGTCTTTTTTCCATTGTATAATCTTGCCTCCTTTGTCAAAGATAAGGTGACCATATGTGCGCGGATTTACCTCTGGGCTTTCTATCCTGTTCCATTGATCTATATTTCTGTTTTTGTTTCAGTATCATACTGTCTTGATTACTGTAGCTTGGTAGTATAATCTTAAGTCCGGGAGCCTGATTCCTCCAGCTCCGTTTTTCTTTCTCCAGATTGCTTTAGCTATCCAGGGTCTTTTGTGTTTCCATACAAATTGTAAAATTTTTTGTTCTAGTTCTGTGAAAAATGCCATTGGTAGGTTGATAGGGATTGCACTGAATGTGTAGATTGTATCTCCAAAATATATAAGCAGCTCATACAGCTCAATATCAAAAAAACAAACAACCCAATCCAAAAATGGGTGGAAGACCTAAATAGACATTTCTCCAAAGAAGATATACAGATTGCCAACAGACACTAATCATCAGAGAAATGAAAATCAAAACCACAATGAGGTATCACCTCATACTGGTCAGAATGGCCATCATCAAAAAATCTAGAAACAATAAATGCTGGAAAGGGTGTGGAGAAAAAGGAACCCTCTTGCACTGTTGGTGGGAATGTAAATTGATACAGCCACTATGGAGAACACTATGGAGGTTCCTTAAAAAACTAAAAATAGAACTACCATATGACCCAGCAATCCCACTCCTGGCCATATATCCAGAGAAAACCATAATTCAGAAAGAGACATGCACCCCAATGTTCATAGCAGCACTATTTACAATAGCCAGGACATGGAAGCAACCTAAGTGTCCATTGACAGATGAATGGATAAAGAAGATGTGGCACATGTATACAATGGAATATTACTCAGCCATAAAAAGAAACAAAATTGAGTTATTTGTAGTGAGGTGGATGGACCTAGAGTCTGTCATACAGAGGGAAGTAAGTCAGAAAGAGAAAAACAAATACCATATGCTAACACATATATATGGAATCTAAAAAAAAAATGGTTCTGAAGAACCTAGGGTCAGAACAGGAATAAAGATACAGATGTAGAGAATGGACTTGAGGACTCAGGGAGGGGGAAGGGGAAGCTGGGATGAAGTGAGAGAGTGGCATGGACATATATACACTACCAAATGTAAAATAGATAGGTAGTGGGAAGCAGCCGCATAGCACAGGTAGATCAGCTCCTTGCTTTGTGACCACCTAGAGGGGTGGGATAGGGAGGTTGGGAGGGAGGTGCAAGAGGGAGGAGATATGGTGATATGTGTATACATATAGCTGATTCACTTTGTTATACAGCAGAAACTAATACAACATTGTAATGCAATTATATTCCAATAAAGGTGTAAAAAACTAAATAAATAAAAATAAATAAATAAATTTAATCACAACCTCAAATGAGAAAAAAAAAAAGCAGCAGCAAACTGAGGGTCACCCCATCGAGGCCTGTAGCAGCAACTGGCTGGTGTCTCTAGGTACAGTAGGGAATACACAGAACACACAAAGGACACACACCATGTTATTCTCAAAGCACCTCTTCTTTTTCCTTGGAACAGTTAGGTTAACAGATAGTTCTGCACATGATTATGACATTGATGTCTGTCTCTCAGCCTCAATCACGAGGACCTCGAAGAGAGGGATTGTCTGTTTTGGTTCACCATGTCCAGGGTTTGTTAGGTTTCTGACACACGAGATGGTCAGTTATTATTTCGTAAGTAATGAATAAATGTTTTCAAGCTACAGGAAGAGATTTATTATGAGAGCTTTCATACAATATCAGTACCTAGACTTGGCCCTTCTGACAAGCTACTTGTTAGGGTTTCAGTCAAATAGTTCACCAGGGAACCCTCTTACACTGTTGGTAGGAATGTAAATTGGTGCAGCTGCTAAGGAAAGCAGTATGAAGTTTCCTCAAAAAACTAAAAATAGAGCTACCATATGATTCGGCAATTCCACTCCTGGGCATATACCCAGACAAAACTACAATTCAAAAAGATACATGCACCCTGGGACTTCTCTGGTGGTGCAGTGGTTAAGAATCTGCCTGCTAATGCAGGGGACACGGCTTCGATCCCTGGTCTGGGAAGATCCCACATGCCGCTGAGCAACTAAGCCTGTGTGCCACAACTACTGAGCCTGCACTCTAGAGCCTGTGAGCCACACCTACTGAGCCTGTGTGCCACAACTACTGAAGCCTATGCGCCTAGAGCCCGTGCTCCGCAACAAGAGAAGCCACCGCAATGAGAAGCCCACGCACCACAATGAAGAGTAGCCCCCGCTCGCTGCAACTAGAGAAAGCCCATACACAGCAACAAAGACCCAATGCAGCCAAAAAATAAAATAAATAAATAAATAAATTTATTTTTAAAAAAAGATACACGCACCCTAATGTTCATAGCAGCACCATTTACCATAAGCAAGACATGGAAACAACCTAAATGTCCATCAACAGATGAATGGATAAAGAAGAGGTGGTACATATATACAATGGAATACTACTCAGTCATAAAAAATGAAATAATGGGCTTCCCTGGTGGCGCAGTGGTTGAGAATCTGCCTGCCAATGCAGGGGACACAGGTTTGAGCCCTGGTCTGGGAAGATCCCACATGCTGCGGAGCAACTAGGCCCATGAGCCACAACTACTGAGCCTGCGTGTCTGGAGCCTGTGCTCCGCAACAAGAGAGGCCGCGATAGTGAGAGGCCTGCGCACCACGATGAAGAGTGGCCCCTGCTTGCTGCAACTAGAGAAAGCCCTCGCACAGAAACGAAGACCCAACGCAGCCAAAAATAAATATAAAAATAAATTTAAAAAAAAAGACCTAAAGAAGAAATACATGGCAAATATCTAAAAAAAAAAAAATGGAATAATGCCATTTGCTGCAACATGGATGGACCTAGAGATTAGCATACTAAGTGAAGTAAGAAAGACAAATACCATATGATATCACTTATATGTGGAATCTAAAATACGACACAAAGGAACATATTTATGAAACAGAAACAGACTCACGAACATAGAGAACAGACTTGTGGTTGCCAAGGGGGAGGAGGGATGGGGGAAGGAAGAATTGGCAGTTTGGGATTAGCAGATGCAAACTAGTATATATAGGACGGATAAACAACAACGTCTTACTGTACAGCACAGGGAACTATATTCAATATCCTGTGATAAACCATAATGGAAAAGAATATGAAAAAGTATATATATATATATATATATAACTGACTCACTTTGCTGTACAGCAGAAATTAATACAATGTAAATCAACTATACTTCAATAAAATATATAAAAAAATAGCTCATCCATCCCAATACAGCCAGCCATCCTCTGACCTAAGTAGATAAAACTAACAAGCATTGCCAGATATTCGCCTCCACCACACAGGTTACACAATATGTATCATAAACATACTATACCATGTTGCTACATGCAACCCAGCTCTCTTTTGAACACCATATGTGCTAGCAGAGAACATGTATCCTACCCACAGCTTATCCCGTACATACACCAATGTGTCCTTACTCATCCTGACCCCATGTTCTCCTTTCTTTCCTTAGTACTTTTTACTTCCAGCCTGTGAGAGTCAGTGAAAGTTTCACAGAATATGTTACATATGTTTGGGTCATCGATTGACTGGACTCCATTGAAACCAAAGCTTAGATAATTTGGTGTTTTCATCAGAACCTCCTGCTTTAGAAGCATCTAATTCATGGCAGGGGAGGTCTCTCCCTAGCACATCACTTCACATGGAAATCAGCCTACTCAAAATAATCCATTTAAAACTTTCATGAGGTGTTCTTAAAACTGAGGTAAGTTACTGAAATTCAAATACACTTGCCTCTTGCTTTACATGGAAATGCATAAAAATTGGCCATTATTTGTTAGGGAGGATATAGGACAAAAATTAATCAAACTTTGGTACAGATGTTTTTTAAATGGATTTCAGTGGAATGATTCAATGCCTATACTTGGCACCCAATTGAGATAAACTGATCTGAACATGGTTCCTGAAGTAGCCACATACAATGCAGCTTTTGGGCCTTTTTTTCACATTACCCTCTCTCATCTTCATGTTTCTAAGAACCAGTGCAAGAATGATTTCATCCACTAAACCCTGCCCAATCACTTGGCCCTCAGTTAATATTCTCTCTGAACTCCTATAACTCTCATTGCCTGAATTACTTATTAGGCACTTAATGTATACAATATCATATTATTATTTAACATTTTATGCATGTAGAAAGGCCAGCATCCAAGAGATTAAGACAAATTAAAACCATGACTTTGCACAGAATGAATTTCCGAGGAATCTAGGGATGTTTATCTTGGAGAAGAGAAGCTATTGCAAGAGGCAATAGGCTAATTATTTTTGACTACTCTAAGTACTCCTGTATGGCAAGCAAATAGAATGTTCTATAGGGTCCAAAAGATAGAACCAGGGCCAATGGTCAAAAACTATGGGGGATCACTTTCAACTCAAGTCGAAAAAGAAATTTCTAATAGTCAGAACTGATTTAACACAGAATCAGCTGCTACCTCAGGAGTTAATGAAGTCCCTGCTATTGGAAATATTTAATAAGAGATGGTGTGACTACTTTATGGGGTTGTAGAGAGGACTTAAGGATCAGATAAGCAAGATAAATGTTATGGATTATTATGAGCTAAATGTGTCCCTTGAAAATTCATGTGTTGAAGGCCTATCCCCCAATGTGATGGTATTTGGTGGGGCCTTTGGGATGTAATGAATATTAGTTTAGGCCATGAGGGTGGGAGCCACATGATGGGATTAGTGCCCTTATAGGAAAAGGAAGACAGATCTCTCTCTCTCTCTCTCTCTCTCTCTCTTTTACCACCCCCACCCCATGAGCACACACCTGGGAAAGATCATGTTGGTCCCTAGTGAGAAGGCTGGCTGTCTACAAACCAGGAAGTGGGCTGTCACCTGACACCAAATCTGCTGGCCCTTGGTCTTTGATTTCCCAGCTCCAGAACTCTGAGAAATAAATGTACGTTGCTCAATCACTCACTCTATGGTATTTTATTAAAGCACCTTGTGCAGACTAAGACAGGGACTTTTTCCACACATGGATTTTCTGATTTTTAATGTGCTTTGTCTTCCCAACTAGCCTACAAGTTCCTCAAAGGCCTAAACTTTCATATAACTACATACCCTTGGTATCTAGCTCTGGACCTTAAACATAGTAGATGCTCAATAAACATTTATCAGTCAAGACTGACCATAAAATTTATACTGGAATAAAACTGTTAATGTTTGAAACAATTTTTAGAAAAATACATACATTCACAATATGATTAAAATCTATACTCTGAGTATTTCACACCATAAGGTATCATGCATTATTAATAATAACAGTACAGGCATACCTTGGAGATATTGCAGGTTTAGTTCCAGACCACCACAATAAAGCAAATATCTCAATAAAGCAAGTCACATGAATTTTATGGTTTCTTGGTGTATATATAAAATCTATATTTACACTATACTGTAGTCTACTAAGTGTGCAATAGCACGATGTCTAAAAACTGTTCATACATTAATTAAAAAATAGGTTATTGCTAAAAAATGCTAACTATCATCTGAGCTTTCAACAGATCATAACCTTTTTCCAATAGTAATATCAAAGATCACTGGCCACAGATCACCTTAAAAAGTATAATAATAATGAAAAAGTTTCAAATATTATGAGAATTAGCAAAATGTGACACATAGACATGAAGTGAGCAAATGCTGTTGGAAAAATGGCACTGATAGACTTGTAATAGACACAGGGTTGCCACAAACCTTCAATCTGTAAAAACTGCAGTATCTGCGAATCACAATAAAGCAAAGCACAATAAAACAAGGTATGCCTGTATATTAATAATAGTGTCCATGATTAGCAATAATGCAATAGCAATTGCATTAGTATTGATAATATTAGTGATGTTTACACTGGTGATTTATTAAGCTTTGATAAATTTTGAATAGATACACCATAATAATTGTACATTGAATGATAACTTTATGCCAGTAAGTCAAGCAGAAATAAAATGAAACTGATGAGTTATATGTGTAAGTGACTATGGAAAATGAAAAATGTGACTTTGAGTTTGCCAGAAAATAGGACAAGTGTGAGAAAAGTTTTAACACTACTTACAGGAATAAGTTCAAAGAGAGCTAAGAAAAATAAGTCCAACTAGTCATTCTGGACCTAATGAATACCCAGCTGGTGAGATTTCAGAACCATTCACTGAAGGTTAGATGTCAAAGTAGAAATCATACATTCAACCCTGACTAAGAAAAAAGTACAGTTTTTTAAAAAATTTTTATTGGAGTATAGTTGCTTTACAATGTTGTGTTAGTTTCTGCTGTACAGCAAAGTGAATCAGCTATACGCATACATATATCCCCTCTTTTTTGGATTTCCTTCCCATTTAGGTCACCACAAAGCATTGAGTAGAGTTCCCTGTGCTATACAGTAGGTTCTCTTTATGTCTTTTATACATAGTAGTGTATATATGTCAATCCCAACCTCCCAATTCATCCCACCGCCCTCCACCCCCTTTCCCCCCTTGGTGTCCATACGTTTGTTCTCTACGTCTGTGTCTCTATTTCTGCTTTAGTTTCATCTGCGCCATTTTTCTAGATTCCACATATATGCGTTAATATACGATATTTGTTTTTCTCTTTCTGACTTACTTCACGCTGTATGACAGACTCTAGGTCCATCTACATCTCTGCATATGGCATAATTTCGTTCCTTCTTATGGATGAGTAATATTCTGTTGTATATATGTACCACATCTTCCTTATCTATTCCTCTGTTGATGGACATTTAGGCTGCTTCCATGTCCTGGCTATTGTAAATAGTGCTGAAGTGAACATTGCGGTACATGTATTTTTTGAATTATGGTTTTCTCAGGGTATATGCCCAGTAGTGGGATTGCTGGGTCGTATGGTAGTTCGATTTTTAGTTTTTTAAGGAACCTCCATACTGTTCTCCACAGTGGCTGTATCAATTTACATCCCCACCAACAGCGTAAGAGGGCTCCCTTTTCTCCACACCCTCTTCAGTGTTTATTGTTTGTAGATTTTTTAACTACTAGAGCTAATCAATGAATTTGGTAAAGTTGCAGGATACAAAATTAATACACAGAAATCTCTTGCATTCCTATACACTAACAACGAAAAATCAGAAAGAGAAGTTAAGGAAACGATCCCATTTACCACTGCAACAAAAAGAATATAATACCTAGGAATAAACCTGCCTAAGGAGGCAAAAGACCTGTATGCAGAAAGCTATGATACTGATGAAAGAAATCAAAGACAACACAAACAGATGGAGAGATCTACCATGTTCTTGGATTGGAAGACTCAATATTGTGAAAACGAATATACTACCCAAAGCAACCTACAGATTCAATGCAATCCCTATCAAATTACCAATGGCATTTTTCACAGAAAAAAGTACAGTTTTAACTCAGAACACCTCGACGTGTGAAGGGTACCTGCGAACTAACCTTGTATTGTATAAAATCTATACAAGGAAATGGAACTCCTAGGAAACAAACACCAACACACAAGGCTGGGATTCCCCTTCTTACCCTTGCTGTCTGTTGAGTGTGTCATTCTAGTATAATATAAACAGGATGCATGAGGGAATAATTTTGTGGATGTGCAGGGAATTTTGTGTGGGGATCTCCATGTGCAATCGGAGGCTAGAATATTTGACTAATAAATTTGTTCAAATTCATTTCAATATTTTTATTGGCAGGTCTAAAACAATCTGGTTCTCTCTCCAAGGACTGGGGTAAACCCAAGGACTGTCATAGGATTAGCTGGAGTTAGAACTGGAGTGTTTCTGGAATTGCAAGGAAGCTTAATTGCAAGGAGGGAGAATTCCAATTCTTATCCAAAACAAAGAAACAAAAAGAACAAAAATAAAAAACAAAATGATGTGAGGTTATAACCAAGAAAATAAAAAGTCTATGAAGTCTGAAAGATTAGGTGCTACCTGTATGGTCAGGCCGCTCAAGATGGCTGTTCTCTTGCTCTCTGTACATCCCCTGCCTGACCAGTGCCTGCTTTACCTATATCTTATGCACATGACTGACCTTCCTACGTACTTGCCCCAGGCCCCAGCTAATGATTGTTTTTATCAAAGGGGTGATAAGGGGCATGCCCCTCTACTGGTTTCCCTGGTAACTAATGAGCCCACCTGACATCAATTCCCCTATAAATGGTAATCTCCGCCCCCCACCACCTCAGAGTGAAGACTGTCGCTGTGTCCTGCCTGCCATCCATCACACATGGTGGGGTGTGTCACTCCAGGACCTTGCTTCAGACGTGTAAGCTCCCCCATCCATTAAACCATTGATGTCTCTTGCTGACTCTGGGCTCTTTCTTAGGTCTTGAAGCTGGGCAAGTACAGGCCTTGTAGTCCTGTGGGGTGCAGCCCAACACTACTATTCATTGCTAAGGCAAGAACAAAAATGATACCCAAGGGAATTCCCTGGCAGTCCAGTGGTTAGGACTCCATGCTTCCACTGCAGGGGGTACAGGTTCAACCCCTGGTCAGGGAACTAAGATCCTGCAAAAAAATGATATCCAAAACTGATAGTGATGCAATCCAGGCTCTGGACTGAAGTTGGGATTGCTGAAATGATATTAGCGTCCCATTTTTCTTCTCTGTCAGTTCATGGCCCAGGGGGATATTCTTGCAGTTAAAGGAGCAGAAAAGGATCAGACATAAGCAAGCTTGAGATTTCACATCATGACATACGTTAGGTGTTTCATTTGACACCTCTTTACCTTCAATCTGTTGGAAATGCCAGACCATTCATCTAATGGCAATAATACAATGACTACTATCTATTGAGTTTCTCCTATGTGTCAGGTGTTTTACAAGCGTTATTTTGTTTTTTGAATCCTCACAATTTTTAGCCCCGTTTTACAGATGATGAAATCCAAGTTAAAGTAATCATAGAAATGAAGTAACTTACACAAGATCAATTATCTGGGCTAAGTTTTGTGGGTTTTTTGTTTTTTGAGGGTTTTTTTGTTCTTTGGTCTTTTTTTTTGCCTCTGAAGTCTGGTTTCTTTCCTCTCTGATCTTGCTAAGGAAATATTCTGGATCTGCACTTTAACACAATTCCCAGGTGCTTCACTTGCACATTAAATTGGAGAAACACTGTATTAGGCTACACATCATGCTGCTTTCCTTCTGTTTCTCTCATTAGTCAAACACAGAAACACACTCACACACAGAATGGGGGATGGGGGAGAGGAAGCAGTATAAGTAACTATCTACTAAAAAAGTCAGAAGTATCAATACACCTTTCTTTTCTAACAACCTATGTAAATACTGGATGCATTTGTAAACTGGGATATTTAAAACTGCATATATATTCTATCACCTATTTGGATTCTGAAGTGTTTACTGAATAATATATTCGGAAATATTCAGAAAAAATGAAATATATTACATTTGATAACAGCTTATAGAAGAGCATAAAAAGAGAAAGAATAGAGGCGTAAATCATACCAAAAAACAGGAGTCTAGACTTGCTGTGCTTCACACTTTGGTAATAAGTACATTACCAATTATAAATGATTCTTGAATGGCTGTGGCATTAGAAAAACCCACCAGCTGTAATAATTACAATCCAAGCTTTTGCACAAGCTATTTTCCCTGAAACTGCAGAAAGGAGGGCACCGTGGGAATTCCTGACATTTACATAAGCTTACTATTACTTTTGGTTGGCAGCAAACTTTATTTCCAGGTGCTGAACCACTGCAATACAAAGTGATGTTAGTGAGAAAGAAAACCAAATGAGAAATAAGCTGAATTTGGTCTCATTTTCCCTCCTTAATAAATTTTCTCTACTATAGATTCTTTAATTTCCTTTACCTATACATCTTATGCATAGGTAACATTTAAATTAAGTAGCCTGACTCAATTTGAAAATTCTACTTTCAGTAGAGTCTATCTGAATGCAATACCTGATATAGGAATTTAACATTTTAGCATGGATGTTTCTCTTTCCTAAGGCTAATGAGACTAATGCACTACCGCAATGCTTCTCCAAAATTTTTGTGCACAGACATCACCTGGGAATCTCATAAAATTGAAGATTCTGATTCAGTAGGACTTGGGTGCATTTCTAACATTCCAAGTGATGTCGTTGCTACTGGTCCAAGACCACACTACACCAGAGAAGGCACTGCATCTGATTTAGCAGTAGTGAAATGTATACCTTTTCAGTGCCCTTTTTCATTAAGCAAAACTAAGTCATCTTATAAAATTATACTGTAAAAGTAACACCTAGTCATACATTTTTATTATAGATAACTTGGAAAAGCAGACAAGTAGAGAGATTAACATAATCTGACCACCCAGACATAGCTATTACTCACATCTGGCTATATTTCCTTCCAGTCTGTTTTCAGTGCACATACATCTACTTTTATAAAATGGATATCTTACCATCCCTTTCATTTTGATGTAACAACCATATCTAGACCATCTCACACTGCTGCAACTCAGTTTTCTATCAAATCTCCAAATAATGTATTTCATCCCAGGCATATCCATCATGCAGAACTTTGCATACAATACCAGCTATCAGCCACACAGCAAACTCACAGCTGGTTATCTATACACTGTAATGCAGGACAGTGACAATTCTATAAAACCTTGAAATGTGGTATACCACAAGTATTATAATGATGTCATAGCTACATATGCAGTGGGGACAGAGGCAGGATCTCCTCTCCTCAAAAATATATTTCACGTCTTCAGAGTGTTGCATTTCTTTTTAAACCCACTCCCCAGAGACACCTCTTGGGCCTTTTTACAGTCATTCTCCATATCCAGTGGGACCAGCTTACTTAGAGGAGCATAAGTTGTGTCCTCTTCTTATTTTTTTCTTTCTTACAAATCTTGCTTGCCCTTCTTGCCCTTTTCTTGGCAGGCTGTACATCACAGCTGTTTCAACTGATGGGGCAAGAGTCAGAGACTCTGCTCTGCCCAGGTGTTCCTTTTCATTAACACTGGGTCTATTCGGGCCGTCAGACATGCTGTTATACCCGTGACAACTAAACAGTTGGTAGACAACAGATACAGGTGGGCTACCAGTCACTTGCATATGATTTGAGAGGGCTATACTTGTCACTCATCTGTAACGGTAAATGGTACGAAAGAAATGGGCTACGTGCAATATTCTATGCTATTTAATATTGATGAAGTGCATGTGACAAATTGGAAACACCAAAGCTGTACCTGGAAATTTAAATGAAAGCACTCGGCCAAAATGTAAAAATGGCAATAGGTGTGTTTCCCTATAAAAGCACTGACATGATACAAAATAATTTTTCATAATTTTTAGCTAAAGTAATGAACAAGGTTTGGAAAACTGAGTGAAATCCTTTAGTGTCAGCAACACAAACCTGGGTCTGGTAAGCTAATAATCTGATGTTAGCTATTTCTGGGTACTTTGCCTAGACTTGTAGTTCTCAGATTAGTGTGCATGAGATTCATCCAGTGGGCTTGCTAAAACACAGATTGCTGAGCCCCACCCCTAGAGTTTCGGATCCAGTGGGTCTGGAATAGCACCCAAGATTGTGCATTTCTTAATGCCATTTGCAGCAACATGGATGGACATAGAGATGATCATATTAAGTGAAGTAAGCCTGCAGAGAAATATAAATATCATATGATATGGCTTATATGTGGAATCTAAAATGTGACACAAATGAACTTATCCATGTAACAGAAACAGACTCACAGACATAGAGAACAGACTTGTGGTTGCCAAGGGGGATAGGCGTAGGGGAGGGATGGACTGGGAGTTTGGGATTAGCAAATGCAAACTATTATATAGAGAATGGATAAACAACAAAGTTCTACTGTATAGCACAGGGAACTAGATTCAATATCCTGTGAGAAACCATAATGGAAAAGTATGAAAAAGAATGTATATGTATGTATAACTGAATCACTTTGCTGTACAGCAGAAATTAACACAGCATTGTAAATCAACTGTACTTCAATAAAATTTTTAAAAAAACAAAGAATGTGTATTTCTAAGTTCCCAGGTGATACTAATGCTGCTGGTGTGATGCCCACGCCAAGAACACTGCTTAAGAGAAGTGGTTCTCCAACCTCAGTTAGCATAAGAATCACTTGGGGTGGGGGGAGAGGACTTTAATAAAATGCAGATTCCATGGCCTCAACTTCTAGAGCTTCAGTAAATGATTCTGCTGCAGGTGGTCCTGGTCAACCACATTCTGATAAACACTGCTTTTAAAGAAATTGGTTTCTACACCTGGAAGATCGTCAGAATTAAGCCCGAGCGTCCCAAACTTTCAAGTGCATACCCATTTCATGGGGATCTTGTTAAAATGCAGATTCTGATTCTGCATTTCTAATAAGCTCCCTGGTGATGCTAGAAAGGCTGTTAAATGATAGATTCACAAGTCCCATCCCAGAGATTCTTATATCAGTAGAATGGGAATATATTTCCAATTTAAAAGAATGCATCTATAATACATTCACTATATCTACATTCTTTTGGTCACACTCTGTTTCCAAATTTTTGGAGATTGATTTTTGTAGGATTGATATAGTTACCACTGATATTGTATGGTGAGTTTTTAGAAAACAGCTTTTCTGGACTCTTTTTGTAAAATTAAAGAGGAAATCGTTGTAAATGGTGAGAAAGGTAAAGGGTCTAAGGCAGATGAGTGGTTCCTTGAAATGAAAAAGACTTGGTGTGATAGACTGTATTTTCCCAAAGTGACTGCAACAATAATTCCCATCCCACCTGCTTTTCTGCAATATAAATTTGATTCTCCACCTATTGAGAGGTGGGGTCTATGTGCACTTCCCTTGAATCTAGGTGGGCTTTTGACTTTCTTGTAATCAAAAGAATGTTGCAGAAGAGGACCTGCATGACTTCTGAGGCAAGGTCAGAAAAGGCAGTGCAGCCTTCGCCTTGTTCTCAGAAGACTCCTGCCTGGAGTCCTGAGCCACCATAGATAAAGTCTAACTACCCAGAGTCCTCCACTGTGGGAGGAAACCAAGCCACACAGACAGGCCACATGTAGGTGCACCCATGGACCGTCTCAATCTTCCAAGCCCTCCACATCAGTGCACGACATGTGAGTGAATAGCCCTCAAATGATCCCAGTCCCCAATGTCAAGTCACAGCCAGCCTGTCAGTCTTCCCACTTGAGGTCCCGAATATTATACAGCAGAGACAAGCTGTTCTCCCTCCTATTTAGTCCTTTCCTAATTCCTGACCCACCAGTGTCGACGAACATAAAATGTTTATTGTTTTATATCATTAAGTTTGAGGCAGTTTGTTATTCAGCAAACAGGAGCACTGAGATGATACAACTTAAGAAGACCATATAACTCTCCATAGGAGATAAATGAGGAGCCTGGAGGCAAAGAGCACTTACTTTAGGCCCACTGTATGGGAGCAGAAAAGAAATCTGGTAGCTAAAGATCCATAATAATATCAATAGCTGACATGTACTCAAGTGCTTATTATGTGCAAAATCCCTTATGTATGTATCAGGAAAAAACATCAGAATGCCTCTTAGATTTTTTCTGGCAGAAGGAAATCAGTGTCTACTCTCTCTCCATTCTTCCATTTGCAAACTATTGGTACAGGTTTGATGCCTAAAAAAAATGATCTGTGAACAGCTAAGCAGACATTGTATTTTTGTAACTGTTTATTTTTATATAATTTCACACTTAAAGAAAAGCATTGAACATAGTATTTAGGAAGTCCTGTATGTTCTTTATACAGATTCACTGATTGTTTACAATCTCTCTCTCCCCTCTCCTACACACACACACACACACACACACACACACACACACACACACACACATTTATTTATTTAGTTAGTTAGTTAGTTTTTTAACTGTTTGAGAGCAAGTTGGAGTCACTATGGATATGTTGTACTATTTTGTCCCCAAACATTTTAGTATGTTTTTCCTAAAAACACAATCATTCTTGTCCATAACTATAACATATTATGTCAATTGTCCCAGGAATATTTATATATTCATATCTAATTTTCCTACTCCAGGATCCAATTAAGATCAAACAGTATATTTATTTGTCATGTATCCTTTCATCTAAAACAGTCTCACAGTATTTCTTTATCTTTGTTGACCTTGACATTTTTTAATAGTACGGGACAATTATTTTGTAGGATATTCCTAAATTGGGCTGTGTTGGATGTGTCCTCATGAATATATTCAAGTTATGTACTTGGAAGAAATATACTGCAGAGGTGATACACCCTTCTCAGCGCATCATGTCAGGAGGTACACGATGTTGATATGCTCCATAATTGGTGATAATAACTTTGATCACTTAGTTAACTTAATGAATGCCAAGTTTCTCCACTATAAATTTACTATTCTTTCACTGAAAATTAATGATTTGTGGAGAGATGTGTTGAAATTATGCAAATATCCTGTTCTTCATCAAACTTTTGCCCAGTAATTTTAGCATTTATTGATGATTTCCTCACTCAATCATTCTTTCTAATGGCATTCTACTGTAAGAAAGAGCTTTTCCTTCTCACTCACTGGCTTATTAAATAATTAATTTTTATCAGTATTTATTCATAGATTCTCATTTTATTAAATGGGATAGAAACTAGTAATCTCATTATTAGTTTTGATTTTCAAATCATTCTAGATTTGGCCAGTGAAAACACTTCCAGCTAGCTTCAGTGTCATTCTGAATTGTCTCCATCATTCTTGGGGTACTTCCTTACTTTCTGGAACAATGAGATATTCCAGGGTCATCTTGTATTTTCTGGAATTTATAAATAAAGATCTGGGTCCTAGTTGTGCTCATTGCTATTGGTGTGGAATTGCTTCCAGGCCCATAGAGGTAACAGAGGTATATATCCACTAATATGTAGAAACCCAATCAAAAACTACAAGGTATGTCCTAATATCCCCCCTTTGCATATTAGTACCTCTGTTCTCTACTTTGAAAACACTCGTTCCATTATGCTCAAAATATCTATTCATTAGCTCAAGTCTAAAATATACCACCAACAATGCAAAATTATTAACTTTAATCTAATACTTATTTTTGAATGTGTGTGTAAAATTTTCATCTGTGTAACCTACTCTTTAACAAGATACAGAATATTTCTATATTCTGAGGGAGTTTCCTTATGCCCCTTCTAAGTCAATCCCACCACACCACCTTCACTTAAAGACAACCATATGTCATTTTTTATATTTTTTAACCTGTTTTAGAACTACATATGAATCATATAGTATGGATACATTTGAGTTCAGCTTTTTCCCCAACATAATATCTATGTGATTCATTGACGTTTTTCCATGTATCAGAAGTTCATTTCTTTTCATTGTTGAGTAGTATTCCATTATATGAATATACTATAATACCTTTATCCATTCTCCTGATGATGGATATTTGAGTTGTTTCCAATTTTTGGCTATTGCTAATAAAGCTGCTATGAACATTCTAAGAGAACAATTCTTTTTGTGAAAACTATGATTTTTGTGAGCATATATATAGTTTTTACTTTGAAATATAGATTTACAGGACTTTTCAAACAAATGCATGAAGTTGTGTACACTTCTCCCAGTTTCCCCCAATAGTGACATCTTGCATAATGATAGCAGAATAATATCAAAACCAGGAAAGTGACATTGGTATAATCCACAGAGCTTATTAAGATTTCCCCAGTTTTATATGCACTTGTACGTGTGTGTAGTTCTATGCAGGTTTATCACATGTTGAATCATGCAACCATAAACTCCGTCAAGATCTAGAACTGTTCCATCACCATAAGGCTCTCTTGTGCTACCCCTTTATATCCACACTCACCCTCCTGTCCCTAATATTTATTTTCCAATTCTATTATGCTACTATATAGAGATACACTTTTTCAATTTTGATTTGTATGCTGTAAGATTGCTAATTTCACTCTATTTCAACATCCATAGGATTTTAAAGAACATTCATCCAAATTTTGGAAATGGGCAAAAGAGATTACTGGGTGTCTTTTCAATGGAGTTCTGTGTAATGTCCTGTGCAGGGCTCAGCAATTTTTTTCTGTAAAAGGTAAAGTAGTAAATATTTTAGATTTCGGGCCATACAATCTCTGTGACAACTACTAAACTATGTCACTGTATTCCAAAAGCAACTATGGACAACACAGATTATGGCTGTGTAACAATAAAACTTTACTTATAAAAACAGACTTGGCCAAAGGGCTAGAGTTTGCAGATCCCTGGTCTAGCAGAACCTCTGGGGATTATCTGTTTAAAGTGTGAGTGTACAGGCAGACCTCAGAGGCACTGCAGATTCAGCTCCAGACCTCAGCAATACAGTGAGTATCTCAATAAAACAAGTCACACGAATTTTTTGGTTTCCCAGTGCCTGTAAAAGTTATGTTTAAACTATGATATACTCTATTAAGTGTGCAATAGAATTATGTTTAAAAAATGTACACCTTAATTAAAAAATACTTTATTGATAAAAAATGCTAACCATAATCTGAGCCTCCAGCAAGCTGTAATCTTTTTGCTGGTAGAGGGTCTCGCCTCGATGCTGATGGCTGCTGACTGATCAGGGTGGTGGTTGCTGAAGGTTAGGGTGGCTGGGGCAAATTATTTATATATAAGACAACAATAAAGTTTGCCATATCAATTGACTCTTCTTTTCATGAATGATTCCTCTGTAGCATGCAATGCTATTTGACAGCACTTTACCCACAGAAGAACTTCTTTCAAAATTAAGTCCACCCTCTCAAACCCTGCTGCTGCTTTATCAACTAAGTTTAAGTGATATTCTAAATCCTTTGCTGTCATTCAAAAATCTCCACAGCACTTTCACCAGGAGTAGTTTCCATCTCAAGAAACCACTTTCTTTGCTCATCCATATGAAGCAACTCCTTATCCTTTCAAATTTTATCATGAGATTGCAGCAATTCAGTCACATCTTCAGGCTCCACTTCTAATTCTAGCTCTCTTGCTATTTCCACCACATCTGCAGTTACTTCCTCCACTGAAGTCTTGAACCCCTCCAAGTCATCCATGAGGGCTGGAATCAACTTCTTCCAAACTCCTATGAACATTGATATTTTGACCTCTTCCCATGAATCATGAATGTTCTTAATGGCATCTAGGATGGCGAATCCTTTCCAGAAGGTTTTCAATTTACTTTGCCCAGATCCATCAGAAGATTCACCATCTATGGCAGCTATAGCCTTATGAAATGTATTTCTTAAATAATAAGAAAGTCAAAATTACTCCTTCATCCATAGGCTGCAGAATGGATATTGTGTTAGCAGGCATGAAAACAACATTAATGTCCTTGCCCATTCCCATCAGAGATCTTGGGAAACCACATGTATTATCAATGAGCAGTAATACTTTGAAAGGAATCTTTTTTTGTCTGAGCAGAAGATCTCAACTGTGGGCTTAAAATAGTCAGTAAACCATGTTATAAACAAATGTGCTGTCATCCAGGCTCTGTTGTTCCATTTATAGAGCACAGGCAGAGTAGTAGATTTAGCACAATTCTTAAGGTCCCTAGGATTTTTAGAATGGTAAATTAACACTGGCTTCAACTAAAGTCACCAGCTGCATTAGCCCCTAACAAGAGAGTCAGCCTGTCCTTTGAAGCTTTGAAGCCAGGCATTGACTTCTCTCTAGCTATGAAAGTCCTAGATGACATCTACTTCCAATAGAAGGCTCTTTCATCTACATTGAAAATCTGTTGTGTAGTGTAGCCACCTTCACTAATTATCTCAGCTAGATCTTCTGGAAAACTTGCTGCATCTTCAACATCAGGATTTGTTATTTCTCCTTGCACTGTTATGTTATGGAGATAGCTTCTTTCCTTAAATCCCATGAGCGAATGTCTACTAGCTTCAAACTTTTCTTCTGCAGTTTCCTCACCTCTCTCAGCCTTCATAGAATTGAAGAGAGTTAGGGCCTTCCTTTGGATTAGACTTTGATTAAGGGAATGTTGTGGCTGGTTTGATCTTCTATCTAAATCATTAAAACTTTCTCCATATCGCCAACAAGCCCGTTTCACTTTCTTATCATTCCTGTGCTCACTAGAGTAGCATTTTAAATTTCCTTCAGAACTTTTCCTTTGCATTCACAACTTGGCTAACTGTTTGGTTCAGGAGGCTGAGCTTTTGGCCTATCTTGGCTTTTTACATGCCTTCCTCACTAAGCTTAATCATTCTAGCTTTCAATTTAAAGTGACAGACATGTGACTCTTCCTTTCACTTGAGCACTTAAAGGCCACTGTGGGGTTATTAACTGGCCTAATTTCAATATTGTTGTGTCTCAGGGAATAGGGAGGCCTGAGGAGAGGGAGAGAATTGGGGGAAAGGCCATTCGGTGTAGCAGTCAGAACACACATTTATCAATTAAATTTGCCATCTTATATGAATACAGTTCATGGCACCCCAAAACAATTACAATAGTAACATCAATGCAGATCACCATAACAACTATGATAATACTAATATATTATATATTTATATATAATATTATATTGAATATTTTATTTATATTATATAATTTATTATATTAATATATTAATATAATGATTGAAATGTTGCAAGAGTTACCAAAATGTGACACTGAGACATGAAATGAGCAAATGGTGATGGAAAAATGGCACCAATAGACTTGCTCAACTGCGTACAGGGTTGCCAGAAAACTTCAGTTTGTAAAAAACGTAGTATCTGTGAAGCGCAATAAAGTAAAGCACAATAAAATGAGGTATGCCTGTACCTCTGACTGATTCTATTCATTAAGTTATTTTATATCTCTGTAGAGGTAGAAGTTACCTTGTAGAAAAATAATAACAATTAAAATAATTCTTGTCAGAGGGCAACATAAATGATTCCTGTTCATGGCATGCACATTAATTTTATCCAGCAAGATTCAATTGATTTCTAACCAGTAGAAAAGATAAACACAGTTTATTTTTATGTAGGATATTAACTGTTTTGCATTTATTAGTAAATTTGTCTTAGCAGGACTTTGACTATATAAATTTTTGTTCCTCAATTTTCCTTTTGCACCACTGTTAACATCTTACTGGATCCCTCTTTAATTAATGAGTTGAATAAATGTTTGACTTGTATTTATTATTTACATGAGTCATGTTTTTAACTTTAAACATTATATTTTAATAGAACTTTTACATTAAAAAATCATAATGTCTGTTAATAGATAGTTTTACTCTTTATGCATCTTTATGCTTTGTAATACTTATTCTTGCCTTACTGTACTGGTTTGGTCCTCTAGTACAAATAAATATTATATATCTTTGTTTTTTTCCAGTACTTTTTGAATGTGTCAGAGATTTGGGGCTGCATATATTCAGGTTGGATTGTACATTTTGCTTTAAGAAAACTTCATGATTGGCCCTTTTAGTTGAAACCTAAGCCATTCCTGACCCAGACTGTTCCTCCCACAATAATCTGAGAGTTTTCAGACACAAACAAATATATAGTCTGTGCACTGCAGAACAATAATTTGGGATTTGTTTTTAGAAAGTTGAAAGTGAAATTCAAAGAATATCAGAGGAATAATCAAAGAAGAAGGTGAGAGGTGGCTCTGGGGTCTAGCAAAATGTCAGCAGACCTGTACCTAAGGGCAGATACATTACATTTCCCAGTTGAAGGAAACCGCCACTAAAATTTTTGGAACAGTGATATCTAACTTTCATTAGATATTTTCTCTTTTGGGTCAAAATTACCTATCATTTCTTCAAATCATCCCATACATTTTGGTAATACACAACAGCCTTTTGATAAACTCACTTTTAAGAATAAAGAAGAGATTAATTAGATTAATTTCCATAATTAGAATGATATAGACCAGACACTGTGTAGCAGATACAGGAGGCAAAATGACACCAGGAATCTGGAAACAAATTTTCATTAATAATTTGGAGAGAGTAACAGAACACTATTCCACATACATAAACCACACACACACACACACACACACACACACACACACACACACTCACACACACACATACATACACGCACACATATGCGCTCTTCTCAGGAATCCTTAGAAATATTGTGGCACTAGATGATAGTCCAACAATATAAGAAATGTGAGAATAAAGTTAATTTGCCTGGGCAGGAAAGAAAAGGAAAGGAAAGGAAAAAAAAAGAGTGAATCCAGAAAATTGGAGAACCTGTAGATATTTGGGTTACATATATATCATCTCATACAGCACTGATATAACCTTTTAAGTGAGAAAATATAACCCTAAATTTCATACTTATAAAATTTGTGATACCAGGAATTTTATAGAATAGGAAATACTAATAACCAGGTAATATGGGCTCAATCTCATTATTAATGATGTGAATGCAAATTAAGATGCCATATTATACTCCTCAAATTCATAACAATTGAATGCAAAATACCAATTAGTGAGGATGTGGAAGAAGAGGAATTATCATACTCTGCTCCCAGGTGTGTAAATTGTATTCCTTGTGGGGGAGAAATTTGGGAACATCTACTATATTTGAAGACATGTATAATGAATGACTCTGCAATTCTACTTTTTGGTGTATAACCTAGAGAACTGTCACAAATGTGAACCATTCACATTGTAATATTGTTTGTAATAGTGACAGACAGGAAACAAATGTCCATCACCAGGAAGATGGTTGAATAAATAGCTGCATATTCATATAATGGAATACTATGAAACAATAAAAAAAATGAACTAGAGCTATATATTTTACATGGATAAATCTCAAAAACATTATGTGTTTTTTTTTTTAAACATCTTTATTGAAGTATAATTGCTTTACAATGGTGTGCTAGTTTCTGCTCTATAACAAAGTGAATCAGCCATACATATACATATGTTCCCATATCTCTTCCCTCTTGCATCTCCCTCCCTCCCACCCTCCCTATCCCACCCCTCTAGGCGGTCACAAAGCACCGAGCTGATCTCCCTGTGCTATGCGGCTGCTACCCACTAGATATCCATTTCACACTTGGTAGTGTACATATGTCCATGCCACTCTCTCACCCTGTCACATATCACCCCTCCCCCTCCCCATATCCTCAAGTCCATTCTCTAGTAGGTCTGTGTCTTTATTCCCGTCCTGCTACCAGGTTCCTCATGACATTTTTTTTTTCCCTTAGATTCCATATATATGTGTTAGCATACTGTATTTGTTTTTCTCTTTCTGACTTACTTCACTCTGTATGACAGACTCTAACTCCATCCACCTCACTACAAATACCGCCATTTCATTTCTTTTTATGGCTGAGTAATATTCCATTGTATATATGTGCCACATCTTCTTTATCCATTCATCCAATGATGGACACTTAGGTTGCTTCCATGTCCTGGCTATTGTAAATAGAGCTACAATGAACATTTTGGTACATGACTCTTTTTGAATTATGGTTTTCTCAGGGTATATGCCCAGTAGTGGGATTGCTGGGTCGTATGGTAGTTCTATTTGTACTTTTTTAAGGAACCTCCATACTGTTCTCCATAGTGGCTGTATCAATTTACATTCCCACCAACAGTGCAAGAGGGTTCCCTTTCCTGCACACCCTCTCCAGCATTTATTGTTTTTAGATTTTTTGATGATGGCCATTCTGACTGGTGTGAGATGATATCTCATTGTAGTTTTGATTTGCATTTCTCTAATGATTAATGATGTTGAGCATTCTTTCATGTGTCTGTTGGCAATCTGTATATCTTCTTTGGAGAAATGTCTATTTAGGTCTTCTACCCATTTTTGGATTGGGTTGTTCGATTTTTGTTATTGAGCTGCATGAGCTGCTTGTAAATCATGGAGATTAATCCTTTGTCAGTTGCTTCATTTGCAAATATTTTCTCCCATTCTGAGGGCTGTCTTTTGGTCTTGTTTATGGTTTCCTTTGCTGTGCAAAAGCTTTTAAGTTTCATTAGGTCCCATTTGTTTATTTGTGTTTTTATTTCCATTTCTCTAGGAGCTGGGTCAAAAAGGTTCTTGCTGTGATTTATGTCATAGAGTGTTCTGCCTATGTTTTCCTCTAAGAGTTTGATAGTGTCTGGCCTTACGCTTAGGTCTTTAATCCATTTTGAGTTTATTTTTGTGTATGGTGTTAGGGAGTGTTCTAATTTCATTCTTTTACATGTACCTGTCCAATTTTCCCAGCACCACTTATTGAAGAGGCTGTCCTTTCTCCACTGTATATGCTTGCCTCCTTTATCAAAGATAAGGTGACCATATGTGCATGGGTTTATCTCTGGGCTTTCTATCCTGTTCCATTGATCTATATTTCTGTTTTTGTGCCAGTACCAAACTGTCTTGATTACTGTAGCTTTGTAATATAGTCTGAAGTCAGGGAGCCTGATTCCTCCAGCTCCATTTTTCATTCTCAAGATTGCTTTGGCTATTCGGGGTCTTTTGTGTTTCCATACAAATTGTGAAATTTTTTGTTCTAGTTCTCTGAAAAATGCCAGTGGTAGTTTGATAGGGATTGCATTGAATCTGTAGATTGCTTTGGGTAGTAGAGTCATTTTCACAATGTTGATTCTTCCAATCCAAGAACATGGTATATCTCTCCATCTATTTGTATCATCTTTAATTTCTTTCATCAGTGTCCTATAATTTTCTGCATACAGGTCTTTTGTCTCCTTAGGTAGGTTTATTCCTAGATATTTTATTCTTTTTGTTGCAATGGTAAACGGGAGTGTTTTCTTAATTTCACTTTCAGATTTTTCATCATTAGTATATAGGAATGCAAGAGATTTCTGTGCATTAATTTTGTATCCTGCTACTTTACCAAATTCATTCATTAGCTCTAGTAGTTTTCTGGTAGCATCTTTAGGATTCTCTATGTATAGTATCATGTCATCTGCAAACAGTGACAGCTTTACTTCTTCTTTTCCGATTTGGATTCCTTTTATTTCTTTTTCTTCTCCGATTGCTGTGGCTAACACTTCCAAAACTATGTTGAATAATAGTGGTGAGAGTGGGCAACCTTGTCTTGTTCCTGATCTTAGTGGAAATGGTTTCAGTTTTTCACCATTGAGGACAATGTTGGCTGTGGGTTTGTCATATATGGCCTTTATTATTTTGAGGAAAGTTCCCTCTATGCCTACTTTCAGCAGGGCTTTTATCATAAATGGGTGTTGAATTTTGTTGAAAGCTTTCTCTGCATCTATTGAGATGATCATATGGTTTTTCTCCTTCAATTTGTTAATATGATGTATCACGTTGATTGATTTGCGTATATTGAAGAATCCTTGCATTCCTGGAATAAACCCCACTTGATCATGGTGTATGATCCTTTTAATGTGCTGTTGGATTCTGTTTGCTAGTATTTTGTTGAGGATTTTTGCATCTATGTTCATCAGTGATATTGGCCTGTAGTTTTCTTTCTTTGTGACATCTTTGTCTGGTTTTGGTATCAGGGTGATGGTGGCCTCGTAGAATGAGTTGGGGAGTGTTCCTCCCTCTGCAATATTTTGGAAGAGTTTGAGAAGGATAGGTGTAAGCTCTTCTCTAAATGTTTGCTAGAATTCGCCTGTGAAGCCATCTGGTCCTGGGCTTTTGTTTGTTGGAAGATTTTTAATCACAGTTTCAATTTCAGTGCTTGTGATTGGTCTGTTCATATTTTCTATTTCTTCCTGGTTCAGTCTCGGCAGGTTGTGCATTTCTAAGAATCTGTCCATTTCTTCCAGGTTGTCCATTTTATTGGCAGAGTTGCTTGTAGTAATCTCTCATGATCGTTTGTATTTCTGCAGTGTCAGTGGTTACTTCTCCTTTTTCATTTCTAATTCTATTGATTTGAGTCTTCTCCCTTTTTCTCTTGATGAGTCTGGCTAATGGTTTATCAATTTTGTTTATCTTCTCAAAGAACCAGCTTTTAGTTTCATTGATTTTTGCTATTGTTTCCTTCATTTCTTTTTCATTTATTTCTGATCTGATCTTTATGATTTCTTTACTTCTGCCATTATGTGTTTTAAAAGCATGTTTCAGAAGGATGTCTGTGTGTGTGTGTGATATAACATTTATGTAAAATGCAAAATAAAAAACAATACTAAATATTTATATATATATACATATACATATATACATATATGATGTGTAAATACAAGGTGACATCAGCAAATTGGTGGGCTAAGAAGCTACATGCTTTACAACTTTTACAGACGTTGCAACTGATGGCATAGAAATAAAAAAGATCAAAAAGAACTATTATTAGTAATTGTATGCCAACAAATTAGACAACGTAGGAAAAAATGGATAAATTACTAGACATATACAACCTATAAAGTTTGAATCAAGAAGCAACAGAAAGCCCAAACAGACCAATAAAAAATAAGGAGATTGAATCAATAATCAAAAACCTCCCAACAAAGAAAAACCCAGGACTGGATGCCTTAACAGGTGAATTCTACCAAATATTCAAATAGTTAATACCAATCCTTATACTCTTCCAAAAAATAGAAGATAAGGGAACACTTCCAAAGTCATTTTATGAGGCCAGCACCACCCTGATACCAAACTAGGCAGAGATACCACAAGAAAACTACAGACCAATATCTCTGATGAACATGGATGCAAAAATCTTCAACAAAATATTAGCAAACAGCACATTAAAAGGATCATACACCATGACCAAAAGGGATTTATCCTGGGATTTAAGGATGTTTCAACATACAAAAATCAATCATTGTGATATTTTATCTATCATTAACAGAATTATAGATAAAATCATATGATCATCTCAATAGATGCAGAAAAACTATCTGAAAAAATTTAACATCCTTTCATGATAAAAAACTGTCAACAAATTAAGTATAGAAGGAACTTACCTCAACACAATATAGGCCATATATGAAAATCCCACAGCTAATATACTCAGTAGTGAGAAACTTAAAGCTTTTCCTCTAAGATCTGGAACAAGGCAAGGATGCCCACTCTTGCCACTTCTATTGAACATAATACTGGTAGTCCTAACCAGAGTGATTAGGCAAGAAAAGAAATAAAAGACATCCAAATCTGAAAAGAAGTAAAATTATCCCTGTTTGTAGACATGATCTTATATGTAGAAAACCCTAAAGACTCCACAAAAAAACAGTTAGAACTAATAAACAAATTCAGCATAGCTGTAGGATACAAAATCAACATATGAAAATCAGTTGTGTTTCTGCACACTATCATTTAACTATCCAAAAAAGAAATTAAGAAAATTCCACTCACAACAGCATCAAAAAGAATAAAATAGTTAGGAATAAATCTAACCAAGGGGGTGAAAGACTTGTACACTGAAAACCTCAAAACAATGCTGAAAGAAATTAAAGAAGACAAAAATAAATAGAAAGCTATCTCATGTTCATGGATTGGAAGAAATAATGTTAAAATAGCCATACTACCAAAAGCAATGTACAGATTCAATGCAATCCATTTCAATATACCAATGGCATTTTTTACAGAAATTTTAAAAATCTCAAAATTAATATGGAATCTCAAAGGACTCCAAATAGCCAAAATAATTTGAAAAAGAATAACAAAGTTGAAAGACACACTTCTTGATTTCAAAATATATTACTAAACTATAGTAATCAAAACAGTGTGGTGTTGGAATAAAGACAGATAAATAGACCAATGGAATAGAATAGAGAGCCCAGAAATAAACCCTAACTTATATGGTCAAATGATCTTGCCAAGGATGTCAAGACCATTCAATGGGGGAAAAGACAGCCTCTTCAACAAATAACGTTGGGAAAACTGGACATTCATATAGAAAAGTAAGAGTTGGAAGCTTATCTCACATGATAAAACAGGTAAAGAGTTTCAGGTTTGCAAGATGAAAAATTTTAGAGATCTGTTTCATAACAATGTGGATATACTTAACACTATTAAACTGTACACTTTAAAATGGTTAAGATGACTCAGCCATAAAAAAGAATGAAATTGGGTCATTTGTAGAGACATGGATGGACCTAGAGAGTGTCATACAGAGTGAAGTAAGTCAGAAAAGAGAAAAGCAAATATCGTATAATAACGCATATATGTGGAATCTAGAAAAATGGCATAGTTGACCTTATATGCAAAGCAGAAATAGAGACACAGACATAGAGAACAAATGTATGGATACCAAGGGGGAAAGGGGTGGGGTGGGAGGAATTGGGAGACTGGGATTGACACATATACATTATTGATACTATGTATAAAGTAGACAACTGATGGGAACATACTGTATAGCACAGGGAACTCTATCTAATGCACTGTGGTAACCTAAATGGGAGGGAAGTCCAAAAGGGAGGGGATATCTGTATGTATATGGCTTATTCATTTTGTTGTGTAGTGGAGGCTAACACAACATTGTAAAGCAACCATACTCCAATAAAAATTAATAAAAAAATAAAAATAAAATGGTTAAGATGATAAATTTTATGTTATGTGTTTTTTACTACAGTAAAAAATTGTATAAATGCATACATGTTATGGACACAGACCAATTCCAGGGCATTTTATTTCTGTGGAAGGCAAGACATAAATGGGATGGGGGGGGGGAGTTTTTATTCATTACAAATAAATCAATCAAAAATTCAAAAAAACCTTTAACTTTTGTCAAACATGCAGGGAAAGTACATAAGTATTTGCTATATTATATTCTGTACTTTTGTATTTGAAGTATTTCATAATTATGCAAGCATTCTTTTTAAATTCCAGGATTTATAAAACATATTGTCTGAGGTTTCACAAATGATAAAGGGAGACAAGGGATTTGAATCCAGGCCTACCTAATTCTAAATTCCTTAAGAGAAACCCCTATTCAAAACTAATGGCTCTATAAATCTTGACTTAAATGGCTGCGAGGACCTAAAAGGTGGCCTGAGTTTTCTTATCTTCTCGTCTATTGGGATCAGCACTTTCCACAATGCTTCTGACCTAGGTAGTTGATAACCAACTAAATAGTGTTTGTTGGATATCCTCAGTGTTTCCAAACTAATTTCTTCTTAGTTCTTACTTGCATACACCGTTTCATTTTTATCCTTGCTCTAAACTATTTAGCTATTATGAAATCTTAAATGCCTAGAAGTTTCAACTGTATTCTTCATTCCTTAAATCTATATCCTTGCAGATCTCGAACTTAATTGAAAACCTAAACGGAATAGTCAAGTTAGACAATAATGTTGGCATGGGAACATGCCCAGGAGTTGGAAGGGAAAGCCATTCTCCATCTTCTGTGCATTAGGTAAGAAACTGGCACAAGCATAGCCACTGGGCACAACAGACTATGCAGCAAACTTTTGTTCCACTGGTAATTAGCATTGTTTAGTAGTTCTTATCCAGGGGGAGTTTTTTTTTTTTTTAAGCATAGGTAAGTGATATGCACTTGTGATAAAAAGGAAGAGAGTCACTATCAGCAATAGACATTCTGCTGAGCACATGGCCAACTAACACAAACATTAGTTAACTTCTCTGGGCCTCAATTTTCTTGTCTCTAAAATTAGCTGTTGAAATGCCCACTATGGTCTCCTCCATTTCTGAAATTTTACCACCGTATTTGACTATGGGTGAAAAAATGAAATTATCCAGCTACTCTCATGCATCCTTGACATATCTATTTTAAAATTCTTGAGCATGATACTTTGAACTTTAGAAAACACTGGAAACATTTAATATGAGACATTAGTTTGAATTTCCATAGATTAAATGGCATGAAGAAATCCTACCATTTCATAGTTTTAGCAAGTTCTAAATTTTATCACATCTACAGATTATCTGCAAAGATAAGGTCATTAACTATAAAGTTTAGTCTTGGTTCAATTATTTTACTAAATATTTTATAAATCTCTTTTTTATAAACAAAAAATTCAGTTCTTCAAAGTAATTTCCATTCTTTATATACCAAACAAGGGAATTCTCTTGTCTCCTTTGACCTAAAGAAATCTAATGCAAGTCTTCATCTGACAGTAGGTTACCTTAAAATCTCATTTGCCGTGGTCCATATCTGGAAATGACTTTTGCTGGTAAAGAACACTGGGATTTCTGATAAATTGATTCCATATCTGTCATTATCATTAATTTATTCTTATCTTCCAAGTTGAACTGTATTAATATACCCTACAGGTTGTTAAGAATTTCACCTAGGTCAAACACATTCCTTACAGCATATATATCTAAGATGAAGTTCAGATAAGACTTGTAGTGGATTTTCATTCCTTTATATCATTTTAATATTTTATATGACTTCCAATATTATAAACAAAAATTATCTATGTCTCGATATTCTTACTAATTTGGTGTCTATTTTCTTCTTATTCTAGAAGATAACATCTCATTTTTTGTGACTAAACTGAGTTGATTAGTGTGTGAATAAACTTACTTCTCTTGACCTTCAGGTATACTAAACAAGTGTATGTTTTCTCAATCTTATAGCATTTCAGGTTTTCTAGAGTATTTATCTTAATTGTTTCCTATGTTACTACAAAACATTAATTTGGAAAGCATAGTCATTGATATGATATATTTCATTTTGGTGACAAGGCTTCATTATTATTTAACAAGTAGAAAATTTTAGTGTACTTGCCTTCTTATGCTTAGTTACCGCTGTTACTGTATTTAAGTGGGACAGTAGTTATTGGAACATATTACATTATATTTCAAATAAACATCTTTAACAGGTAAAAGTAATATCATCACACATAAAATGTAATATTAATGCAGAATTAGATAAGATGCTTCAGAACCAAAAATTAAATTAAAACAGAAGTTAAATTTGAAAAGTTTTTTGCAAATATTTGAAAGTATTTGCAAATGATGCTACTGACAAAGATTAATTTCCAAAATATACAAGCCACTCATACAGCTTAATATCAAAAAAAAAAACCCAATCAAAAACTGGGCAGAAGACCTATATAGACATTTCTCCAAAGAAGACATACAGATGGCCAATAGGCACATGAAAAGATACTCAGTATTGCTAATTATTAGGGAAATGCAAACCAAAACTACAATGAGGTATCACACCATACCAGTCAGAATGGCCAATGGCCACTATTTAAAAGTCTACAAGTAACAAATGCTGGAGAGTGTGTGGAGAAAAAGGAACCCTCCTACACTGTTGGTGGGAATGTAAATTGGTGCAGACACTATGGAAAACAGTATGGAGGGAGGTTCCTTCAGAAACTAAAAATAGAGTTACCATATGAACCTGCAATCCCACTCCTGGGCATATATCCAGAGAAAATGCTAATTCAAAAAGATACATGTACCCCAATGTTCATAGCAGCGCTATTTACAATAGCCAAGACATGGAAGCAACCTCAGTGTCCATCACCAGATGAATGGATAAAGAGTGGTATATACACACAATGGACTATTACTCAGCCATAAAAAAAGAATGAAATAATGCCACTTGCAGCAACATGGATGGACCTAGAGATTATCATATTAAGTGAAGTCAAAGACAAATATCATATGATATCACTTATATGTGGAGTCTAAAAAATATGATATAAATGAACTTATTTACAAAACAGAAACAGACTCACAGACATAGAAAACAAACCTATGGTTACCAAAGGGGATAGAGGTGGGTGGGAGGGAGAGATAAATTAGGAGTTTGGGATTAACAAATACACAATACTATATATAAAATAGATAAACAACAAGGACCTACTGATAGCACAAGGAACTATATTCAATATCTTGTAATAACCTATAGTGGAAAAGAATCTAAAATTGAAAAAGAATACGTGTGTGTGTGTGTGTGTGTGTGTGTGTGTGTGTGTGTATAACTGAATCACTTTGCTGTACACCTGAAACTAACACAATACTATGAATTAACTATACTTCAATTTTAAAAATGGTTAAATTTTTTGAAGTTATTTAATATTCTAATGCATGTAAAACAAGCTGTTTACGATTATGTATCTTCAATGTGCATTTTTTGTATGAATTACTAGGAAAGTAAAAGTACATTATGATGGGGAGATAGGTGGGAGTAAAAAGGGGAAAAAGAGAGGGTAGAGATCTTTATTGGAAGTGAAACTAAATTAGGTATAGAATTGAAGCAATTAGATGGATAATTCAGGCAAAAAAAAAAATTTCTCTTGATTCATTCAAGTAGTTCAGGCAGAAGTAGGGTTTTAGGGCTGTATTTTCTGAATTATCTTGCTAGTCACCTAAATTCCCCATCTCACTTTGATGTAAGGTTTTAAGGGATAATAAGCTCATTCTGGAAATGAACTACTGTCTATGTACAGCAAGTCCCAGAGCCCTATAGCACTATTCTTTGACCCTGATACCAAGGTCAATCCACAAAAGTCAAATTACAACACAGATCTCAGGGAAAAGATATAATTATCTTCTGTTATGCCAACCAGGCCTTGAAAAATAGCTAGACTACTGGGACAGAAAGGAGAGATCAGAGGTAAGCTATTAAGAGAACAAAAGCCGGCATTTACTGAAAAGCTATGTACTAACTCTAAAGTAGAAGAGGGGGCCATTGCAAGTGTGCATGTGTCTAACACTCAATACCTTTTTTTTTTTTCAAATGGACTCCCAAAACCTTACACAATTATCTAAATCCTGGCATTCATACAGTTTTCCCATTGGCCTCTAGTGATGGGTTTTTATTTTGACATGTTGCAGTCAGGAGAAAAATGTGTTCCCATGACACGGGTGTTGACTGCAGCTGTTTGATGACTGTTACAAGTTCATCCCAATGTTCTCTCACAAATGTATGCGATGCTGCCAGCTCTGCAGGTCTGGTGTTCAATATACCCGGTTGGTGTTGAAATGTTCCTCCATCTGACAGAGTAGTGCTGATGAAATCTGTTAGAAATGGTGACCACTCTGCCAAGTATTTGTCAGATTTCTCTGAGAAACCTCAGGATATCTATCCAGCCTCAAATGACGTCCAAGGCAGTCATGTTGCCAGTGCCTTCATCAAGTTGAAGAGGCATGGATTTCTGACAGCACGATGATCCATAGCAGATTTCTTCTGACCAGAGAAGCCCCTCAAATAGAGATAAACAAGGCACTCTGTTGAATTAGGCCAAATCTCCAACAACAGAGGAAGAGAAAATCAAGGCATGAACATCATTTGAAAAGAGGCTTAGGGACTTGTCCCACGTCTGAGACCTAGATATCATAAAATAAACAATACTCAAAAGTCCTAAAATTAGCAAGAAAATAAGTAAACAAGATAATGTTTTGTTTGTTTTGAGAAATTATTCTGGCATGATACATTTCAAATAAAATGGATTTTCATTCTTATCTTATAAAACCTGATTCAGAAAACCTCCTTTTCTACTGTCATTTCACAAAACACACTTTTATATACAATTCTGTCTATATGTGTGTTTATGTGGGGGGGAGGGGAGTAGGGCATGCATGCAGGTAGACTTCAGATGTAAATTTTTGTAAACAGATGATTCTTGCTTTTAACGTATATAAACAATGGCTTTGAAAAAGAAGTGCATTTAAAAATGCCGCTAAAGGAAGGAATCAATTCTTTACAAAATGAACAAAAATGATTTAGAAATAAACCTTTTTTCATTAAATGTTAAATCTAAATATTCAGACTCTAACCACCTGAATAAGAATCATGACTGAAAACACAGTGATGTGTCTTATCTTTGCATCCTGGTTTAAGTTAGCAAATCCCATGTTTCTGAGCTTTAATTGTCCATCAATGATATGTTTCCAAATTTAATCTACTTCTTGGCAGTAGAATCAGCAAAACATTTGTTCCCTTTCTTCTGGATACAGCTGCAATCAATTGCATGTACAAATGGCGTGAAGGACGCTACAGGGAAACTTTGCCCCTTCATGAAATGGAACAGAAATTTGGATGATGGTAGTTTTTACACAATCAAAACAAAACAGTCAGAGCAAAAAAAGATAATCAAGCCAACACTCTCCAAGTATTCATTTGGAAAGGCATATTTCCCCCTCATTCTTAATGCTTTCAATATTCTCAGATATTCTAAACTCAGTTTAAGGACAGGCCAAAGGAAAAGTTGCTAGTATTATGACCATTGATTAAATGAGTAGGAGAATAGGGGCATGCAGAGGGTTTTTACATGGTCATTTATCCACTGAACATTTTCACAAAATCTATGAGCTATTAGCATGGTAGCTGAGAGAATCATTTTACTTAAAATTCAAGTATGTAGACTTGTGATAGCTCAGACTTACTAACTGTCCCAAATACTATTAGTCTATCATCCCTGGCACTAGAATGAAAGTCTCCTTTGTGTGGAATTTAAAATACGTACTCTTCACTAAGTAACACCATTTCTTTCATTAAATTAAAAGGAATTACCTCATAAATAGGAAATAGAAGATTTACTTATTTTACAGGCCTTGGGAATTGAGTAAAAGTTTACCCAAGTTGGATCTAAATGGCTAAACTAAATCAAACATTTTACTTGAACTGGCTGGCCAATTCAAAGAAATAGGTAAATTAATTTTTATACTGAATTCCTCATAGTGTTGAAGAAAGGATGGAAAGTAAGAAGAAAAGCAGATATTACAAGAAAGTCAAAAAAAAGTTCCTAGAAAAGTATTTGGTACAATTAGAGGAGAAACTCAGTAGCTACAGATAAGAACAATGATAATAATCAGGAGTGACCTTCAAGATGGCGGAGGAGTAAGACGTGGAGATCACCTTCCTCCACACGAATACATCAGAAATACATCTACATGTGGAACAACTCCTACAGAACACCTACTGAACGCTGGCAGAAGACCTCAGACCTCCAAAAAGGCAAGAAACTCCCCACATACCCGGGTAGGGCAAAAGAAAAAAGAAAAATCAGAGACAAAAGAATAGGGACAGGACCTGCTCCTCGGGGAGGGAGCTGTGAAGGAGGAAACGTATCCACACACTAGGGAGCCTCTTCGTGGGCGGAGACTGCGGGTGGCGGAGGCGGGAAGCTTCAGAGCCACGGAGGAGAGCGCAGCAACAGGGGTGCAGAGGGCAAAGTGGAGAGATTCCCACACAGAGGATCAGTACCGACCAGCACTCACCAGCCCAAGAGGCTTGTCTGCTCACCCGCTGGGATGGGTGGGGGTTGGGAGCTGAGGCTTGGGCTTCGGAGGTCGGATCCCAGGGAGAGGACTGGGGTTGGCTGTGTGAACACAGCCTAAAAGGGGGCTAGTGCACCACAGCTAGCCGGGAGGGAGTCTAGGAAAAAGTCTGGACCTGCCTAAGAGGCAAGAGACCATTGTTCCAGGGTGCGCGAGGAGGGGGGATTCAGAGTACCACCTAAATGAGCGCCAGAGACAGGCAGGAGCTGCAGCTATCAGCGTGGACAACAGAGATGGGCATGAAACACTAAGGCTGCTGCTGCAGCCACCAAGAAGCCTGTGTGCAAGCACAGGTCACTATCCACGCCTCCCCAACCAGGAGCCTGGGCAGCCCACCACTGCCAGGGTCCCGTGATCCAGGGACAACTTCCCTGGGAGAACACATGGCACGCCTAAGGCTATTGCAACGTCATGTTGGCCTCTGCGGACGCAGGCTCACCCCGCATCCGTACCCCTCCCTCCCCCCAGCCGGAGTGAGCCAGAGCCCCGAATCAGCTGCTCCTTTAACCCCATCCTGTCTGAGCGAAAAACAGATGCCCTCAGGCGACCTACGTGCAGAGGCGGGGCCAAATCCAAAGCTGAACCCCAGGAGCTGTGTGAACAAAGAAGAGAAAGGGAAATCTCTCCCAGCAGCCTCAGGAGCAGTGGATTAAATCTCCACAGTCAACTTGATGTACCCTGCACCTGTGGAATACCTGAATAGAAAACGAATCATCCCAAAATTGAGGTGGTGGACTTTGGGAGCAACGATATATATATTTTTTTCCTTTTTCTCTTTTTGTGAGTGTGTATGTGTATGCTTTTTTGTGTGATTTTGTCTGTATAGCTTTGCTTTCAATATTTGTCCTAGGGTTCTGTCTGTCCATTTTTTGTTTTTTTTTTAGTAAAGTTTTTAGCACTTTTTATCATCGGTGGACTTGTTTTTTGGTATGGTTGCTCTCTTCTTTCTTTCTTCCTTTCTTTTTTTTTTCTTTTTCTTATTATTTTTAATTTATTTTTAATAATTATTTTTTCTTTTAATTATTTTATTTTATTATATTTTTCTTTCCTCCTTTATTTTTTCTGCCTTTTCTTCTGAGCCGTGTGGCTGACAGGGTCTTGGTGCTCTGGCCGGATGTCACGCCTGTGCCTCTGAGCTGGGAGAGCCAAGTTCATGACATTGGTCCACCAGAGCTCTACCAGCTCCAAGTAATATCAAACAGTGAAAGCTCTCCCAGAGATCTCCATCTCAACGCTAAGACACAGCTCCACTAAACAATGAGCAAGCTACAGTGTTGGACACCCTATGCCAAACAACTAGCAAGACAGGAACACAACCCCACCCATTAGCAGAGAGGCTGCCTAAAATCATAATAAGGTCAAAGACACCCCAAAACATACCACCAGACGCGGACCTGCCCACGAGAAAAACAAGATCCAGCCTCATCCACTAGAACACAGGCACTAGTCCCCTCCACCAGGAAGCCTACACAACACACTGAACCAACCTTAGTCACTGCGGGCAGACACCAAAAACAACAGGAACTACGAATCTGCAGCCTGCGAAAAGGAGACCCCAAACACAGTAAGTCACACAAAATGAGAAGACAGAGAAACACACAACAGATGCAGAAGCAAGGTAAAAACCCACCAGACCAAACAAATGAAGATGAAATAGGCAGTCTACCTGAAAAAAATTCAGAGTAATGATAGTAAAGATGATCCAGAATCATGGAAATAGAATGGAGAAAATACAAGAAATGTTTAAAAAGGACCTGGAAGAACTAAAGAGCAAACAAGCATGATGAACAACACAATAAATGAAATAAAAATTCTCTAGAAGGAATCAATAGCAGAATAACTGAGGCAGAAGAATGGATAAGTGACCTGGAAGATAAAATAGTGGAAATAACTACTGTACAGCAGAAAAAAGAAAAAAGAATGAAAAGAAATGAGGACAGTCTCAGAGACCTCTGGGACAACATTAAACGCACCAGCATGCGAACTATAGGGGTCCCAGAAGAAGAAGAGAAAAAGAAAGGGACTGAGAAAATATTTGAAGAGATTATAGTTGAAAACTTCCCTAATATGGGAAAGGAAATAGTTAATCACGTCCAGGAAGCACAGAGAGTCCCATACAGGATGAATCCAAGGAGAAACACACCAAGACACATAATATTCAAACTATCAAAAATTAAATACAAAGAAAAAATATTAAAAGCAGCAAGGGAAAACAACAAATAACATAGAAGGGAATCCCCATAACATTAACAGCTGATCTTTCAGCAGAAACTCTGCAAGCCAGAAGGGAGTGGCAGGACATATTTTAAGTGATGAAAGAGAAAGACCTACAACCAACATTATTCTACCCAGCAAGAATCTCATTCAGATTCGACAGAGAAATTAAAATCTTTACAGACAAGCAAAAGCTAAGAGAGTTCAGCACCACCAAACCAGCTTTAAAACAACTGCTAAAGAAACTTCTCTAGGCAGGAAACACAAGAGAAGGAAAAGAGCTACAATAACAAACCCTAAACAATTAAGAAAATGGTAATAGGAACATACATACTGATAATTACCTTAAATGTAAATGGATTAAATGCTCCAACCAAAAGACACAGACTGGCTGAATGGATACAAAAATAAAACCTGTATATATGCTGTCTACAAGAGACCCACTTCAGACCTAGGGACACATACAGACTGAGAGTGAGCTGATGGAAAAAGATATTCCATGCAAATGGAAATCAAAAGAAACCTGGAGTAGCAATTCTCATATCAGACAAAATAGACTTTAAAATAAAGACTATTACAAGAGACAAAGAAGGACACTACATAATGATCAAGGGATCGATCCAAGAAGAAGATATAACAATTGTAAATATTTATACACCCAACATAGGAGCACCTCAATACATAAGGCAAACGCTAACCGCCATAAAAGGGGAAATTGATAGTAATACAATCATAATAGGAGACTTTAACACCCCACTTTCAACAATGGACAGATCATCCAAAATAAAAATAAATAAGGAAACACAAGCTTTAAATGATACATTAAACGAGAGGGACTTAATTGATATTTATAGCACATTCCATCCAAAAACACCAGATAACACTTTCTTCTCAAGTGCTCGTGGGACATTCTCCAGGATAGACCATATCTTGGGTCACAAATCAAGCCTTGGTAAATTTAAGAGAACTGAAATCGTATCAAGTATCTTTTCTGACCACAAAGCTATGAGACTAGATGTCAATTACAGGGAAAAAAAATCTGTAAAAATTACGAACACGTGGACACTAAACAACACACTACTAAATAGCCAAAAGATCACTGGAGAAATCAAAGAGGATATCAAAAAATACCAGAAACAAATGACAATGAAAACACAATGACACAAAACCTATGGGATGAAGCAAAAGCAGTTCTAACAGGGAAGTTTAGAGCAATACAATCCTACCTCAAGAAACAAGAAACAACTCAAATAAACAACACAACCTTACACCTAAAGCAGTTAGGGAAAGAACAAAAAACCCCAAAGTTAGCAGAAGGAAAGTAATGATAAAGATCAGATCAGAAATAAATGAAAAAAAAAATGAAGAAAACAATAGGAAAGATCAATAAAACTAAAAGCTGGTTCTTTGAGAAGATAAACAAAATAGATAAACCATTAGCCAGACTCATCAAGAAAAAAAGGAAGAAGACGCAAATCAATTGAATTAGAAATGAAATGGAGAAGTACCAACTGACACTGAAGAAATACAAAGGATCATGAGAGATTACTACAAGCAACTCTATGCCAATAAAATGGACAACCTGGAAGAAATGGACAAATTCTTAGATAATCACAACCTTCCGAGACTAAACCAGGAAGAAATCGAAAATATAAACAGACCAATCACAAGCACTGAAATTGAGACTGTGATTAAAAATCTTCCAACAAACAAAAGCCCAGGACCAGATGGCTTCACAAGCAAATTATATCAAACATTTAGAGAAGAGCTAACACCTGTCCTTCTCAAATTCTTCCAAAATATAGCAGAGGGAGGAACACTTCCGAACTCATTTGACGAGGCCACCATCACCCTGATACCAAAACCAAAGATGTCACAAAAAAAGAAAACTACAGGCCAATATCACTGATGAACATAGATGCAAAAATCCTCAACAAAATACTAGCAAACAGAATCCAAAAACACATTAAAAGGATCATACACCATGATCAAGTGGGGTTTATCCAAGGAATGCAAGGATTCTTCAATATATGCAAGTCAATCAATGTGATACACCATAATAACAAATTGAAGAATCAAAACCATATGATCATCTCAATAGATGCAGAAAAAGCTTTTGACAAAACTCAACACCCATTTATGATAAAAACCCTGCTGAAAGTAGGCATAGAGGGAAGTTACCTCAACATAATAAAGGCCATATATGACAAACGCACAGCCAACATCGTTCTCAATGTGAAAAACTGAAACCATTTCCTCTAAGATCATGAACAAGACAAGGATGTCCACTCTCACCCCTATCATTCAACATAGTTTTAGAAGTTTTAGCCACAGCAATCAGAGAAGGAAAAGAAATAAAAGGAATCCAAATTGGAAAAGAAGTAAAGCTGTCACTGTTTGCAGATGACATGATACTATACATCGAGAATCCTAAAAATGCTACCAGAAAACTACTAGAGCTAATCAATGAATTTGGTACAGTAGCAGGATACAAAATTAATGCACAGAAATCTCTTGCATTCCTATACATTGATGAAAAATCTGAAAGAGAAATTAAGGAAACACTCCCAATTACCACTGCAACAAAAAGAATAAAGTACCTAGGAATAAACCTACCTAAGGAGAAAAAAGACCTGTGTGCAGAAAACTATAAGACACTGATGAAGTAAATTAAAGATGATACCAACAGATGGAGAGATATACCATGTTCTTGGACTGAAAGAATGAACATTCTGAAAATGACTATACTACCCAAAGCAATCTACATATTCAATGCGATCCCTATCAAACTACCAGTGGCATTTTTCAGAGAACTAGAACGAAAAATTTCACAATTTGTATGGAAACACAAAAGACCCTGAATAGCCAAAGCAATCTTGAGAAAGAAAAATGGAGCTGGAGGAATCAGGCTCCCTGACTTCAGGGTATACTACAAAGCTACAGTAATCAAGACAATACGGTACTGGCACAAAAACAGAAATGTAGATCAATGGAACAGAATAGAAAGCCCAGAGATAAACCTATGCACATATGGTCACCTTATTTTTGATAAAGGAGGGAAGAATATAAAATGGAGAAAAGACAGCCTCTTCAATAAGTGGTGCAGGGAAAACTGGACAGGTACATGTAAAAGAATGAAATTAGAACACTCCATAACACCATACACAAAAATACACTCAAAATGGATTAAAGACCTAAGTGTAAGGCCAGACACTATCAAACTCTTAGAGGAAAACATAGGCAGAACACTCTATGACATACATCACAGCAAGATCCTTTTTGACCCACCTCCTAGAGAAATGGAAATAAAAACAAAAATAAACCAATGGGACCTAATGAAACTTAAAAGCTTTTGCACAGCAAAGGAAACCATAAAGAAGTCGAAAAGACAACCCTCAGAATGGGAGAAAGTATTTGCAAATGAAGCAACTGACAATGGCTTAATCTCCAAATTTACAAACAGCTCATGTAGCTCAATATCAAAAGAACAAACAACCCAATCCAAAATTGGGCAGAAGACCTAAATAGACATTTCACCAAAGAAGATATACAGATTGCGAACAAACACATGAAAGAATGCTCAGCATCACTAATCATTAGCGAAATGCAAATCAAAACCACAATGAGGTATCACCTTACACCAGTCAGAATGGCCATCATCAAAAATCTACAAGCAATAATGCTGGAGAGGGTGTGGAGAAAAGGGAACCCTCTTGCACTGTTGGTGGGAATGTAAATTGATACAGCCACTATAGAGAACAGTATGGAGGTTCCTTAAAAAACTGAAAATAGAACTACCATACGACCCAGCAATCCCACTGCTGGGCATATACCCTGAGAAAACCATAATTCAAAAAGTCCTGTACAACCATGTTCATTGCAGCTCTATTTACAATAGCCAGGACACTGAAGCAACCTAAGTGTCCATTGACAGGTGAATGGATAAAGAAGATGTGGCACATATATACAATGGAATATTACTCAGCCATAAAAGGAAACGAAATTGAGTTACTTGTGGTGAGGTGGATGGACCTAGAGTCTGTCTTACAGAGTGAAGTAAGTCAGAAAGAGGAAAACAAATACCGTATGCTAACAGATATATATGGAATCTAAAAAAAAAAAAAGGTTCTGAAGAACCTAGGGGCAGGACAGGAATAAAGATACAGATGTAGAGAATGGACTTGAGGACACGGGGAGGGAGAAGGGTAAGCTGGGACGAAGTGAGAGAGTGGCATGTGCTTATATATACTACCAAATGTAAAATAGATAGCTAGTGGGAAGCAGCTGCATAGCACAGGGAGATCAGCTGGTGTTTTGTGACCACCTAGAGGGGTGGGATAGGGAGGGTGGGAGGGAGACACAAGAGGGAGGTGATATGGGGATATATGTACATGTATAGCTGATTCACTTTGTTATAAAGCAGAAACTAACACAATATTGTAAAGCAATTATACTCCAATAAAGATGTTTAAAAAAAAGAAAGATAATAATCAAAGCAGGGAAGTAATTGTACATCTAAATGTGAGAAGTAAAACAATGAAGCTTCTAGATCATAAACACAGAGATTATCTTCATGATGTTTGAGTAGGAGAGAATTTCTTAAGCAGGAATCATAAAGCTTTAAAGGGTAGATGGATAAATTATATCACATTACAATTAAGAATTTCTAGTCATCAAAGGACACCATTAAGAGAGTAAAAGTGTAAACCAACAGTGGGAAAAGATATTTGCAACACATATGACTAACAAGAGACTCGTATTCCCCATATATTAAAAACATTTATAAAATTAAAAAACACTGGGGAAATGGGTAAGAGTCTTGGACAGACAGTTTTCAAAAGAGGATATCTGAATGGCCAATAAACATTTGAAAAGGTGCCCGACCTTATTAGTCATCAGGGAACAAACTCATGCTATAACACACACATTTGCTTGGCAAAAATTAAAAGATACATAATTCCAAATGTTGCTGAATTTTCACATACTGCTGGTGATAGTATAAAAACCATTTTAGAATCTAGACTAGCATCATCTATTAAAGTTGAAGATACTCATTTCCTGTGACCCATCAATTCCCCTCCTGCAACAGGTAAATGTAAAATAAAGTTAAGAGCAGCATTGTTTGAAATAGCCAAAAATCGAAAACATTTCAAATGTCCATGAACAGTAGAATGGATACATTACCTGTGGACTATTCATCCAATTGAATGCTATTTAGTGATGAAAATGAATTAACTACAGCTATTTGCAACATGGATGAATCTCATAAACCTAATGTTGAGAAAAAAACAAGCAAGACACAAAAGAGCACATATAATGTGATAACTTCCATATAAAATTTAAAACAGGCAAGGGCTTCCCTGGTGGCACAGTGGTTAAGAATCTGCCTGCCCATGCAGGGAACACGGATTCGAGCCCTGGTCCAGGAAGATCCCACATGCCGCAGAGCAACTAAGCCCGTGTGCCACAACTACTGAGCCTGCGCTGTGGTGTCCATGAGCCACAACTACTGAGCCTGCGCGCCTAGAGCCCTTTCTCCGCAACAAGAGAAGCCACTGCAATGAGAAGCCCACACACTGCAATGAAGAGTAGCCTCCGCTCGCTGCAACTAGAGAAAGCCCGCACACAGCAACAAAGACCCAACGCAGCCAAAAATAAATAAATAATTAATTAATTGTAAAAAATAAAAATAAATAAAATAAAATAAAACAGGCAAAACTATAATAGAAAATTTTAGGTACACATATATTAGTGGCAAGTGTATAAAGGAGAGCAAAGAAGTAATTACCAGAAAAACCATAATAGTGATTACTTCTTGGAGGAGGGAGGAAACTGCAACCAGGAAGGGACACATAATTATTTTCGGTCTGGGTGGGGGTGGTTGGCAATGTTCTATTTTCTGATATTGATGGTAGTGAAAACGAAATTCACTTTATAATCATTCATGTAACTGTGCAGTGATGTTTTGTGCTCTTTTAATATGTGTATCATATTTTATATTAAAATGTTTTTAAAAGGTAAAAGGCAATTCGATAAGTGGAAAAATTGCAGAGATTTAAAATACATACCTACAAAATTATTTTTAATTGTGTTAGTGTTATGCAAATCGTACTTATGCTTTGGAAAAATTGATGGCAACAAACAGATTCAGAAAGCAAAATCTCAAAACTATTTATACAGAAGAAGTGCTCTGGAGAACTTTGTTAAATGATTCAAAAAGTAGTTGTAATGATGGTAAAGACTGTTGTCATAGATGCATATGACATACTACAATAACATTATTTCATGAAATAGAAAAGGAAACATTTTAATATATTATTTATAACATCTGACTAAACCATTATGTGTAATTGTATTAATAAATTAAATACAGCTTGTAAAAAAAAAAGTGATCAAACAACAACCAAAGAAGTTAAGAAGCAAATGGCATTATTTCATCCTTTTTTATGGCTGAGTAATATTCCATTGTATATATGTACCACATCTTCTTTATCCATTCCTCTGTTGATGGACATTTAGGTTGCTTAAGGACCTACTGTATAGCAGAGGAAACTCTACTCAATACACTGTAATGGCCTATATGGGAAAAGAATCTAAAAAAGAGTGGATATATGTATAACAGATTCACTTTGCTGTACACCTGAAACTAACACAACATTGTAAATCAATTATACCCCAATAAAAATTTTTAATAAAAAAGGAAGAAGCCAGGAATCAGATTTCTATTTTTCACCAATCTTTCTCTCTAATCTGGTCAGACTTCACTGCAGTAAAAGCCAACTAATCTTGTTTCATCATCACTACTCAAATTTTCCTTCCTGGAAATCACCTTTCTTTTTCCCCCCCTTTTCCAACTTCAACTCAATTCAAACCCTGCATCCTCTACTTATTCCACTTACTTATTTTGGCCTTTTTTAACATTTATGCTTATATATTTTTTAGCCTTTGCTTTATATTCAGTACTGAACTTATATCCCCAACTAAGTTGTAAGATTTTTTTACATGATTTATTTACTATTCTTCATGCCCTACAGGAGTTATACTCAACTCAGTTACAGATAAGAAAGAAGCATCTTGGGAGTGGTATGTTTTTTTAAAAATATAGATGCCACAGTGTAACACCCAGATTTTCTAACTCAAGAAGTCTAGGGTGGGGCTCAGGAATCTGTAGTTTTAAAACAGCTCACCAGTGATTCTGATACACAGCCAAGATTGAGAACGATACCTTGGTTCCCAACAGGTGGATGGAATGAATTATCATATAAGAGGCTTTAAATAAATGTTGATTGCTTGAATGCTGAAAGACAGAGTATAATATGTAGAAGTTTTATTCCTGATCAGATATAATTCATAGAAGGAATTTATGTTTCATTTTACAGATGAGAAAACTAAGGCATGGCAAGGTATTTTATCCAGTGCCACATAATCAGTGAATGAGTGTCAAATATGGACTAGAAACTATTTTCTTAGTGCTGCTCAAATGTTCTTTCTACCACACAAGAGTCCCAATGCTAATGGCAGAATTGCAGTGAAATACTGCCAAAATACTTCATGAATTCAAGAGATTCAAGAGTCTCATTTAAAAGTTCCATCACTGATCAGGCACATGAAATGTTGCTGCATTTGATTAGAATAGTCTGTAAATTACCCTACCCCAGTAACCTATTAAACATTTTTGCTATAATTTTGTGAGACTTTGCCCTCGGAAAAATTTAATGATTAAAATTCCTCATAGAATCTTGCTACACTTGTTATAGAGGAACAGATACATAACATAAATTACAATTATACCAAATGTTCCAATATTTAATACAGTTGTCCCTCGATATTCATGGGGGATTCGTTCCAGGACCCTGTGGACATGAAAATCTGTAGATGCTCAAGTCTCTTACATAAAATGACATAGTATTTGCATATAACTTATGCACATCCTCCCATATACTTTAAATCATCTCTAGATTAACTATATCACCCAATACAATGAAATGCAGGTAGTTGTAAATACAATGTAAATGCTATGTAAATAGTTGCCAGCACCCAGTAAATTCAAGTTTTGCTTTTGGAACTTTCCAGAATTTTTTTTCTGAACATTTTCTATCTGTGGTTGGTTGAATCCAGGGATGTAGAGCCTGTAGATATGGAGGACCAACTGTACAGATTCCATAAAACTTAAAGAATATTTGAAAAAACACTTGTGTATTCTAGTTTAAGCCTTTCCATCTTGCTGAGTTCTAAGAAAAGAGGAATTTTGAATAGAGAATTTTCATTTCTCTATTCATTATTACTAATTGCCCTGATACTTTGGCAATCATGTTCTATTTCCTATGCAAAACACTCATTAACTATGCAAACTTACTATTCTGATATAACCTTTCTTGAACTGAAGAAGATGATACCACAAAATTTAGATTATGACCTAAAGCAAATTATATGTCATTTTTATAAATGGAGCATACAACTACCTCTCAACATTTACATTCTCTCCTTTTATCAACTCATCCTCTGCTTTTAAATTCATGCCTCTCAAAATCTTCACCTTCAATAAACACTCCCCTTGCCTACTTTATAATGACCAACAAGTTGGCCTTGTCCCTAAACTGCCGAGAGAGAGTAATGCCAGAATATTTTGGGCATATGACATAATTTCAAATATTCCCTGATCACTAACTAAGTAATCAACTGAGTAAAACCAATTAAGAATAAATGCTTACAACTTTTGTAGACAAACATACTCAACCATATTTTCATGGCATGAAAGAAAACCTATATAAAAATTAAATAAGGTTTTTATTTAAAACATTTAATTTCGTTAAATTTACTTATGTGGCAGAGAATTATGACCCATACATCTTGTTACATTTAAGAAATTTGGATTAGAACATTTGAATAAAAGATTCTCTCCAGACTGAACTTGGCTCTCAATTCATTCAGCAGCACATGTGTAATGACTTTTAAAATCAAGTGGATTGATTTTATGTTAAGAATAGGCAAGAATAAATAGTAGATTAATATATACAAAGAAGTAATCAACTAGTATGTACAAGGTACTATGCTAAGTACTATGAGGGGCATAGCCACTTGCCTCCAAGTGGTTACATAACTAAGGGAACAATGAGAAACATATAATGGGGTGGCTGCTGATAAGGGATTTTTATAATTATTCAGCCTTTATGTCTAGAACAGTGGTTCTCAACCAGGTCTGATTTTTGACCCTCAGGGGACATTTGGCAATGTCTGGACACATTCTTGGTTGTCATAGCTAGAGAGTAGGTGGGCAGTACTACTAGCATGTAGTGAGTAGACACCATGTGTGCTGCTAAACATTCTATAATGCACAGGACAGCCTTCCCTCCAACAAAGAATTATCCAGTATAAAATGTTAATAGTGCCAAGGTTGAGAAACCCTGGTCCAGAAGAGACAGAAAATCACTTGGAATCATATTTTTGTTATTAACAGAAAATTCAGTTGAGCGACATCCCTTAGTCATATAAATACAAGGCCAATAGGTATACCAGTAGGCTGAATATACCAAGTTGCTACATCTGGAAATTTCTTTGGACCTAGTCACCACTGTAGAAGGATATACTTTGGGAACAATGAAGAAACACATATGGAGGCCTAAAAGAGATGTTATCTTGGAGTTTGAGAATAGGTCACATAACAGCACTAGCAAGTGCATGGCTGAGCAAGGGCATCACTGCAGTGCTGGACTTCGAATGGGTTCTGCAGGACCAATGGACTGTGCAGATTGACAATATGCAGGCTATACTTTACAGTCTACATACACTGGGGCTAGTAAGATTCCGAGTTCCATCTATGTGGCTTTTGGAAACAAGAGCCCTTTGATTAGTCCATAGTCTCTGTGAATGTTTCACCAGAGAAAGAGACCTCTGGAGGGAGATGATAAACTTTTTATAAATGAAGATAAGTGAGCAATAAACAGTAAAAGTGAAAATTGAGAGATACTGTATTGGCACACCAAGCTGCTGAAGCCGGTAACACATTATTGCAAATGTTGTCATTGCCCCATTCAGATACCTTTTACCTGGCCAGTGTACCCATTCTCCCAGATGCTGTGAATGTTGACTGCTAACAGCTCATAGCTGTCTCCATTTGTGGGAGAATTGCCCTTGGCTGACAAGAGCTGCCTTACCTCACCCTGTCCCAATATCCCTATGACTGACTGATACTCGGGTACAAAACTCTAGCCCCCTTGTCTCAAAGATAGACAATTCTACAATTTGATTTACGCTCCAGACTTCCGTCTCCCACCCCTTCCAGACTCTCCACTGAGGATCAAGTCAAAGCTAGATTTTTCCTGAAACTGCATCCTTGCTCAGGTACTTCCCTTTCCCTATCCTGGTTCCCCTTCTCCCTTTAGATTTTTCCTTAAGAACACTGACTCAATAAATTATTTTCGTGCCAAATCTCTGAGACTATGCTTTTAGGAAACCTGACATACAACATACATGAAATCAAGAAACTAAAATAGAATGTAGAATATGATGATATGGAAAGATACATTTGTGTTCTAGCATCCATGCAGGAGACAGGGCTGGGGCCCAAGACAGACAGGGAGTTAAATGTGAGATACTTACACAGGTCTGGGACCCTTTAAGAGTTGCATCCTCAGAGAATAGGTACACTAGAAAAACCTTACCTACCAACATAGGGGAATAGTAGGAAGACAGGGCTTTGGGTAACAACAAAAAAAGTCTCTACTGACAAACCAAAACCCTAGGATTTTACCTCAGTTGGATTTAGAATCCAAATTTATATTATAGCCTAAGGATTTATCAGCTGAGAAATTGATATAGCCTAGGTCTGGGGTAATACATGGCAGATAAAAATACATGGTGGATGTAAATGCATAAAGCTTTCTGAGGGAATTTTCCTATGATGTTCCTATAGAAGAAAGTCCAAATAACAATGTGACCATAAGTAAATGACGAAGAATAAGAAGAGGAGGAGGAAAAGGGAATCACCTTCCCAAATATCCAAAGTTGTATATAAATTTGAATTTTTTAACAACAGCCCAGAGATAGAAAAATAGAACAGAGTGGCATAATAATAAACAAAGAAACAGACTTAAGGAGTCTGGATCCTGGCCAAAAAGCCTATGTGTGATTTTTCAGGTCCAACCATAGGCATCCACAATGGCTTTACCTGGCAGGCCTCATGGGGGAAAGCTGTCATCCCCACCCCAGACTTGATGCATAGCCAGTGCATTAGTCTCTGAAGGAAGTTGCCCTCCTTGACTCAGGCCCCTTGGTACGCCATCCCCTTACACATACCTACATTCCTAGCCTGGGTGTCTTCATTCCAAAGATTCTTTCTAGAGGACTTTCAACAGAGGCCTTCCTCAGGTGTCTTTGCTGAAAGCTCTTGATGGAGGTGGGGGCACTTTTTCTCCACTTTAACTCAATATCCAGTATTTTTCCATTCCTAGTTTTTTCCTCTCACCCTCCTCTGGTCTTCAGGCCCAGAAAATTGCAGGAGTTTTTGTTCAGGGTTTCCTTGACAGTGAGATGAGCCCCATGTCTGCACTGATCCACTTGACCCTCAACTGATTCACCATTCCATGGTAGGGGAAAGAGAACAAGGTTGTTGGCACTTTCTCTGGTTTAGCCTCTCGCTTATACTGTCACAGTAAGTGATTAAAGCCTTGAATGTTACTATCATTTTGGCTTGTTGTTTTAACTGGCTACTCCAACACCTAGCAGCTCAGCTCTCTCCAGCTTAGCTAAACTCCTGACAAGACGTAGATATGTGTATAATACAGTATTGGTATATAACTGAGGTGGCATCACAACTCAGTGAATAAAGGATGAATTATTCATCAAATGATGCTGTGACAACTGGTTCTCCATATGGGAAATAAGACAAAATTAGATCCCTACCTTCAAGTGATGTGACAGGAAATGTTTAGCAACCCACTCTCTGGGACATGGGGATCTGAAGCCTGATTTTTAGCACTTGCCGATATCTGTGGTGTAAAGACTCCCACCCTGGGTAATCCAGCTACTGCTGTGATGGCATGGAATGTAGAGTTGGGAAGAGATGCACCCAATCATCTCTTGCAAGCTGATTCCAGCACAACATTGCTACCCCACACAAATATTAATTCCAGATAGAGTGTAGATCTAAATGTAAAAGGCAAAACTTTAAAACTTACGGAAAAAATTGATTAAGACTACAGGACAAGGGGATAAGGGAGAAATTCATAGTAAGACCAAAATAAATACAAACTTCTTGCATACTATTAAGGAACATTGATAACAGTGAAAATTTACTTGTGTTTTCCAATTCTGAGTTGTTCTATATTATTTTAAATTATCAAAGGAAAATCTTAGCACTTAAAATTATATAACAACATGAATGAATGAAGTTTTTTTTATGCATAGCTTTAGCTTCACACAGGTAGGCATAGGCTAGTGTTTAGAAGATGATCTTCAAAAGCCAAGAAAAATACCTCACTCTTGCTGCATGTCATTAAATATACGTTTATATCTTCCAAGTCATTTCCCATCACATTCTCAAGAACTGCAATTCATGCCCATCCTGCAATCAGCAAATGTATTTCTTAAATTTCAAATAATAGAGGAAGTGCACAGAATGAGCTACAAAAAAAAAAAAATTCTGTAGCTAATGAAATGATAATGCTCAGTGCAGGGTGCTAATAATATTGTAAGAATTATTTCAACAATTAGCAAATTTTATACATTTAAACAGAAGCATTACGTATTAAGTACATTTTATTATCACATTACGTGACTTTAGTTAGTAAGGAAAACAAAGGGTGAGATGCATTAATAATTAATCAATTAATTATGAACATTGATCATAATAAACAACTCATAACTAAAGTAACTGATAAACATAATAACCCCTATGAACAAAATAGTTGGGTCCTGAACTTCCTCAAAAAGGTTCCCTCTTTTGCTTTACTTACTATAAGCAATTAAACATTATTTAATGATACAATTATTACCATACATAAAGTATTTCATGGTGGGTCAGTTAGTAGTATCAAAAGTAAGTTAGTCAAAGAATGAAGAAAAGAGTTGAGGTTGCTATAAGAGAGAATGGAAAATTATAAATCAGGCCATAATTTTAGATGTACTCTGTTTTTGATTCTGTTTGATTCTCCCCTCACAGCTATATAGAGCATAACCATAAATGGGAGAAAACACTTTATCCAGTCTCTTCATTCTTGATTGGAGGAGAAAATCATTGAAATGGAACCAGTACCCTTTGCGAGTTCACCGGCTAGGACACTTTTCTGCTTTCCTCTTGCGGTCACATACTAAGTGGATATCAGAAGTCCAGGGTCAATATAGAGTTCACTACCTTGGTTCACAAACATGCCTGTGCATAAATATCTGGGGTACTTGTTTAAAAAGTAGCTTTCTGGGCTCCACACAAGTAATGCTGACTTAGTATACAGCATCCAGGAATCTGTATTTTCAGTACATACCTCCCTCCAAAGTTATTCTGATTCAGCCCATTTGTAGATAGACTAGCATTTGGAAACCACTGCTAAACTTTCCTGGTAAATATTTGTGTGTTTGAGTAGGGGAGTGAGGGCAGGATGTGTTCATGTACTCATGTCAGGAAGTGGGAGCAAAAGAATATATGGTCACAAATGAACTTATTTACAAAACAGAAACAGACTCACAGACATAGAAAACAAACTTTTGGTTACCAAAGGGGAAAGGTGGGGGGTGGGAGAGATAAATTAGGAGTTTGTGATTAACAGATATAAACTACTAGACACAAACAGATAAGCAACAAGGACCTACTATACAGCACAGGGAATTATATTCACTATCTTGTAATAATCTATGCAGGAAAATAATCTGAAAAAGAATATATATATCTGAGTAACATTGCTGTACACCTGAAACCAACACAACATTGTAAATCAACTATACTTCAATTTTTTAAAAAAGAAAATATGGTAGACATCCCTTGTTTTCTTGTACAGTTTGTCTATTTGTTTTCTTCCAGGGTAGATATCCTTTTCTTGTATGGTATATATCCTTTGTTTTCTTGTTGTAATTATCCTTATGGGCCAAAGAACAAAGTTAAATATGCTTTTTGTGCTTATAGTAGTCCATCTACCATTGTCCAAGGGAATGTCTTGACCAGTCCATCCACACAATCATTTAATTAGTCCTAAGTATTATTTATTTTACCTTCTAGTGAACTCTTAAATCTGTCTATTTTTCTGAATTTCCACTCCCAATATCCCAGTCCATGCCACTCTCAACTCCTGTCTGGACTCCTGTAACAACCACCTATCTGATCTCCCTTCCTCCAGACTTACTTCCCTCCAATACATTCTCCATGCTCTCCTGACACAGTACAAACTCTTTACTGTTTGTTGTTTTTTGTTTTACAAGATCCTTAAGGAGCTGGTCTGATTTACCTCCCCAACATCTTACATCTTCTCTTCTTCCTAACTTCTCCTTGCTCTCCACATATACTTAGTTTCCTTCAATTCTTCTAGTGTTCATAGCTTTCCCATGAATATTCTCCTGAATTCCCAGCCCTATATATCTATTCACCTGGTGACTTCTACTCATCCTTCATGTTAATTTTCAACGTGTGTGCTAATATCTGCATATTTTGTATTTCAAAACTTCTTGATGAAGTTTTAGCTTTTAACATTTTTGTGTAGATAAGGGGTTGATAAGTAAATAGTTCAGAGAAAAAGGAGACTATTCAGAAACAGCAGGCTTGCTGCTAATGCCCAATTATTCAAGTCCTAAACTCCTCTCAAAGGACTGGTGGTCCCAATAATACCCAAATCAGATTTTTAAAAAATTCTTATTCTGAACAACTTTTCATCTCGTATGCCATAACATGTCAAAAACACATTTTGAAAAACCAAATTATATTCTTTCAGACTACTTTATGTTGGTGTATCTACAAAATGTCTTCTCTATAATGTGGAATTCAACCCAAGGAGTTAACAGTACTTTCTATAGTACTTTCTTATCTTTCAAGACCTTTGTGTGTGTGTGAGAGAGAGCAAAGAAAAAAGTATGCCATATTAGCAAGTAATGTTTTTCCTTGTTAGCCCAGGTAAAACTACACATCTATCTCAGACAGTTTGAAATTTGCTAACCCATCTGTTCAAGTAGAAAATTTCAACAAAGCTATTTTTAAATAAAGTCAATCTATAAAGTAACTTACACCAGTATCAAAACAGAAAACTTCAACATCCAATATGGATATATTGGCATCATGTAAACTCAGCATGGAAAAAAAAAAGAAAATACAAGTACGATGATAATTATTGTTGAAAATTAGCATCACCATATTGAAATATTGTGATAACTGGGGTGATTGATCCTGATTATCAATGGGAAATAGAGTTGCTGCTTCTCAAAACAGAGATGTCTGGAAACTAGAGGATTTTATAGAGTGTCTCTTAGTACTTCCATGCCCAGTGGAAGTTAATAATGGAAGATGCCCAAAAATCCAGTACCAGCAGCACCACTAAGTGCTGAGACTCTTCAGGAATGAAGTCTTGGCTTACAGTACCACCAAGTAACCATGGCCAGCAAAAGATTTTGCTGACTACAAATGAACAGGAAATGGGTACTAAAGTTCTTAATTTGAACTATTGAAGAAATGAGGGGTGTGGTAGACATATTCTCATCCTTGCTTTCTTTGTAAATATATATTTGTGTAATTGGCAAACATCGGTCTTTTATTTTGTCTCTCTCCTTCCCTTATTAAATGAAGAAGTATTAGTGGCTGTTAACCTTATAGTTTAGTCTTTAAGCTACAGGATATCAAAAGTGTCATGTGGCTTCTCTAGAAGAGGAATTAACATCCTGCAGAGAAGGATTCAGTGACTGATAGGACTTTGGGTCCCCCTTTGTTTGTATGAGGAATAGCTGCAATTGCTAAGGTGAAATAGAAGTTTGCTATTGTTGGTGTTTAAGAATTTAAACAGAAGCGTGTATATGGATGCTATTTGCCAAAGGAGAGGACTGTGATGAATATTGTATGCTGACTTGTGGCAACCTTTCTATTATCTTCTATGCTATCCCCTCCATTGCAAGAGTTTGAAACATTGCAACATTTCCCAGATTACCAACCCTTCACTTTTTTCTATATCTATTTTATCTTTTATAAATGAGATGCTTTTATGTGAGATTTGAAAGAACAGAAGAAAAAGCCATCTTATTCCACAGACAGTAGTGGCAGGCAGATGTTTGGGCTTCCCAGATTCGAGTTGTTTGAAGTTATTTCTGTGTTCTCCTCCCACTCACCCTTCTCAAGATTGAAGAGGAGCTGTAAGGTATTCAGAGGATTCCTTTAGTTTCCTAATTCTGCATGGTAGTAACTCGCTGATTCCCTGTGGCAGTGAGCCTGAACACCAGTGACATCACCCCTGACATTCAGTCCACCACCTTTCTGACGATTTTGCAAGCACCTAATTCCTTGTGTTAAATCTCTTTCTACTTGATATAACTAGTATGATTTCCTTCTTTCCAGATTGAATACTAATTTTAAGTTCCCTACTTTTGACCCAAAGAAAAAGTTGGAGGAGACAAAATATATTTTATAAATAGATGCTGAAAACAAACTTTAAGTGAACGTAATGTCTTAACGGATTATGGCTAAGGGCTCATCAATAAGAAAGCACAAAATAATAGGCAGTATTTGACATTATTAATGACACCAACCTAATGAAAAGTGAATGATGAAAATATCAAAGCAGAGATTAAAACGTATCTTTTATGGAAATAGTCAACTAAACTATGTCAAAATTTTCTGGTTCCATAAAGACCTCATAAGTATAAAACTTAGGTCCCAAGAAAATCTATTTTATCCACTATGGATTTTCAACAGTCATATAATGACCAGGCACAACCACTGTCAGTAATATATGAGTTTCTCCTTTCCTTCCACTAGTTTTGAATTAATGTTATGATCCTGTACATAGTCTTCTTGAGTCCCATGTTCTTTCTTTTCCTATGTTAAGAAAATTCATAAACCTACAGGATGCTTAAGAGATGCTGGACAAATAGTAATAGCATTTTTAAAAAAGTTGAAAATAACACTGCACTGAGCATAATACTGTTTAGTTCTCATTCATTTCCAAATTATCAGGTAGGAGGTGAAAAGTTATTGCAGCATAATATTTCTTTTGTCTAGTACCACACTTCTATTTAGTCATTTATTTTGTAATTAAGGTTCTCTAGGGTACAATTTTATAGTGAATGATAGTTATAACATACTGTACAACAGATTTGAATAAATCTAACTGTATAACTTTACCTGGAATCTTTAGACCCTTATTGTATGGATGCTTACACGGTTATTTAATTGATCATTGCCATAGTCACAGTCTTATTACTTCATTAAACGTGAGTAATGTTGTGCCTTGACAACAACATACACATAATGCACAACTATGACCTTTTCCCTTATTTTCTTTTTCACATAACTTCTGTTTCAGGACAAATATAAATCCTAGCAGGCAACAGATTTTTAAAGATCACTAGGCTACTCTTGGGAGGTTTAAGGCACTGAGCCTTCAGTTTCCTTTCACCAACAACCTAGCTGGGGTTCAAAGAACTAAACTGATGGGTCTGTCATTACTACACCAAGTCTCTCCAAACTTGTAATTTTCCACCACCATTCTAAAGCAAACAAATTTTTAAAAATTATATGTAAAAGAATTAAATAGCCAAGGAATTAAAGTAACAATAACTACAATTTACTAGCTTCTACCTTATACAAAATTCTATGGTAGGTGTATACCTTCATTATCTTACTTATTTTTCCCCAAAATCCTTTGAAGAAGCCTAATGATTTACAGTTTAGAAATGAAAAAATTGAGGTGAAATCTAGTTAAATTACTGTTTAAGTAATCAGGTTTAGAATCTAGATCTATCTTAAATCAAAATTCTGCCCCTTTTAATATATGATACTGCTTTAAAATGTCAATTTATAGTAGTATAAGATATGCTGATGGAATCAAGACTTAATATAATCAGCTGCACAAATGACTTAAATGAAAATATAAATGTCAATTTCATATCATTACTTGATTGTAAATACTATATTATTAGAGTCAAAATTTTCCAGTTTGGGGAATCTAGACCCGTGAAAATATATAGGAAATACTAGCTGACTTTCCTTAAGTCAGTTTTTATAACTATAAAATGACTACTTGCATCACATTTGCCTGTGCGTGAGATATGGAATTTTAAAAGCTCCACAGGTGATTCTTACGAGTTTGAAAACCCTTGCTCTAGACGCATATATGCAGCTGCTTACATGCCATTTCTGCATACGCTATTTGTTAAAACAGTTTGTAATGATTGTTGCTGTTTGACCTCATAAAAGACAGAAGTGAAAGGACTAAAATCTAGCAAGAGGATGTAGCAGTAGCTGTGACAACTGTAGTAGAGGGTCACAAAATGGGTGATACTTTCTATTGGGGGAGGGGGGTTAGGGATTCTCACTTTAAAATCTGATTTCATGTTTCAAAAGCATTTCTAGACATCTATTCCTGCTTTTCCTTCTAATTTATCCCTCCAATTATTTGTGGTAAAGGTATTGTTGCTCTGATGACGTGCAAATGAACCCAGAGTGCTTCTTTATGAAATGATGATATGGTTTTTCTTAAAATTGGACTTATTTTAGGTTCAGTTGTTCCCATATCAAACCATTAAGAAAGTCATCATTCACCAACTTCACGAGATTTCTACCTTCTAAATCAGGTAGGACTCTATGCTGTAAGCAACACAAAAGATAATTCAAACTAAACAAATAAGGGGATTTATTGGCTCATGAAATCGAAAGCTCAAAGGTAGGATAGGCTTCAGGTGTGATTTGATCAGCAAAACTCTCAGCTCTGCCCTTTTAAAGTGTGCTTTGGGAGAGACCTTCAAGATGGCTGAGGAGTAAGACATGGAGATCACCTTCCTCCACAAATACATCAGGAATACATCTACATGTGGAAAACTCATACAGAACACCTACTGAATGCTGGCAGAAGACCTCAGATTGACAAAAGATATATTTTTTTTGCTTTTTCTCTTTTTGTGAGCATGCATGTGTATGCTTCTTTGTGTGATTTTGTCTGTACAGCTTTGCTTTTACCATTTGTACTAGGATTCTGTCTCTCTTTATTTTTCTTTTTCTTAGTATAGTTTTTAGCGCTTGTTATCATTGGTGGATTTGTTTTTTGGTTTCGCTGCTCTCTTCTTTCTTTCCTTTTCTTTTTTTTATTACATTTTAATATTTTTAAATAATTTATTTTATTTTTTATTTAAATAACTTTATTTCATTTTATTTTATTTTTCTTTCTTTATTTCTTTTTTTCTCCCTTTTCTTCTGAGCCATGTGGCTGACAGGGTCTTGGTGCTCCAGCCGGATGTCAGGCCTGTGCCTCTGAGTTGAGAGAGATGAGTTGAGGACACTGCTCTACCAGAGACCTCCTGGCTCCATGTAATATCAAACAGTGAAAGCTCTCCCAGACATCTCCATCTCAAGGCTAAGACCCAGCTCCACTCAACGACCAGCAAGCTACAGTGCTGGACAACCTATGCCAAACAACTAGCAAGACAGGAACACAACCCCACCCATTAGCAGAGAGGTTGCCTAAAATCATAATAAGGTCACAGACACCCCAAAACACACCACCGGACGTGGTCCTGCCAATCAGAAAGACAAGATCCAGCCTCATCCACCAGAACACAGGAACCAGTCCCCTCCACCAGGAAGCCTACATAACCCACTGAACGAACCTTAGCCACTGGGAGAAGACACCAAAAACAATGGGAAATACGAACCTGCAGCCTGTGAAAAGGAGATCCTAAATGCAGTAAGTTAAGCAAAATGAGAAGACAGAGAAACACAGCAGATGAAGGAGCAAGGTAAAAAGCCACCAGACCAAACAAGTGAAGAGGAAATAGGCATTCTACTTCAAAAAGAATTCAGAGTAATGACAGTAAAGATGATCCAAAACCTTGGAAAGAGAATGGAGAAAATACAAGAAACATTTAACAAGGACCTGTAAGAAATAACGAGCAAACATACAATGATGAACAACACAATAAATGAAATTTAAAATTCTCTAGAAGGAATCAATAGCAGAATAACGGAGGCAGAAGAACAGATAAGTGATGTGGAAGATAAAATAGTGGAAATAACTACTGCAGAGCAGAAAAAAGAATGAAAAGAATTGAGGACAGTCTCAGAGACCTGTGGGAAAACATTAAATGCACCAACATTTGAATTATAGGTGTTCCAAAGAAGAAGAGAAAAAGAAAGGGACTGAGAAAATACTTGAAGAGATTATACTTGAAAACTTTCCAAATATGGGTAAAGAAATAGTCAATCAAGTCCAGGAAGTGTAGAGAGTCCCATACAGGATAAATCCAAGGAGAAACATGACAGGGCACATATTAATCAAACTATAAAAATTAAATACAATGAAAAAATAATAAAAGCAGCAAGGGAAAAACAACAAATAACACACAAGGGAATCCCCATAAGGTTAACAGCTGATCTTTCAGCAGAAACTCTGCAAGCCAGAAGGGAGTGGCAGGACATATTTAAAGGGATGAAAGGGAAAAACCTACAAGCAACATTACTCTACCCAGCAAGGATCTCATTCAGATTCGACAGAGAAATTAAAACCTTTACAGACAAGCAAAAGCTAAGAGAATTTAGCACCACCAAACCAGCTTTAAAACGAATGCTAAAGGAACTTCTCTAGGCAGGAAACACAAGAGAAGGAAAAGACCCACAATCACAAAGCCAAAACAATTAAGAAAATGGTAATAGGAACATACATATTGATAATTACCTTAAATGTAAATGGATTAAATGCTCCAACCAAAAGACACAGACTGGCTGAATGGATACAAACACAAGACCCATATATATGCTGTCTACAAGAGACCCACTTCAGACCTAGGGACACATACAGACTGAGTGAGGGGACGGAAAAAGATATTCCATGCAAATGGAAATCAAAAGAAAGCTGGAGTAGCAATTCTCATATTAGACAAAATAGACTTTAAAATAAAGACTATTACAAGAGAAAAAGAAGGACACTATATAATGATCAAGGGATCAATCCAAGAAGAAGTATAACAATTGTAAATATTTATGCACCCAACACAGGAGCACCACAATACATAAGGCAAATGTTAAAAGCCATAAAAGGGGAAATTGACAGTAACACAATCATAGTAGGGGACTTTAACACCCCACTTTCACCAATGGACAGATCATCCAAAATGAAAATAAATAAGGAAACACAAGCTTTAAATGATACATTAAAAAAGAGGGACTTAACTGATATTTATAGGACATTCCATCCAAAAACAAGAGAATACACTTTCTTGTCAAGTGCTCATGGGACATTCTCCAGGATAGACCATATTTGGGTCACAAATCAAGCCTTGGTAAATTTAAGAAAACTGAAAACGTATCAAGTGTCTTTTCTGACCACAACGCTATGAGACTAGATATCAATTACAGCAAAAAAAAAACGGTAAAAAATACAAACACATGGAGACTAAACAATACACTACTAAATAACCAAGAGATCACTGAAGAAATCAAAGAGGATATCAAAAAATACCTAAAAACAAATGACAATGAAAACACAATGACCCAAAACCTATGGAATAAAGCAAAAGCAGTGCTAAGAGGGAAGTTTAGAGCAATACAATCCTACCTCAAGAAACAAGAAACATCTCAAATAAACAACCTAATCTTACAACAAAAGCAATTAGAGAAAGAACAAAAAAAAACCCCAAAGTTAGCAGAAGGAAAGAAATCATAAAGATCAGATCAGAAATAAATGAAAAAGAAATGAAGAAAACAATAGCAATGATCAATAAAACTAAAAGCTGGTTCTTTGAGAAGACAAACAAAATTGATAAACCATTAGCCAGACTCATCAAGAAAAAAAGGGAGAAGACTCAACCATAGAATTAGAAATGAAAAAAGAGAAGTAGCAACTGACACCACAGAAATACAAAGGATCATGAGAGATTACTACAAGCAACTCTTTGCCAATAAAATGGACACCCTGGAAGAAATGGACAAATTCTTTGATAAGCACAACCTTCCAAGACTAAACAAGGAAGAAACAGAAAATATAAACAGACCAATCCCAATCACTGAAAATGAGACTGTGATTAAAATTCTTCCAACAAACAAAAGCCCAGGACCAGATGGCTTCACAGGTGAATTCCATTAAACATTTACAGAAGAGCTAACACCTATCCTTCTCAAACTCTTCCAAAATATAGCAGAGGGAGGAACACCCCCAAACTGATTCTATGAGGCCACCATCACCCTGATACCAAACCCAATCAAAGATGTCACAAAAAAAAGAAAACTACAAGCCAATATCACTGATGAACATAGAGGCAAAAATCCTCAAAAAATACTAGCAAACAGAATCCAAGAACACATTAAAAGGATCATACACCATGATCAAGTGGGGTTTATCCCAGGAATGCTAGGATTCTTCAATATATGCAAATCAATCAATGTGATACACCATATTAACAAACTGAAGAACCAAAACCATATGATCATCTCAATAGATGCAGAAAAAGCTTTCAACAAAATTCAACACTTATTTATGATAAAAACTCTCCAGAAAGTAGGCATAGAGGGAACCTACCTCAACTTAATAAAGGCCATGTATGACAAACCCACAGCCAACATCATTCTCAGTGTGAAAAACTGAAACCATTTCCTCTAAGATCAGGAAAAAGACAAGGATGTCCACTCTCACCCCTATCATTCAACATAGTTTTGGAAGTCATAGCCACAGAAATCAGAGAAGAAAAAGAAATAAACTGAATACAAATTGGAAAAGAAGAAGCAAAGCTGTCACTGTTTGCAGATGACATGATACTATATATAGAGAATCCTAAAGATGCCACCAGAAAACTACTACAGCTAATCAATGAATTTGGTAAAGTTGCAGGACACAAAATTAATGCACAGAAATCTCTTGCATTCATATACACTAATGATGAAAAATCTGAAAGAGAAATTAAGGAAACACTCCCAGTTACCAGTGCAAAAAAAAGAATAAACTACCTAGGAATAAACCAACCTAGGGAGTCAAAAGACATGTATGCAGAAAACTATAAGACACTGATGAAAGAATTAAAGATGTTACAAACAGATGGAGAGATATACCATGTTCTTGGATTGAAAGAATCAACACTGTGAAAATGACTATAGTACCCAAAGCAATCTACAGATTCAATGCAATCCCTATCAAACTACCAATGGCATTTTTCACAGAACTAGAACAAAAAATTTCACAATTTGTATGGAAACAGAAAAGACCCTGGAGAGCCAAAGCAATCTTGAGAAAGAAAGACAGAGCTGGAGGAATCAGGCTCCCGGTATTCAGACTATACTATAAAGCTACAGTAATCAAGACAGTATGGTACTGGCACAAAAACAGAAACATAGATCAATGGAACAGGATAGAAAGCCCAGAGATAAATCCACGCACATATGGTCACCTTATCTTTGATAAAGGAGACAAGAATATACAGTGGAGAAAAGACAGTCTCTTCAATAAGTGGTGCTGGGAAAACTGGACAGCTACATGTAAAAGAATGAAATTAGAACACTCCTTAACACTATACACAAAAATAAACTCAGAATGGATTAAAGACCTAAATGGAAGGCCAGACACTATAAAACTCTTAGAGGAAAACAGGCAGAACACTCTATGACATAAATCACAGCAAGATCCTTTTTGACCCACCTCCTAGAGAAATGGAAATAAAGACAAAAATAAACAAATGGGACCTAATGAAACTTAAAAGCTTTTGCACAACAAAGGAAACCATAAACAAGACGAAAAGACAATCCTCAAAATGGGAGAAAATATTTGCAAATGAAGGAACTGACAAAGGCTTAATGTTCAGAATTTACAAGTAGCTCATGCAGCTCAATATCAAAAGAACAAACAACCCAATCCAAAAATGGGCAGAAGACCTAAATAGACATTTCTCCAAAGAAAATATACAGATTGCTAACAAACACATGAAAGAATGCTCAACGTCATTAAATCATCAGAGAAATGCAAATCAAAACTACAATGAGGTATCACCTCACACCAGTCAGAATGGCCATCATCCAAAAATCTACAGACAATAAATGCTGGAGAGGGTGTGCAGGAAAGGGAACCCTCTTGCACTGTCGGTGGAAATGTAAATTGATACAGCCACTATGGAGAACAGTATGGAGGTTCCTTAAAAAACTAAAAATAGAATTACCATACGACCCAGCAATCCCACTACTGGGCATATACCCTGAGAAAACCATAATTCAAAAACAGACAAGTACCACAATGTTCATTGCAGCACTATTTACAATCGCCAGGACATGGAAGCAACCTATGTGTCCATCGACAGATGAATGGATAAAGAAGATGTGGCGCATATATATACAATGGAATATTACTCAGCCTTAAAAAGAAATGAAATTGGGTCATTTGTAGAGACGTGGATGGATCTAGAGACTGTCATACAGAGTGAAGTAAGTCAGAAAGAGAAAAGCAAATATCGTATATTAACGCATATATATGGAATCTAAAAAAATGGTTCTGAAGAGCCTAGGGGCAGGACAGGAATAAAGATGTAGATGTAGAGAATGGGCTTGAGGACACGTGGACGGCAAAGGGTAAGCTGGGACGAAGTGAGAGAGTGGCATGGACATATATACACTACCAAACGTAAAATCGATAGCTTGTGGGAAGCAGCCGCATAGCACAGGGAGATCAGCTCAGTGCTTTGTGACCACCTAGAGGGGTGGGATAGGGCGGGTGGAAGGGAGACGCAAGAGGGAGGAGATATGGGGATATTTGTATATGTATAGCTGATTCACTTTGTTATAAAGCAGAAACTAACACACCATTGTAAAGCAATTATACTCCAATAAAAATGTTAAAAAAAAAAACAAAGCATGTACATGCTTCATAGAATTAGGGTAAGGATTAAATTAAATAACCCACGCTAAAAACAGAAGCAGGTGTTACTAGGCCTTCTATAGTAAATATTAAAATAAATTATCTATTATATTATCATGGTTGTTATTTTATGAAAGGAATAACCATTGCCTTTAATAGTACAAGTTGTCTTGAACCATCCATGATTTGCATACTATTACACATATTAAAACAATAAATAAATAAATAAAGTGTGCTTTGTCCTCAGGCTAGCTTACTTCATAGTGGTGAAACGGCTACTGCAATTCCAGGGTTCACAATGCATAACATATTTTCCAGACCAAAAAAAAAAATTCTTCTGTCACAGCATTTCCCCCTGCTTGAGCCAGCTTAGATTACATGCCCTGTACCAAGGATTCTGGACAGAGGGTTGAAAATTTCTGATAGGTAGAAACTGGAAATGGGAACTGCTTTACTGAAAGCAGAAAGATTTCATGAGGGGAGGAGTTTTGTGCCAGAAATCTGGATTCTGAGTCTTGCTTTACTGATTCAAATTGGGTGTCTGTATTTCATAGTAATGTGTTCAACTATATTCTTGAGCTATCTGATATCAAAATCAACCTCACAGGGGATGCTAGTTTCATATAAATCTTTCTTCTTGATTGCATCCATATTCAGCTCTTTTATCTATGATTATAACCTCCTAGGTCTGTACTAGGATCTATCTGCTATTGTAATGATCTGTCTCAAGAATCAGAAATTCTCCTCCCTCTAACTGAGAAATCAAAGTCAAAATTCTAATTTTTGTTTCTCAAAACAATTGTTCCCTGGATCCTTTCTGCCATAGCAATGTCAAAAAAACCCACAAGGTTTTGACTGCAAGGTAATTATTATATTTGTTATATTTGTTTTAAAAATAATGTGAAAGATAGCTTTTATAAGGGTGCTTTGTAAAAATACTACCTTTTCTATTTCTTTTTAAATACTATTTGTTGATTTTTTTACTTAATTTTAACAATAGATGTATTTTCTATGATCACAGTGATGTGGATAAAATAATATGCATCTACATCCTTCTTTTTAATTGCAATATTAGAATCCATTTTAAAACTGGGCTGGTTTATTTCAAAGTATCTGAAAAGTGATTAGCGTATAGGCAGCAAAATAATCTGATGTAAATTCAACACTCTGGCTTAGGGATATAGATGACTAATTTGCATTATACAAGGGGCGTTAAAGAATAACTAGTAGGGATGAAAATAAACAAGGAGGCTAAGTAAACAAGAGCATTATTATGCAGACATTTATGAACCGCTAAGCATAATCGTAGCTAGGGAAATAGCTTTCTGTTTGCTAGAGATAACCACTCTAAACTCTGAAACATAATACTTTCAATGACGAATACAAGACTGCTTATATTACAAGCAGAATGAAAGGCAGTATCTATGCACAACATGATATGAGAAGCAAAAGAATAACAATGTCCACTACTAATGTACTTCTGATCAAAGGAAAAATGATTGAGTAATAATCTTGTTACAAGGATTTACAAGGTAAAATATATTTGAAAGATGTAGTTTTTCATTGAAAAATTTCCTCAGATGTCGCTCTTGCTGTATATTTCAGAAGACAAAGTTGAAGGTTCCAGTTGAATCAAATTATCAAAGTTTATAGACTGTCATCATTTCAAACACCAAACACCCACTGACTTCAATCAGAAGCATCATAGTCAAAACCACAGCAGGATATGACCCTCATTCTTTTTTTCTTGACACTAGATTTAATGACTATCAACTCAAAGGCAATAAATAATCACACTTTTATGTAGCTATATCATTTAGACAATTTATAAAGATATGTAGATTTTAAAATGAATTTTGCATCCTTCCTTTTCATCTCTATACATAAGAATGTGCAAATATTTTTAAAATTCAACATTAAATATAACTGTGAATGGATTTATTTTCTAGAGCTATCAGGGTCTCAGTAGCACTACCCTTTAAGAGAATAACTTGCTAGAAGAACTATATTCAGATTCAAAATTTAATGAGTATAATCGACTTACATTTTTTCTTTTTTGGTAATGAGCTATTTCTAGACAATAAGGAGATTTCTATGGCATTTCTTAATTAAGAGTATTCCCAACAAGAGCATCCTGAATAATATACAGTAAATTTTTCTTTGCTTAATGGGAATTTAACCAAGTAAATGACAAAATGTAAACCATTGCTCAGAAATGTAATTGTTATTCAAGTTCACAAAAAGTATATAATGATCATTTTCACTCTTACCTCCCAGCCAACCACCCAAATGAGAATACATTAAAAGGCAGTCACCTTGTTGATTTGGTGCCAGAGAAAATTTTGCCATTTTTTTATAACAAGTTCTATCTGCTTCAGGCAAAATGCTGTTCACTGGCACAAATACAGGTTTTGAATTGATTAACCTGCTTATGTTTTACCAATACCTTTTACCATGTATATTTATCAATTATCTGGTCTCACCAGAGAAGTAGTCTGAGATTTTTTAGGATACCTTTACTTTACTGTGTCTTAAAAATTCCATTACTCTAAAAACGAAACGTTAACCCAACATAAAGCAGAATACTCATTACAAATACCAGAACTTGTAATGTAAGAAAATGACCTAAAATGGATATCTTATATCAATAGGCATTTTTAAGCCAAATCATTGACTGAATGGTATTTATGGAAAACTTGAAAGACACTAGGTGGTATTTATGATACACAACTATCATTATCATCGTCATCAATTAATAGTTATTAAGCCCTTATATGTACAAACAGTTTGCTAAGGGTTAGTCTTGTTGTTATTATTTATGTTTTTTTTTTTCATTTAATCCCCATAAACACCTTATGAGCTAGGTATTATTATTATCACCTTTTATATATATGTGAAAGAAAACCAAGACTTAGAATGATTAAGTAATTTGTTCAAGGCCATATAGTAAATGTTGAAACCTGATTTTAAATCCAGGAAACTGGATTCCAAAACATGATTTTTTTTTCTTTTTATAATTTTTATTGGCACATAGTTGATTTACAATGTTGTGTTAGTTTCTTCTGTACAGCAAAGTGAATCAGCTATACGTATACATATATCCCCTCTTTTTTAGATTCTTTTCCCATATAGTCATTACAGAGTACTGAGTAGAGTTCCCTGTGCTATACAGTAGGTCCTTATTAGTTATCTGTTTTATATAAAGCAGTGTGTACATGTCAATTCCCATCTCCTAACTTATCCCTCCTTCCCTTACTGCCTAGTAACCATAAATTTGCAAAACACGAAATTTTAACCACTATACTATAACTGCTTACTATCAAAGATCCTTCAATGTAGATGAGGAGGTAATATATGCATACACCCAGTTGCTTGAATAAAATGTATTCAAGTTAATGTTTTCCTTTTATCTCCTATGACACATGCACTTTCAAGCACAGTTGCTGCTACCTAAAAATATATCTCAAATCCATCACTCAGAGTAGGTGACCTCCACCTGGTCTATTGTCATAGCTTTATCACTGGTCTCTTTGCTTTCACTTGTGCATTTTTAGCCATAAAGCTAGCATCTTATTTAATAAGGAAACACTACAACCATTTCGACTATAATCAAGAATAACACAAAGATACCCACTACTTCCTCTATTATTCAGCATTATACAGAGGAATGCAACAAGAAAAGAGAAAATAATTAGAGGTAATAATAACTGAAATACAAAAAGGAAAACTTCTCAAGGGGGTCAAAAGGTACAAACTTCCAGGTATAAAATAAATAAGTCATGGGGATGTAATGGATAGGCAACTATCATTAATAATACTGTATTGCATATTTGAAAGTTGCTAAAAGAGTAAACCTTAAAAGTTCTCATTACAAGAAAAGAATTTGTAACTATGTGCGGTGATGGATGCTACCTAGATGTATTGCGGTGATCATTTTGCAATATATACAAATATCAAATGATTTTGTTGTACACCTTAAACTACTATAATGTATGTAAATTACACCTCAATTAAAAAAAAAAGAAGGAAAACTACCTGTATTTGCAGACGAAAGGATAACATATCTGGAAAAACCTAGAGATTCAACATTAAAACTAACTCAAACCCATAAAATAATCCAGTAAAGTAGCAAGATACAAAATCATCATATAGAAATCAATAGCCTTTACAAACACAAATAATAACAGCTAGAAAATATATTGGTAGAGAAATTCCCATTCACAAGAGAAATAAAAAGATGAAATACTTAGGAATAAAATTAACAAAAAATGTGCAGACCTCTATGAGGAAAATTTTAAAACACTCCTGAAAGCTTTGACAAAGTACACTCAAGCAAATGAAAAAATACCCTTTTTCTTGGTTAGAACGTCTCTACAACATAAAGACATCAGTTCTCTCTATGTTAATTTATAAATTAAGAAAAATCCCAATAAAAAATACCAGGAAGTTTTTTCTTTCCTGGAGCCAAGTTGATACTAAAATTCATATGGAAACATAAAACCCAAAATTAGAGAGTATACACTGAAAAAGAAAAACCTAAAAGGGAGGACTAGGGGGGACCACAAATTGAAACATACCATGGACTTCTAGCATGAAAACAGTGCAGTACTTGTGCATGAATAGACCAACAGCCCTGTGGAATAGAATAGAAAGTCCAGAAATATATCCAAGTACACATGGAAGTTTAGTACATAATAATGCTGGCATCTCAAATCACTGGCACAAAGATAGACTTAGTTTTTTTAGTGGTGCTGGAACAACCAGTTAGCCATTTTAGGAAAAGATTAAAAGAGAGACTATTTTATACCATACATGAGAATAAACCCCAAATAGGTCAGAGGTCTAAATGTAAAAAATGAAACCATATAAGTACTAGAAAAAATTCTGAGTGTAGGAAAAAACTTTCTACCTATGACACAAATCCAGATTTAATGAAATAAAAGGTTGATAAATTTGACTATATAAAAAATTTAAAAGTCATCACAACATTTCCAAAAGCAAAATCAAAATATAACTCACAAACTAGGAGAAATATTCCAACATATATCACAGTTAAAAGACTAATATCTCTATCTTTATAACAACTCCAAAAAGTTGAGGAGAAAAGACCAAAATCTAATAGAAAATGGGTAAAAGTCACGAATAGACTACTACATATATCATATAGATCACGATATATGTATCCCTTAAACATATGAAAAGATGTTCAAACTCATTCATCATACTAGAAATGTAAATTGAAAGTACATTGAGGTACTATATTTCACCTATCAAATTGGCAAAAATTATGACAATGCATTCTGTTGGTGAAGCTGTAGGAAAACCGACACTCTCACTCATTTTGGGTGGGAATGCAAATACATGCAACAGTTATGGTGGGGAATTCAGTAATATCTAACAAACATTATGAATGCATTTACATTTTGACACAGCAATCCCACCTCTAGGACTTTACCATAAAGATACAATTCCAAAAACAGGAAAATATATATGCCCAAGGTTATTCATTGCAGTGTTGTATGCAGTTGCTCCAAAATATTAGAAGCAATCTAAATGTTCATACATAGGGAAGTGGTTGAATAAACTATGTAAAGTGAAAAGAGTATCTATAGTATGCTAACTTTTGTTTAAGGGAAAAGGGGAAATAAGACAATACATAGTCATCTACTCAATTGTGCAAAAAGGAAACACAGGAAGGATAATTCAGAAACAAATGATATTTGCTACCTCCAGGGAGTGCATAGGTGTTAGGTAGAAAGGACTGGTGGTGATGATGGGATAGAGGGTTTGGAGTAACACTTCTCTCACAATACATCTTTGTTCATAGTTTTGGTATCATATCAATATTGTGGATGTTAAACAAAAATAAAACCAACCAGGATGGGGAAAATAAAAACTAAAGTGGAGTACAAACAGAAAAAAAAGAACCTAATGGTATTGTAAATAAATTACATCTCAACACTGAAGGGGAGGGAGGAGAATGACTAACCCAACTAACTTATTAACACAATATTTTGACTATACACCCTCAGGCTTCAGTCCATAAAAACCCACTCTAAACAAACACTGAATTATCGGCAGAAGGTGTATTTTTCCCAGTGCTACGGGCTAGCAATTATGAAATACTTGTGGGTGTGTATATGCTAGGATTCAGCAATGAGTATAGCATAATATAGAGAAAGGGAGAGAGATTTCTTATTTCCTGAGAAGGGAGTTCCAAATCTGAAATGAGTGGAGGTTGGAATGAATTTTGTGGTTTTATATCAGAACTGTAGTTAACAGTATGATCTCATGGTTTTTCAGATAGATCATAGATAGGTATGAAGGTAAAAAGATAACCAGATTTTAGGTAGATATGTATGTATGTGTATATGTATGTACATATACCCACATATCTGTATATACACACATACATATATGATATACGTGTATATAACACATGCATATATGATGTACATGTATGTATATACGTAGATATATATGTAAACATGTACGTATGTACCTAAGTGTATAGACACACAAACACACACACAAACATATTCTAGCTTTGTCTATTAAAAGGATCTAAAGCAATGACAATGGCATCCCAGAAGTAATGAGCACCTAGTGTTCAGATCATGGTCTCTGCATATTAAACTCCAGCAAAAGTAACCAGGACTTCTTAGAGAAATGACTGATTCCAGAAATGACTGGTACATGGAAAGAACAAAATGATCCTGGAACATCTTGAGGTGTCAGAAAGTAATGATGAGGTCATGTCAAAATGATATAGAAAGCAGCTTGAAGGGGTTCTCAATGGCCAAATCTGGGACAATTTGAGCATCAAAGAAATAATGACAATAATGGTTAATAATCCATTGAATAAAATAAAAATGCATAAGTTCATACTGATATACATATGAATAAATGGAGGAGTAGGGAAAGCTCTTCTTTGTGGTAAAATGCCAACTAGTAAACATAAAAGGAATCACAGAATTGTAAAATTAGCATTTGTCATCATAGGAAGTAATAATTCAGGCAAGAATCATCAATGAATGCTAAATCTAGTGGGTGCAAATTTGGTGAAAAATGGCATATTAAATTATCTCAAAGTATCTCTCCAAAATATAGTTATCAATTACAAAAGAAAACATATTAACTTTTGAATTGGGAGACATAACTGATACCATCTTAACCAAATGACCCAAGTTAACATGTTTAATGGTATCTTCTGATAGGCTGCTTTGAAAGACACAGTATCGCTTTTGTGGTGTTCCTGCCAAAGATGCTAAACTGAATATAATCATAAGGAAACAACAGCCAAATCTAAACAGACGGACAAAATAACCAGCCAACCTTCTTCAAAAATATCAAGGTCCTAAAAACCTAAGACAAAAGGTCTTCAACAGGACTGAAGAACAGTTTTAGATTAAAGAGGACTAAAGAGACATAACTAAATGCAATGTGTGATGCTGAATTTGTCTTAGGCAGAGATTTCTTTCCTTCTGCTATAAGTCATTATTGGGAAAATGACAAAATTTGAATCAAGTCTATAGATTTGACACTAGGGTTATATCAGCACTAATTTATTGATTTTGCCAAATCTACTGTGGTTATGTAAGTGGATACCCTTGTTTTTAAGAAATAAGCACTTAAGTATTTAGAAGTCGGGAGGGGGGCGCATGTCAATAATTTATCACCAAACAATTTAGAAAAGATAATATGTATCTAAAGAAAGAGTGATAGAGCAAATTTGATAATATGTTAACATCTGGAAAATTTGAGTGAAGGGTATTCAGGCGTTCTTTGTACTAGTCTTGCAACTTTTCTATAAATTTGAAATTATTTCAAAATTAAAAGTTAAAAAGGAAAATACATGTTATTTAAAATGGGGGAACAGACAAAATAACAGTGTCCAAATATTGACATTAGTTCACAATGGGTAATGGCTTCATGGCAGATCACTAGACTGCTCTTTCTACTTTTGTATGTATTTGAAAAGTTTTTTTATATATATATTTATGGAGTATAACTGCTTCACAATGCTATGTTAGTTTCTGTTGTACTACAAAGTGAATCAGCCATATGCATACATATATCCCCATACCTCCTCCCTCTTGAGCTTCCCTCCCACCCTCCCTATTCCACCCCTCTAGGTCATCACAAGGCACCAAGCTGATCTCCCTGTGCTATGCAGCTGCTTCCCACTAGCTATCTATTTTACATTTGGTAGTGTATATACGTCCATGCCACTCTCTCACTTTGTCCCAGCTTACCCTTCCCCCTCCCCGTGTCCTCAAGTCCATTCTCTACGTCTGTGTCTTTATTCCTGTCCTGTCCCTAGGCTCTTCAGAACCCCCTTTTTTTTTTTGATTCCATATATATGTGTTAGCATATGGTATTTGTTTTTCTCTTTCTGACTTACTTCACTCTGTATGACAGACTCTAGGTCCGTCCACCTCACTACAAATAACTCAATTTCGTTTCTTTTCATGGCAGAGTAATATTCCACTGTATATATGTGCCACATCTTCTTTATCCAATCATCTGTCAATGGACACGTAGGTTGCTTCCACGTCCTGGCTATTGTAAATAGTGTTACAATGAACATTGTGGTACATGACTCTTTTTGAATTATGGTTTTCTCAGGGTATATGCCCAGTAGTGGGATTGCTGGGTCATAGTTCTATTTTTAGTTTTTTAAGGAACCTCCATACTGTTCTCCATAGTGGTTGTATCAATTTACATTCCCACCAATAGTGTGGGAGGGTTCCCTTTTCACCACACCCTCTCCAGCATTTATTGTTTGTAGATTTTTTGATGATGGCCATTCTGACCAGTGTGAGGTGATACCTCATTGTGGTTTTGATTTGCATTTCTCTAATAATTAGTGGTGTTGAGCATCTTTTCATATGCCTCTTGGCCATCTGCATGTCTTCTTTGGTGAAATGTTTATTTAGGCCTTCCACCCATTTTTTCATTGGGTTGTTTTGTTTTTTTGATATTGAGCTCCATGAGCTGTTTGTATATTTTGGAGATTAATCCTTTGTTCATTGTTTCATTTGCAAATATTTTCTCCCATTCTGAGGGTTGTCTTTTCCTCTTGTTTATAGTTTCCTTTGCTGTGCAAAAGCTTTTAAGTTTAATTAGGCCCCATTTGTTTATATTTGTTTTTATTTTCATTACTCTAGGAGGTGGGTCAAAAAAGATCTTGCTGTGGTTTATGTCAAAGAGTGTTTTTTCCTATGTTTTCCTCTAAGAGTTTTACAGTGTCCAGTCTTATATTTAGGTCTTTAATCCATTTTGAATGTATTTTTGTGTATGGTGTTAGGAAGAGTTCTAATTTCATTCTTTTACATATAGCTGTCCAGTATTCCCAGCACCACTTTTTGAAGAGGCTGTCTTTCCTCCATTGTATGTTCTTGCCTCCTTTGTCGTAAATTAGGTGACCATATGTGCGTGGGTTTATCTCTGAGCTTTCTATCCTGTACCATTGATCTATATTTCTGTTTTTGTTCCAGTACCATACTGTCTTGATTACTGTAGCTTTGTAGTATAGTTTGAAGTCGGGGAACCTGATTCCTCCAGCTCCGTTTTTCTTTCGCAAGATTGCTTGAGTGCTTGGGTGATAGCTTCATGACAGATCATTAGACTGCTCTCTCTACTTTTGTATGTACTTGAAATTTTAAATAATAAAAAATTATAAAAGCCTATAACTAATTTGATTCAGAAGTTTCAACTCACCAAAGTATGGAGGAACATGTAGAAGTTTTTAGCAACTACTACCAACTTACCTCCACGGCACCTACTTCCTCTTGGGTAATGGGGAATAACTTAGTCAAATTTCATAAACTATCAGTCACTTTTGATTATAAGATGATTCCACTTTCAGGTAAATGTTCAATAACATTAGATATTTTCATTTATCACAACCTGGTTCAACTTCTTCCTTCTAGATGCTTAGATCTCTCTACAACTGAGTTAGTCTGATTTTGGGGTCCAAATGTTGAGGGCATGTAGTCTATTCTTTTTCATCTCTCTCTTCCTCCTCATCCCTCCCCATCCTTTGTCCACTATGGAAGCAGTGGCTATGGGAAAGGGATATATTTGCTTAGAAAACTATCTATATCTAGGGATCATCAAAACTATTTCAAAGTTACAACTAAGACTTCTTGGAATTTTAGACCCAGAACAGAATGTAAATGGTGAAACCTTAACAATGTAAAAATAACAGTCATTTAAATAACAAATTACTAGTTAGGACAAAGCAAAATTAGAAGTAGTCAATAGCAATGGCCTAAGAATGAAACTGATCAAATTAACAACAACAACAACAACAAAAACCCTCAAACTTAAATTCTTTCAAAATCATTTTTCTTCTTTAGAAGATGTTTTAGGTATTAATCTCTCTTGTGATGAAGAAATATTTATCTGAAGTAAATCAATTCCTTCAGTTGTATTTCTGTTCCTCTTTGTTAAACTCAAGTAAAAGAAGCATAAAACTTTTAAAATTATATACATAAGGTGTGATGTGAGCAAAGTGGTCAAATAAGATGTCCTTTGCTTATTTCTCCCTCCTCAACAATAATCTGGCATCCATCCAGGACAAAAGTGCTTTATTAACAGCTTTGGGACCCAGGTAGGGATTGTGAAACCTCAGTGCAGTCCAAGACCGAGGACAACCATTTTGAGAAAGCAGGCTTGCACCCAGGTGGCTGGCTCGCTGACTGTGGTCCTGTTTACAGACCCTGAAACAGGTCCATATCCTTGAGAACTCAGCTACAGCCCTGTTTGACTTTGGGTCTGTCACTAGCACCATATGCCAAGGAACCTGAGAGGAGTCACATTCAACCATGCATCAGTTAAGAGGCATACAGACTTCAGACCTAGCTGTGGACCCTGAAGTGGCCCATGAACCAGCTCCAGACCCCCTGAGCCACAGTCCTGGAAACTCTAGATATAAGAACACCAAACTCAGTCAGACTATAGATTCTGAAAGGGCCCTGTATCTGGGCTCAAGCTGGACGCAGCCTCAGTCCATAAACAGTCTAGCTGGCACAGGGACCCAGCAGAAGATACTCCCGGCTATACCCCTGGAGATCCTGAAGAGCCCTATACTCAACTCCAGTCCCTCTCAACCACAGTCCATGAGAAGTACTCCTGGCCCAGGGAACCAGTGGGAGATACTCATGTCTGCACATCAGAAGATTATGAAATGGTTCAATACTTGGCTCTAGCCCTGCCAGCCACAGTCTGGGAGCAGCCCAGCTCACTCAGAGACCTGATGGGAGTCATGCCCATCTGTGCCTCCAGGGCCAGGTTTGTAGACCTCAATCTTCACTATGGAAATGGAAATAAGCTTAGGTTTCAGCCTGTGGTTCCATCGCCTTTTGGCCACATTCCAGGGCCAATCCTGCTTACTCAGAGACCTATCAAGTGACCAGGCAGCAACTCTCCCAGGACCTGGCAGGTGACACACCTGCCCACACACTTGGTAATAGGCCTGCTATCTGAGGACCCAAATGTGGACCCTAAAGTAGACCCTTGTTTCAGTGCCACCCTACTGAACAAGGTACTGGATGCTGTCCCATCCACACAGGGACCAAAGAAGATCTATGTCCATTGAGCCCCTCATAACAAGCCTGCCAACCAGGGACTCTGCTGCAGATTTAGCAACAGCCTTGTAACTTGCTCCAACCAAGCATAACAGTAATTCAGGAGGTAATCCCATCAGCCCAGGGAACATACAGGAGAAGATCTTTACCTGCTATAATCAGACTATAACAACTAGAAAAAGTGTTTGCTTCTTCAAATGCACAGACACTGATGCAAGGCTACATGGATCATGAAGAATCAGGCAACTATGATACCACCAAAGAAAACTAACAAATCTCTAATAACTGACCCTGAAGAAATGGAGATCTATGATTTCCCTGATAAAAAAAAAATTAAAAATAATCACCTGAAAGAAACTCAATGAAATGCAAAAGAACACAGGCAACTAAACAAAATCAGGAAAATAATGCAGGCACAAAATGAGAATTTTAAGAAAGAATAGAAACCATTAAAAAAAACCCAGAAATCCTGGAGCTGAAGAATATAATCACAGAAGTAAAAATTCAATAGAGAGCTTCCACAACAGATTTTATCATACAGAAGAAAGAATCAGCAAATTTGAAGAGAGATCATTTGAAGTTAGCCAGTTAGAGGAAAAATAAAAAAGAGTAAATGAAGCCTACATAAAGTATGGGACACCATCAGGGAAACTAACATTTGTATCACAGGAGTTCCAGAAAAGAAGAGAGAGAATGAGACAGAAAGCATAGTTAAAGACACAATAGCTGAAAACTTCCCAAATCCAGGGAGAGAGATGGACATCCAGGTACAAGAAGTTCAAAGGACATCAAGTAAGATCAACCCAGAGAAGATTACTCCAAGATATATTATAATCAAAATATTAAAAGTTAAAGACAGAGAATTTTGAAAGCAGCAAAGAAAAATAACTCATCATATAGAAGAGAACCCTCATAAGGATATTGGTGGTTTTCTCTGCAGAAATCTTGCAGGCCGGGAGGAAGTGGGAAGATACATTCACACTGCTGAAATTTTTAAAATGCCAATTAAGAACACTATACTTAGCAAGAGTGTCCTTCAGAAATGAAGGAGAAATAAGGACATTCCCAGACAAACAAAAGTTATGGGAGTTCATCACCACTAGACCTACCTTACAAAAAATGCTAAAGGGAATTCTTCACATTGAAATGAAAGGACACTAAGTAATGACATAAAAACATGTAAGTATAAAACTCACTGGTAAAGGTAAGTATATAGTTAAATTCATAATATGCTAATACTATGATGATGCTGTATAAATCACTTTTATCTCTAAGTAAAAGTTAAAAAACAGTAATATTAAAATAACGAGAGCTACAATAATTTGTTAATAGGTGCACAATATTAAAAGATGTAAAGTGTGACATCAATAACATAAAATGTGGGGGGAGAAGAAGTAAAAGTGTAGAGTTTATATATACAATTAAAGCTAAATTGTTATCTGATTAAAATAAATTGTTATATCTGTAACACGTTTTCTGTAAGTCTCATGGTAACCACAAAGCAAAAATCTATAGTAGATACACAAAAGATAAAGAGATAGGAATTAAGCATATCACTACAAAAAATATATCACAAAGGAAGATAGCAAGAGAGAAAGAAAAGGAAAAAGGAACTAAAAAAACAGTCAGAAACAATGAACAAAACAGCAAAAGTAAGTCCTAAATTATCAATAATTATTTGAAATGTAAATGGACCAAGTTCTCCAATCAAGAGACATAGAGTACCTGGATATATATATATATGTATATGTATATAAACCCACAAGACCCAACTGTATGCTACCTAAAAGAGACTCACTTTAGCTTTAAGGAAACAGATAAGTTGAAAGTGAAGGATGGAAAAAGATATTCCCTGTAAATGCTAACCAAAAGAAAGTAGGAGTGGCTATAGTTATATCAGATAAAATAGACTTTCAGACAAAATCATTCATAAGAGACAAAGAAAGTCACTATATAGTGATAAAGAAATCAATTCATCAAGAGGATATAACAATTGTAAATATATATGCACCCAGTTTTGGAGAACCTAAATATTTAAAGTAAATATTAACAGAATTGAAGGGAGAAATAGCATATAATCATATTTGGGGGCTGCACCCCACTTTCAACATTGGATAGATCATGCAGCCAGAAAATTAATAAGGAAACAGAGGACCTGAATACAACTATAGAACAAATGGAACTCAGAGATATACAGAGCATTTCAACCAACAGCATGAGAATATACTTTCTTCTCAAGCACACATGGAACATTCTCCATGACAGATTATATGTTTGGCCACAAAGGAAGCCTTAACAAATCCAAAAAGATCAAAATCACATCTAGTTATCTTTTCCAACCACAATGGTATGAAATTATAAATGAATACAGGTTGAAAATTGGAAAATTCACAAACATGGAAAAATTAAACAGCACACTCCTGAACAACCCATGGGTGAAATAAATCAAAAGGGAAGTCAGAAAGTATCTTGAATAAAATGAAAGAGAAAATACAACACATCAAAACTTATGGGAAGAAGCAAAAACAGTTCTAAGAGGGAAATTTATAGTGATGTAAAGGCCTACATTACAGGAAAAAAAAGAGATCTCAAATAAAGAACCTAGCTTTATACCTCAAGAAATAAGAAAAACAAACAAAGTCCAAAGTTAGCAAAGGGAAGCAAAAAATAAATATTAGAGCAGAAATAAATGAAATAGAGACTAAAAAGACAATAGAAAAATCAATGAAACTGAGTTTCTATTTTAAAAATAGAAATTGGACAAATCTTTAGCCAAACTAACCCAGAAAAAAAGAGAAGACTCAAATAAAATTATACATGAAAAGGCAGACAATACAACTGATACCAGAGAAATACAAAAGATCCTACGAGGCTATTATGAACAATTATACACCAACAAGCTGGATGACCTAGAATAAATGAATAATTTCCTAGAAACATAGACTAGACTGAATTATGTAAAAACAGAAAATCTGAATAGAGCAGTAACAACAGGTAGTAATTTTAACACACTCCAAAAAAGAAAAATCCAGGACCAGATGGTTTTACTAGTGAATTCCAGCAAACATTTAGAGAAGAATTAATGCTAATCCTCCTCAAACTCTTCCAAAACATTAAAAATGAGGGAACACTCCCAAACTCATTTTAGAAGGACAGAATTACCCTGATACCAAAGCCAGATAAGGACAGTACAAGAATAGAAAACCACAGGCCAATATCCCTGATGAATATATGTGCAAAAATGCTCAACAATATTCTAGCAAACCAAATTCAACAGTATATTAAAAGGATCATAAACCATGATGAAATGGGATTAATTCCTGGAATTCAAGAATGTTACCACATATGAAAATCAATATACGTGATACACAACATTAATAGAATGAAGGATTAACATCACATGATCCTCTCAATAGATGCAGAAAAAGCTTTTGACAAAAGTTAACACTCTTTAATGATAAAAGCTCTCAATAAATTGGTTATAGAAGGAACGTACCCCAACATATTAAAGGCCATACACGACAAACCAACAGATAACATCATATGCAAAGGTGAAAAGCTGAAAGCTATTCCTCTAAAATCAAGAGAAAGACAACGGTGCCCACTCTAATCATTCCTATTCAACAAAGTACTAGGAGTCCTTGCCAGAGCATTAGGCAAGTAAAAGAAATAAAAGGCACACAAATTGGGGGGGAAAAGAAGTAAAATTATCTCTGCAGATTACACGATCTCATACATAGAAAACCCTAGAGACTCTACCAAAAAACTGTTAGAACTAATCCATGAAGTCAATAAAGTTGCAGATACAAAATTAGCATACACAAATCAGTTGCATTTCTATATGCTAAAAATAAAGTATCTGAAAAAGAAATTAAAAAAAAACAATCCCATTCACAACAGCATCAAATACAATCAAATACTTTGAAACAAATTTAATCAAGAAGGTGACATATCTGTACACTGAAAACCATAGGACACTGATGAAAGAACCTGAAAAAGACATATAATAAATAGGAAGATATCCTGTATTTGTGGATTGGAACAATTGAAGTTGTTAAAATGTCCTTAATACTCAAAGCCATCTATAGATTATATGCAATCTCTAACAAGATTCTAATGCCATTTCTTACAGAAATAGAAAAACAATCCTAAAATTCATATGGAACCACAGAAGACCCCAAATAGCCAAAGCAATCTTCAAAGAATGGAACAAAACTGGAGCTATCGCACTTGCTGATTTTAAACTATATACTACAAAGCTAGAGTAATCAAAACAGTATGATGCTGACATAAAAAAAAGATGCACAGACCTATGGAACAGAATTGAGAGCCCAGAAATAAACCTATGCATATATGGTCAACTAATATTTGACAAGGGAGCCAACAGTACTCAGTGGGGAAAAGACAGTCTTTTCAATCAGTGGTCTGGGAAAACCAGATATTCACATGCAAAAGAATGAAATTGGACCTCTATCTTACACCACTCACAAAAATTAACTCAAAATGAATTAAAGACTTAAATGTAAGATGTGAAACAGTAAAATACTAAGAAGGAAACGTAGGAAAAAGTCTCCTTGAAATTGCTCTTGGCAAAGATATTTTGGATATTATACCAAAAGCACAAGAAACAAACAAAAACAAACAAGTGGGATTACATCAAACAAAATCTTATGAACAGCAGAAAACAGTCAACAAAATGAAGAGGTAACCTACAGAATGAGAGAAAATATCTGCAAACCATTTATCAGATAAGGGGTTAATATCTAAAATATATAAGAAACTCATAAAACTCAATAACAAAAAAAAAAACCCCAAATAATACAATTTAAAAATGGGCAGAGGACCTGAATAGACAGTTTCCCAAAGACATACAAACAGCCAACAGGTACAAGAAAAGATGCTCAAAAGCACCAATCATCAGGGAAATGTAAGTCAAAACCATGATGAGATATCACCTCATGCCTGTTCAAATGGCTAGTATAAAGAAAGACAGGAGATAACAATTGTTGGCAAGGATGTGGAGAAATGGGGACATTTATGCACTATTGGTGGGAATGTAAATTGGTGTAGCCATTATGGGGGACAATACAGAAGTTCCTCAAAAAATTTAGAAATAGAACTACTATATGACCAAGCAATCCCACTTTTGGATATATATACTAGGAAACAAAATCACTATTTCTAAGAGACATCTGCATCCCCATATCCATCACATTATTCACAATAGCCAAGACATGGAAACAATCTAAGAGTCCATCAATACATAGATAAAGAAAATGTGGTGTATACATACAATGGAATACTATTAAGCCATAAAAAAGAAGGAAACCCTGCCATTTGCTACCACATGGATGGACCTGAGGGCATTATGTTAAGTGAAATAAGTCAGACAGAGAAAGACAAATACTGTATGATCTTACTTATATGTGTAATTTTAAAAAGCTAAACTCATAGAACAGAGATTAGAATGGTGGTTGCCAGGGGCAGAGGAGAGGGGGAAATGGGAAGATGTTGGTCAAAAGGTATAAACTTTTAGTTTTAAGATGAATGAGTTCTGAGGATCTTACATTCAGCAGTGATTATAGTTAACAACAGTATATTATATCCTTGAAATTTGCTAAGAAAGTAAATTATAAATGTTCTCATCACAAAAAATTGTAATTATATGAGGTGATAGATGTGTTAATTAGCCCTATTGTGGTAATCATTTAGCAATATATGGTGTATCAAATCATTGTGTTGTACATCTTAAATTTACACAATATTATATGTCAATTATATCTCAATAAAGCTGGAAAAAATAAGTAAAATTATAAATTTATCATTTTATGTATATATTCATTCTTATATCCTTCCATATTTACCCCTCTATGTAGATTTCTTTCTTTTTACTTTTCAATCTGTATATTGCATAGATGAGATGTATATCTGAAATATTTTTATCAACTTAATAATAGTTATTAAATGATGGAGTTTTGCAAAAAAAGTTTACATTTTCTTCATATTCTTCCATATTTCTTGAATTTTAAAATAATTGTCATACATCATTTTTTAAAAATGAAGTCATTATTACTTTTCAAAACAATCAATTTACACTATAGTGTCATAGCACTTTTCAGGTAGTTTGAAACTCACTTTAAATCACAATTCTAATTCCATGATGGCTTCCACCCAAACTCATAGAATAAAGGCACAGGCTCTTTGGAACAAAGCAATATACCATTATAATAGCCTTAATTTAAAGCACCTAAAATGTTGAGTGTAATATATTTAACTATATAATTGTAATGGAGTTTAAGTAAAATTTCTGAATTTGCTACTCATGGATTATGCCAAATTATTAGCTGAGAGAACTAAAGCCCTTCACTATCATAAGCAATTCCCTTCCAGGAGAGTTAAGTGTAAGGAGGACAGGAGTGGAAGAGTCTTTTAATTAGCAAGAAGAGCTCCAGTAAAGTCTACTTTGCTGCAAATTCAATAATACAGGAAGCTAGGACTAGTATCACTAATGAGAAAGTGTATACCAAAATACTGTAAACAGACAGCACCACTAGCTGAGAGGAAATCATCTCAAACACAGCAGATAGGAAAGCAAAAATCAAGTCCCTGAGGATACCTGTAAAAAGCACATGCATATTACTAACAAGCTGTCTATTAGGGCATACACTCAAAATTTAACTTATTCAGAATTCAGAAAGTATTCTAACATTCTAGGGTTAAAAAAAAGTGATTAATAGTGATGACATTAAGTCTATTGTTTGAAATATTACTAATAAATGTGGAAATTTATTATCTCCAAATTGCATTATTTATGGATGTTTAGACTTCTTACATATTTGGCAACTCAGACACCATCATAATGGCCTAGAATACATCTAATGAGGGACTTCCCTTGTGGTCCAGTGGTAAGGAATCCGCTTTCCAATGCAGGGGATGTGGGTTCAATCCCTGGTCAGGGAATAAGATCCCACATGCCACAGGGCAACTAAGCCCACGCGCCACAACTACTGAGCTCATGTGCCTCAACTAGAGAGAGCCTGTGTGATGCAAACTACAGAGCCCATGCATCCTGGAGCCCACACGCCACAACTAGAGAGAGAAAACCCGCACATTACATCTAGAGAGAAGCCCGCGGGCCATAAAGAAGAGCCCGTGTCGCAATGAAAAGATCCCGCACGCCTCAACGAAGACCCCACATGCTGCAACTAAGACCCCACGTGGTCAAAAAAATAAATAAAATAAATAAATAAAATAAATAAAAATAATTTAAAAAATAGAATACATCTAATGAAATATGGTAATGTCACCATAGGCCATCATGTAATGTCATTAAAATTATATTAAAGAAAACCAAAAATGCATGAAAATTACAGCATTTGCTAAATGTGCCTTGAGTAAAGAAACGAATATGCTATTGAAATAAATGTGCCAGTTTCCAGCAAACATTAGATACCAATATTCAAGATGATTGCACATAAGCTCAAAGGCTTAACAAAAATTACATAGACTGCTTGTAAAGAATAAAAATCAATGTTAGTATAAACATACCTATCAACTTAAAATGTGTTTCTTTTATTGTTTCTGATCCTCTTATCATATCTGTCCACTCTCCCATTTTATTTTTCTTCTTCTAGTAGTTACCTGTTTCTTTCATTGCATCTCATATGTACCATATCGGGTATCCTTTCAAATCTAATAGATCTTACATACACACTTGCTATTTTTAACCTCAAATTATTATTGAACCTGTATTTCTCTCTTCTATTGTAAGATGAAAAACTTACATGCCCATTTAATTCCCTTAACCCTCCTATCAACCAAAACCCATTTATGTTAGAAAATTGGGGATTTCCCATCTTTTAAAGTATTTATTATTGATATCATTAACACTTCAATTTACAAATTATGTTTTTATTTTCATGAAATGATATTCATAAAATTAGGTTGTGTTGTATTATATTTATCTATTTTCAGTGCTCACCACTCATTCCATTATACCATGACTTTCCTTTTCTGGAGATATTTATGTTTATTCATCTTTTTATTTCTTCCCATGGTCTCTAAGTAATGACTTGTACTTTTTGCCTTTTCTACTACACATTTTTTAATCCTAACTCTGAATAAGATAATATTCCAATCTCTTTGTTCTGCTTAGACCCTATTTGGGGCTTTTGTTAACAGTAGAAGTCTTCCAGTTGAATCAATGGTTTCTTTAGACCACAACTAGGTCATGCCTAAACTTTTGGTAGTAAATTGACTATATGCACTGGAAATATACTTCTGACACAATTTTATCCATTAAAAAATAAGTTCCCATAAAATTCACTTTATATTTTAGCACAATTTTGCTACTTTATTTGACTATTTCATTACCTTCCTCCCATCCACCATCTGCACTTTGCCTCATAAAGGGTGGAGCTTAAACTGGTAAGTCTCACTGACAGTTTACCTCTTCCACATGCAGAATTGAAATATACATGGTGGAAATACTTGAAGACATTCATAAGCTAAGTCATTAAGTTGACTTTTTTTTAAATAATGAGAGATATCCATTCCCAGTCCTCTTATCAACAACATTTTTCAGGGAACAAGTCAATAACAAATTAATGTAATTTTTTGATCAACTTTATATAAATCTTCTTTTATAAGAAGGGGAAATTAGATGTAATTCTTTAAGTTCACATAAAATTTGATATTATAATTTTTCCTGGAATATTAATTGCCTTTCTTTGGGACTTTCAGGGATTGTATTTGGTAATCCAAGGGTCCTAGCTGATTTCAAAAGTTAAATTTGCAAACTAAATAATTAGTAGATTCCCATTTAAATAATCAAAAGACACATTGTCTTTTAATATATACAGCTCAACAGAGATCAAAAATTAAAGAAAATATTTCTGAAAAGTACTATACTGAGAAACATTAAGTATGACACAACAGAATGTGATCAACTGTAAATGTATCAAATATGGTATTAAAATAACAAAGTATGCAAGGCTATATTTCTGCAATAAAATGTCCAGTGAGTGTGAATCATAAATATCAGGAAAGAAAAAATAATGACCAATACCAAAATATAAGAAAGCAACTCTTATCTCTACGAGGCCCTCCACAGGCATTCATCACACACATGTTTCCATTTACTATATTTACCAACACACCAGAAAAAAAAATACAGCATCACCATGATTGCTTTGATTCCTAAATAGTAGTTTTATGATAAAAAATAAAAATCAGTTTGTTGATGATTTTTTAGTTTGAGCTTATTTTAAAAATGGATAATAACACAGAGATTGAAAGATATACCATGTTCTTGAATCAGAAAGAAGAATCAATATTGTTAAAATGACCATATTACCCAAGGCAATCTACAGATTCAACGCAACCCCTATCAAATTAGCAGTGGCATTTTTCACAGAACTAGAACAAAAAATTTTTAAAATTGTATGGAAACACAAAACACCCCAAATGGCCAAAACAATCTTGAGAAAAAAGAATGGAGCTAGAGAAATCACACTCCCTGACTTCAGACTATACTACAAAGCTACAGTCATCAAAACAGTATGGTACTGGCATAAAAATAGATATATACATCAATGAAACAGGAGAGAAAGCCCAGAAATAAACCCACGCACTTATGGTCAATTAATCTATGACAAAGGAGGCAAGAATATACAATGGAAAAAAGACAGTTCCTTCAATAAGTGGTGCTGGGATAACTGAACAGCTACATGTAAAAGAATGAAATAGAACATTCTCTAATGCAATATACAAAAATTAAAAAAAATCAAAATGTATTAAAGACCTAAATGGAAGACCAGATACTATAAAACTCCTAAAGGAAAGCATAAGAAGGACACTCTTTGACATAATAACAGCAATATTTTTTTGGATCCACCTCCTAGAGTAATGAAAATAAAAACAAAAATAAACAAATGGGACCTAATTAAACTCAAAAGCTTCGCACCACAAAGGAAACCATAAACAAAACGAAAAGACAACCTACGGACTGGAAGAAAATATTTGCAAACAATGAGACCAAGAAGGGATTAATTTCGAAAATATACAAATAGCTTATATAGCTTAATATCATATAAACAAACAACCCAATCAAAAAATGGGTAGAAGACCTATATAGAAATTTCTCCAAAGAAGACATACAGATAGCCAACAGGCACATGAAAAGATGCTCAATATTGCTAATTACTAGAGAAATGCAAATCAAAGCTACAGGGAGGTATCACCTCATACCAGTCAGGATGGCCATCATTAAAAAGTCTACAAATAATAAATGCTGGAAAGGGTGGGGATAAAAAGGAACCCTCCTATGCTACTGGTGGAAATGTAAATTGGTGCAGCCACTATGGAGAACAGTATGGAGGTTTCTTAAAAATCTAAAAATAGAGTCACCATATGATCCTGCAATCCCACTCCTGGGCATATACCCAGAGAAGATACATGAACCCCAATATTCACAGCAGCACTATTTACAATAGCTAAGACATGGAAGCAAGCTAAATGTCCATTGACAGATGAATGAAGATGTGGTGTATATGTATATGTGTGTGTGTGTGTGTGTGTGTGTGTGTGTGTATATATATATATATATATATAATGGAATATTACTCAACCATAAAAAAGAATGGAATAATGCCATTTGCAGCAACATAGATGGACCTAGAGATTATCATATTAAGTGAAGTAAGTCGGACAAAGACAAATATCATATGATATCACTTACACGTGGAACCTAAAAAAAATGATATAAATGAACTTATTTACAAAACAGAAACAGACTTACAGATATAGAAAACAAAGTTATGGTTACCAAAGGGGATAGCAGAGGCTGGTGGGGGAGAGGTAAACTAGGAGTTTGGGATTAACATATACACATTACTGTATATGAAATAGATAAACAACAAGGACCTACTGTATAACACAGGGACCTATATTCTATATCTTGTAATAACCTATAATGGAAAAGAATATGAAAAAGAATATATATATACATATATATACATATAAAAAACTGATTCACTTTGCTATACACCTGAAACTAACACAACATTGTAAAGTAACTATACTTCAACAAAAAAAAATTGTTAAATGACAAAAAAAAAAGTGTGACGGCAACTCTTAAAAAAGATGGATAATAATAGTTAACCTCCATTGAGTATTGGCTTTGTGTCAGGGACTCTTTTTAAGCACCCTGTGTGGATTATATTATTGAATTATCACAACAACCTTAACAGGTATATAGTCAAAATATTGTGTTAATAACAGAGAACGATTATTACCATACTACTGATGTGAAAATGAAGGTCCAATTACGTAACTTACACAAGGAAAAATAACTAAGAAGTAACTCAGTTGGGAATACAACACAGGTAGACTGGTTTAACTTTATGTTCTTAAGCACACAAAATACTACTTTACATTCTTTGTATGTTTGTTTAAATGCCTTTCAAAACTCATTCTAAATTCCAGAAAAAGGTGACAAGTCTTTCTTAACTTCATTTGCTTCCCAGGAAGACGTTCAACTCTTAATTTTTTCTTACTCTGTAAGAAAATGAGAAATACCGTAGGCCACATATGTATGTCTGAAAATATCTTTTTTCCCCTATCTAATTGCTATTTTATCTAGGTATAGAATTCCAAGTTCAAAATCATTTTCCTTCAAAACTTCAATGCATTGTTTCATTCTCTTCTACTTTCTAGTGTGACTAATGAGAACTCTGATGCCAAAATGATTTATATTCCTTTGTAAATGATACATTGCTTATCTTGGCATACATTTAAGATGTTCTCTTCATTCTTGATGTTTGACTTTAATCCTTGCTTTGTTGTTGATTCCAACCTGCAAACTTAGGTCTTGCTTTAATTCTAAGATCAGTTCTTCCAGAAATTGTTCTCTTATTATTAATTTGATTGTTACCCCCTCTTTGTTTTCGCTGTTTTCTTTGTTTTAGCTGAATTCCAAATAAATGTTGGAACACTTGCAATGATTTTCTAACTTTTTCTCTCATACTTTCCATCTCTGACATTTTGCTCCATTTTATCTGTGCCTCAACTTTTTTTCTTCTAACTCTTTTAAAGATTTTTTTTAGTTTGCAATTATAAATTTAAATTTCTAACACATCTTTTTATTTTGTATTTGCTCTTTTTCTATAGCTGCCTGCTCTTGTTTTACGGACTGTATTATTTCTCAAATATTTCTTTTTTATGAGGACAGAAATATTTGTTCTTTAGATTTTACGTGATTCTGCCAAGATCAATTCCATTTGTTTCTTTTTTTTTTTAAAGATTTTTTGATGTGGACAAAACTCTTTATTGAATTTGTTACAATATTGCTTCTGTATTATGTTTTGGCTTTTCGGCCCCGAGGCATGTGGGATCTTACCTCCCTGACCAGGGATCGAACCTGCACCCCCTGCATTGGAAGGTGAAATCTTAATCACTGGACTGCTAGGGAAGTCCCTATTCCATTTGTTTCTACTGGTCCTACCGAAAAGGGAAAAATGGTCTTCCTCAAATAGGTACTGATCCTTAGTTGTTTATTTATATATGTGAATGGTTGACTAGGTAGCACAGATTTCCTCTGTGTTTACATATGTCTGTTTCCCCAACAGTTTTCTCCTCTGAGCAATAGAGGTCACTACCGGCTCTATGTGTGCAGGGAGAGTATATAATGGGCAGACTGTCTTTGCTTTACAGTTTGTGGTTGTAAAGTGAGCAAGAACTCTAACTCCCCTTTACAAAATTAGGAAGGCTTTACTGTGAGATTCTAGTATCCATGTCAAGAGAACTAGATATTTTCAGGCAGATTGATTTTTTTTTTTTATAATTTAGATCTCTGATTTTAACCCAAGATTAAATTTCACAACTTCACATATGGAGGGCCTAACTGGTTTGAGTGTACCAAAATAATCATTTTAACAGTCACCCAACTTGCCACTCCTTGTACCTACTTTTCCTGAATTTGCAGCCTTTTTGTTACCCTACCATCTGTTCTGTGTAGCATGTTTATACTGGGAAATAGCTCTTGATGTAGTTTATCTATCAATAAGATTTATCTGTCTTCCACAATCCCAAACTTTACATATTCCAAATGTGTTCATGCCTACTGCTCTCATCCTTGGTGTTGCTATGAATTTATTCCATTTTGTACTCCTTTACTGACATTTCCAATGAGGCATCAGGAAGAAGGGAAGAAAAACACATATGCTCAGGAAAAATCAATAAACTTTATTTTTCAAAAAAATCAATTCCTAGTTATCTACCTATTTTTTTAGAAGACCTATATTACTGTAGGGTCTGCCAAGTACTGATTGTGAATGCTAGTAAGTTCATTAAAAGCTGACACATCTCAAGGATAAAGACAAAGGCAACCAAGTTGATAACTGTTTTGTTATGCTACCTTGTGCATGTATATGTAATTATATACTCCTGTAAAGAAGCCAAGAGAAATATCTCTATATTTGGACTACACATTTTATTAAATATGAGCCAAATGTAACTGTTTATCCATATTTACAGGCTAGCTACATTGCTACCACTGACAATCCTGCTTTGGAAACCATCTTGTCTCTTTTGCTCATTGTAGCTGATATCCATGCACTCATTCATTCAACAAATGCTTATTCTGTGCCTGTAATGTGCCATCATTATATTAGGTGCTAAGGATACAACAGTGACAAGAGAGATCTCTGATCTTATGGAATTCGCAGACCATGATACAGATACACAATACACATGTAAGCAAACAAATAAATAATGATAAATTTTATGAAGGTACATGAACAAAACAAGTTATATATGAAGAAAGCAAATAGGTTCCTGAGATAGAAAATACAGACTGTTATAAGAATAAAAATGACTCAATTTCCTACCACCCATGGTAGTAGAAAGTGAGGAATTGAAAAATATTACTAAAATGACCTCCCAGTCTAGAAGTTGTTCACCAAGCTTTATGTACCAAGCTTTGTGTACCAGGTTGCCACTCAACATATACCTAGATGCTAATATTACATCCAGTTATTTACCTTGAAGCCAATGTTAAATCTATATATCTCTCATCAAAATAAATATATGATCAGTAGTGAATAAAACAGTTTTCACTTACCAAAAATGGGCCAGATCAAATGATAGAGAGAGAAACATTCTGCAAATATATATTAATACAGAGACACAAATGAGCTTTAAAATGACGCATTGTGAGCTTACCCTGAGAAACTGGGCATCCGCCAGTCATAGTAATAATACCTCACATACCAAATGGCATATCTAATGGTCAGAAAAAAGTTTCCATTAAAGCAGTCAATATTTGATTATTACTTTTGCTTTTATCCCTTAATTTTTCAAAGGTTTTCTTAAGCATGCTCTCATCAATCAGACTTAAGGTGTCTTGCTAGAATGTGTAAAGATAGCAGGCTGATCATAAATTACAATTTTATAACACTGTCTCGTTTTAAAACATTCTCAGCTTAAATGCAAATTCAGCACAAATTCATTTTCCCTTCCCCCTTTTCCCCTCTCCCTCCCCCCTCCCCATCCAAACACACATACACTCATTGGCCTTAACTCTTTAGCTCTAAAACCGTGGCCGTTTTATAACAGCACACCAGGAATTTTATGTATTCTACAACTATGAAGTAAAGAGATTTTGATACTTTCCTTACCTATATTTTCTTTCATAATTTCTACATAAATCTTGTCTGTGAAAAAAGGGTCAATTTGTTTCTTCATAACAAGATCTACTCTGAAGAAAAATCTCTGGGAATGTAAAGCTTTTAAGTAGCTTTGTGATCAGTGTTTTAAAATACTCACATTTTTTTACCATGAAAGAAGCAAGGAGAGAGGGGAAGGTGACATAAAATTGAACTTTTCATTTTTTAAATTTAATCTGGAGACAAATTCTTGAACTGTGCTAGAGTTCTGATGTATGTGTATCTTTTGAATTTCACATTATTATTAAAATGCCTTAAATGGTTGTATTAAAATTTTACTCTTGTACATGAATTTTGTTAATGTAAACAAGCTACTTGATTTAGATCTCTTATTTTATTTTCCAGTTGGCATGACATACTAATTTGTTAAAGTGCAATATATATTTATCCTATATATGTGCTAAATATTATCCATTGAAGGCATACTAAAAATCCTGTGATAATTATATTTTGTCTATACACATACAATTTACGTTGTTTAAATAGAAAAGATGTATATATTCAATAGAGCATCATGCCTAATGGTGAAAATTTCTACTTGCTGTAGTTTCATTTAAACAAGCTTTAAGAAAACTTTTAATTTTTGTAATAATCAGCGTAAAAACTAAAATAAAAATAAAAATTGTGTCATATAACAAAAAAAAGTTCATACTTAAAACTATGTTCGAAGCCTTTTAAAATCTCTGAGCTATTCTGCTTAGTAAATCTGAATCTGGGAATCTTTCTTTTACACAAAATTCTCATAATGTTTAGCAAATACTAAAACAATTTACATCTGAAAGAAATTTTAAGTACCAAAACTATATGTAATGTCAACATGACAGTTGAAGAAAATTGTGTTCTAGCATATCTTAAAAATTAGAGACTATGATACCTAGGGATTACCAATGCAATTGTAGCTTAGTTCATTTTTGCTGTGGAAAACTTGCAAGAAATACTTATTTATAAACTGAAACCTGGTTTTCAAGCCATTGTTATGTATAAGATTACTTGATTTACCATCCTTGGTTAAATGTAATTAATTCTAGTAATACTTCTGGTGAGATGATTTCTATGAGTGACCATATTTGTTTTACCAAGACTGGACTTGAGGGTTTTCACAGAGCTGTTCCTACAATAATTATATCATAACACAAGCTGCAGGAGTCTGACATGCCTAGACTTCCTAGAAGGTGGGATCTAGTGACGGTAATATTGACAGCTTTTCTTTCTGCCCCAGTCTTGCTCAGATACTGGTTTATTTATATTTTTAATTCCCATAAGAAAGTTTCATAGTATACATTATGCACCATTAGAAATTGCAGAAAGTCAATCAAAATACTAGAACATGAGGCAATGAAAAAAACTGCTTAAAAACACTAGCCTTAGAATTAGACTGATCTGGTTTTTCATCCTATTCAAGAATTCCTTAATTCTGAGAACTTAGGTAAATTGCTTAACCTCTCTGTTTTTTCACTTGCTTCATCTCTAAAAATAGGTATTATAATTGTCATATGTTAGTTGGACAATTAGATAAAATAACAAATGTAAAATGCTTAAAATAATCCCTGCTACATAGTAAATCCTTCATGAATAATAGATACTACTGTTATGAATTGAATATTATTAGTTAACTCATAAAAACATATCAGTCTGTAGTGTGGCAATAGTTAAAAATGTGGATTATTGAATCAGAAAGACTTCTCTGCCAGTTACTAGCACTATAAACTTGGGTAACTCACTGAAATTTTCTGTGCCTCAGTTTCTCTGTATACAAATGGAAATAATAATACTAATTATCTCGTAGGGTTGGTGTGAGAATTTAAATGAGGGAATTCATATAAACTGTTAACATAGCAGCTAGGACATAGTAAACACTCAATAATTTGTTATTGTGTTGTCTTTTTTTAATTCTTACTATCTTTCAGACTCTACATAGCCAAGTAACATGGAAAAACTCTTAGTGTGATGAATCAAACTGTTAACATTTTTAAGAAAAATAAGTGTGTGTACCTTATAGAGATTATTTTCTATGAAAAGTCTTCCATATAAAGTATAATGAGTGGAAAAAGAATGAACAAAGAACAAGATCAAAGAGCACCAATATTTGCCCTCTTTTAACATATTTGTTAGTAGAGTCCTTGGGATAAATTTTAATAGTTCAATTTTACCTATAAGCCTAAATGATTTTAATATTACTTCCTTAAAAATGTACAAATGCATATATCCAGTTGTATCACTAAACTTTGCAACATATGCACAAAATACCATAGCATCATAGGGTCTGATAGGGTCTGACAGTTTTTCCACCAGACATGCCCTTTTTTATTTCTGGTTCAATTTTATTCTTTTTAACATCTTTATTAGAGTATAAATGCTTTACAATGTTGTGTTAGTTTCTGCTGTAAAACAAAGTGGATCAGTTAAATGTATACATATATCCCCATATCCCCTCCCTCTTGCACCCTTTTATTTACACCTATCTAACAAAAGTTCATCCATTCTTCAAGACTCAGATCAAAAGCCAATTACTCACTGTAGTCTTCCCAGATTCCTTCACAAAAATGTCATTTCTGTAAATTGTCATAGCTCTTTCATTATTCATATTTTAATCACTCATAATACTCTACCTCTTATCATATGTTTGCATGTATGTGTGTGTTACTCTTATTTCCGACATAAATTATAAAAGTCTCAAGGAAGGCATAGACTGTACATTTTTACTTCTGTTCCACAAATCATCTAAGCCAGTCTTGGACATAATGGGCACTTAAAAATACCTCATATAATTATAAAATGTTAGACCTAGAAAATATCATAAGTAATATATAATTCAAGGAACTAAAAATCCAATTATGACACTACAGAAAATAAAGAACAAAACCAGCTCTTTTTTTAATGCTCATGAACACAGATACTCTGTTCAACTTGAAGTCCTCCTTTTGTATCATAGAACCCATTTTCACTCTCTGTGAAAAATGGTATTTTGGTTTGAAAAATGCCTATATACTTTGTCTTCTCCGTTTTTAAATTCAGTCTTCAAAAATGCTTCCTTTCTCACTATCATTGTGGACTAAAATTATAAAAATTAATATTTCCTACAGGCATTTTTCATTTCCAGATGCTCTCATCAAGAATTGTAGAAAGAAATCTTCATAAACAGGCTTGAGCTTCAGCTTCAAAAACTGGTGTTTTTCTCCATAACAAGGTGATTCAACACAAGCCAAAAGTGTATGAAAAATATCTGGTTCTAGACGTGATGGAATAGCTAGAACCACACTTGCCCTACTAACATAAACAACTAGAAAACTAGAATATATATACATATATATACATATATATATATATGTATATATATATACACACATATATATATATATGAAACCACCATTTTTAGAAATCAGTCAAAGGGCAGCACAGGACTAGGATCCTAGAGACAAGGGAAAGAAAACAAATGATACATCGGCTCTACGCTGAGACACATTTTCCAAACAAGGGCATATAGAAAGAAAACCTAAGCAGCACGTGGCAGAGTTTCACTGAATTGAGGAGACAGAAATCAGAGTTTGACAGATTGCTGAGGCTGGAATTTGCAGGGCCCTGTATTAGAAAGGTGGCAGATTCACAGAGAAGAGCTCCAGAAATCTGCATAGGGGTCTGCTTGTGTCTATTGCTGAATATTCAGCCATACATGCATAGAGTAAAACCACGTGAGGTGAGGCAAATAATAACTGAGAAGCTGTAAACTGAGAAGCTTATACAGATTGAGGAGATTTTCAAATTTTGACCAGCAAGATTGGATAGTCCTAATTGAATAGCCAGGGCATTCAGTAGGGACCAAAGGAACGTCTTGCTCTAGTAGGAGGACTAAACTAGCAGTAAACGTTCTGTTAGAAGCACTCTAAGAAAAAGCTTAAAAGAGAAAAACTCAAAAGGATCAAGCTGTTGAACAACTAACTTAATTGCCTGCCACAAAAAGTCAAACATTTTTTAAGAGAAGATAACACAAGCTAGTAATCAAAAAAGTGAAATTACAATGTCCAACATCCCATCCAAATTAATAGACATGTAAAGAAGATGAAGAATATGACCTATAGCAGGAGAAAGACCAGTTAATAACAACAGAACCTGAAATCGCACACATGATGGGATAACAAATAGGAATTTTTCAATAACTATTATAAATATCATCAAGGATAAAAGAAAAACATAAACACAATTAGAGAAATGGAAGGCAGGAAAATAACCAAATGAGACTTTTAGGGGTGAAAAATATAATATCTGAAATAAAGATATGCTGAATGGGTTTAAATCAGTTAAGACACTACAGAAGAAAAGTTCAGTAAATCTGAAGACATAGCAATAAAAGTTGTTCAAATTGAAGCATAGAAAGAAAAAAAACTGAAAACACTGAACTGAGCCTTAGTGACACACAGAAAAATATACAACAACCCAACTTACATGTAATTGGAATTTGCTTTGACATTTTGTAGTGAATATCTATCCTGAGGGACAAAGATCCGAATAATGCCAGCCTATTGATTGAAATCTGCAATCCAGAAGATAGTGCATGATATCATCAAAGCACTGAATGATAGACAACTGTCAAACAAGAATTCTATATCCAGTGAAACTAGCCTTCAAATATGAAGGCAAAATACCTTTTCAGACAAAAATTCGCTGAGAGAATTTGTAGTCATCAAATGTTTACTACTGAAATGTTAAAACAAGTTCTTTAAGCAGAAGGAAATGATACCCAACAGGAACTTGTTTTCTACAGTAAGAAATGAAGAAGGGCCACAAAAATTGTAGATACATGGGTAAATGTAAAAGACTTTTTCTCATTTTTTGATTTCTTTAGAAGATAATTGATTGTTTAAAAGTAATATCCAAATATTGTGCTGTTTGTAATAAATGCTGAGGTGAGAAGCATACTTTTATAAAGATCTCATATTATACATTAAGTGGTGTAATAGTATTTGAAGGTAAATTGTGAAAATGTAAAAGTACATATCATAAACCAGGGAGGAAAATATATGGGACATGTAGAAAAAAAGATGATGGTAGTTTTAAGCCCAACTATATTAGTAATTGCATTAAAGATGAATAGTCTAAATATTTCAATTAAAAGATGGATGTAGTAAGAATGGATTAAAAAAAGACCCAACAATATGACCTAAGACATGCACTTTAAAGATAAAAACACAGATAGCTTCAATGTAAAAGAATAAAGAAAGATAACACCATGTAATAAACACTATTCATAACATAAACAGAGTGGTTTTATTAATATCAGACAAACTAGACTTTGGGACAAAACATATTGCCAGGAGAAAGAAGGATATTTCCTAAAAGTAATAAGTCATTTCCCACAGAAGATATGATAATCCTAATTGTGCACACACCTAATTATAGAACTTTAAATATATGATAGAACAGAATGGAGAAATAGAAAAAGCCCAAATTGTGGTTGGAAATTTCAGAATTCTTTTCTTTGTAATCAATAGAACAAGTACATAGAAAATCAGAATGGATATAGAAGGCTTGAACAATACAATAAACCCACTTAACCAAATGGAAATTTTATAGAATACTTACCCAATTAAGAGAAGAACACAGATTTGTTTTAAGTTCACATGAAATAGCCATAAATGGAGCCATAAAAAAAAACTCAATTACAAAGTAGTGAAATCATAAAGACAATGTTCTCCGACCACAATAGAATTAAATTCTAAATCAATAACAGAAAGATATCCTCAGTCATGCATAGCTCCAATGGCAGAAAACTAAAGCCTCATGGGCTTCAGGTGTCAGAGGACAGAGTTAGATGCCAGCAGAGTAGTTGGAAATTGGAAGTCAATCCCTAAAAGCAAGGAAGTCAGGGAGAGAAAGCTAAAACTCTGCCCAAATCATTAACTGACTGCAAAATTATTCATGTACAGTGGAGAACTTGGAAGAGCGAGGCTAAAAAAGGCAATCCTAGGAGGTCTTAAGAATGGAGCAGAAATATCGGCTGCTGTATACTGTGAGACAAAGTTTGCAGTTTGAGAGCAGGCAAAACCCAAACAAAGCAAAACAAATGCAATCATAAAACAATTCAATATCCATTCATGATAAAGAAAATTCTCAAGAAAATAGGAAGAGAAGGGAACTTCCTCAACCTGATGAAGGACAGCTCTGAAAAACTCTACAGCTAATACCTGAATTATTTCCCTCTAAATAAGAAATAGGGTAAAGCTATCCACTCTCAAAACAAAATATGCACAAAACATCATTGAAAGGAATTAAAGAAAACCTAAGTAGAGAGATATGTGATGTATATGTGTTGAAAGATTCAATATTGATAAGATGTCAATTATCTAAGATTAGACATAAAGATCAATGAAACAGCTCTGAGAATCCAGAAATTGATCCACACTTAAAAGGTCAGTTGACCTTTTTTGCCAAAGGTGCCAAGGTAATTCACTGAGGAAATCCTAGTCTTTTCAACTACAGATGCCAATACAATTCGGATATACATTTAGGGAAAAAACAATGAACATCAACTTTTAGCTCATACCATATACGAAAATTAACTTGAAATGGATCATAGGCCTAAACATAAAAGCCACAGCTATAAATCTATAAGTCTTTGAGAACAGAAGTAGGCAAAACTACAGTGCATGGACCATATTTGATCTATACTCTTTTTTAAGCATGGCACTTGAGCTAAGGATATTTTTTACATTTTTATATGAGAGGAAGAGAGGAGAAGGAAAATATGCAACAGTGACCATATGTAATCTCAAAGCCTAAGATATTTGTTATCTGACCCTTTAAGGAAGAAGTTTTCTGGACACATTATAGAAGGCAACAAAGGAGGAATTCTTTGCAACTTAGAGACAGGCAAAGTGCTCTTGTATAGTATACAAAAAGCACAAATCATAAAAGAAAATATCAATAAATTGTAATTCATAAAAATTAAAAACTTCAACTCTGAAATACTGTCTAGAAAATGAAAAAGCATGCCATAGATTGGGAAAAAAGATTTACAATTCACTTATCTGTCATGGGATTTATATCTAGAATATATAAATATTTCTAATAACTTAATAATAAAAAGAGAGAACACAATAAATAAATTGGGAAGTTTTCAGAAGACTTCACAATAGAAGATAGTATGTACATGAACAATAAACCCATTAGAAGGAAACTCTGTACATTGCTGTTGGGAATGTAAAATGGTATAACTTTGGATAACAGTTTAACAGGATTATATGAAGTTAAACACACACTTACCATAAGACGCAGCTAAGTTAAAGGAAAGCTCATGTCAACACAAAGACTTGTAAGTGAATGTTCATAGCAGCTTCATTCCTAATAGCTAAAACCTGGAAACAATCCAAATATCCATTGACAGGTAAATGGATAAAGAAATTGTCATAGAACTACAAATCAGAACACAAGCCAGAATAAAGAAGACCAAACTACTAATGTAAATGTGTATGAATCTAAAAATATGCTTAGTGAAATGAGTTAGATACAAAATAGTAAATACTGTATGATTTCATTTCTTTGAAATTCTAGATAAAACAACACTAACCTACAGTTACAGAAAGAAGGTCACTGGATGCCTATGGCCAGGTTTGGAGAGACATGAGTAGAAAGAGAATTTTTGAGTTATGAAAACGTTTTATATTTTGATTATTATGATGGCTACACAGGCATACACATATGTCAAACCTCATCAAACTGGCACTTAAAACGTACATTATTGTACATAAATTGTACCTCAATAAAGTTTTTTTATTAGATGCATATGAGCAATACAAGTGAGGTAATATGGGTGACATAAAGACAAAATTTCAGGGCCTTGTTTTAGGCCTACTTTCAGAAGCAATATAGGAAATTCTCAAAGGAAATTCCATTAGCAAAGAATAAGTGAACAGGCTGCCAGGAATATCCTCATGGAAGTTTCTCAAGAAGAAGCCTAGGGGAGGTTGCCAGTTCCTAGAGATAGCAGACACTGTTGATCACCTACCTAATAGCTAGCATTCCCTTCTTACTTGCTGCTAGAACCATAATTTAATACCCCTCCACCATGTGATTCAGGGATAAGTCTTAATTTTAATCTAATTACAATGATCTCAACTCTGGCCAATGTTTGATGTATAGGTGACCATGTGATCCCCTTTTGGCTGATCAGACATAAACAGAGATCTATTGGAGGCTTTTGGTAAAGAAATCTTTCTACTTAAAAAGAGACCCAAGGAAGAAAATTATTCCATTGGACATTATCCTTTCTGGGGCAGCCATGTTGTGAAACTGAGGGAAAATAAGCTTGAAGACAAAGCTAGCACACTGAAGATATCCGAACCGAAAAATGGAAAGGACCAAAGTCCTTGATGATGTCACTGAGCCAATGTAATGACCTACACAGGCTACATCTACTATGAATTTCTTTTACTGAAGGAAGTAAATTTATTGTTAGTACACTTTTGTCTAGGTTTTCTGTTACTTAAAGCTGAAGGCACTCTGATAATTGCACTGCTATTGCAGCCTTGGGAAGGAACTCGCTAAAGAATAACTAGGTAGCTCAGTGGCTGGACATTTTCCATACAGTAAATAGCAACTCAAAACAAAATTATTGATTCACATCAATTAAGAATGGAAGGTAAACTACTATAAAGACCCAGAGTAGACTGAACATAAATTGGCTCCATTTGACAAAAAACATAGCTTAAAGGAAAAGAAAAATAATTCTTCAAATCTATGTGCACTCATGCAATCTGAAATGGAAAATGGAGATAATTACCCAAACAATTCACTTTTGCTTGAATTACCTGGTCCTATTATGAAAAACCTGTGAGTCGTATATGATATGTTGTGAAAGCAAGAACATGAGTTCATGTGAAATGCATAAATTAATGAAATAATTTTACTATATAATACATGCAAATATGATTTTTAACTATAAAATTCTACCTTTAACTTTATGAGTTATTGAGTTGGGCTTCATTATTCACTTGATTTTGCACGTGTAGATACATGTAAAGTTTCAACTTTATAAGTAATATAAACAATATGGGCTGCTTCTAGCACTTATGAAAATTTAGCTATGCTAAATAATAGCGATCCTCACTATTTTTCTTATACCCCTTAGGTACATATACAGTAACATTATTCTACCTACTTTGCAAATGGAGATATAGAGAAGGTTACCAAAAAAAAAAAAAAAAAAGATCAACTCACCCACTCTGAAGTATTTGATAGAAATGACCAGATGGAATTCAAAACAGAATTAGAATTCAGGCACAGATTGATCTTTTGTCCTTTTAACAAGTATACCAAATCTCATTTCTTTCCAGAAAAGAAATAAAATGACACCATGCAATATATTGAAAAGCAGGGTTAGTTAATCTGCAACTGTGAAAAAGTACAGCAGGTTGTTTTCTAACATGTATCTCCTAAGAAAAGAAATGAGGCCAGATAAGCTAAAGGGCATTGTGCTTCTTCAGTGGTAGGAAATGAACTGGCTGAGTATCAGTCTTTGAACACTGAAGTGTCCCCTGAACAATACCTTTAAAAAGAATAAGAAGAAAGAAAAAAAAAAGGTATTCCAAAGCAGTGGGCTACATAAGCAGCCGAGAGAAGGAAGAGTCACAATTCATAATTAAACAATTGTGTGTGACTTATTTATGTGGGACCTGAGGCAAACTAATTTCATTTGCAGAAATGGATAAAGAAGATGTTACAAAGCCACATTACATGGTTATTTGGAGGAAGAAATAAAGGAAATGCAATGAAAAGCAATGCTTTACTAAAAGAAGATCAAAAGTGAAGAATTCAAAGGCCTAAACTCTTTGTGGTAAGGATAAGACAGACAAAGAATTTAGAGCTCTACCTGAGAAGACAGCACATGTAAATTGTATAACCCCTCTAAGGTTCTAAATATAATTCCCCAAAACAAAACACAATCCGAGATTCAAACGCACAGTCACAGAGTACATCTTCCTAGCATGTTTATACAGAGCATAGCTGGGGCTCATCTAAATGACCGAAACAAAACAAAATAAAATAAATAAAATGTCTATTTCTAATTAAAAGTTATTTTGTGTGCTAGTAAAATATCCTAGGAATACTGACTAATATTTAATGAGCATATATTTCCTTAATGTTTATACTCTGAGTTAAAATTGTGTTTTTATTTAACTCTGTTCCTCAAGCCCTGTCTCCTTCCTCTCACATAAAAACTTCCATAAGTCAGGGCGCAGCTCTGTCCTGGATGACAGCTAGTGAAAGTAATTCACTCTATAGATTTCTGGTACTAACGGGATACTGTGTTACTTCTCCCCTCCTCTCTGTCCCCATATAGGAGTCCCATTTGAATAGATGCTTCTGGACGCACTCAACTTTTAAAGAAGCTTGGATACCATGGAAAGTGCACTTAAAATTGAACCATCAATGTTTGAGCTTCAGCTTTTTCGTGACTTACGTGCCTGCCCTCAAGTGAGTAAATTAACCTAAGTATTAGTTTTCTCTAGCTACAAAAATTGTATAACAGTACCCCTAAGCTAAAGTTGTTGTGAGAATTCAATGAGATAATGTATGTAAAAACACTTCGAAAATGGTAATATACTATATAGATGTAGGACACTATTGCCCCCCACCCCACAAGCCCGAGAGAGTAACTCCAATTAGAGGTAAGAATTCAAAGCTCTGAAAGTAGCCAGCAAGACAAAGGTTTGAGACACTTCTTACATTATACTATGTATGGGACAACCACATATTTCATCAGGCCTAACAACCTCTGTCCTGTACCACAGATTTTTGAAGAACATGATTATATGAATTAAAAAATGACTTTTAACTCTCTATCCTATTTGTATTGAAAATAACCTAAACTAAATATATCTTACAGAGAAGTTATTCAAATGAGTTTCAGATACCCACCCTCATGCATGAAAAATGCATAGGTCTGTGTGAGTGTGTGTCTGTGTATGTATTAGCACTGGAACATTGGTGCTGCTATACTATTTCCATGATGCCTGAAGCGGTTATTAAACATATTAGAAATGTGCAAGAAATGGCATAGGACTATCTTCTATTCTTAGTTAAAATATATTTTTCCAGGAATTAACACAGCATTGTAAATTAACTATACTTCAATGAAATAAATAAATAAAAATATTTTTCCAGATTTTATTAGTTTTAAATTTTTTAGTGATTAAATGTGGTTTTGTCTCTATTAGCTTTCAATTAGAATCTCATAGTCACAAATTTGGCTCCATTACCGATAAACAGCCCCTGAAATCATCACAGTCTGGTTTTTACAAAGCTTTGTTAAGATGTAATTCACATACTTTTGAACTACAATTCAGTGAGTTTTAGTATATTCACAGAGTTGTGCAATCATCACCACAATTTAATTTTAGAACATTTTCATCACCGTCCCAAAAGAAACCCCGTACCTATTAGCAGACATTCTCCACTCCCTCACAGCACCCCATCCCTAAGCAGCCAACAACCTAGTATTGGTTTCTATAACTCTGCCTACTCTGGACATTTCATATAAATGGAATCCTTCAATATGTGTTCCTTTGTGATTGGCTTCTGTCACTTAGCATAATGTTTTCAGGGGTCTTCGGTGTTGTTTCATGTATCACTACTTCATTCCTTTTTATTGCCCAATAATATTCCATTAAAAGGATACACCATATTTTGTTTATCCATTTATCAGTTGAAGGTTATTTGAGTAGTTTCCACTTTGGGGCTATTATGAATAATGCTGCAATGAACATTTGTGTGCACATTTTTGTACGGACACATGTTTTCATTTCTCTTGGGTATATACCTAGAAAGGGAATTGCTGGATCATATGATAATTTTATGTTAATTTTTTGAAGAACTGCCAAACTGTTTTCCACAGTGACTGCACCATTTCACATTCCCACCAGCAATGTGTATGAGGGTTCCTCATTTTCCACATCCTCATGGACATTTGCTGTTGTCTTCCTTTTTTATTATAAGCATCCTAGTGGGTGTGAAGTAGTATCTTATTGTGATTTGGATTTGCAATTGACTGCATTTCCCTGATCTTTTCTTGTGCTTATTAGCCATTTGTATATCTTCAGAGAAATATCTATTCAGATCCTTTGCCCATTTTTTCAATTGGATTATTTGTCTTTTTTATCTTTTAGTTGTAAGATTTCTTTATATATTCTGGATACTAGACTTTTTTCAGATACATGATTTACAAATATTTTCTCCCATTTTGTGGGTTTTCCTTTCATTTTCTTGATGGCGTCTTTTGCACAAAAGTATTTAATTTTGATGAAGTTCAATTTATCTATTTTTTTATTCTGTTGCTTGTGCTTAATTATCACATCTAAGAAATCAATGATTAATCCAGTATCACAGCTGCCACTCATTTCTCTTAAACTTCCTTTTTTTTTTTAATACCACGGCTTTATTGATATAATTCATATACCACAAATTAACAACATAAAGTGTACAATTCAGTTTTTTTTAGCCTCCTTCCTTTGCCTATTTTTTAACTGGGTTGTTTGTCCTTTTGCTCTTGGGTTGTAAGAGTACTTTGTATTAATATATTCTGGCTACTAGGCCTTTATCAGATAGATGATTTATAAATATTTCTCCTATTTTGTAGGTTGTCTTTTAACTTTCTTGATAAATCCTTTATTCGCCAAAGTTTTTAATTTTGATGAAGTCCAAATTCTTATCTAAATAACTAAATCAATCATGGATGAGACTCTGGGTATGGTCCATCCTGGGGTAATATTTTTCTCCACCTGTGGAACTGTGAAATCAGGAAACGAGCTATCTTCTTCCAAAATATAATTGTAAGACAGGCATAGGATAGACACTCCCATTCCAAAAGGGATAAATAGGAATCAAATGGACCACACGTTCCAAGCAAGTCCAAAACTCAGCAGGGAAAATTCCATTATATTTCAAGACTTGAGAATAATTCTCTGTGGCTCAAAACTCTGTCCTTTGCATCCATGGCTTTGCCCTTGGAGTAATTTTTCCTTTGTTTTGTCCCATCTCTGTCCCTTTCAGTCCAGGCCGGCAGCATTTTTGCTGGTAAAAACAAATTTCCCAGAACTTATTTGTCTCATCAAATTTATAAGGGTCCAAGCCATTAGACAAGGGGGTTCTCCACAGATACTTCCTGGATAACCACATCTCTGCTCCTAGCTTCTGATGAGATGGTTGATTGAATCTGTAAGTCACATGTCTAATCTCTTAGCAAGTTGTCCAGCCACACACTTGGCCCTGATTCCAGAGCATACAATCTGGACAGGCAGATATCATAGGTGCTGGTGCCCTTGTACTTAATTTATCTTTTTCTTTCATTTTCTATAAGCCGCAAGGAGAAACCAGACTGAATTTTCCGCACTTTGCTTATAAATCTCCTTGACTAAATATCCAAGCTTATTGTTTACAAGTTCCACTTTCCTCCCAATGATAGAACATAACTCAGTCAAGCCTCTGCCACTTTATACCAAGAATCACGTCTCCACCAGTGTCCAAAAGCATGTTTATCATTTACATCTAAGGAGTCACCAGAAGTATATTTAATGTTCATATTTCTACCAACCATCAAGGCAACCTATGATTTTTCTATCAAGCATCTCAAAATTCTTCTGGTTTCTACTCATGACTCAATTCCAAAACCAACTCCACATTTTTAGGCGTATTTTACAACAGCACCCCCTCTCCATGATACTTTAATCTGTATTAGATTCCTAGGTCTGCCATAACTAATTAACACTAACTGGGTGTTTCAGAACAACAGAAATTAGTTCTTTCATAGTTCTGGAGTCTAAAAATCTGAAACCAAGGTGTTGGGAGGGCCATGCTCTCCCCAAAGGCTCTGTGGAAGAGTCCTTCCTTGTCTCTTCCAGCTTCTGGGAGTCCTGACAATCTTTACCATTCCTGGACTTGTAGATGTACCTCCAGTCTACGTAGTCATCATCACATGGCATTCTCCTTTTTTATCTCTATGTCTCTTTACCTCTTCTTAAAGGACACCAGTCATATTGGATTAAAGGCCAACCCTAATCTAATATGACCTCATCTTAATTAATTACATTTGCAACGGCCCTATTTCCAAACAATGTCACATTCTGAGTGAGGTACTGGGAGCACCTCAGACTTAAATGTATCTTGTTGGGGGACACAATTCAAACCATAATAAATATCGGTTGGGTTTTTTTTCTTTAGTAGATTCCATGGGATTTTCTACATATAGGATTATGTTATCTGCAAATAGAAACAGTTTTACTTCTTTGCCAATTTTGAAGGCTTTTATTTCTTTTTATTGCCTAATTGCTCTAGTTAGGGAAAGGAAGGAAGGAAGGAAGGAAGGAAGGAAGGAAGGAAGGAAGGAAGGAAGGAAGGAAGGAAGGAAGGAAGGAAGGAAGGAAGGAAGGAAGGGAGGAAAAATTCTTTAAAAGAATAAAAAGTCTCCTACTCTTTGCAAATTGGCTCTGTTCTGGGACACTTTAGAACTTAGCCAGGCCATTTACAATTCTGCCTGTCCTTCACTTCCTGTTAACATTGAGCCTAGAGTTCAGCCAGAAGTGAAAGTTTAGAGTCTTCTCAGGTCTTTTCCAATCAAATATTCTGCCCTGGGCATGCACATGACTTTCTTAATTCCCCAGAATACACAGGTACCTTTGAATACCTGGATTTCCCAAAGAAACTCTCTCTCCAGCTTTTCCTCCCAGACTTTCAACACTTTATCAGTTGCCTCAGCTATAATCTTTTGCCCCATGTGGCTACAGGTTGTTCTTGTGGCTTACAGTATTTTTAAGAAATGCCCACCATTTTGGTACCCTGAGTGAGTTCCAAATTGGAAACAACAAAGGCCTTGCATCAGTCCTTCAGGCAGCCCCCAGACAGGTTAGAACAAATACAATTCTTTCAGAATAATGTCTGCTCTTATCCTTCTGAAAACAGGGACCAGGTTTCCAGATTGAGAATGTGACTACTACTGTGCAGGGAAAGAATATGGGGTAAGGGCAAATAAAATGCCACAAAACTTTTCTACCATTTTAATTTGCCTTTTTCTTGATTCAGCATTTACTTGGTTGTTTTAAACTTTGTTCTCCATAGTTCCAACAAAGTTTATTCTGATAGTTTCTGTTTAATTTTTTGATAATTCTGTGGAGGAATGGGTCTTTGGAGATACCTACTCTGCCATTTTCACTGATGTCTAAAGTAAGACGTTTTGATAACAAAAGAGAGGGATATAATCTCATAATAAATTAAATTTTTGCCCTTAACATTTAACAAATGCTAGAGATAAAAGATAAGTAATTTTTTTTTTGATAAGTAATTTTAGTGAGTATAAATTAAATTATTTTAGGCTTTACTTAGAGCTCAGTACATGGGCCTTATTTATCATTTATCACTGCCAACAGGAGGAAATATCATGGCCTATGCATGAATGTCCTGCATTGGAGGTCAGTAGATAAATATTTATAATATTCTTATTTGTGCTTACATCCATCCCATATCCTTTTAAGAATTAAAAAAATGCTGAAGATAAAATATAACAACTTTAAATGGAGTAAAATACTAAAAATACAGTAATCTAGGAAGAGGAATATAAGAAAACATTTTAACAGATAATCCACCAGCTGGATAATGAACTGTTCAATAAAAGGTAATCAAAAATGATACTCTAAAACACTGAGAATTGAAATGCAGCTGATAAGAGTCAAAGAGGTCACACTGGGGGGGGGGGGGGGAAGTGATACCAAAAGAGGTTTAGAACTCTTCACATATGGGATGGACATATTGATACTCTATCATTGAGGAGGCTTTTGATACAAGTCCGTCATGGATGGTGGGAATGGTCTAGGCTTGTAAAGGCAGAAGTCTTTTTTAGGTAGCAAATCTGATTCCATTGCTCTAATTGTTTATTTAAAATTAAATCAAAACAACTCTTTGAAAATATTCTTTTAAGTACATCTTACTATAAAAGAGTCTAGTTTTCTAATCTCAGTATAACACCCAAGGAGAATTACAAAATGGAAATACTGGGCAAAATGGGGAAAAAGTAAAAGAAACCTTTCTGGACTTCATTTCTAGAGTTTATTCTAAGGTCATTAAAAAGTTATATATAAAAATTTGCTTGCGGGGACTTCCCTGGTGGCGCAGTGGTTAAGAATCCGCCTGTCAACGCAGGGAACACGGGTTCGAGAACTGGTCCGGGAAGATCCCACATGCCTTGGAGCAACTAAGCCCATGCGCCACAACTACTGAGCCTGCGCTCTAGAGCCCACGTGCCGCAACTACTGAAGCCCGTGCGTGCCTAGAGCTCATGCTCCGCAGCAAGAGAAGCCACCGCAATGAGAAGGCTGCACACCGCAATGAAGAGTAGTCCCCGCTCTGTGCAACCAGAGAAAGCCCGCACACAGCAACAAAGACCCAACGCAGCCAAAAATAAATAAATAAGTAAATTTTTTAAAAAAGTAAAAAAACATTGGTTTCATTTTTAGGTAAGTAAAGACGTGTGTATGTTGTTGATATTCATATTCTTTGTTCTGTTTTATAGATAGAACAAAAGGGTTTTTTAGTTCAGGAATATATCACATAATATTTAACACAGACTCCAGAATTCAGGACAAATTGAATGTGATCAGAAAGTTTGTTTTGTTTTGTTTTTTACAAGTGAGAAGAGCAATATCTAAAATACACTAGAGCTTCTGTAGAAACTACTTTAAAGAGCCAAAGGGGCCAAATTGATTTTTTTTTCTAAATTGTGAGTAAGCTATAAAAATCCCCTTTGTGCAGAGAGAGAGTCCACACATTATATTTAAGTTCTAAATCCCACTGCAAATCCGGATATTCAAAGAATTACTGACACATCTTAAACTATCTGGGCAGCAATGTACATTGTTAATACTCATTCCTTTCATTTGCTTCACCTATAGATGACTCAGTTTCACTGTCTTCTTCCTATTATTTCTGTCTGTATTATTTTCATCCTAACTTACATTTAAGCACTTTTCCCTTTTTATCAGTTTTCATAGTCATTCTTATTCAGAGAAATCTTTTTCCCTTTCCTTTTTCATTTCATAGAGCTCTGGTTTATATCAATATGATGAAATAGAGCTCAATCTTTTTGGTTTCAATTATAAAAGTAGTCATGGCTACCTTATTAAAACACTGCTTCTCTACTACAGGGCAAGAAATTTTATGAGAAAATGGTGATGAAAAGAACAAGATCTCAGGCAAAGTAACTATACTGCATTATACCAAATATTTATCAAATTCTGGTCCTCTGACATTCTATTTTTTTACATGCAAATGCTTTTAGCATTTCATTGGTAGTAGAGTCTATTCATGCCACATATATTACACTCAAAATATTTTGGTTTTGTTGTTTTTTGCCCTGGCCGTACATTTCTTTGTTTCTTTATTATTCATTTCAATCTATATGTATTCAGTGAAAACTTAAAACTTGGCTACTTTTTGTTTGTCTCTCCTTTTCTACTCCTCTCTAGGATAACCTGCTTTTATTATAAGTTGACCAAAACCAGGATGATCACTTCTGTGACTATTTCCTTATAAAAGATTGGAGTGATTCTTTTTGACTGATATTCTACATTTTAATTCATTCACCATTGTTTGCTTCTTTATACTGATGCTAAGCACTCTTTCAAACTTTTAATAGTTTTCTCCTCCATTAAGCAAGTTCTTTCTCTGATGATATGCTTGGTACTCCATGACTTGAAGTGCAAATTTCATTTAATTTCTTTTTATTTATTTATATGCTTGCTACTCTAAAATTGGATTCCATTCACCATTTGCTTCCTTATTCATCATCTAGAGCAATAATTACATTTTTTTTCTGTAGCATACGTACTGCATTTGCAGGCTTCAGAACCTTACGTTGATTGACTCTAGGAATGTCACATCTTGAGCTAAAAATGGATGAAACCAGAAAGTATTGCTATTAGCGTTAATACTAATTAGCATATCACTTTCAGCTAAATTTGTTTAGGCAGCAGCACTTATATTAAATCCTTCTCCAGAAGGAACCAAAAGGACCCTGACCTTTATGTGACCTCCATCAATGTATGAGTGTTTGTGTGGATCCTTTGTGCCTTACCAATTGTTTAGTACACACTGAACACAGTAAAGGTTACTATCTGGAACATCTATTGCCCAAATTGGCATAGGCTTGAAACCTAATGCCTCTGGCAATATTCAAAAGAATAAGGTAATCGATATAAAAAGTATGTCAAATACCCAACTCTTTAGAGACATCCATACATTCGGAACTGGGGTGACAAGACCCTATTAATCAACAGTATATTTCCCGTCCCATCAAAAGGCATGATGTGAAGACACAAGAAGCAGGCTGAGTGTGATCAGCTTGACACACCTTTGCGTATGCATGCAATCTGATCCTCATATTTGACTCCAAACCTTTTCTAAGAAAAAAATAACTCATACATTGACTGCTACACAGTTTGCCTGTCTGCTGCTATTTCTCAAACAATTGTACTCATGCTTCACTGTGGTAAGCTGTACTTTAGTAAATCCATGCAAAAGTATGTTCTCCTAGCCTCTCTCGCCTTCTGTCACCAGCTTCAGCTGCGAGCTACCCCCCTGAAATTCAGTCACTGTCACGACTAGCCCTGCGGAATTTCAAGAAACCTTGTAAAGCTTCTGTGCCCATTGCAAAGCATTTTGGAAATCCTCAGCTGCAAATGAAGTCAAAGTGCAAAATCGTTCCTACAGTGAAAGCTTGCAATGTGCTGAACTTGTGTACTTTTGAAGAGATCACCTTCACATACTGTTTTTTTTCCCCTTCTGTCTTCCTAAAAGATGCAGGATCCTCCTAGTTTGAGCAGATTCAGGTCAAGCCTGATCGTTTCCTGATTATTCACAAATAAATCATCGTCAAAATAAAGGAAAAAGTCACACAATCCTCCTACAGCATTAAATTTGTAATCACACAAGACAGGTCATGAAATTCAGGATCACAGTTCCCACGGTAACCCTGCTCTTCTCCGACTGTGTATGCTCTACACCACTGTCTCTACATTGAAAATGTTTTTCTTACATTGTATTCCAACTCTTAGTATCAGCATCTTGCAAAAGCTGCCTGATTAAGTATTCACCTTACCATATGAACAAAGATTTACTAAGTTTTAAAATCAAATTAAAATTAAATTAATCAACATAGCTAATGGGAATTCTAGCTAGAACAGAAAATAAGATTCATGTGACAAGCAATTCTATAAGTCTAACTTGCATTTCTTAATTTAGCCACTAGTTGTGTACTCTTTGAAGAATCATCTCCTGCGGGGGGAGCAAACTCATAACCCAATGGGAAATGAAACTGGATTATCTTTTATGCTTGAAGTATTTTGTGACATCAGAAAATAGCATTAAATGTTTAGAATTTTTCCAGAACAATGTGTGTGGCATTTTGCAATTTTAGTTTTGGTTGTAAACAATCACACTTTGTCCAGTCATCTTAACTAAACTGTTAAATATAAGGTATATTCTTTATTCATATAGGAGTATGACTATATAATGTCAAAAGATTAGTACTTTCTCTTTAGTATGATATTTCTGGTTGTTAGAGATTCAATAGCAAATTAACGGACTTTCAGATTTCTGGACATTTCAGTTTTGCTTAATCTCCTAAACCTTATTCAACATCCTGGACTCAGCCTACTTTTGCTTTGATTAATTTATGCAACCTATATTTGTCCAAGAACTGAACCAAAATCCCTGGATTTCTGGCCTTACTCTTTTATAATGACTTTTCCTTTGTTACTTATAACTTCTCTATAAGACACCTTGGCTCATCAGCATGGCTCAGATAAGCAATCACCACATTTCGATTCTTCTTCCATTGTGTGTATGGATTTGTCCCTTTCTCCATAGCCACCTCTCTCCTTCATACTTTTACCATCTACTAATTAAATTACTATAAGATATCCATAAGCAGAAGTTTTTTTCTGTCTAGAGACAATTAAAGTCCACCCTGAGTATGATTACCTGAAAAAATATAAGCTGTCCAATTAAATTCGAATTTCAGATAAACAGTAAATAATTTTTGTATAAGTCCCAAATATCACATGGGATGTATTTATACTAAAAATTATTCATTATATGAGATTCAAATTTGCAATGGAGTCATGTATTTATATTTGCTAAACCTAGCAATTCAATGAGCCAGAATTTAATCCCAAATTGCACCACAAATAGTAAGGATTTTTCCTTTCCACAGAAATCCAGAGGGTAGTAATGAACTCAGGGTGAGTAGCGGAGGCAGGAGCCTCTGAAGTGCTATGAAAACTATCCAGTCTCTTATGACCTTTGCATCTGGCAAGGAAGTACTGATAGCACCACAAAGCCAGGCTGTCCATAAAGGTAGGGGAAGTATGTAATTATCTACCTTGTTTGCGATTTGAGGAGCTTTTAGAAATCTTACCTACTTAATATTTACCCAATCTCCTCTCCATGCATCCTCTTTGAAAATGCAAATATTTCTGGAAGAGTTAACATTTTCTATACCTGAAAGAATATATTTCTGAGAGGAATAACATAATATATATTTTTAGAGAATATATTTTGTCATGCGCTTTCCCATTAGAACAAAAGTGTAGGGAAGCGGTAAAGCATGAGACACTGGGGTGGGAGGGCCGCTGTGAAAGTTAGGAAAGGGTGGAGAAAGGGATGATTGAGCTGTGCCAGACACAAACCGCACCGGCTCACAAAGATGCCTAAGCTGTGATCTTGTAATAAGCCAAGTCAAAAAACACATAGCCTTGTTTTAGGAGCGGCAGTACCTCAAGCAATAAAGGGTGCAGACTCTGGAACCACCTTACCTGGGACTGAATCTCCAATCTGCCTCTTTTGTAAAATGAGCATACTAGTATCTAGCTCACAGAGTTTTCTGCACTCAGGCATACATGAGATGATAAATGTAAAGCAGTTAGAAGAGTGCTTGGCACATAGGAAGTGCTATACATGTTGGTATTATCATTACCAAATACATTTTTTAAATTCATTGCATTTATTCTGTGTATATATTTTTTCTAATTACAGATATCATGAGGGTACACATCTAATTTATTTAGCAGACTAAAAAGGACCTTGAAACCACTTTGTTTCACAAAAAGTATTAGGGCAAAGAAGGTATATATATGTATAACTGAATCACTTTGCTGTACAGTAGAAATTAATTCAACATTGTAAATCAACTATACTTCAATAAAATAAAATTTTTTGAGTATTAGGGCAAATATTTATCATCTTCAGAGCATTTCATCCCCCAACACAATCCCCAGAGCTCAACAGAGGCAGATTGGTGAAATGGACACACATACTGGGCATAGTCTCTCAAACTGGTCTTTTTCGATAGTCTTAAAAGACAGTATGTCAGCATGACCATTATTAAAACTGTAATGAAAAGTCCTTAAAGGAATTAATTTGAAAGCATGTCCTTCAGATATATAGAGGAGATCATCAAAAGAGTTCCTTATCTATGTGCTAGTTTCCTCAGCAAACAAAGGTACAAACTCTGGCTCCCTTTGATATCAGAACCCTGCTTCCTTATTTATCCAATATAGTCTAGCCCTGTCCACACTACCCAACATAGCCTCCCCTGGTCATTATATTCCCCTCAACTGTCTTCACTGTTAAACTTGCAGGGGCATATGCCTCCAGGAGACACAGTCAAAGTCACCACATGAACATGGATATATATGAAAATTAAAAGCAAAGACAAGAAAGGAAAGACAAATATATCATTATATGTTCTTTTGATTATAGCCTTTATAGTAAACTGCTCACAGTTTATGTTCATGCCTGTATAAGATGATGCTTAATGCATTAAAAGAAGAAAGAGAGAAACAGGGTATCAGGTTTTTAAATTTTAAAATGCTTGATTTATATTCATATCACTTTCTTTCTTTTGGGGTCATCTTGAGGTTTTGATCTTTAGGAGAAAAGTTCAGATATTAAAGCATAATTACAATAGGCACCACTGATTTTTTTTTCTTAGAAAAGAAAGATTATGTCAGAAAAGAGTAATTCTTTTGACAAATAATAAAGAATTCGGATGAACATTGCCAGCTGCTCCGAGTGTAGCTGTACTATACAGAGGGTACACCAAACAGTATGTTCTTTAAAAATCACCATGCTTCTGTTTGCATTGTCATTGATATGGCAACAGTCCATGAAGAGTTCCCAGAAAAATATAAATTTAATATCTTAACCTCCCACTATCTCAGGACTAGGGCCCTGGGAATGACAGCTGTAATATTTCAGGAAAAATACTCATCAGATTTTACTTCCTAATTCCCTCATGCTTCTATATAGAATCTCATGTTTGGGATAGGACTGTTTCTGGTTAAATCAAGAGTTGAGAAGCAGGATTCAAATTTATTTTCTGCTCAATTCATATCTTCTTGCACATCTTTGGCCTTCTTATATAGCTTCACCATATTTCATCCGTTTACTGACCCATAAAGAAGTCATAACAGTACCTATTCCTCAGTTGTATTTGGAGGTTAATTTCCTAGGGTGCTTGTGCAAAAAAAAACCACACAAAAACCTATTATTTCCATCTTCACTAGTCCCAAACTGTACAATGACAATTTCTGGTAGGCTGGCAATTCTCCAATTCAGTCATGATAATATGTCTCCCAAGTTGGCACTAAAGAGTTATGAAAATTGAAAAGGCTTCAAAATGACAACACATACCATGCTCACGTGAAACATAATTTTGTCCTATTTTATAACCTACCTACCTTTTATCTCAGCCTTATTATCTTTCCAGTCCCCAAAGACTGGATTTTCTGTATACTATCTCCATGTTGCACTAGTCATTCTCTGCAACCCTCCAAAATACTAGGCCTGTTGTAAATATGCTATGCAATTTCGCAGTGTATATTACCTACAGTTTGTCACCTCTCCCAGGTCTCTTCATCCTCACCACTTAAGTATGGTTTCCACCTTCGCTCCTTCTATAATAGGATCTCAAATACCCCAGCAATAAAGATTATCCAAAATTTTTCAGGTTAAAGGGTATAGAAATCTCCTATCCCTTAAACCCTGTTCAGTAATAAAAAGCCAATTTGTATGCAGTTTATTGAAAGTCAAAGATGTATTTATTGAAAAACTACTGTCTGAAAACTATGTTGCCTGAAAGGCACACACAAAGCTTTCAAGAGAACAAAAGTGGTAGAGAAACACAATTGCTCAGGCTATCAAATGATTATAAGTTTCGTGTGCATTGTAATGAAATTATACGAATATATTCACATGTTTATCGGGTATTTCAAGGTATTAAAGAACTTTTGAAAATATGTATATTCTACTCCAGAACTGTTGCCTAAAGGAAAGGAAGTGAGTTTCTTAAGAAGATCTGGGATCTTACTACTTTTCCAGACTTTTAACCAATCTTCTTGTTTAATTTAAAAATCAAAACCAGAAAATCTGCCTCTAGCGGTACCTGCTGTCTTTAGTTTCTGAGCCTTTCTATTGTATTACAGGAATTCACATCTCCCTGTGCAGATATTTGAGTTTTATCTCTTTCTATTCTGTTCATAAATTACTACTCATCCATTTGCCTTCCATCTCCCAAAATGTGTGGATATACTAGTCTTCTGGGTTTCCTCTCCCATTCTCTTTGTCCTTGTGGTTTTATACCTTTTTAGTTGCTTTTACTATCCATGTTTTTATGGGCTTCAAGAGTGGCTCAGATAAACACTCGTATAAACTCACGTGTTTATCTAGAAGTCCCATTGAAGTACTTTAGTTATGGGAGTAACATGGTCAGATATACATTCCATAAAGGATAACTCAGGCTGTAGGGTGGACAGAATGGTTTTGAAGAAGGCAAGATTGGAAACAAGTAGAAGAGCTTGAAGAGAGATAAGTACAGACTGAACTCAGTGAGGATGTAGAGGAGGTGCCATATATGAAAAGTGCTAAGGAGGTAGGATTATTAGGAAGTGCTTTCAAATTGAATATAAAAGCCTGTATTTCCACTACAGGTGGACCTAAGGGAAAGGGTAAAGATGTAGAGACCTGGGAGACATGGCAAAGGGAAAACAAGCTTGGGTAAAGAAACACATGATTTCCATGTTGGACATGTTGATTTAAGGGACCAATGGGATATATGGGAGACACCCAGTAGACAGTTGGCCATACCAAACTGAAATTCTGGGGAGAGGTCTAGGGTGAACATGTAGATTTTAGAGCCATCCAAATAGATATGCTGTAACTTATCAGAAATAAAATTTCTCCATATTAATATTAAAAATACATTATTAAATAGAGATAATGACATTTTTTTCTCTATTTCAGTGACTTTAGATCTCCCTGAAATGGGAATACATGTATACAAGACATCATTTTAGGAAAGCAGTCTCAGGTGCACATAAAATCATTATGCATATCACACAATTTTGTATATGAATAACATCCATCTAATAATACTGTCATATTTTATAATCAGGTGAATCAAATGGAATCTGGCTCTCACCACATTGGTCACCAGGGCTGATTCTGATCATGTAACTAGCTAAGCAGGTGTCTATCTCCTTCCTCACTTCACTAGATGTCTCTCCCAAAGATATGTGCTCACTCAAATAAATAATCAGGCCAAAATTTAGTTAAGATTATATGTTAATCTTCTTATGGCAGCAAAATAATTGCATAGCCCTACCAGTCTTTGCTCTAATATTGTTTAGAAAGATTATAAAAAAGACATATCTTTTATGTTATATAATTCTCACTTCTCCCATGCTTATGAAAATATTTTTTTTTCCTTGAGGGAGAAACAATAAAACAAGTTCCACATTTTTCAAGGGGGTGGATTCTTCAGTTTTACTTATTATTATCATGAAGCACTTTCATGTGCTCAAAGGAATTTTCTTTTTTTTTTTTAACACCTTTATTGGAGTATAATTGCTTTACAATGCCGTGCTAGCTTCTGCTTTATAACGAAGTGAATCAGCTATACATATACATATATCCCCATATCCCCTCCCTCTTGCGTCTCCCTCCCACCCTCCCTATCCCACCCCTCTAGGCGGTCACAAAGCACCAAGCTGATCTCTCCGTGCTATGCAGCTGCTTCCCACTAGCTATATCTATTTTACATTTGGTAGTGTATATATGTCCATGCCACTCTCTCACTTCGTCCCAGCTTACCCTTCCCCCTCCCTGTGTCCTCGAGTCCATTCTCTACATCTGCGTCTTTATTCCTGTCCTGACCCTAGGTTCTTCAGAACCATTTTTTTTAGATTCCATATATATGTGTTAGCATATGGTATTTGTTTTACTCTTTCTGACTTACTTCACTCTGTATGACAGACTCTAGGTCCATCCACCTCACTACAAATAACTCAATTTCGTTTCTTTTCATGGCTGAGTAATATTCCACTGTATATATGTGCCACATCTTCTTTATCCATTCATCTGTCAATGGACACTTAGGTTGCTTCCATGTCCTGGCTATTGTAAATAGAGCTGCAATGAACATTGTGGTACATGACTCTTTTTGAATAATGGTTTTCTCAGGGTATATGCCGAGTAGTGGGATTGCTGGGTCGTATGGTAGTTCTATTTTTAGTTTTTTAAGGGACCTCCATACTGTTCTCCATAGTGGCTGTATCAATTTACATTCCCACCAACAGTGCAAGAGGGTTCCCTTTAATTTGTTATCTTTTTAGGCTTGTATCAAAGTCTTGGATTCTTGTCTCCCTGTTCACTTTGCATAATGAAAAATGAGGGTGCTATTATTTCTACAGGTTTAGGATCAAAGTTCTCTCCTGATGATCATTACTTTCTTGTATATTTTGGCCTCAAAAACATTGTTTCCCCAAATTCCAGCTTACTAAGATACGATAATAAGGGATTATTCATATATAAAATTCCCAAAAGTGTTTTTTATCAGAATTACACATTTTTATCCCTATTACACCACACTGGGAAGCACGTCTTTTTCTTTCATTCCCTTCTTTCCTCTTCCTTTTTTCCTCACAATCTATTTGTAATGTTCTATTTGTCCAGTTAATGGAGATTTTAATTGAACAAGAGCATAATTTCAACAATGATTTCCAATTAAAATTATGAATTCCAAACTACTCATGATCAACTAATTCCATAAGCTGATTTATTTTAAAACAAATGATTAAAATCATACATAACTGTACTTGGTTGAAGTGAATTTGATGGCATATAGAATTCTTGACATCAACGTGCTTACTCTTCCAATGCCTTATTCATTAAAGAACAATAGAATGTTCTTTTGTTGCTGATTGGCACAGAATTATTATCTTTTCATGTGTCAAACTAAGGTCATAGTTATGAGTGTACATAGCTAATGTGTTTTGTGTAAGTGCACACTTTGATGTATTTGCTGTATAGATTTTCTGTAAGCTCATATATACAGATCCTAATTAATCCAGAGAGTTGTGGATAAGGGAGCTTACAGTATTCTAGATCACAAATCATAGAAGAGTCACAGGTGATATGAGGGAAAAGAATCTGAAAAAAAAAGACATATATGTACATATAACTGAATCACTTTGCTGCACACTCAAAACTAACACAACATTGTAAATCGAGTATACCTCAATTTAAAAAAAAAAAAAAGAAGAGTCCCAGGTGAGAAAACACAGCCAAGAAGGCTGAAATTATGAGGCTGAAGTCCTATTCTCATGCATACAAAACTAAATCTTTCTCCTTATTTATTTTTATTTACTGGGGTGTAATGCTCTGGAGAAAAATGAAATAAAATTAAAATCACTTCTGAGCCCAGTGTCGATCATTACAGCACTAAGCTTAAAAGAAATTTTTATCCACAATAAGATTTGCCATTTGTCCATTTTACAAAACCAAACATTCCTCTCTTGTTTCTCTAACACCAAATACACAAGCACAGGTTGAAAGAGTAGGATTAATATTTCTGCTGTAAGGACTTATTACTGAACCTCAGTTTTCACTAAAATGTATGCCTAGGCTGGAATGCAACATCCGTAATTATCTTCATACCTTTGCACATAAGGCAGGAGGATGTGAAGGGACTGAAAGACCCTTTTTTACAGTGCAATGCTTTCCTTTTATCAGGATACAACTGATCAAATAGTGTTTAATCCCTTTACTGAAGGAATGCTACCAGTGTTCACTAGGGAATTTTGTCTTATTTTTACTGGCCCTTACACTTGAAAAGTAAAATACAAGAACTATGAATGGAAACTGAATAAAAATGTATAGATATAAGAAAAATTCTTAAAATAATAGCTAGATCTATATGTAGAGCTGGCCCTAGACAAAACTTCAGCATGTAAGAAAAAACTGGTGAGTGTCCTTGACCCAATGCTCAGCTCATGGTAATCTCTTGCTAAAATTTTCCCCAGAAACTTTATTCTTCTTCTTCCAGCTTTTTTCCCTACTCACAGATACGTTTACACCATCCTCCAGGTATCCCCACAGTATCTTTATTCTTCATGCCCCCACCACTCTCTAATCAAATTGACTCCCACCAGATAATTTCCTATATTCTTTCTTGGAAAACCTATTTTCAATAGATTATTTTGTTGGAAAGGATCTGACCAATTAATTCTCACTTAAGGTTTAACAACACTTCATAGCTTAATACGTTATTCCTCCCAAAGCTAAATATTAGCAACTTAATAGGAACCATCAAAATTTCAAGTCAAAAGAGTGGTTAATGATTATTGCAGGCACCAGTAGGGAGCTATTTGGGGATGTAATACCTTTATTGTAAGGAACACAATATCCTTACAATCCCTCTATCGACACTCATGGACAGCAATATATTCCAGAGGGCCTTTAAAACACTAAACACACAGCTTAGGATATAATAAAAAATTGGGCTAACACTGCATAGATTGTATTCAAATAATGAAATATATCATATGTTCCTTCTCCTTCTCTTTGGGGTTAGCAGTGGTAGTCTTTAAGTGGTTCTGTTCCTCAATTCTTCCTCCTACCTTCTGAAAGTATTGTGATCAGTAATCCTGTTAATAGCTGGTTCTGTAGTTAATAGGTTTCTTTTTTGGGGATATGTGAAAAAGTTTGCAAACTTCATGGTTTAAGAGATGCTCTCAAAGTTGCAGTAACTAAAATTTCCACTGACCCCACTGATACTCGAAAACTGCTAGTTTCACACCATTCTAATTAACACTAATACCATTTCCTGAGTAAACTGATTGTACTTCCAACTTAATCAGGCTTCTGGCAATAGGAATGGTAAACATAAAAGGTAATGTCTAGAGCTGATTTTTAAAGAGTCTCTTTCTTTTTCTTGGGATCTGCCTGCATGAGACAGAGATTGTTTGCTCTTCTGTTGTTTTTTTTAAATCAGATCTAAGAGGCTCCTTATATTACACCATTATTCCCTTGCTTGTGCTGGCTGTTCCTTCCAACTTCAAGTCCTCCTCTCTCCCAACCACTTAGTCAATTCAGCCTGTCGAGGCACCCTATAAACCTGAAGATGACTGCTGCCTTGCACTGGCATCTTTCACAGCGTACTGTGTTCTAAGATAAACTAAATGCCATTTGTTTTAATGCTTACTATATGCTCTATCTCATTTCTTTCTTACAGAAACCTGTGAGTTACATAATATTAACCTCATTTTACACAGATAAGACTCAAAGAGGTTAAGTCATCACCCAAGGTCATAGGCCTTAGTAACAAGCAGGGCTTAGATTAAAACCCTGGATCTGGATCGTCTGATTCTGTCTGACTATACATACCATTTACACAAATGGACTTTCTCCCACCACTTGAATCTCTGTATTGCTTGCCCCATCTGTGCAAATGTATCCATCTTTCTCGAATGTTCTCATTCATTTAAATTACCCAAATTCTGGCCCAGCTGGATTCAGAGATAACCTAATGAGGCAGTTGTCTTTCCTCATTGCCCCAAGTGACTTGTAGGGTGTTTGGAAGAAGCACAGACTAAACAGAGCGACCTCAAGAGTTCCTGTGACAAAAGCCCTCACTCATTTGTTCCTCTGCTAAGGCAGGGAGTTAAAGTGGTATCAATAAAGGCAACTGGTACTCTAATGTTCCAGCAGCCTCAGAGGCCAGTAGGAACAGAGTCTGGAAGGCAGTGGAGCATTTCCCTGGTACTATCAAATAGGTGGATGTGGTGTTACCTGGGCCGAACACTGGATAGTGGACAAGAATTTTAACTTTTTATGCACATGGTTTAGCATCATATGGGTAGGTTCCTACACTGGACAAACTGATGTGCAAGGAAAAAAATAAAGATCCATTTGTTCAAAGTGAAAAGGTAATATCTCAGAAATGTTCATATTAATGAATAAACTAAAGCAAGAATCTTCCTTATCACTAGCAATAAGTAAAAAGTGTTCCCATGATCAAGGTTTTCTTTTGCTCTTTCTCTTGCCTGGTACTCCATATCTAATTTCTGAAGATTACGCTGAATTCAACAATTATCATTCTCAGAATATGCTGCTCTCTATTTTTAGAGCACTTTCCCAGGAAACCTGTACAACATTGCTCTGGTGTATGTGATGACTAACTCATTCATTTGAATGAGGATCACTCAGCAGCATCGTCTTCGTGACCATCTAAAAGTAATTTTTCACCAAGGTTGGCTCTAGCCGTGTCTTTATGGAGTATCCCATATGCAGACCGTCTGTCCAAATAGAGAGGATTTTAACTTTCTCCACCATTGAAAATCTTCTATATCACACACTCTTCATAGAAAATATGTTAAACTGAGAAAAGAGAGGTAGTAGGAAACCCAAGAAGCATGAAGTCATAATAGATCATTCTTATAGTCTGTTGGTCTCTGTAACTTGCCTCCAGGCCTCTAGGATTGTCATTTGATGCCAGAGACCCAACATACTCTTGTAGACCCTTATTGGCAGAGCACCATATCTGCTTTTTTTTGAACATCAACTCAGAAGTGGGGTCACTGGGGTCACTGGTCCTTTGATGCTCATAGAAGGAGGCAAGAGGCTAAGAGTCCTGGGATATGAGGAAAATGTTTCTTCAACAAAGTTTCTCCCTATTCTGACATCCATGGGGAACATTGTTTATTTTGTCCCTTGATTTGACTTGTTACTTTTCCTTTTGGATTCCCTGGCTCTGGGTTTTTGGATAGTGTCTCTCATTGGCTAGTTCTTGATCCTGACCTATTATTTTCCATCAAAACGTCAGGACCTGGCCTGAGTGTTAGATTTTCTCCTTTCATGGTAATATCTTAAATGTAGGTAGGGTATATTATTCTGCATCAAGAATGGAAACAGAAGAAAAAAGTGAATGGTTGAAGGATGTGGGTAGGTGTGGGGGAAGATTAAGGGGAGCCAAAGGAAATTGCCATTGCTTATGCTCTCAACATGGCAACCATTTTGGAGAGAGAAAAACAAAGGAGAATTCTGTTTTTTTTTTTTTAATTAATGTCAATGGCCAAAATTTATAAGAGCCTTAATAACAGGATTTGCCTTCAACTATTTCAATAATCATCATTGGATTTGCCTGTGTGCACCTGTCTTCACATACTATCTTTTCAACTCCAGGTGGAAATATGATAAGATCTTTTCTTCCTAGAGATATCTTTTCCTCAGTAGATTTATATGAATAATAAACAAGAGATACATGCTTTCTTACTGGAGATAATTTTAGCATCAATTTATGCAAATATTATTGCCAATGCTCATGTATGTAACCAGGTATCTAATCATCTGGTCAGAGAATTCTTTTTCTGAAAGTAAAAATTTAATACATTTATTGAGTGTTTATTTATATGATGTTATTTATATGATAGACAATGTGTGACAGACACCCTTGTTTCACCACATACCCCAGTCAGATGTAGGTAATTTTGAGAGGCCATTTATGTTCATTACACAGAGTCCGCTATATTTGCATGGCTCAGGAGACAGGAAGAGAGTGGCAAGTTGACTCTATCTTAATACATACTTTTATAATGATTGTACTGTAAATATCCCAGGAGAATCATTATTAAAGTAGTATAGCTGCCACCTTTTACCATGTACAGAGTAAGATAATTAGTTTGGAAAATAAAATTTTAAAAAGCAGATGCTCAGAGATGTTAAGTGACTTGGACAAGGTCGTACGCCCTGCATGAGGTCATGAGAAAAGCTTGACTGAATGAAAATTAGGGAAGTTACTTACATGCTTCTCACACATTCTAAAACACAAGACTAGAATGTCTTGAAAGTGCTGTCATCACACTAATAATTTAGTTACCTTTTTCTAACTCCTTTGTCTTTTGGGAAACATATGTTTTTGAAACTTTGGACAAATGATTTAAGAGGTTAGTTTTATTAAATGCAAACAAATTAATGAGGTTTTCTAAATGAAAACCAATGTAATATGTTATTCTTTTATTGAATTTAATCATAACTTAGCTTTAGTATGATATTTAATGGGAATGATTAAACATAATAGCAGAACCATCTATCATAGGCTGCCTCAGAAAATATTTAGTTGTTGTGGAGATCTGTAGAGGCAATTAAAATGCCCCACAAACAGATGGAAAGAGGGAAAGGTGCAGCCAAAAGATAAAGTACCATTAATAAGATCCCTAGTGTGATAAATATTAAGGGGAAGATGGTTCTAACAAATCCTGATAGAAATATTAAAAATACATTGAAACTCAAGAAAATTAATCACATTGCATTGGTGAGATAGTCACTAGGCCCTGATATTCTGCCCCACCTTTTTTAACTCTACCAAAATCAAAAGCCAGACAATATTGACTTTTAATACATAAGGTATGTTTCATGAATCTACTTTGCTATTATTCAAAAGCATTACATATGAGGTCATTAAGACCCCGTGAAAAATCTGCAAACATTCTTACTTATTGGGCTGAATCAGTGTTGTCCACCTGCTGTAAACTCTTTCATATAAATCCAAATATTACTAAGTTTCTTGAAATAAAAATATAGTAATTAAGGGAGCTTTCTGAGAAAGTTGGAGGAGAGTAAGCTGGAGGAGAGTAAGCTAAAGTAAAATTGAAAAACAAAGAGAAATGAAAACTAGTTATGTAGCTCCTATATTATGAATACCATCATAACCCAAGGTAACATATGCCATTAGACATAAATTGTAATAACCATTGCTACGATGGAGAAGAGACTGCAGAATAAAATAAAACCCATCTAAATACAGGCTTCATATATATGGCACCAAACATTCTAAATTTCATTATAGGTAATGAAGTAAACAGTAATGTAGGGATTCACTATATGCTTCGAGAATTTAATTTGCAGTTACTCAGTTTAATTCAACAATGACTAGGTATTGAGTATCATTAAGAGAAAGAAGATTTGAGCTAGATATTGTGATGGACACTACTAAGAATGAATAAGTTAGTCTCTGCTTTCAAAGATCTCTTAGAATTAGACTGGGTTAAGGTGAAATATAAGACATGCACATAAATAATTACATTACTAAACAAACCAAGATAAACAGCCAAGAATAGCTACAAACTACTTTTGCAAATTAGTAAATAAATAAAACGTGTTGAAAGTCTATATATTAAAATGTTTTGTTGAATTGGTCAGTTATTGCTGCATAATAAGCAACCACGAAAATCTTACTGGCATTTATTTATTTCACATGGTTGTGAATCAGTTAGAGACTAGCTAATCTAGTATAGTACAGGCTATTCAGCTTTATGGGAATTGGCTGGGATTTCTTAAACATCTTTCAGTTGACTAAGGGTTATCTACCCTAGGCTAAGCCTAGCTGTGGCAGCTTAGCTGAGGCAGCTCCTCTCTGTATGTCTTTCATCCTCCTCCTGGGTCTAGCAGGATAACTAGGTATGTTCTTCTCATGGCAGTTCTATGAGAAGAAAGAGAGCAAGCCTAACTCTGGAAACACTTTTCAAGTTCCTCTCTGTATCACATTTCCTAAAATCACATAGGCCAAAGCAAGTCACAGCCAAGCCCAGAATGACAGTAGGAAGGCACTGCACAGTTCATGGCAAACGATGTGATTATAGAATCTTATCACTGGGGATAGAAGAAAGATTTAGAATAATACAGTCTACCACAAATATAAAGTTTTAAAACCAAGTTGTATAGGTGAAGGCACTGGCAGGCATATCATTGGAACAGAACTTACAGGCCAGATTAAGACATGGGAATATCAATTTAATTTATGATAAAGGGCATTATTCAAAACCAAAGTGGGTAAAGTGCAGGTTACTAAACAAAAGATGTTGGGAACTTTAGCTCACAGTTTATAAAGAAATCAGGTTAGATCCTTACCCACATATAATACAACCAAATAAATTCCACATGGCTTAAAAAGTGAAATATGAAAAATGCAATCATAGCATCTAGAAGAAAATGTAGGTAAAAACGTAATCGATCTTGAAAAGAGAAGGACCTTCTAATTCTCAAAGGAAAAGAAATCAATAGATTTCAAAACATAAATAAAATGAACACTAATAGCAACAAAATTAAAGGGCAAACAGAAAATAGAAAAAAGCTCATAATCTTTATACATTGAGCTTTTTTAAAAAAATTCATAATAAACTACTAACACTCAAACTAAAAATGGACAAAAAAACAATAACAAAAAGCAATTCATGAGTGACATGAGGGAAGATGGTAGAATAGGATATTTCAGGAATCCATCCTTCCACAGAAATAACAAATGAACTGTCAGGAACTATCTAAAGCAACTGTTTTGGAACTCTGAATTGAATATAACACTTGCAGCATCCAGAGGAGAGCTTGATGAAAGCTTGATGAAGAGGACGGTAAATTTCAGTCAATTTTGGCTGTTACAGTTACTAGCTACTATCCTCCATCCAACAACCCCATGGCAGGCAGCTATGTAGACTATATCCCATGTTTCAGATGGGCAATAAACATTTGTTCCCCAAGGATACAGATTTTGTAATTTGATTGCTGATTGCTGCTTTTTATCACTGAGGGACTGGCATAGAGATCAGTCACTGTTTCAACACCAAAGGGCTAACATGCCTTCCTAGCCACAAGGGGGTTTAAAGACACAAGACTCCTCTTCCACCCTATTGAGAGCCAGATATTTAAGGAAATCTTGTCAGGTCACTGGCTGACTGCAGAAAAAAAAAAAAAAAAAAAAAAAAAATGAAAGAGAAACTTCAGTGACCACCCACAACAAAGATACACACTTTACAAAACTAGTTCATAAAATCATAAAAGGATGGTTCCAGCCCTCAAAAAGCAAAAAAACAACAATCAGAGAGGAATGAAAGAATTAGATTTCCAGAGTTACCACAACATAATACTCAGAATGTTCAAATCTCAACAAAAATTTACAAAGCATACACAGGAACTTTAAAGAATAGCCTATTCACAGGGAAAAAATACTTTGACAGAAACTATCACCCAAGAAGTCCAGACATTGGAAATATTAGTCAAAGAAGTTAAATCAACTATATTAAATATATTTGATAAAGGAAACCATGAAAAAAGAACTAAAGGAAATCAGGAAAACAATGTCTGAACAAAATAAGACATTAGGAGCAGAGTATCTTTATAGTATTGAAATTAAGTTGGTATTATTTGAACTAGAATGCTCTAAATTTAAGATGTAAATTGTAATCCCCAAAGTAACCAATAAGAAAATAATTTAAAAACATACAAAAAAGGAAAAAAGAAAGAGATCAAAATGGTACACTATGAAAAGTAAATTTTAAAAGGTCAGTAATGGAGGAAGTGAAGAACAAAAATATATAAGACATGCAGAAAAAAATAGCTAAATTGCAGAAATAAATCCTTCCTTAATACATTTAAATATATTAAACGTATTAAATTCTCCTATTAAAACACAGAGATTGGCAGATTGGATTAAAAGGATAGAAAAAGATATTCCATTCAAATAGTAACCAAAAGAGAACTGTTCAGACAAAATAGACATTAAGTCAGAAAAGATTACAAAACAAAAGAATAGGTCAATATAACAAGATATCTAAAAATTATAAACATGCACAACCTAACAAAGAAGCTCCAAAATATATGAAGAAAAATTGACAGAATTGAAGGGGAAAATAGAAAATTCTACAATTGTTTGAAATTTTAATACCCCACTTTCAATAATGGATAGAACAACCATACATAAAATCAATAAGGATATATGAAACTTAAACTACACTATTAGCCAATTAGAACTAACAGACAGAGACCATTTCACCCAATAACAGCAGATACACATTTTCCTTAAGTGCACATGAAAAATTCTCCAGGGTAGACAATATTTAGGCCACATAAATTTAAAATGTTTGATGTCTTAATAAATGTCTTAGTAAATTTAAAATGTTTGAAATCATACAAAGTATCTTTTCTGATAAAAATGCAAAGAAACTAGAAATCAACAGCAGAAAGAAACAAAAATATCCACAAATATGTGGAAATTAAACAACACACTTATAAACAACCAGTGAGTAAAAAAAGAAATCATAAAGGAAATTAGAAAATACCTTGAGACAAATGAAAATGAAAACACAACATATCAAAACTTATAAGCTGCAGTGAAAGCAGTACTATAAGAGAAATCTATAGTTTTAAATGCATACATTAAAAAAAGAAGAAAGAGTTCAAATCAAGAACCTAACTATACATCTTAAAGAACTAGAAAAAGACCAAACTAAACCCAAAGGTAGCAGAAGGAAAGAAATAATAAAGGTTAAGTGGAGGTAAATAAAATAGAGAATAGAAAAACAATAAAATATTCAACAAAACCAAAGGTGGTTCTTTGAAAAGATTAACAAAACTGACAAAACTTTAGCTACATTTAGTACGAAAAAAAAAAGAAAACTGAAATTACTAAAATCATAAATGCAAATGGGGATATTACTAACAAAATTACAAAAATAAAATGATTATGAGAGAATACTATGAACAATTGTACACCAACAAACTAGATAACCTAGATGGAATGGAACAATTCCTAGAAACACACAAACTATGAAAACTGACTCAAGAACAAATAGAGGGACTTCCCTGGAGGTCCAGTGGTTAAGACTCCAGGCTTCCACTGCAGGGGGCATGGGTTCAATCCCTGGTCGGGGAACTAATATCCCGCATGCCACAAGGTACATCCAAAGAAAATTAAAATAAATAAATTAATTAATTAATTAATTAAATAAACACAGTACTTTAAAAAAAGAACAAATAGAAACTCTGACTAGACCTATAACAAATAAGGAGTTTGAATCCATAATCAAAAACCTCTAATACAGAAAAGCCTAGGACCAGATGACTTCACTGTTGAATTCTATGAAAGCTTTAAAAAGGATATAACACCAATTTTTCTCAAATTCTTCCAAAAAATTGAAGAGAAGGGAACACTTCCTAATTCAATCCATGGGGACAGCATTATCCTGATACCAAAATCAGACACAGTACAAGAAAAGAAAACCACAGACTAATATCCCACATAAATATTGATGTAATACTTCTCAACTAAATATTAGCAAATCAATTAAGCAGCATGTTAAAAGGATTATATATCATGATAAAATGAGAATTATTGCTGAAATGCAAGGATAATTCAATATACAAAAATACTACATTAAGAGAGTTAAAGAAAAGAATCACATGATTATCTCAATTGATGCAAAAAAAGCATTTGACAGAATACAACATCTATTCATGATTAAAAAAAATACTCAATAAACTAGGACTATAACTTCCTCAGCATAATAAAGGACACATATGAAAAACACAAAGCTATCATAATACTCAAAGCTGAAAGAAAACAAGCTTTTCCTCTGACATCAGGAGCAAGACAAAGATCTTTTGCCACTTCTATTCAACATAGTAATGGAATTTCCAGCCAAGAAAAGAAATAAAAGACATTCAAATTGGAAAGGAAAAAATAAAATTCTCTGTTTATAGATAACATGATCTTATATGTAGAAAATCCCTAAAGATTACACACACACACACACACACACACACACACACACACACACACAAGTTAGAACTAATAAATTCAGCAAAGTTACAAGATACAAAATCAAAAGACAAATACAAGTTGCATTTCTTATACTAACAATGGAAAATCTGAAAAGGAAATTTTAAAAATTATTTATAATAGGATCAGTAGGAATAAAACATTTCTGAATAAATTTAAACAAAGAGGTGAAAGAGTTTTTCATTGAAAACTACAAAATATTGCTGAAAGAAATTAAAAATGACCCAAATAAAAAGAAAGACAACCTGGCGGTGGTGGCCAAGATGGCTGAGTAGGAAGGCCTGAGGTCAAGTCCTCCCACAGGTACACCAAAATTACAACTATTAACAGAGCAACTATCGATGAAAACGACCAGCAAAAAAGATTTTCTGCAACTAAAGATATAAAGAAGGAATCACAGTGAGATGAGTAAAAACGATGGAGATGCAGTATGGTCAAGACCCACACCCCAAGGTAGGCAACTCACAAATGGGAGAATAATCACAACTGCAGAGTTTCTCCCCAAAATGTGAGGAATCTGAGCCCTATATCGGGCTCCCCAGCCCAGGGGTCCTGCACTGGGAAGATGAGCCCCCAGAATGTCTGGCTTTGAAGGCCAGAGGGACATGAAGACAAGAGAGTCAGAGGGCTATAGGAAACAGAGTCCACTCTTAAAATGGCAAGAAAAAAAAAAAAAAAAAATGGCAAGAAAATCTCACACTCTCCGAGTCACAGTGCAGAGGCAGTAATTTGAAAGGAGCCTAGTCAGACCCACTTGCTGATCTTGTAGAGCCTCCTAGAGAGGCAGAAGGCAACTGGGAACCCCCTTGTGGACACAGACACTACTACTACTACAGCAGCCATTTGGGGCGGGGGGGTTGTTCTACCAGGAGGACACTGGTGCTGGCAAGCACCATACTGGATTCCTCCCTCTAGCATATTGGCACCAGGGCTTACCTGCCCAACAGCGGCCAGCAACAGTACCAAGATGCCTGGGCCCAAGTAGGCAGCTGTCTGGGGACCTGGCCCCACTTACTTGTGGGCCAGCACCAGGTTTGAGCCCCCCACCAGCCCAGCAGCCAGTGAGGTGTTGTGACCCAGCCTTGCCCATCAGTGTGTCAGCATAATCCCCAAACCCCAAGCCCTGCAGCCAGCCACCCCCAGAACCCAGTCCCATACAACAGGGGGCCAGAACCAGCTCTGAGCCTTGGCCCACGGGCCATGCAGACAGCTACATGGGGAACCAGTTCCACCCTCCAGTGGTTGGGCACCAACTCCAAGTCCCCCTGAGCTACACAAACAGCCACCCAGCAAGTCTACCATGCCTTCTAGTGGGCCTGCAGCCACTGCATGAGGCAAAACCTTGCAGCCAACCAGGCCAGGGCCAGTCCTGCCTTCCAGCATGCCCACATTAGTCAGCCCCACCACAACAGAAGGGCACACACAACCCACATAGGGAGAACCCCTAGAATATAAAATTCTGGTGACCAGAGGGGAACATTCTGCTAGGCCTCATAGGACATCTCCTACATAGGACCACTTCTCCAAGATTGGGAAATGAATCCTACCTATCACATAGAAATAAACACAGAGAATTGGGCAAAATGAGGAGACAGAAGAAAATGTTCCAAACAAAGGAATAAGACATAACATCAGAAAAAGAACTAAAAGTGGAGATAAGAAACCTAACATGCTCATGAACTGGAATAATTAATATTGTTAAAATGACCATACTACCCAAGGCAATCTACAGATTCAATACAATCCTTATCCAAATATCAATACCAAGGGCATTTTTCACAGTACTAGAACAACAAATAATTCTAAAATGTGTATGGAAACACAAATGACTCTGAATAGCCAAAATAATCTTGAGAAAGAACAAAACTGAAGGTATCATGTAAACTGATTTCAAACTGTACAACAAAGCTATAGTAATCAAAACAGTTATGGTACTGGCACAAAAACAGACACATAGACCAATGAAACAGAAGAGAGAGCCCAGAAATAACCCACACTTATGAGGTCTGTTAATCTAAGACAAAGGAGGCAAGAATACAGAATAGGGAAATGACAGCCTTTTCAATAAATGGTGTTGGGAAAACTGAACAGCTACATGCAAAAGAATCAAACTGGTCTACTTGTTCAGACCATATACAAAAATAAAATGGATTAAAGACCTATATGTAAGACCCAAAACCATAAAACTCCTAGAAGAACATAGGCAGTAAGCTCTTTAACATCAGTCTTAGCAATATTTTTTCTGATACGTCTCCCCAGGCAAGGGAAACAAAAGCAAAATAAACAAATGGAACCTCATCAAACTAAAAAGCTTCTACAGAGAAAAGGAAACCATCCACCAAACAAAAAGAGAACCTACTGAATGGAAGGAGATATTTGTAAACAATATATCTCTGATAAGGGGTTAATATCCAAAATATAAAAAGAACTCACAACTCAACATCAAAAAAACAAGCAACCACAATAGGGTTGAAAAATGGGAAGAGTAAATGAATAGACATTTTTCCAAAGAAGACATGCAGATGGCTAACAGGCACACGAAAAAATGCTCAACATCACTAATCATCAGACAAATGCAAATCAAAACCATGTAAACTACCTCACACTTGTTAGAATGACTATCATCAAAAAGACAACAAATGACAAATGATGGTGAGGATGTGGAGAAAAGGAAACCTTTGTGCACTGTTGGTGGCAATATAAATTAGTGCAGCCACTATGGAAAACAGTAGAAGGTTTCTCAAAAAATTAAAAATAGAACTACCATATGATCCAGCAATTCCACTTCTGGGTATTTTTTTAAAAAAAAAACAAAAACAATAATACAGAAAGTTATATGAACCCCATGTTCATTGCAGCATTATTTACAATAGCCAAGATATGGAAGCAATCTAAGTGTTCATTGATAGATGAATGGATAATGTAGACATGGTACACACACACACAGACACACACACACACACACACACACAATGGAAGCCATAAAAAGAATGAAATCCATCCATTTGCAACAACATGGATGGACCTACAGGGTATTATGTTAAGTGAAATAAGTCAAAGAAAGACAAATACCAGATGGTTTCACTTACATGTGGAATCTAAAAACCAAAACAAACAAACAAACATAATAAAACAGAAACAGACTCATAGACAGAGAGAACAAACTGGTGATTTTCAAAGGGGAAGTGGGTGAGGGCACGAGTGAAATAGGTGAGGGAGATTAAGAGGTACAAACTTGCAGTTATAAAATAAATAATTCATGGGGGAAGAAAGATAACTCATGTTCACAAATTGGAAGACTTAATATTATTAAGATGAAATTCTTCCCAAAGTGATCTACAGAGCAGACCATTGCAAAGTGAGAAGCATTCTAAAGTAGACAAATCCCCTACTTTTTCAAAGTGAAAAAATCAAACCACCAGAGAAAAATGGATGACTATGTTTCAATCACATATCACCTATATATTCTTTTGAATTGCAGTTGCAGAGATGGGTCCCTATCTATAGATTAGGATGGTCCTTCTACAGGCTATTGCTGTATTCTTTATGTCTGGCTAAGGGACTATTTAGAATCACCTTCTGTGCAGAGATTAGGAGAGTTACATCATTCTGAATTGACTTTACATTAACTTCTGTTGGGAAGTAGGGACATGGACCTCCTAACTATACTGACAACATAAATGATCTCTTCTCTTTCATTCCCCGTATCCATTCTTATATTTGTCAATGCTTAGACCAATCATCTACATAATTGACTCAGTGCCCTCCTTCCTTTTAATCAGCTTGCTGTAGTCTTGAGTGTAAACACTGACTATTCTGTTTTCTAGATGCTCATCCTAATAAAGTCTGAGATATGAAAGTAATCTGTACAGCTAAAGACGGCAAAGGGGGCCTCCAGTGAAGATGGTGGAGTAGATTCATGTAAATATAGCTTTGATAGGAAAATACAGAAAATCAAAAAGATATGGCTAAGCTTGACAAAGGGATCAATCATGCACCAGAAACAGAACTGAAATGTAATCAAGTGAGCAAAGCTGAAGTCACAGCACTTCAAGGCTCCAAGCCTGAAAGCAAGCACTGGTTTCCAGGAGCCAGAATAGTGAATAGTGAGACTACAATTGCTCTACTCATTATAAAGGACTGACAATGAGAAATACAACATTTTTGGAAATGACCAATAGAAATACTAATTGGCAAACCTTATGGGATACCACTAAAATGGTATTTGGGACAAATTTATAGGAGTAAATGCATTTATTAAAACCAAAAAAGTTGTAAAAAGGAAGCTATAAAATTAACAGAATATACCTATAGAAAAATGTAACAGAAGGAAGTAATGGAATAGAAAACAAATAGTATTGAGAATTAACAAAACCAAATTCTGGTTCCCTTTAAAAAATAAATAATAATAATTAAAAAAAAGACTGGTAAGAGTTTCACAAAACTAATAACAAAGGACAGAAGTCATGCATTAAAAAAAATTAGAAACCAAAAAGGGACTATAACTACAGAGAAAACAGAGCTAAATAATCATAAGAATATGTTATAAACAATATTATACCAATAAATTTGAAACCTTCAGCAAAATGAATAATTGCTTAGAAACTATAAATTACCAAAACTGACTGATAAAAACAGAAAGCCTGAATAAATCAATAACCATTAAATAAATTATATCAATAATAAAAAAATCTCCAGGCAAAAAAATGACACTAGCCCCTAGTGATTTTAACAGGTGACTTTTATCAAAAATTCAAGGGAACAAGAATCTCTATTTTATGTGAAATATTCAGAGAACAGAGAAGTAAAGAAAACCCTAAGCCATCACTCATTAGTAAAGTTGTATGGCAAAGGGAAGACATACACTACCATTGAGAATGTAAATAACTGCATGTACAAGTCTCCAACTTACGATGGTTCAACTTATGAGTTTTAACTTTAAGATAGTGCAAAAGTGATACGCATTCAGTAGAAACTGTACTTTGAATTTTGATCTTTTCCCAGGCTAGTGATATGCAGTGCAATACTCTCTTGTGATGCTGGGTGGCAGCAGTGAGCAGCAGCTCCCAGTCAGCCCGGAGATCACAAGGGGAAACAACCGATACACTTACAGCCATTCTGAACCCATACAACCATTCCGTTTTTCACTTTCAGTATATTATTCAACAAATTATATGAGATATTCAATACTTTATTATAAAATAGGCTTTTCATTAGATGATTTTGCCCAACTGTAGGCTAATGTAAGTGTTCTGAGCACTTTTAAGGTAGGCAAGGCTAAGCTATGATGTTTGGTAGGTTAGGTGTATTAAGTGCATCTTCAACTTACGATATTTTCAACTAATGATGGATTTATCAGGATGTAACCCTATCATAATACGAGGAAGATCTGTACATTATTTGGATGGCAACTTGGCAATATCTAGTAAATTTGATGATATATATACCCTTTGATCCAACAATATCAGTACTAGGTATAAAACTAGAGAAACACCTCACACGTTTATAAAAAATATCCCTACAGTACTTTTTTCTTTTTCCCGTAGAGCTGTTAGAAATACCTAAAAAATCAAAAGACTCTAAAATCCATCAACAAGAGAACAAAGTGTGGAATATTCAAACAATGGAACATAGTAATTAAAATGCAAGAAGTAGAGCTACTTGTATCAGTATGGATTTAAGCTCAAAAACATAAGTTTGAGCAAAAAAATTAGGTTGCAGAATGATAGTCAGAATGATACTATTTATATGCAATTTATACACAATTTTAAAACATGCAAATCAATCTTATAAATTGGTATAGATACATGCATATGTATGAAAATATATCAAATGAAGGCTGTTGGTCACCTCGAGGGAATAAGTGAAAGTAATAGGAACAGGAAAAACATCTCTCATATTTTACTTCTTTTAAAAAATATCTGGATAAAATACCAAAAAATGGTAAGGCTTAGTGGTAAGCACAAAAATATTGATTTAGTTGTCATCTATTCCTCTCTAACAGCTAGATACATCTCAGAACTTTTAAAAAAGAGGGGAAAACACACAAGAGCCATTGATATGGACTGTATGTAAGTCAAAGCATGGCGCTTGACAATTAGATATACTGGGTATATTTGATTAATGAGTGAATGAATGAATGAACTAACCTATAAAACTCAGCCATATAAATTGAAATTATTCCTCTTATCTTACCTTTATCACCCACAGGTCTTAACTTTATGTCTTCCAGCTTGCATAAACAATATCTTTAGGAGGCACTCTAATTGAAGAAATCTGGATACAAAAGTAAGAAAGAAAAATGAATCATTTGCCTTTTCGCACTGAGTAACTGGTGTCTCTACCACAGCACCCTTCCTTTGGAATAGTGATTTCCTTTTTTTAAATTTCCTTCTGGGTTGTTCTATAGATTCCTCTGATTCTGATTCAAACACAAGCATTATTTTCTGAAACACGTTCTAAACCTCTCTCCTGAAGTGTGAGAACAAAATTGGATGTTCTTTATTGAAGGACATTAATGCATCACAGGAAAGAAGATTAACTCATACAAACAATGAACTATTTCTGATTTGTCAATAAATTCTGTCACCTTATTTATTACTGCACTGCTAAAGAGCTGCAAGTTTAAAAAAAGATGTGATTATCATACTTCAACGCTGATTTGTTTCTCAAGATGACAAAAAAGAACAGAGGGCTTCAAAATGGCTGCTATAACTGTAAATAAATCGAAAATATTCTTCTAAAGATGTTGAAAACCAGTACCCCATAACAAATGTTATTGTCTTGTAAAGGTAGTCTTAAAACAATAGATCACAGATATTCAGAGATAAAAAAGGAACATAAAAAGTCTAAATCTCTTTGTTTGTGTATGTGTGTGTAATATATCTGCTTTTTCTTCTCTTGCCAGTTTGACAATCTTTTCTATTTTTTCATTGAAGTGTAGATGATTTACAATGTTGTGTTAATTTCAGGTGTATAGCAAAGTGATTCAGCTATACATGCATATATACCTATTTCTTTTTGGATTCTTTTCCCTTATAGGTTATTACAAAACATTGAGTATAGTTCCCTGTGCTATACGTCAGTCCTTGTTGGTGATCTATTTATATATAGTAGTGTGTATATGTTAATCCCAAGTGCCTAATTTATCCCTCCCTGCCCTTCCCCTTTGGTAACCATAAGTTTGTTTTCTATGTCTGTGGATCTATTTCTGTCTTGTGTATAAGTTCATTTGTACCTTTTTTTTTACATTCCACATATAAGTGATATATGATATTTGTCTTTGTCTGGCTTACTTCACTTAGTATGATAATCTCTAAGTCCATCCATGTTGCTGAAAATGGCATTATTTCATTCTTTTTTTTTAAATTTTTATTGTATAGTTGATTTACAATGTTGCGTTAGTTTCAGGTGTATAGGAAAGTGAATCAGTTATACATATACATATATCCACTTTTTTTTAGATTCTTTTCCCATATAGTCATTACAGAGTATTGAGTAGAGTTCCCTGTGCTATACAGCAGGTTCTTATTAGTTATCTATTTTATATGTAGTAGTGTGTATATGTCAATCCCAATATCCCAGTTTATCCCTCCCCTCCCCTTTCCCCCCTGGTAACCATAAGTTTGTTTTCTACATCTGTGACTCTATTTCTGTCATTCTTTTTTATGTTAATCAAAGCTAAATATCTTCTTTTCCAAAGATAATATGGGGCCCAGTGAAGGAAAGTGACTTGCCTTAAATCATCCATCCAGTTAGTGGCAAAGTCTGGATCAGAATATTAGTCTCCTGATCCCTGGTTTAGTGCACTTTTCACAAATGTCTTATTCATAGTTATAACCATTTATTATTAGTTTTGAAAATTCAATGAGTGAAGAGGGCAGCCAGCAAGTATGCACTGTTGGAAGTACAGCACTGCATTTCAGACATTTAACTTCAATATAATCTGGGACTCAATTTTCAATTCATGCAGCACACAGAATAGAGTTTGGGCATCAATTTAAACTAAAGTAACCAGCTAGCTCCCAGAATAGTAGAAACAAGCCTGGGCAATTTTACAGGCCTTTCATCAAAGAAAAAGTTCATTGAGGTTTCAGGGAAGAATGGAAATTTTGACTCATTTCATAACTTCAGAAATCTAACCCATGGTTCATTTGGTTGTATCTGCTCACTATTTCTTTACTGTAGCAAATTTACTTTAAGAATGTAAAGGACCTTTTACGGGTCTCAAGCCTAGAAACACAGACACACACACACGCACACACACAAACGCACATACACAGAGAGTTGTCATATCAATTGTCTGATCTTATGCTTGTAAGGATTAAGGAGATATATCTAAATAGTCATAGTACTAGAAAGCTACTTTTTATTGGCTTTTGCTTAGTGTGATAAGTGTATTATCATGCAAGGGTGCAATTATTATATCCAAAAAGAGGTGATGGGGTGAATGTGAATCTTCACGGCAATAGCATTTGCCTATGATAAAATGTGGAGAGGAAAAGTAATGGCTATCCCTTAACATCAGTGCATCAGAGCCTGGGTTGCTTTGTCTGACACTGAGATGAAATGAGCCAGCGAGTCATACAGTTATATCACACAGGAGCTTTTGATTAGGGAAAACCAAGTAAGGCTCAGGGATCAAAACAGCAGCCACCTGCAGCCTATGGGGTCTAGGCACACGTCTAATGTAGAAATCCAAGAATCTTTCAAAAAAAAAAACTTCTCTAAAAATCTAGGAATCTCTACAGACTAAAAACAAACAAACAAACAAAATAGGAATATGGAAATTTAAGATTATTTTATAAAATTCTCCATTTACATGCTCATTGATCGCGCACTCCTGGCTACAGGAATGCACTATTCAGTCGACCCTCTGAGTGACATCAACCTAGGGTGCCAAGAGGTGCTTTAGTGAGTATAAATAATGACTTATTGGAAAGAGACTGAGTATGAGATTTTATACTAAGGTTTCCTCAATATGATGAGATTTTTTCTAGGTCCAAAATAAATATGAAATTAATTGGGAAAGTCAAAAATTTAGAGAGTGTTTCACCAATGAAAGTATTATGAGGGCCTAAGTAAAGGTAAAATAGAAGCTGTGAAACTGAAATTCTAGCAAACTGAGGTACATTTTTCAAAAGAAAATCCTCTGGTGCACATAAGTGCACAGAAATAAGGCACTTTCATGTTCAACTTTTAAATAGATGACCATGTCACAAGCAATCTGAGCCAAGACCCAGCCAGACATATCACACGTGGTAAGAAGCCTATAAGATGCAGTTAATTGTTTTACAGTGAATACTTCATTCTGAGATTATCAGTGCTTCTTTGTATGTTTCAATATCATCGTGCAATCACAAGGTCAACGGAAACTCATTGATATATAACGGCATTGCTGAATAAATGTTTTGGCTGAATTTTTTGACAAGATACACAGGTGTGAAGGAAAAAAGAGCAAAAACAAAACTAACAGACTACTTAATTGATGCCTGTTCATCAAGCCTGTACTTTCATCCATTCTCAGTTAACACAAAGGGATACATTACTACTTACATGCTTTTTAAAATCCCATCACTTTCAATAACACACTTGTTACCGCTTTGAGGAGCTTTTACCATTATTCACTCTCAACAACAACATCACACTGTCCTAGATTTTCTTCTCAGTTATATGACTAACCACAAACTGGGTATTAGAGTTCAGTGTAGACGACATTCTGGTTAATCAAACTTCCCCATATATGTTGCATAATTACTGGCTGTATGCCCCATCTGTCAGTAATGGAACCATCATAACTGATGAGGTTATAGGTATTGTTTTTCTTCTGAAATGGCAAACTACCTTTAAAGTGCCTGTCCACTAGATTGAACAACATGGTGCACACAGCAAATACATTATTTCAGCATCGGGCTTGTATAAGAACCCCTTAGAGATTTTAAGAACTATATTAAGGACTGGCAAGTAAATCTTTGGTTAAACCAGACATAAGAAAGGTAGGTAAAGCCATTCTCTTTAAGAGGACTATTTGGTGTAGAACTGTGTATGTAGTAATATAGTTATAACAAAAGTATTTTGTGTTCCGACATTACTATTAACAAGCAACTCAAAGATGTGAATTGCTCCACATCTTCTCTAGGTAGATGAAGATCTAGCACACAGGAATAGTTTTTATTTCTCCTTTAGCTGGTCATCCCCCAACCAACTTCTTTAATAATGACTCCCAAACTTCCATTTTATTCTATATTTGCATAAAAATAAATCAGATATGAAGCTTAAAAAATAGGTCAGTGCAGTTCCCCTAAAAATTGTACTTTTATATGAATGGTGAAACCAAAGTTTCCAGATCTCCTGATCTTCCTCAAGTAGAACAGAGGTTCACAACATGGGGATCCAGGGTAGGTTTCAGAAGGACCATGTTTTCCTAGAAATTGTATGCAAAGTTGTACGTGTGTGTTTGCATGTGTGCACACATATTTGCAGTTTTCTCAATAGTAGATTCATATATTTCATCAAATTCCCAAAAAGATACATGAGGCCAAAAAAAAGGTGAAGAAGCACTGTTGTATAAATAGTTCAGAGAACATGGTATGGTTTCCATATGGTTGTCATTTAGAACACATGCAGTTAAAAAGTTAGGGGCATGTGCTTTAGAGTCAGAAAAACCTAGTACAAGCCCCTGCTTCACCACAATGTGATACTGGGCAAGTTACTTAGTCTCTCTGAGCCATAGCTTCCTATACTTAATCTACAAATAATAATTGTACCTAACTCATAAGTTGCTCTGAGGATTAAATGAGATAAAGTACATACAGTCCTATGGGCTGCACATGTTAAGTGTTGAATAAACAGTTGGTATGACTGGGGAGGCTTTAAAACAATATCACTAAGAAACATTCGTATGTCTAAACCTTTCATGGTGGACATCTTGTCATAAATTCAAATATCAAAATCAAAACTGCCAAACTTCTCCTTGGTTAATCAGGGTCTTCTTCCCAGATTCTTCCTACACCTTTCATAAAGTCAGACTTAAATGAAGAATCAGATCTGATATAAGCCATATCAGAAATATATACATTTTCATTATGGATGATTCGTTTGACAGACAACAACAATATACTGTGGTTTGTACATAAGTTATGCATATACATGGTTTCAAAAGTTCAAAGAATTACATCATTTCCTGTTCAATGAATCTTTTCTTCATATTATTTGCCCATTTTTCTTTTAGATTATTTGACTTTTACTTTCTATTTTTTAATTAAGGCCTCCGTCTATCAGGGATAGCAATCTCCTAAAACTACTGAAAATATTTTCTCAGTTGGTTTTCTTTTGACATTGTTCATGGTTTTTATTTTACTTTATTTTTGGAGGATATGAGTTTTGTTTACCTAGAAAAGTCAGTAAAAATTTCATTTATGCCATCTGTAGTTCCTCTCTCACCTAAAGATTTTTTTGAAAACCACTAAACTTCCTTCTAATAGTACTATAATTTATTTCTTGACATTTATATCATCATTCCATCTTGAATTAATTTTGTACATGTGTGTGAGATAAGGATATATATTTATTTTTCTCCACATGGATAACAAATTATGCCAACACCATTATTTTGGAGAACCATCATTTCCATACAAAATTAAAAGACAATATTTGTCAAATATTAAGTTCCAATATATATACTCACATTTGTTTCTGGATTTGATGATGCCCTCCAGTTTCTATTGTTAAAGAAAACCCGAGCCTGACAGTGGTTAAAGCAGCAAAAATAGATTTCATTCAAGACTACTGCAATAAGGGAAAAGAAACCTCAGTATAGAACTGGGTTCAGTTCCAAATACACAAAGGACAAGTGGGGATTTATAGGAAGGAGCAGGTTGCGGGGTGGGAGGGGGCTTGATGGATACAAAATTACTAAGATGAGACATCAAGGATCGGGGAATTCTTGCTATACTGACCTAATAGGATTTTTGGTGAAGGCAGGTTAGGGTGATGAGATATCACCTGGGGTATGGTGGGAAATGAGGAAGTTGGTCAGCTATCAAGGGTGGCTGACTCTCTCTAAACTGACTTAGCAGGATTCTTTCTAAAACTGGGCAATGCAGGCCCAATGAGGAGGGACACTAAAGCCCAAAGTCAAGCCCTCATTGAGAAGAGGGCTTAGAGGAGCCTGACTAAAGTTTGGTCAAGGAGAGCATCAAGGTAGACAGATAATATCTATCTATCATCTATCCATCTATTCTGATGGTTTTATTAATATCCAACAAAGCTAATCCCCATGAAACATTCTTATTTTCATAGGTTTCTTAAATATTCTCAGGCATTAATTCTTCCATTTGAACTTAAACAATTCCATCTGATTTCAATTTAAAAAAACATTCAGAATACTGTGTGTGTGTGTGTGTGTGGGCACGTGTGTGTGTGCCTACACGTGTTTTGGTGTATTACATTTGTATGGGATGTAACTGAAATTTTTAAATATTCTTTTTATACAGAAACACAGTATAGCTTTCCATTTTGGGAGACTTATTTAAATCCTTCAACAAAAAGTTATAGCTATCTTCACGTAGGTCCTATAGTTTCTTTATTTGATTTAATCTCAGGTATTTCGTATTTTTGTAATTATTATGAATATGATATATTTCCATTTGGTTTTCTAACTGCTTATTCCTAGTATAAACAAAAGCTATTTATTTTCTATGGTTACAGTTTATCCTTTTACTCTATAAAATTATCTTGTAAACACTTCTATGTTTTATAATCTTTTGGATTTTCTAGGCATACAATTGCATGACATGGGACTTCCCTGGTGGCATAATGGTTAAGAATCTGCCTGCCAACGCAGGGAACACGGGTTCAATCCCTGGTCCAGGAAGATCCCACATGCCGCAGAGCAACTGGGCCTGTGCACCACAACTACTGACCCCATGCGCTGCATCTACTGAAGCCCACGCGCCTAGAGCCCGTGCTTCGCAACAAGAGAAGCCACCACAATGAGAAACCTGCGCACCGCAACCAAGAGTACCCCGGCTCGCCGCAACTAGAGAAAGCCCGCGCACAGCAATGAAGACCCAACACAGCCAAAAAATAAATAAAAATTTTTTAAAAACCATTTTAAAAGAACAATTGCATGAAATGCTTATATATGTCTATTTCCAAAATTTGTATCACTTGTTCACTGTCTCAGTGCATTAGCCAGATCTCCAAAATAATATTTACTACTGCTTAAAATGAGCATTCCTGACTTGATCCTAACTCTAATGGGAATTTAATGACTTTTTAGTATACTTCACTTTACAATAATTTTTCTATGGTTTATGATAAGTAGTTTTACCATGATAATGTGTTTCTAGTCCAAATATACCCGGAGATGGTCTTAGAAATGCTGGTTGAATTTTAGTAAATAGCATTTACACATTTTCTGATATAACTATATTGTCTTTCTCCTTCAGTTTTGGGGGGTAATGAATTATGTTCATAGATTTCCTCATGTTGAAGCATCTTTATTTTCCTAGAATAAATTGTTTGCAATTATGGTGTATTATTCCATTAATGAACTGATTCAATTTGTTAGTATTTCATTTAGAATCTGGCATTACAAGAATAAGGAACATTGGTCTGTAGAACATTAGAAATAATTCCCATGGCATAGCTCAAAAAAAAAAAAAATCAGAAACTCTTTGGTGGGGCCTAGGTATAAGCATTTTTCAAAAGCTCTCCAAATGATTATACTGCTCACCCAGCATTGAGAACCACTGACCTACTTTTCTTTTCTTGTGTTTTTCAGTTTTGATATTATGGTTATCTGCAAAAAATCAATCAGGGAAATTTTACCTTTTTGAAATAACAGGACTTATTTGTAAAATGGGAGCTTTCTCCTTTTGAATATTTTGTAAAAACGATTTGGACCTGTTGCCTTTTGAAGAGAAATTCAAATTGGTCAATTAATGAAACACTGGATGCCCAGCACCTAGAGAGCCTGGAACCCCCAGTAAGTTACAAACCCTCCTTTTGGGGAGAAGCTATTAAGCCAATGGGAATTTGGATTGTGGAGTTGCCCTTGCAGTTTGGGTAAAAGTGGTCCCAGGTAGCCCAGCAACCCAAAAAGAGCTCCCTGTGGCATTCTTGGACCACCCACTCGCTACCCAAATGGGATCACACTATGCTGTGGCTTACTATTTTCATTTAATAACATATCTTAGATATCATCCCATATCTGCATAAGCGGATCTAATTCATTTTTCTACTGCTGCATTATACTACTATACCATAATTTAACTAATTCCCTATTGATGGACATTTAAGTTTTTCAGTTTACTATTACTGCAGATAACACTGCAATAAACATCCCTGTGGGCATATGTGGCACACTTTTATGAGTGTATCATTTAGTTAAAATCTTAATAGTGGAATTGAGAAAGTCAAGTAGTTTTGAATTTTAATAGATATTGCAAAATTGCTCTCTAAAAATGCTGTCCCAATTTATACTACTATCAATCATACATAGAGCAACTGCTTCCAATAATAGGTATTATGTTTTTTAATCATGATTTTTATTAATCTTTTCAAATCTGATACATGAGACATGGAATTACATTATTGTTTTACTTTGCATTTCTTTAATTATGAACAAAGTTGAGTATCATTCCATATGTCTCTTCTAAACTTATATTTCCTTTACTGTAAGCAGCCTATTTCTATCCATAGCCAATTTTATTATTTTGTTGTCCATCATTTTGCTTATTGGTATATAGGTGTATCTTGTAAATTTAAAAAATTGCCCTCTATCATATGTATAGCAATTGTTTTCCCAGTTTGATTTTTAGACTTTGTTCACTTTTGCACTACAACATATTTTAATGTTTTGTATTTTAATTTTTATATAGTCAAATGTATGGCTTTTGGGTTTTATGCCCTAGTCATAAAGGTCTACCAAACTTCAAGATTATAAATACATAAATTCACTCTTTTTTTTTTTTCAGTACTTTCATGATTTATCTTGTGTTTTAAGTATTTGATTCATCTGAAATTTGTTTTGGTGCAAACCAAGAGGTAAGAATCAATGTTTCTTTCTTCTCCTCTTGTCTCAAAACCATTTATCCTTTCTCTGTTGCCAAGAAATGACAACTTTAATATATATCAAATTTCCATATATTATTTTGGTCTATTTATGGACTCTTTATTGTAATCCATTTATTTCTTGCCTAGCTCTTCTCCAGTGCCCAGCTGTGTTAATTATTGCAGCTTCAAAATATGTATTAATATGTAGTAGGAATTCTCATGTAGTTTATATCATGTCTACACATACCTACTTAGGAAACTCAATTTTTTAAAAGATTTAATGCAGCAAAACAAGTTTTATTTCTTTGTTTTACAGTACGCCAAATAATTAGTTTAATTTTATAAACTTTTCAACCAACTGTTTTGTTTGACATCATATATAATTAACATCTTCAAGTATATTGATCCTTTATACAGTCTGCATATACAATTTATCCCTTCTAATATCAACATTAATCTTATTTTGTTCTGTTTTACTTCTGGAAAGCTCCTTAAATGAGTTACAGTCTTACTTATGTTGATGTGTAGAGCCAAAATGTTAAGACCTACAATTTCCTTTATATCAGTTACTATAAAGCAATTCTGAATTCCAATTGTCAGGTGTCCTGGAAGGAAAATTAATCTCTAGTTATGATGCATAAGTTTGCCTATATATGATATTAAATTTATATAATAATCTTACTTAAATACAAGAGATGTCACTCCCTTAAATATTTTCAGTCACCCAAAACGGACCATGTTGAATCACTCATCAAAAATACCAATATTAATGATTTTGTTTTAATACTCTGCAACTTGATTTTATTTTTACAGAGTATACTTCATTTTATTTTTTAAAGTTCACACTACTATGTCATTGACTCTTATCTGTTATGTTTATTAAGACAACATGACTTTCATTTCTTAGTGCATTTAATTTCCCAGGCACTAACAATCAGGGTAGAGTAAAATTTTCTTGATTTAATTTTTCTAAATTAAATAACTATCCATATAACAAACCTAAAATATCCCAAAGAACTCCAAGATCTGATCAGCATACATAGGGAATTATTTTTATGAAGATACTACAAGCAAGAATAAATAAGGGACAATTTAGCAATTCATACTTTATTGTGCAAGGAACCTAGATTATAGCTAATCTTAATCAATTTGGTAATTAAAGCTGTTCTTAGTCAAAATGAAGAGCACATCATCAAATGATTTTATCAATATATACCCTTAAATTATTTTTTCCACGAATTTCTTTCTAATGAATTCTATACCTAATGAGAGAGATTAGCAGGCATGGTGTTTCCTTTCTCCCTTCTTTCCATCCTTTTATCAAATCTGCTTCCAACTCAACATGTGTTCTTTGTTAATGAGACATTAAAATGTTGTACTAGTCTTCTGTATATGCAAAGGGGAGGACTCTGAATACTTCCCTTTTTGGGTGCTGTATGCAGATGGAACTAGAAACTGATCTAAGTTGTAGGGATCAGTCTCATATATAACAACTATGATCTCATCTCTGATCCTCAAATCAACTGTCCTCCCAAGGTCACAGAGCCACAGAATCAAGTATCATTTCCATTATACTCTACTGCCTTAAAATATCAATAATTAAGAACTGGCAATCTGTTTTTTCAATTATCTTTTGGTCTGATTACTCAGTAATATATATGATAAGATGTTGGGCAAGTACCCTATTTTACTCCATTTGATCACTAACAGTTTAAACTTCTTAAGAGCATACACATCTGAAAGAAAGTACCTGCGTGCAGAAGAAACCCAAATCCTACTTGCTGAAAATATCCCAGCAGTTTTTCATTACCCTCTTTTTAGGGTGTTAAGAAAGATAGAAAAGGTCAGTAAATACACAAATCATCAGACCCTACCATAGACTTCCCACAGACAAGATTGTCGTCACTGCCAGCCTCTCATAATAGAAGCACCGGAGGATGAGGCTCTGATCTTTGAGATAAGCAGCATATCTATTTGACACCAAAGTGGTCAGGCTTACTGAATTTTTGAATGAACTACCTGAATAATTTGATACCAAGTAAATTCAACCAAAGGGAACTGTAAGGGAGGAAGACTTCTCCTTTCTTCCCTTCTAGATTCTTTGGCTGGCCTAATAGTTAAATTGACAAAAGACATAAACAGGAGAAAAACCAATTTAGTTTCACATGTACGAGAGAGCTCACAGAAATATGACATTCAAAGAAGCGCCCAAAGCAGGCGGCTTTTTACACCTTTTAGACAAAGAAACAATGAATTTGTGAAGAATTGACAAGACAAACAAGTTTGGGCTTCAGGTAGTAAATTAGTGAAGAAGTAGCAAGGTTTGTTTATACAGCCTTCATGGCCCTAAATTCCCTGTCTCTGGTGAGAAGAATGTTTTCTACTCTCCTGGTACAGGGAGGGTACCTTTCACATGGGAGATTTATTTCCTGCTTTCAGAAGGACAAAGGAGGGTCAGAGTGTCTTTCTTGCACTGGCTGCTTCTTAAGTAACTTTAATTCAAAATAATCAATATGCCAAAATGGCATATTTTAGGGTGGCATATTCTGCTCCCTTCAGATAGAATCACTAGTGGTTCTAAAAGTTTCTTAATGTCTCTGTGCTTTAGAGTCCTCTCCTAATAGCAACAAAAAGACCCTATATCATAGGTTGTTATGAGAATTAAATTATATATATATATATATATATAATGGTCCTTAACATAATGCCTGGTATAATAAGTACTCAATAAATATTGCCTAGTATCATAGTTATTGAGGTGCGATGGAATCAAGTGAAGAGCTTGTTAATGTGCAAATTCCAAGCACTGCACCAGACCTTTGGGGAAAGAGCAGAAATCTACATTTTTATTAAGCATCCCAGGGGATCCTCATGCAGATAGTGCAAGAAACCCACCCTTTGAGAAACATTGGACTAGTCACTGCATAGAATAGTTTCAGCCACAACCTACACCTATATGGATAACTGATAGATTATATAGTGTTTGTAGACCTCCCCCAGTTCAACGCAACCAATTATTTGGCCAAGCTTCATTAAGCATCAACTTTGAGTCCAAGAAGAATAAAGAAATATGACAGAGGTGACGTACACAGAGCCAGTCTATCTTGCTCACCATTCTATTCCTAACACAGGAATCTACAGGAACACAGGAGTCTACAAAGTATTGGAAGTTTATATCCTAGTAAGAAAGGACATACTGATAGTGATCACCAGTAGCAGAATTGTCATCTCTAAAACATCTAGGGATGTGCATAGGTGTGTGATCCAGATAGTGCTCCTAGGAGGGCAAGAAATATCATAAAAAAGGCTGGAATATTTTAGAGTTTAAAAAAAGCAACAGTAACAAAACTCATTGCTGTGAAATGTAAACAAGCAGTTAAACGCAAACAACACACGGAAGTTTCTTAGGGCTGATGCAATCTCAGGGAAGTGGTGAGCACTATGAAACGATAATCCCATAATGAAAGACATCTATGTATCTCCTACCTACACTGACTCATCATGCATGTTGAAACATGCAAACATTTCTATATTCAATAAAATAAGTTTTGCAGAGTCTTATCAGGACAGTATTTCTAATGGGCTGGGCACAGATCCATATGATAACATGGATACTGTCCCATAATCACCTTCTTCAAAGGAAATAAGACATGAAACCAGAACCTGATGAAAATGGAAAGGTACAGAATGCAATCCTGTCCATACACAGATTTCATTCTGAAAGTGAAATCTTATTTAGATGACTACAGAAATTCCTTCTTAAGATCCAGAACTTATAGTACCATTACTTGCTATAGTCCTCCCCCCATCTCCCTCTCCCCCCCAGAAAAAAACCCATTGAGTTACTATAAAGCTATCTTGACATTTCCCATTCAGGTAAAGATTGTATTTTTCCCTATGCCCCCAAATTCTAGTTTCAATAATTCCCAATCACAGTATCAGAATCACATTAATAATTCAAACCACAACTATAAAAAGAAAAATCTTTAGCAGATGTTAACTTGCAAGTTAAGAGGAAGAGATATTTATCACCCCAGAAACTCTCCATGTTATCATCGATTTGCCTCTCCTCTACCCTCCCAGACTCTATGCCTGAAGTATGCAAGGTGCTTCTCTTTCCTCTCCTAAATCTTTTCTCTTACACCCTTGAATTGGCTCATCAGTTTGATTCTTTTTTTTTCTGTTTTATTTTATTTTTTAAATTAATTTTTATTGCAGTATAGTTGATTGACAATGTTCTGTTAGTTTCTGCTATACAGCAAAGTGAATCAGTTATACATATATACATATACCCACTCTTTTTTAGATTCTATTCCCATATAGGTCATTACAATCTACTGTGTTCCAGATCACACGTTCAACTTTTTGACAGTTCAGAATTCTTGGTTAAGAGCAATGGTTCTGGTGGCAGGCAGATTTAGGTTTGAATCTCACTGACACCAATTTTTAGTTATGGAATTTGGGCAAATTATTTAACCGCTCTAACTCAATTTATCACTAGTACATTTTTTTAAAAAATAAGGCAAAGTGAAAATAAATGAGGTGATGTGTTCAGGACTTAGGAAAATGCCTCAATAAATGGTACTTATGCACTCCTCAAACCTCATTCTTGTTCTTATGCCCAGCTTATTGCCTGACACCTAGCAATTCTCTGTGCTTGATTTGTTCTGACCTTTCTGATCCTCATCTCCTCTTTGATTCTGGCCTCCTCCTCTGACAGTGACTTGATAAGTTAAGAAATAATCCTTATCTAAATATGTCCCCAAGGCTTTAAAGTATCTGGGCCAGGTTCAGCTTAACCAATGGCTATTTTCCAGACTCTTCCCACTGGTCCCTCAAAACCAGTTCTGAATCTTGGTTCCCATTTAAATTTGAAGAAGCCAACTGCAGCAATTGCCAGGAATACCTTCCTAAAAACCTATAAATGTAGGTTAGAATGAACGGTAGCTTTCTCTGCAGTCAATATAGATAGTTAACCATTCTTTTTGACCTCCAGAAAACATTAAGCAAAGAGATTCAACCAAAGGCTGATATTAAGAATCTTAAATTGTATAATTGGAGTTTCTTTTAATATATTTAAAGTGAGACATACCCTTTAATGTCTTATAAGTAGAGACACTGCATCGGCTACAATGCACGGGAACAAAGGCAACTTGCCTCATCAAATGACAAGATAGATGAAATCAAACTCTAGCCATATGCCAAAATAAAATATCTTGAGTACCAGTTGAAAAAAAAAAAGAAAGAAAATAAATAATCCTTAGAGCATGTTGGATGGCAATAACGTATGATTATCTCAAAACATATATCTAACTCCTGGTGGAGTTAACCAGCTAATCAAGATATGCAGCTCATTCATCCAGCTAATCCAAAATATCTAACAAATCACTAGACTGTGAACTTCAGAAACTATGGCTCCCTGGAACATGTATCTTTGCTTCAAAATTTACCCAGAACTCTGTCCTACCAATAGTACATAGTCTATTTGGTAACATGAATCTAGACTTTTTCCAGTTATTTGGAACTGCTGTTCTTGCTAACCCTCTAGTAAGGCCGGGATCTCAACTCAGGATGCTCTTGGATATGGATCAATGAACTTCCCAAAAGATAACAATTCAAGAGTCAGAGGCGTTTTCATGTCATTTGGTATAGTAAGTACTCCGAGACTACTGGGCTCTGAACACAAAGTTCACAATTCTGTTATATGTGTGCATAATTGCCCTTCTGCAAGTGTCTTCTTGAGATAAGATTGGCTTTAAAAATATTTCTAAACCTAGGTATAGAATTCCTTCATTAAACTGTGAGTTCCCTGAGGTCAGGGAATGTGTCTCTTTTCATTTTTATCCTCGGGATTTAGCATGCTAAGTGAACATTTAATTCACTGAATTCATTTATTGAATTCTGGCTCAACTTGGAGATTGATTTTTCAGATATTCTCATGAAAAAGTGACAATAATTCTGAGAAGAGATTTTCCTGGCAGGCTGCTGCAAAAGTCTCTGTGAATAATTCCTAGGAGCTAAACTGGGATTGTTTGCTTCTTTGTTTTCCTTTTTTCTTTCTTAAAAAAAGCTGGAGAATAATATTACTATGATGATCTCTATTTTTTTTTTTTACTTATTTTAGCATTTTTTGCCAGAAACGAGTGCAGCTGAAGCACTAACCAGCAATCTGTGGTTTTCCTGATGTTTCTGGTTCTCATCTTACGATTGCATTGTCAAGTTTTTGTAATAATTTTTTGATACATGAATTTATTCATATTAGGAGAGGGGGACTTTTAGCAAATCCTTTATACTCTCGCTACTGACAGAAAGGTTTAGAGGTTAGTTATCAAGTGTCTTGGGATCAGATATAAGCAACTGTTTGAAACTACAACAGTCTCTTTTGACATAAAACATCTGAAGCATAGTGGCTACGCATGTGAATCTGATATAGTGGCAGAGAGCCCTACATGATGGAAGAAACCAGACTGTTTATTCCCAATGATGCCTGTTTCCTGGTCCATACCTGAATCCTGCCTCGTGTTTCTTCAGTCTTGTGAATCTTGTGGTTCCTAGTGTTTCCTCTCAGCCTAAACTGACCAATTACATCCTGTGATGTCCGTTAATAATCCAGTGAGAGGATGTTTTAGTTGTGCAGGGAAATCTAATGGCACTCCAGGAAATTTTCATCCAATTCTCACCTGTCTATACCACTAGCATATCAAACTTAAGATGCCCAAAACAGATCTCAGCTTCCATTCCAAACTTATTCCTCCCTGCATTCCATATTTTCCTAGTATATAACCATATCCTCTCATTATTGAGGCTTAAAATAGCAGGGTAATCTTGGGCCTTTCTCTTTCCCTTACCTCCCTCATCCAATCAGTGACTAAACCCTGCTGATTTTCCCTCTTTCATATGCCTCTAATTAAAATTTACTTCTCATTTCTAATGCTACTATTATCCACTCAATTAATTAATATAATAAACATTCATTAGGTACATACTTCTGTCAGGCACCTTGGTAAGGGTTGAGGATGCAAAGATGCATATAACCTACTCTCTACTCTCAATTATCTTCCAGTGTTATGGATATTAGTATAGAAGTCTGAGAGTGAAGTGAGGCAGACCTGAGAGAATGGTCAATTCTCCCTGGGGTTGGTGAGAAAAGTCTTCAGAAAGGACCTAAAAATTGAACTGACTGTGTATACTATTATTCAATTAAAAGTCTAAACCTAGACAAATACCATATGATATCACTTATATGTGGAATCTAAGATATGACATAATGAACTTACCCATGAAACAGACACAGACTCACAGACATAGAGAACAGACTTGTGGTTGCCAAGGGGGAGGGAGGAGGGGGAGGAATGGATTGGGAGTTTGGGATTAGCAGATGCAAACTATTATATATAGAATAGATAAACAACAAGGTCCTACTGTATAGCACAGGGAACTATATTCAATATCCTGTGATAAACCATAATGGAAAAAATATTTTAAAAAGAATGTATATATATATATAGTACACATTGTTGTACAGCAGAAACTAACACAACATTGTAAATCAACTATACTTCAATAAAATAAATTTTTTAGAAAGTCTAAATATAGAACTGAAGATGGGGGAAAGGTAATCAAGGCAGGGAAAAAATACTGAAAGAATAATGTGCAACAGAAAGGCAATTTGGTAGAGATAAAGCTGGGAAAGTAAGCAGGAGACAGTTCATGGAGGGCCTTGCATGCCATGCAAGGAAGATTCTACTTCATCTAGTCGGTAATGTAAAGCCATGGAAGAATTTTAAGCAAGATAGTATTTCTTTCAGAAAAAACAGATTTCTATTCCGAAATACAACTGTGGTGACAGATTAGTAAATGGATTAGAGATGTAACAAGATTTGAAGTAGAAAGATTAGTTAGAAGATTATAGAAGTATTGCAAGAGAATGATGATTAGGGTCTAAAGTAAGTCTGTAATAATAAAGATTAAGAAGAAAGGACAGTTAAAGTTCAGGGGGTGGTCAAGTTCATAATTCCTGTCTAGTGTCTGTTCTGGGTCACATTAACTGAGATTGAAAACATAGGAAGGGAATTAGAAAAAATAACTTCATCTTTAAAGACACTGAATTTGAGATGTGCATGGGTATATATGAGGATAAATTCAGCAGGAAATCCTGAATCAACTGAAGTTCAGGAGAAAGACAGTGACCTGGATTTGGGAATCACTGGTGCATAAGTAATATTATAAGCCTTATAAGAATGCTTAACATTACTCATTATGTTAGTTAGAAGTTGGTGTAGCTACAAGTGACAGAAAGTCCAAAATAACAAGCAGTTTAAATAAAAAGGAATTTATTTCTCTTTACAAAGGCAAACAGTTCAGGGTAGATAGAGTAGCTTCTCAAAGTCATGAGGAATATAGGCTCCTTCCATGGGCAGCTCCATCATTCTCAAGCCATGGCCATTACTTCATAGGCCAAGATAACTGCTTGAGCTCCAGCCATCATACCTGCATTCCAGCAAGCATGAAGGAAAGATAGAAGAAATACCCCTTTCCTGTAAGAGTGCTTTCTGAACACTGCATACAATATTTCCACCTAATTTCCACTGGCCAGGCACTTTGAATGGAGTCATGAGTAAGGGAATCAGGTTGCAGGGAGTTGAGGAGTAAATATAGGGAAGAAAATGGAGACAGCAAGTAAATAAGACACTTGGTAAATTTACCTTTAAAGAAAGAAGAGAAAGTGAAAGCCATAGATACAGGAATCTGTTTTATTTTTACATTGGGAGAGGCTTATGTGTATAAAATACTGTAGATGAGCCATTAGAAATAAAAAAACAGAAGAGATAGTTCAGCTAATAGAATAAGGTTATCATTTCAGAGAAAGCAGAAGGAAATAGGAGGAAGATGACAAGTGAAAAATCAAACTTGAACAGAAGAAACTGCTCTTTCTAGGACTGGAGGAAAATTTGAGCTCAGGTCTGGCATTTCAGAGGTTGAATGTTTCCAGTGTTTGAGTTCTGGCACATTTTTAAAATGAAGAAATGCCAAAAAAAAAAAAAAAAAAAAAAAAGGGACTTCTCTGGTGGTACAGTGGTTAAGAATCCGCCTGCCAGTGAAGGGGACACGGGTTCGAGCACCAGTCTGGGGAGATCCCACATGCTGTGGAGCAACTAAGCCTGTGCGCCACAGCTACTGAGTCTGCACTCCAGAGCCCACAAGCCACAACCACTGACCCTGCGTGCCACAACTACTGAAACCTGCGCACTCTAGGACCCGTGTGCCACAACTACTGAGCCCACATGCTGCAACTACTGAAGCCCGCACTCCTAGAGCCCGTGCTCTGCAACAAGAGAAGTCAGCGCAATGAGAAGCCCGCTCGCCGCAACTAGGGAAAGCCCGCATGCAGCAACAAAAACCCAACACAGCCAAAAATAAATAAATAAATAAATACATTTTAAAAAGGAAGAAATGCCAAAACACAGCTACAAAAACAGTAAGGCTTCTTTTCCAACACTTAATAATTTAGTGGTAAGACTACCTTACTTTTAGTCATTGCTCGCAGTATATACCAAGGATTTCCTTTTTTCTGTACTTTTGCTCACATTATTCCCCATCTGGATTGCAACCTCAACACCTACTTAAAGTCCAAAATCAAACTCTAGTGTCCTTCCTCTAGGCCTCCTCTGGCCCCTTAACTAGAAGTTATTTCTTCATCCTCTGAACTTCTTGAGCACTTACATGTACCTCTCTTCTATCACTTATATTTTTCAATCTTGTATTTATAGTTAATTACATATAGGATTTGTCTTCTTTTATAGTAATTGCTTTGTCAAATTTGGGTCCTCATTAAGTTCATTCATCTATCTCCCACACCACTAGAATAGCTCTGGACTGGAAACTAACAAAAAAAATATTTATACAGTCAATGAAGGCACCAAGGTGCTCTCATCATGAATCTTGATCAATTTCAAAATTGACCATTAGCTTCTCCAAAACATAGCGCCCATCCCTAGGCTTTCCAAGTGAATCTCTAAGTCAAACACCTGAAGTAATATATGATTTCTCTTTGTCTAAATACAAATAACTCTTTCTTTAAACAAAAGCAAGTCAGAAGTCAAAAGTATGGACAACTTTAAGCAAAGGAATTCAATCTCATTACAAAACCATTTGCTGAATGTCTGGCCCACCTTGGCAGTAGCACAAACACCAAGAACCCACTGATGTCCAAACTCAAGCAACATGGTGTTGCAGCCAACAGACAGGAAGCAGCAGTTGCAGCTGCAGGAAGACCATGCTGTGATGTGACATTCTAAAACATAACGGCTCAGTTTGAACTTACAACTTCATGAATCTGTTAAGCCAAAAAGGAGAGTGAGAACACAGTGCAATAAGTGACACCAGATAAGAACATCAAGGTACAGCCGTTCAGATATAACGAAAGGGTCTGTGGGTAAGAGATGGATCATGCCAATCACTCCCATCCTCACAAAATATCTGTATAGAAGCCACATGTACTTGCAAGAAATTAGGTCATATTTTCCCCCTTTTTATAAACCACAAAAGTATGGCAAATTATAACCATTTTATACTCACACAGAAACAGCCAGGCGAGAACATTTTAGAAAATGCCAGTATTTCTTTTCTACGCTGAGGCGAGAAAAAAGAAAACTTGAAGAAATACATGGTGGTATTTATTAAAGGCTCTGCTTATAATATTGGGGTTTACTAAAATCAGATATTTAAAAAATCATCATCTAATAAATCCAACAGAAAAAGCTAATGTGCACTGGAATCAAGACTTAGTCCTTGCTGAAGAATTAAGCTGAAATAGCTTAATTAATTTGTTCTTCTGATTAAAAAATAAAGGTGGGAGTCTAAGTACCTAATATAAATATAATAACTAATTTTTCCTTTTGGAATAAAATATAATTAAAAATTATAAAGCCAAACTCAGGAAATAGTTTTAGTTTAGTGATTCCTTTTTAATGCCTGTACCTATAAAGACACTTGTACAGTCACAGAATTTTAGAAATTTAATGATCTGATAAATCAGTTGCTTTATGCATTTCAACCCCTTACACACAATGGCATTCCATAAATGTATGTTGAAAGAATGAATGGATGAATAAATGTATGGTTAATCTAACCAATATGACATTTTTCATATGAGAAAAAAAATTTTTCCAAGAAAGTGAAAAGACCAAAATCATGCAGCTAGTGGGAAATCCAGGATTAGAAATGAGGTTTCCTGAGGTTTTCTTTTTTTTTCTTTAAAACAAAGCTTTTATTTATTTATTTATTTTAAGAAATTTATTTTATTTATTTGTTTATTTATTTTTGGCTGCGTTGGGTCTTTATTGCTGCGCGTGGGCTTTCTCTAGTTGCAGCGAGCGGGGGCTACTCTTCATTGCGGTGTGTGGGCTTCTCATTGCGATGGCTTCTCTTGTTGCGGAGCACGAGCTCTAGGCACGCAGGCTTCAGTAGTTGTGGCGCACGGGCTTAGTTGTTCCGCGGAATGTGGGATCTTCCCGGACCAGAGATCGAACCAGTGTCCCCTGCATTGGCAGGCGGATTCTTTTTTTTTTAAATTAATTAATTAATTTATTTATTTTTGGTTGTGTTGGGTCTTCATTGCTGCATGTGGGCTTTCTCTAGTTGCGGCGAACAGGGGCTACTCTTCGTTGCGGTGCGCGGGCTTCTCCTTGAGGTGGCTTCTCTTATTGTGGAGCATGGGCTCTAGGCACGCGGGCTTCAGTAGATGTAGCACACGAGCTCAGTAGTTGTGGCTCGCAGGCTCTACAGTGCAGGCTCAGTAGTTGTGGCGCATGGGCTTAGTTGCTCCATGGCATGTGGGATCTTCCCAGACTAGGGCTCGAACCCATGTCCCCTGCATTGCCAGGCGGATTCTTAACCCTGCACCACCAGGGAACTCTCCTGAGGTTTTCTTTCATAGGAGCATAAGGGGAGGAGATCTAAATCCTTAGGCACCTATCAGGGCACCACTTTAGCTACTGTCTTTAGAGATGCTAGAGGCTATGTGTCAGGAGACAGCAAGCAAACACCCTGTATTAGCCAAAGTTTACATTTACCATTGCCATGCTACCGTCTTTTCTTGAACAATTATTAAACTATTATTCAACAATAGAGTTGGAAATGACCTCACTCATTCAACAAGATTTATTTATTGAGCATCTACACTGTGCCAGACACTGTTCTGGGTGCTGGAGATACATCAGAGGACAAGAGAGACAAAATTTTTGTCCTGATGGAATTTATATTCTAGTGATCTTAGAGATGAAAATTCCCTCCATTTTTAAAAAAAAAAATTTATTGAAAAATGGTTGATTTACAGTGTTTTATTAGTTTCAAGTATACAGCAAAGTGATTCAATTATACATACATATTATATATATATATGTCTTTTCCATTATAGGTTATTACAAGATATTAAATACGGTTCCCTGTGCTATACAGTAGGTCCTTGCTGCCTCTGCTTTTTAATAGATGTGACCCTCCTGCCCCCAACAGGTGAAGTGACTTACCTACACCACAAAGCAATCTTGTAATAGGGCTGAACTTGGAACTCAGGTCCCCTAGTGAACTTCACTTACCACTATGCCATGCCAGCTTACAAGCACAACCTGACGAGACTGAACCAGGAAGAAATAGAAACGATAAACAGACCAATCACAAGCACTGAAATTGAAACTGTGATTTAAAAACTTCCAACAAACAAAAGCCCAGGACCAGATGGTTTCACAGGCGAATTCTACTAAACATTTAGAGACTAGCTAACACCTATCCTTCTCAAACTCTCCCAAAATGTAGCAGAGGGAGGAACACTCCCAAACTCATTCTACGAGGCCACCATCACCCTGATACCAAAACCAGAGAACGATGTCACAAAGAAAGAAAACTACAGGCCAATATCACTGGTGAATATAGATGCAAAATACCTCAACAAAATACTAGCAAACAGAATCCACCACCACATTAAAAGGATCATACACCATGATCAAGTGGGGTTTATCCCAGGAATGCAAGGATTCTTCAATATATGCAAATCAATCAATGTGATACACCATATTAACAAATTGAAGGAGAAAAAACATATGATCATCTCAATAGATGCAGAGAAAGCTTTTGACAATATTCAACAACCATTTATGATAAAAACCCTCCAGAAAGCAGGCATAGAGGGAACTTTCCTCAACATAATAAAGGCCATATATGACAAACCCCAGCCAATATCATGCTCAATGGTGAAAAACTGAAACCGTTTCCACTAAGATCAGGAACAAGACAATGTTGCTCACTTTCACCACTATTATTCAACATAATTTTGGAAGTTTTAGCCACAGCAATCAGAGAAGAAAAAGAAATAAAAGGAATCCAAATCAGAAAAGAAGAAGTAAAGCTATCACTGTTTGCAGATGACATGATACTATACATAGAGAATCCTAAAGATGCTACCAGAAAACTCCTAGAGCTAATCAATAAAATTTGTAAAGTAGCAGGATACAAAATTAATGCACAGAAATCTCTTGCACTTCTATACACTAATGATGAAAAATCTGAAAGTGAAATTAAGGAAACACTCCCGTTTACCACTGCAACAAAAAGAATAAAATACCTAGGAATAAACCTACCTAAGGAGACAAAAGACCTCTATGCAGAAAATTATAAGACACTGATGAAAGAAATTGAAGATGATACAGATAGATGGACAGATATACCGTGTTCTTGGATTGGAAGAATCAACATTGTGAAAATGACTCTACTACCCAAAGCAATCTACAGGTTCAATGCAATCTCTATCAAGCTACCACTGGCATTTTTCACAGAGGTAGAACAGAAAATTTCACAATTTGTTTGGAAACACTAAAGACCCCAAATACCCAAAGCAACCTTGAGAAAGAAAAACGGAGCTGGTGGAATCAGGCTCCCTGACTTCAGACTATACTACAAAGCTACAGTAATCAAGAGAGCATGGTACTGGCACAAAAACAGAAATATAGACCAATGGAACAGGATAGAAAGCCCAGAGATAAACCCACGCACATATGGTCAACTTATCTTTGATAAAGGAGGCAAGAATATACAATGGAGAAAAGTACCCCTCTTCAATAAGTGGTGCTTGGAAAACTGGACAGCTACATGTAGAAGAATGAAGTTAGAACACTCCCTAACACCATACACAAAAATAAACTCAAAATGGATTAAAGACCTAAATGTAAGGACAGACACTATCAAAATCTTAGAGGAAAACACAGGCAGAACACTCTATGACATAAAACACAGCAAGATCCTTTTTTCACCAACCTTCTAGAGAAATGGAAATAAAAACAAAAATAAACAAATTTGGACCTAATGAAACTTAAAAGCTTTTGCACAGGAAAGGAAACCATAAACAAGATGAAAAGACAACCATCAGAATGGGAGAAAATATTTGCAAATGAAGCAACTAACAAAGGATTAATCTCCAAAATTTACAAGCAGCTCATGCAGCTCAATATCAAAAAAACCATCAAGCCAATCCAAAAATGGGCAGAAGACCTAAATAGACATTTCTCCAAAGAAGATATACAGAGTGCCAACAAACACATGAAAGGATGCTCAACATCACTAATCATTAGAGAAATGCAAATCAAAACTACAATGAGGTATTACCTCACACCAGTCAGAATGGCCATCATCCAAAAATCTACAAACAATAAATGCTGGAGAGGGTGTGGAGAAAAGGGAACTCTCTTGCACTGTTGGTAGGAATGTAAATTGATACAGCCACTATGGAGAACAGTATGGAGGTTCCTTAAAAAACTAAAAATAGAACTACCATACGACCCAGCAATCCCACTGCTGGGCATATACCCTGAGAAAACCATAATTCAAAAAGAGTCATGTACCACAATGTTCATTGCAGCTCTATTTACAATAGCCAGGACATGAAAGCAACCTAAGTGTCCATTGACAGATGAATGGATAAAGAAGATGTGGCACATATATACAATGGAATATTATTCAGCCATAAAAAGAAATGAAACTGAGTTATTTGTAGTGAGGTGGATGGACCTAGAGACTGTCATACAAAGTGAAGTAAGTCAGGAAGAGAAAAACAAGTAATGTATGCTAACACATATATATGCAATCTAAAAAAAAAATGTTTTTGATGAACCTAGGGGCAGGACAGGAATAAAGACACAGAGGCAGACAATGGACTTGAGGACACGGGAAGGGGGAAGGGTAAGCTGGGATGAAGTGAGAGAGGGGCATAGACATATATACACTACCAAAAGTAAGATAGATAGCTAGTGCGAAGCAGCTGCATAGCACAGGGAGATGAGCTCAGTGCTTTGCGACCACCTAGAGGCGTGGGATAGGGAGGGTGGGAGGGAGACGCAGGAGGGAGGAGATATGGGGATATATGTATATGTATAGCTGATTCACTTTGTTATAAAGCAGAAACTAACACAACACTGTAAAGCAATTATACTCCAATAAAGATGTTAAAAAATAATAAAAAATAAAATAAAATAAATTAGACCCACTGCTTTCCAATCTCTCATTCTCTTTCTCTCTGTCCCTCCCTCCTTCTCTCTGTCTCCTCCTCTCTCTCCCCTTTCTCCCTCCCTCTCTCCCTTCCTCCTCCCCTCTCATCATCCCAGGCCACTCTGTATCAGCATCACACTTGCAATGAATTGCCAAGGTTTTGAATCACTATATGACAATAATATAAAACATATAATTAATATAATTATAGAACCTAGCTACTTTTAAGACTATGTCTCTGAAATTGCTTAAATCTGGAGCAAGGGAAGCAAAAGAAAAAAATACGAAGGAAGGTAGGAAGAAAAGGAGAGGGATAGGAAGGAGGGAGGAGGCTAGGAGGAAAACCGAGCAAGCAATGCCTTAAAAATGCACACAAACTGCAAATAATCAAGTTTCTAACGCTCTGCCAAAATGTTGATTGCTATAGTTTAAAGAGGAAAATTACAGTCAGATACAAATTTCCTAGATCTAACTTGAGAGTGAAAGGCAATTAAAAATGTAGGGACACTTTCATAAACAAAACACCCTTTACTATTTGGATGCTTATAACCCTAGAAGCATTATTTCAGTGATTTTCTTGTTTCTCAACTAAAATATTTAGAAAAACAGAACATGAATGATACAAATAGGGCCTTTCTTTAGAACCTCAATTTATATTGTAGGGGTAGTCATAACATTCATGAATAAACATTCTAAATGGCAGAACTGGAAACTAGCTCTTTGAACCCAAATCTGTTGATCATCAATTTCATTTCACTGCATTTCTTATGTTTGAAAATATTAATGTTCCTACATAAAAATTAAATGGATTATATTCAAAGAAGAGGAAATATGTACAAAATTCAAAACACCTTTTAAAATGTGAAAAGAACATTTCCATTTCATCTGGGATCATAGCATTGAACAAAAGCCAACTGTACTGATGTGATAAAGAGCAATTAAACCAAACAGGCATTTAGAATAATATATATTACAAAGAAAAAGTCAGTTGACTAATAAATTCAATAAATTTGTTTCTGCTTTTGTTTTGCTTTGCGTTTTGTTCTATATCCACTCAAACCATTTTGCGTTTAGCAAGTGTGAATGGTTACAGACTATTTTTTAAAGTTTACTGAAAGTTTTGAGCTATCTTTCTTTTGTAAAAATAAGCAGTCAACAAAAAATAAAGTGCATAAGATTCTTTAAAATACTGAGCACTAGGCTTAATGCTTTAATTATCTAAAAAGAATGGGAAACGTTAATTAAATCCAACCCATATTTCCTAATTTTAAAAAGAAATAGACCGGGCTTCCCTGGTGGCGCAGCTGTTGAGAGTCCACCTGCCAATGCAGGGGACACGGGTTCAAGCCCTGGTCTGGGAAGATCCCACATGCCATGGAGCAACTGGGCCTGTGAGCCACAACTACTGAGCCTGCGCGTCTGGAGCTTGTGCTCCGCAACAAGAGAGGCCGCGACAGTGAGAGGCCCGTGCACCGCGATGAAGAGTGGCCCCTGCTTGCCGCAACTAGAGAAAGCCCTCACACAGAAACGAAGACCCAACACAGCCAAAAATAATTATAAAAAAAAAACAAAAAAAAATTAAAAGAAAAAGAAATAGACCATAAGTATACATAATTTTTGTCATGCAAAAAGCTTGAGAATACTACAAAATGCTTTTTCACATTTTACTCAGCATTCCAAATCTAGGGACGGCTCAGATTATTTCTCTAAAAATTTACTTAAAAGTGAGGCCTTTTTTGGTATTGAAGAAGTATGCTCTAGGTTATCTAATTGAAATTTCCACATAATTTAAACTATAAGGTTAAATATTAAAACTTAGTGTTAAATTTCAACCCATTTAAAGACAGGAATAAGAGGGAATTCCCTGGCAGTCCAGTGGTTAGGACTCTGTGCTTTCACTGCCGAAGGCCTGGGTTCAATCCCTGGTGGGGGAAAGATCCCACAAGCCTGCAAGCTGCATTCTGTGGTCAAAAAAAAAAAAAAAAAAAAAAGGATGCTCATTATCACTACTATAAGTTAGCATTTTTCTGGAAATGTTAGTCAATTAAATAAGATAAAGAGAAAAGGGAAAATACATTGCAAAGAAAGAGGTATTTACTACTATTCACAGGTAGTATCATTATCTACTAGAAAATTCATGAGAATCAACTGCATGAACTATTAAAATGAATATGAGAGTTTAGGAGAGTGACTGGTGAGAGCAATAGCATATAAATATATAAAATGAATAAAAACATAAAGGAAGGAAATATCCTATTCAAAGCTGGAACAAGACATTATAAAATACTTAATATTGAACCTATGAAGTATCCAGGAAGAAGAATTCAATATTCTACTATCAAATATAAAAGAATACGTGTACAGATGCAAGGAGGTATTTATCTCCTTAATATTGACTCTCATAAATCATTAACAGAAAAGAACAAAAGAATTCAAAAATGAGAAAAGACATAAATAGAAAAACGAAAAGGAATATTAAATACCAACAAACATTTGAAAACAATTCACTGGTGATGGAAATAAAATATATCCTAGTTATTAAATTACAAACATAAAATCATGTTAACACTCACATAGCTGGGGGTATCACAAATGACTGCATCTTTCTGAAGGGTACTTTGGAAGTGTCAGACAAATCCCTCTGAATTGTCCATTCCCTTTAATTCAAACATTCTACATTTATGGGTTTCAAGGAAATAACCTTATCTATATATAAGTATAATGTTTATAAATTGTTCTTCCCAACATTACTTACAATTATGAAAAATTGGAAATAATCTGAACATTCAACCATATATGATTAGCTAACTAAGTTATTCGTTTATTTGATGAATACCACAGACATTAAAAATGACAAAAAGCGGAGGAGTGGTTCAAGATGGCGGAGTAGAAGGACGTGCGCTCACTCCCTCTTGCTAGAGCACCAGAATCACAACTAAATGCTGAACAATCATTGACAGGAAGACACTGGAACTCGCCAAAAAAGATACCCCACATCCAAAGACAAAGGAGAAGCCACAGTGAGATGGTAGGAGGGACGCAATCACAATAAAATAAAATCCCGTAACTGATGGGTGGGTGACTCACAAACTGGAGAACACATACCACAGAAGTCCACCCACTGGAGTGAAGGTTCTGAGCCCCACGTCTGGCTTCCCAACCTGGGGGTCTGGCAATGGGAGGAGGAATTCCTAGAGAATCAGACTTTGAAGGCTAGTGGGATTTGATTGCAGGACTTCGACAGGACTGGGGAAAACAAAGACTCCACTCTTGGAGGGCACACACAAAGTAGTGTGTGCATCGGGACCCAGGGGAAGGAGCAGTGACCCCATAGGAGACGGAACCAGACCTACCTGCTGGTGTTGGAGGGTCTCCTGCAGAGGCAGGGGGCAGCTGTGGCTCACTGCAGAGACAAGGACACTGGCAGCAGAAGTTCTGCAAAGTACTCCTTGGCGTGAGCCCTCCTAGAGTCCACCATTAGCCCCACCAAAGAGCCCAGGTAGGCTACAGTGTTGGGTCGCCTCAGGCCAAACAACCAACAGGGAAGGAACCCAGCCCCACCCTTCAGCAGACAAGCGAATTAAAGTTTTACTGAGCTCTGCCCACCAGAGCAGCACCCAGCTCTACCCACCACCAGTCTCTCCCATCAGGAAACTGGCACAAGCCTCTTAGATAGGCTCATCCACCAGAGGGCAGACAGCAGAAGCAAGAGCTATAATTCTGCAGCCTGTAGAACAAAAACCACATTCACAGAAAGATAGACAAAATGAAAAGGCAGAGGACTATGTACTAGATGAAGGAACAAGATAAAACCCCAGAAAAACAATTAAATGAAGTGGAGATAGACAACCTTCCAGAAAAAGAATTCAGAATAATGATAGTGAAGATGATTCAGGACCTCGGAAAAAGAATGGAGGCAAAGATCGAGAAGATGCAAGAAATGTTTAACAAAGATCTAGGAGAATTAAAGAACAAACAAACAGATCTGAACAATACAATAACTGAAATGAAAAATACACTATACTACCCAAAGCAATCTACAGATTCAATGCAATCCCTATCAAACTACCAATGGCATTTTTCACAGAACTAGAACAAAAAATCTTAAAATTTGTATGGAGACAAAAAAGACCCCAAAGCCGAAGCAGTCTTGAGGGAAAAAAACGGAGCTGGAGGAATCAGACTCCCTGACTTCAGACTATACTACAAAGCTAAGGTAATCAAGACAATATAGTACTGGCACAAAAAAAGAAACATAGATCAATGGAACAGGATAGAAAGCCCGGAGATAAACCCACACATCTATGGCCAACTAATCTATGACAAAGGAGGCAAGGATATACAATGGAGAAAAGACAGCCTCTTCAATAAGTGGTGCTGGGAAAACTGGACAGCTACATGTAAAAGAATGAAATTAGAACACTCCCTAACACTATACACAAAAATAAACTCAAAATGGATTAGAGACCTAAATGTAAGGCCAGACACTATAAAACTCTTAGAGGAAAACATAGGAAGAACACTCTTTGACATAAATCACAGCAAGATCTTTTTTGATCCACCTCCTAGAGTAATGGAAGTAAAAACAGAAATAAACAAATGGGACCTAATGAAACTTAAAATCTTTTGCACAGCAAAGGAAACCATAAACAAGACGAAAAGACAACCCTCAGAACGGGAGAAAATATTTGCAAACGAATCAATGGACAAAGGATTAATCTCCAAAATATATAAACAGCTCATGCAGCTCAATATTAAAAATACAAACAACCCAATCAAAAATGGGCAGAAGACCTAAATAGACATTTCTCCAAAGAAGACATACAGATGGCCAAGAAGCACATGAAAAGCTGCTCAACATCACTAATTATTAGAGAAATGCAAATCAAAACTACAATGAGGTATCACCTCACACCAGTTAGAATGGGCATGATCAGAAAATCTACAAACAACAAATGCTGGAGAGGGTGTGAAGAAAAGGGAACCCTCTTGCACTGTTGGTGGGAATGTAAATTGATACAGCCACTATGCAGAACAGTATGGAGGTTCCTTAAAAACTAAAAATACAATTACCATATGACCCAGCAATCCCACTACTGGGCATATACCCAGAGAGAACCATAATTCAAAAAGACACATGCACCCCAATGTTCATTGCAGCACTATTTACAATAGCCAGGTCATGGAAGCAACCTAAATGCCCATCAACAGACGAATGGATAAAGAAGATGTGGCACATATATACAATGGAATATTACTCAGCCATAAAAAGGAACGAAATTGGATCATTTGTAGAGACTGTCATACAGAGTGAAGTAAGTCAGAAAGAGAAAAACAAATATAGTATATTAACGCATATATGTGAATCTAGAAAAATGGTACAGATGAACCAGTTTGCAGGGCAGAAATAGAGACACAGATGTAAAGAACAAACATATGGACACCAAGGGGGAAAGTGGTGGGTGTGGGGGTGAGATGAATTGGGAGATTGGGATTGACATGTATACACTAATATTTATAAAATAGATAAATAATAAGAACCTGCTGCATTAAAAAAAAGTTTAAAAAATGACAAAAAGTGTTAAGTATATTTCAAGTGTAAAAGCATATAAAATAATAATTCTATTTTTGCTTATTCATAGATACACTTTTTCCTTACTTATTGAATAAATTATGTTGAACATGTGTTTATATCTTCTCAATGCCTCAGAGTCATTTTCTATTAATTCACTGATCATTTATCATTAGTGAATATATATTAATATATTGATTATTAATAATTAATTCATAATTTGTCAACTATTATACTGGTCTATAAAAGTGACCTCTAGGTGACCTTAGAAGCTACTAAAGGGTATAATTTTATATAACCTCTTACTAAATGACATCAGAGGGTTCTCTCCCATCTCATCTCCCAAGTAGGTGAGAGCCAGGGAAACAGAAGCTTAGGCTGAAAGTTCCTATCTCAAGCACAGAGGTGGGCATTATTTTTTTTTCAATAAATTTATTTTATTTATTTATTTATTTATTTTTGGCTGCATTGGGTTTTCATTGCTGTGCGCAGGCTTTCTCTAGTTGTGGTGAGCAGGGGCTACTCTTCATTGCGGTGAGCGGGCTTCTCATTGTGGTTGCTTCTCTTGTTGTGGAGTACGGGCTCTAGGCACGCGGGCTCAGTAGTTGTGGCACACGGGCTTAGTTGCTCCACGGCATGTGGGATCTTCCTGGACCAGGGCTTGAACCCATGTCCCCTGCATTGGCAGGCGGATTCTTAACCACTGAGCCATCAGGGAAGCCCAAGGTGGGCACTATTTACCTAAGGGATACAGTGCCTGGAGCCCAAGGTAAAATTAAAAATGTTTCATCTTGGAAACAGGCTAAACCAATATGTCATACAAACCATCCAAATCCAACAGAGAGAAATTCTGGGCATGAAATCAACACGATGAAAACTGTGGAGTAAACTTTAAAGCAAAGGGTTAGAACAGTCTAGAGTAATTTCCTAAGCCAAGTATTTGCCTCTGCAGTGGGGACTTTTTATGCCTCTGTCACTCAAGATGAGAAATAAACTATGACCTAAAGTGTTCAACTTAGAGGCACACACATACTGCTCTGCTTTTTAAGTTTTTAGATTTTATCATTATATTTTTTTCCCTCTTTTCCTCTACAACCTGCCACTTATGCTGTCAGTGTGGCTTCCTTTTTTTCTGAACATTCTCTCTTTTTATTTGCTTCTTAGCATCTGCTAGAGACTGGAAAATCACAGAGCCAAGTATGTTTGAATGCCTTTAGTACCAAACAAAAACCAGTGATGATAAAAATGATGGCATTAGAAAATCACCATTTTGCAACCATTATACTAATAATTTGTTCTAAGAATCATCAACAGTCAGTAATACTGTTGGGTGATATATGAAGAATGATATACTATATTTACATAGTATCGAAGCATTTCTCCACAAATTACCTATTAATTACAAACAGTGGAGCAAACCAGCAGACATCATTTTAAAATCAAAGTTAACATCACTGGTGATGGGAAATGTGATTTAGCTTAAAGGACACAACATTTCTTCTACGATATTCCTGCCAAAAATGCATAACCTGAATTTAAACATGAGGAAACATAAGATGAATACAAACTGAGGTACATTCTACAAAACATATGGCCTATAATCTTTGAAAATATCAATATCATAAGAGACAAAGAGGGCTGAGGTAACATTCTAATTAGAGACTAAAGTCAAATGACAACTGAATGTGTGATCCTGCGTTGCTAAAAAGGACATTATTGGGACATTACTGGAGCAACTGGCAAAATTTGAATATAAACTATTGCTAGATAATAGTATTATGCCTATTATCTAAAAGAAAGTATGATTAAGGAAAAGTGGCAAAATGTTAACAACTGGTGAATATGTGTGAAGGATAATTGGAGTTCTTTGTGCTATTCTTAAAGTGATTCTGTAAGTTTGAAATTATTTCAAATTAAATTTTTAAAATATGTAATGATAGAGCACCTACTTTCATTTCCCTGGAAAGCTTGACTGATACATATTTTGGCTAATCAGATACTTTCTTGGCTAAATACCCTTATCTTAATTAAGACAAACAGAAGTTAAATGTTGCTAATTTATAAATTCTTTATTGTTATGCACTGAGTTGAATGTATTTATTTTATTGCTACTAAATCACACTTATACATTCTTTTGAGTCATAAGTCTATACATTTGCACTATTCATGATTACTTACCAATAATGAACTAGAAATTACCTTGACAAAGGGGAAAATCTATAGACTACATAGAAACATCCAAATATATTAGCCTAGAGCTTCACATACACGATTTCATCATTCAAAATGAAATAATTATAGGTTACGCTCAAAATCAGAGAGTTGATACTTTTCTATGTGTAAGGTCATAGCAGTTGTACTGTCTAATGGTGGGAAGCAGGCAGGAGTACATAATTCAATAACATCATAAAAAATAGCCCTGAAAAGTATTTATCCAAAATTAAGAGGCCTGTCTTGGAGAAATCATCAACCTTTTTACTGACAACTTAGAGCTTCCAGTAGTTCTAGAAATAGCCACTCCTACTCAAGCTAAATAAGAAGTGGCTGTAGTGTTCTCAATTTCTACTGCAAAGAATCAATTATTCTCCAGTAAGGAGAGAAAATGCTATTAATCCACCTTTGTTGTGATTCTGACAGCAAATATTAAATATAACTGGACTAGAGAAAATATAGTCCATATGAATCTGTTGTTAATAGACAGAAATCATCCAATCTGAATGAAAGACTAACAAAATGAGTTGAGACTGAAATTATCTGCTTGATTTGACATGGTAGTAAAAACCTATCATCAGAATAGAAGTGATTTAATCATTTTATTCCTGAGACTTGCTATTTTGTTAATGTAAAAAACGTTTACCAATTAATCTGTATGCCTGAATATCTGTTTTAATTATGCAATAAATATGATAATATTTCTATTGCTGATCAAATCGAAATCGTAATGATTCTTTCCTTAAACTATAATTTTCCACAGAAACTTAATCATATATATTTGAAATAATAACAGTAGTAATACTGTAAATATAACAACTACTATTAACATTAGTTGAGCACTTACTACTGTTACTACTAATAATATTTATATAATACTATTTCTTTAACATCTTTATTGGAGTGTAATTGCTTTACAATGGTGTGTTAGTTTCTGCTGTATAACAAAGTGAATCAGCTATACATATACATATATCCCCATATCTCCTCCCTCTTGCGTCTCCCTCCCACCCTCCCTATCCCACCCCTCTAGGTGGTCACAAAGCACCGAGCTGATTTCCCTGTGCTATGCGGCTGCTTCCCACTAGCCATCTACTTTACGTTTGTTAGTGTATATATGTCCATGCCACTCTCTCACTTTGTCCCAGCTTACCCTTACCCTTCCCGTATCCTCAAGTCCATTCTCTAGTAGGTCTGCATCTTTATTCCCGTCTTTCCCCTAGGTTCTTCATGACCATTTTATTTTATTTTATTTTATTTTATTTATGCCTGTCTCTGGTGTCCATGCTGATAGCTGCGGCTCACACCCATCTCTGGAGCTCATTTAGGCGGTGCTCTGAATCCTCTCTCCTCGCGCACCCTGAAACAATGGTCTCTTGACTCTTAGGCAGTTCCAGACTTTTTCCCCCGGACTCTCTCCCGCCCCTTCAGGCTGTGTTCACACAGCCAACCCCAGTCCTCTCCCTGGGGTCTGACCTCCGAAGCCAGAGCCTCAGCTCCCAGCCCCCACCTGCCCTGGTGGGTGAGCACACAAGCCTCTCGGGCTGGTGAGTGCTGGTCAGCACCGATCCTCTGTGCGGGAATCTCTCCGCTTTGCCCTCTGCACCCCTGTTGCGGCACTCTCCTCTGTGGCTCCGAAACTCCCCCCCACCCCAGTCTCTGCCAGTGAAGGGGCTCCCTAGTGTGTGGAAACTTTTCCTCCTTCACAACTCCCTCCCAGAGGTGCAGGTGCCATCCCTATTCTTTTGTCTCTGCTTTTTCTTTTTTCTTTTGCCTTACCCAGGTATGTGGGGCATTTCTTGCCTTTGGGGAAGTCTGAGGTCTTCTGCCAGTGTTCAGTAGGTGTTCTGTAAGAGTTGTTCCACATGTAGATGTATTTCTGATGTATCTGTGGGGAGGAAGGTGATCTCCACGTCTTACTCCTCTGCCATCTTGAAGGTCTCCCCCTATATAATACTTTTATGTGCTTGACACTGTTCAAAGCCTTTTGTATGTCAATTTATTCCTTCTAACGGCCATATGAGGTAGTTACTATTATTAGCTCCATTTTTAAAATAAGGAAAGTGAAGTTAAATTACCTGCCCAAGATAAGAATCCTAGTAAGTGGTGCATCTGGAGTTTGAAACAAAGCAGCCTGGGTCTAGAGTCCACTCTTTTAACCATACAGTAAACTTCCTCAATTACTATGTTCATACACTGTGCTAAGCATTCTACAAATTTCTCCATTTTGGCTGCAAGTAACCTAAAACATTAGTTAAACTCAAACAATAAAGAAATGAGTAGAATTTGCATAAGACTTAGTTCAGAAATAAGACAAATTCAGGGTTGGTTGATTCAGCCTTTTACTGGCATCCTCAAGAAACCAGATCCTTTCCATTTCTCCACTGCTGCCTAAAATGTCTGCTTCATCCCAGAGCTTGTTTCTCCCTGGCTCTAGGAAGGCTTCCAAGAGGAAGCAGAAAGAAGCAGAAAGCAAGGTGGAATTGTATGTGCAAGATATTTGTTGGAGGAACACCTGTGAAGGATAAAGGGGAGGAAGGAAGTATAGGAGGATCTTTCAGCTCCATGTCCGTCTGGAGGACTCCTAAACAAAATGTGGTTCTGTCAGAAACTTGGAATGGCTAACAAATGACAGGTTGGCCACAACCAATATCCCCTACATATCCTAACAATTCTATGACGTTTGATGCTATGGAAACTACTGAATGGACTTAAAAGCAAGGTAAAGTGGAACAGGAGAATCAAGATGGTGGAATAGCAGGACGTGGAGCTCACCTCCTCCTACAAATACATCAAAAATACGTCTACATGTGGAAAAGCAAGGTAAAGTGAACAACCTCTCACTAAAGTCATGAACTTGTAACTTCTTTCATTGAAAATTACTTTTCATGAGAAGGAGCCAAATTATTCACTTTAACAATGATCAAATGGGAAAAATAGAATACCTCAAAATCTAAAGTCAATTTTTTTCTGGTTTCTATCAACAGAAGGTACTAATTAGAGTTTAGTATGGAGTTCATTGGAATACCTATTCTGAGGATACTCCTTCTCAGGTGCCAAAAGAGTTGCTTAACATTTTTTGAACCATCCATTCTCATCAGAATCTTAAATTATATTGCGTTTTTTAGTCTGCATATATAAATGCTTCCAAAAATATTTCCATAAGCTACCAGAATATTTAAGAATTTTCTGAGAAACTGATAACTAGCTGTTTTGTGATTGAAACAAATATAGACTTGGAGTATGAAATCCTGGACTCAGGCCATGCTTTCCAACTGTCACTTTAGTAAGCCTTGTCACCTCACTTAGCTCAGTTTCTCCATCTTCGAAATGGGAATCAATGCCCACCTCCTATATCTGTCACAAGGACTTAATGTGCTAATTAATTTCAAAGCAATTTATAAACTGTAAAGTGTTAATTATCTATAAGTTCTATATAAATATATAAACTAGTAAATGATAGACTCTATTATACACACAGAAGTACATTTACATTACAAAGCTTCAAGATACTGAGGTTGAGTGCATGCTTAATGAAGTAAACTTAAAACCTGAGGTAAAAAACTATCCACAATCATCTTTCTATATTTGGGGGGAAATGGCCTCTGGCATTTCTGGAATAGTTGTCCGGTCCAGTCAACTAGTTGATTTTTAAATTTCTTGTTTTAGCAGAAATTTTGTGGATAAAATGATAAAGGCTACACCATAGCTTCTATCAAGCCTGTCTTTCTGTGGTATACAGTAAGCTCCACCAATTTCTGTCACTACAGGAGCTATTCACAAACCACTACAATTACATAGGGTGCTATAATACCTAGGACAGTGCCTAATATTAAATCTGGAAAGTCTCAAAAGACTGTGCCTGTGGTGTTATCCATTTGCAAAAGTCAATTTGACCATGCAGTCTGTTGGTTTTATCTATTCATCTTTATTAATGCTCAAACGAGGTGTTCTGGATCAGAGACAGATTTCTCATTAATTACCTTACAGTTAATACTAAGCATGTTCCTCCTCCTTACCCCCAACCTTACCCTTGGGATGATACCATGAGAACCACGTCAAATTTCCTACTCAAGCAGCAGATATTTCATAGGTAAATGATGGCAAACAATGGATTTTCTCCATTTATATGCAGAAGAAAGATGTCATCCCTTTCCTCATGAAAAGAGAGGGTGGACAAAAAACTTTTGCTCCTTTGAGCTGAAATGGAAATGAGCCTAGATTCTTGCGTTAATCTTTAGGAATATAAACATATCTTTCCAAGAGTCAGATAAACCTTAGGTGCTTCCAGTTTTTAAGTTCTAAAGATGTCTTCAAGGGAAAAACATGGGAAATGCCTAGGAAGATGGAGCTCCAGGCTTTCTGGCACCTCAGGGCTTCACCTATGGACTTCATTTGGACTGTAATCATTTGTCCCCCTTGAATCAGAGCAATCAGCTACACAAGTGGCTACAGATCTACTTCTCATGGTATATGAACAGTAAAATGTTCCTAGGGGAAGTGAAAGCAAACATGCTCGATCTCTATATAATATACATGTCTTTTGTGTCAGAAGGCTGGAGATTTTTACAGGAGCAACAAGAAATCCAAGGAAGTTTTCTTTCCCCACAGTCATTTATTTAAAATATAAATTAGCCTACCTACTCATTCTGTTCCTAAAGTGCATGAATTTCTGGAACATATTCTTTTACTATAGTCTTATTTAAGTAACAGCAAAAAAGGAGGTGGTTTAGGAGATTTGCATCAGTCATTCAATAAACAATTTGTAAAGGGTGCTCCTCTTTCTACAGATTAAAATGTAGTTGATATACACACAAATATATATAAGTACACAAGCCACATTTATACATCAGTTTCATTCATTTTGTTCCTAGTTATTCACTCTAAAAGGACTGCTTAAATCCTGTAGTCCACTGCTATTACTGGAGCCATTATGAAAACTGCCCTGCTCATTTTCATTGCCTGGAAAGATAGATTTTTATTGCAATGATTTTTTGTCAGAGAGAGTGATGGCTTAGCAAACCAAGAGTCACGTTGTTTGAATTAACTACATAAGTGGCCAGGGACTTCTGAGTACCTTCAAGCCTTTTATAATAATATGCTTGCATCCTAGTTGCTGGGGAATGAATGCACTCCATTATTTTATTTCACTCACTATATATCAATAAAGTACAGTAATCAAAACAATAGTTACCACAGTACGGAGCTCTCTGTGGATAGTAGATGGCACTACAAGAAACTCTAAAGTGGCACATCCAAAGGCTTCTTCTAGTAATGCTCCCTCCCACATAGACTATTCTTCCCTCAAGCTCCTCAAAAACTTTAAGAGGTGAGGTTGACCTAGTCTCTTTACATTCACTCCAACAGACTGCGTTTCTGTTTTCATAGCTTCAGTTTCACCTGCATACAGTGAATCTGCATCTCACCTTCCCCATCCATTTTTACTCCCTTGATTCTGGTTGTCCGTAAGATTTTTTCCTTGAATTATCTTCTACGACCTAAAATTAGACTGTGATCAGAATGTTTCCACAACATCCCCAAATTCCTCATCACTCTCAGCATTACTCCTGATGGTGACTGGTTGCCCAGGAATCATCTTTGAAACCTCTATAATTAGCTCTATGAATCTCCTGGACTTACCACTGGTTTTACATTTTCACAGACATGGCTCTAATCTAAACACTAATCCATCCACTCTGAGGTTAACGTCACTTCCTCCTTTCTTCTAACTTCTCCCTATCAGTCTGCTCTACTATGTGATGTTCTTCTAGTCTCTCCTCTTGCTAATATCTTGCAGTTTCTCTTATAGCCTTCAAATTTAAGGATAAGGTAGTGTTACTCAAATAGCAAAAATTACACATTATCATTAAGTGGACATCTTTCATTCTCCCTCCTTTCAGTGATCCTGATGCTAGACAAACATGGAAGTATTTGTATAGTTCAAGACAAATTTCACAGCTGAATGTGTCCCTGTGATTGCCTTGCTGAGAATCATGTTATTATTTTCCAAAATTTGTGAAATTTCTTGTCCCATGGTCTCAGGCAACCAAAGATAACACAAGGAAATTAGCATAATAACGGATCTATCCAAACATATCTACCAGTGGAGAAACCATAAAGATGTAGAACCAAATGCTTTCACTAATCTGCATCGTGTTTCACAGTAATAAAGAAGCAACGAGACTGACTGTTGAATCACTGCATGGCAGATATGCAAATTTCATTTTAAAACCTCATACTCATTGAAGAAACCTTGTTAATGGAATGTTGGATAATGGAATGTTAGCCTCCCATCAAATACAGCATGAGACGACTGCTAAGGATTTTACCAAAATTAAAATCAGAGTATTTCACAGCCAAGATGGAAACCTGCCACATGTCCTCTATTAAGAACAAGGCAAATTAAAATATTAATTCAAGTGGTTGCCCATTGTGTTGAGGCATCATGAGACTGCTGACAGTTTTGCTTACAACTTAACAATACATTTCCTCACAGGACTTAAAAATAATTGAAACTTTTCCCTGTGCACTGTTCAGTAGCTTTTTCAAAGTAGCTATAAATTCTCAAAGGCTTTTTATTGCTTAGATAAAGAATATATTTTTCATATTTCAGCATACTAGATTTCTTATACTGAAAATAAGTCTTTGTGAAGAATAAAAATATTAGGGACATTTTATAATGAGGCTAGTTAAGGGAGGAGTTTTCTTTATTTCCGAAGGTAAGTGGTAGATCATCTATTGTGCTAATTACATACACTGAATATTAATTAAAGCACATGTTAGGGCTTTCTTCTTTTTGGTCAAGGTAGAGGGTTGGATGGTCTTTGTTAATTTTAGCTTTGGGACAAAAAAAAGACTGGCATGGATTAGGCAGGCATTAATTTTTTGCTTCATACAGCTTCCATAGATGATGTATTATTGTCAGGAGTTCTTTTCAAGATTTGCAAAGTATTATTAAAGTGCTCGATCTGTTCTCATAACAGAAAAGGTTTCATGTAATTTACCTGTTTCTCTGTGTAACAGACATAGCTCAAATTATAAATGAAAACTGATTATTTTATTTTTAAGTCTGGCTTCCTTTCTGCCATGACCAGTGTTTTCAAGCTAACATGCAAAACTGTCTACAGGATCAATGATCCTATTTAAAAAAAAACTTACCTTGTTGGACGTGGTGGTGGGTGGGGATAGCATGAGATTCTGTGAATTCCAACAATTAAATGTGTGACAGCAATTTCAAAACAAACTTCTGATGAAAATCTCCACCATAATGGATTAGACAACCCGTAGCCTATTTCTTCTAACAAAAAGTACACTCATTCTTTTAAATCTGAACAATATCATGACATAATCAAAGCAAGGGCATTACCCAGTCAACATTCTACCCTATTTTTAAGTAGCATTCTCCACATTCCCAGTGTGCATTCTTTTGACATTTAAGGTAACAGATCACCTCTTCTACGCAGGATTTTCTTGCTCCTTTGAACAGTCTCTTAAGGCAAGCTGCAGTATAACAGATACTGACAAATGATGTCGTTACGCATCACTGGAAATGACCAGAGAAATATTAACATCTTGAATGAATTGGGTTTACTCAGCCATATAATAATAATTATACCTGTGCAGTGTGATAGACTCACAGGGCCACGAAGCCAAAAACAGCATGTGGCTATCCAATCTATTCCACTGACTCTGAGCTGAAACAAATGTAAGATTCCTAAAGTATCCATGTCGACTTCTTCCTTTCCCCCTTACAGCACTTCTCCTATCTTCTACCCACAGATAGCAAAAGATGTCTATTTAGTGTTTCACTTTCTTTACACTTCGACATCTTTTCAGTCCAGTAGGTGTACTCTCACGGCTTCAAGTGTTATCTCTTTTTTGAAGATGCTCCAGGCTTTAATTTCTGCATCAAACCGTTAGCTCTAATTTGTAATATCTAACTGGGCCTTTCTACCTGGATTACCTGTAATTTCCCACTGGGCCTTTCTACCTGGATTACCTGCCACCAAATGCTATGTATCAAAAATGAAATGTCTTTTTCCTTCCACACCCAAATGCCTCTCATAACATGCCTATTTCATTCACCTGGCCCCAAGGCTTGGGAACTCTTCTGAGCATATAACTAATCAATTACCAAGTACTATGAATTCCTTTGTTTTTGTTTTGAAACTCATTACTTTCTTTCCATTCCAACTACCTTTCTTTTTCAAACTCTCATCTTTTCAGGTATGATTTATTACAGTCATCTCCTAAATTGCCTCCCAACCTCCAGTCTTTATTTTCTACAAACCACAATGCTATTAAACTCTTTTAAAAAAAAACATACCTTCTGTCATTTGAATTTCTACCAAAAACCATTTCAACATTTACAACTGCCTGATGTCACAATCCCCATCTGTTTTGTAAAAGTCACACTAGGCACACTATGACAAAGACCAATGAGAATGGGAAGGAATTTGGGAATACATAAGGACTGAGCTAAGGTCGTAGTTCTCAAACTTTAGCACTTCTCATAAGTGGTACTGACTATAGAATTTGTGGAGCCCGGTGCAAAATCAAAAAGCAGACACCTTATTCAAAATGTTTAACAATCTCAAGAGAGCAACAGCAGAGCATTAAACCAAGTGCAGGACCCTTCTGAGTGTGGGGCCCTGTGTGATTGCACAGGTCACACACCCATGAAGCCAGCTCTGTACATAAGACTCACCCGATTCACTTGTTTTAAATGTGGATTCTTGGATAGCACCCCTTAGAAACTCAGCCTCAGCCTGTCTGGGTAGGACCTGAGAATCTGCATCTTTAACACACATCCTAGGAGATTTGGAAGTTATCATCAGTAGACTACACTTTGAGTAACTCTGGCTTAGGAGAATAACATACAGGGCTAAAGTTGTTCCTCAGACAAAGGTCAACAGTTCCAACTGTAGTGTCAAAGGGTTTATGACCAATTTTGGCTAATCTGGCAGGGAGAACACAGTGAGAAGGACCTGAAGCAATGATGCTACTCTAAAACTGGACAGAGTCAAGCAAAAGCCAAATCAATTATCTACAGGATTAAATTCACCTTGTTAGCCTAAATCTCAAAGGCTACCACAATCATTGCCCCAAACTTGCCAGTCATTACTTCCAAACAAGAACTCTCCTCTCCAGAAGATGTTAAGCATTCAGACTTACTCTATGATGACAAGGCTTACACTGCCTTCCCTTCCAAGTATTGACTCCTTCTGCTCTACCCTTTAACACCCAATTCCAACTTCATCTCCTATACATAACTGTCCCTAATTCATAGAACCACTGAATTTTAGAGTTGGAAATTTTCTTAGAAATAATCTAGTACAATGGTCTTGTCTATAGATGAGGAAATCAAGACTTAGAAATTTAATGATTTATTTAAAATTACAGAGCCAGTGGGCAAATAATGACCAGAACCCCAAGCCTCCTTCTTGATTCCCAATTCTGTGCTCTTGTCACTGCAGCACACTACTTCCTTTGACACCACTCTTCTCAAATCCTAGATCATATATTCATTCATTCATTCACTTATTCATTCAATATATATTTATTGGAGACCTGTGATTTTCCAGGAAGTAGGTTAGGAGCCAGGAAAATCTGGAATGGGTATGGTCCCTGTTATCAATAATTCCATTATCCTTCCCACTTATTTTACATGCTTCAGCAGTATCTTCTACTGTTACAGAATCTTTAGTATGTATGTCTTGCATCCACAATGAAACTACATACATATTGCTTTAAAGCAAAATTGTTTTTTAATGTTTTGTTCCCCACAGTCTCTAGCAAATGTGTAGGACTGTTTTATGAACTGAAGGATATTTAATAACTGTAGCCCCCTTCCACAAAATGCCAACAGCATTCTAGTTATTGTGACCCTTGAAACTGTCCCTCCATATTTGTAAACACCCTTGTTGGCCAGAGTCATGTTCATGTATGTAGAACTATCCTTAGTTGAGAAATACTGCCCTAGCACAATGTTTTGCACATAGTATTCATAAAATATTTTCTTGGATAACATTGTTAGAGAAACTCCAAACAAGTTTCATAGATGATATAAGAACTCACAGAATGAAGACTGGACCAAAAATTGAACCTCCTGAGAAAAAATTGAAGATAAAACAATTTTCTGTAAGCTAGTGCTAGCGATATAAGAGTAGTGGTATCCCCACATTTGTTCAGGCTCCTTACAAATAACTGATCTGTCATTTGAATTTGAATTTTACCTATTTGGAATTTTTAAAAGCCCTGAATATTCTATAATCACATCCTTCAAGTTTCTCCTTCAAACTTTCCCTTTATCTTCCTCTTCCCTTCTGTTTTGGAGGAAGTTATGTCTAAACACATTTTCAAGGAGAAACTACATCGGTACCTTTGAACCCACCCTCTGGAACTGTGGCCATACAGTCACTATCACTCTTACTAATAATATCTATTCCAAAGAAAAAAGGAATCAATATTAATGACCACTTATCACAGTTGTGCACCCTGATATATGATGTATATTCATTCCTAATTGCACTTCTGCAAATATTATTTATTCGATTTTTACACCAATTCTTTAAGATATATATAGTAAATGTGATTATTCTGACTGGACAGATGAGTAAAATTGGGACCACAACATGCTAAATGATTTGCCTATAAACATAAACCGGGACAGTGGCAGAGCCAGCATATGAACACTAGCTTCTTGACTATAAATTCAGCAACTTTTCCATCTCCAACACATTTCCTATCATATCGCCCCTTTTTTGATTTTTCAATCTTTTCTACAACATTGAAAACTTCCCCCTCTCTTGTAAAAATACACTCAAATGTCACTATTAAGGTAAGAAAACAAAACAAAAACCTACACTCTGCCGGTGTTTCCCTTAAACTCTCCTTTTCTCTCTCTTCTTTTCATTACAAACTACAGGAAAGAATCATCTACTATTTCTCACCATTGAGTCATTCCTAAATTGATTACAATCTAGCCTCTGACCCACAACTCTACTGAAGCTGCTTTTCAATAAGGTCACCACAGATTTTTTTTTTTTTGAAAGTAACTTTTTTTAAAAAATAAATTTATTTATTTATTTTTGGCTGTGTTGGGTCTTTGTTGATGCGCATGGGCTTTCTCTAGTTGTGGTGAGCGGGGGCTACTCTACGTTGTGGTGGGCGGGGGCTACTCTACGTTGTGGTGGGCGGGCTTCTCATTGCAGTGGCTTCTCTTCTTGCGGAGCACGGGCTCTAGGTGTGCAGGCTTCAGTAGTTGTGGCACGTGGGCTCAGTAGTTGTGGCTCACGGGCTCTAGAGTGCAGGCTCAGTAGTTGTGGCGCACAGGCTTAGTTGCTCTGCAGCATGTGGGATCTTCCCGGACCAAGGCTCGAACCCGTGTCCCCTGCATTGGCAGGCAGATTCTTAACCACTGTGCCACCAGGGAAGCCCACCACTGATTTTCTAATCATCAAATTCTGTGGACTCTTCACTCTCTTAATAACCAGCCTCTCTACAGCAGCTGAGGCAACCACACCCTCTCCCTTATTCAAATATTCTCCTCCTTTGGCTATCATGAAACTACACTCTCCAGTTTTCCTCATACATCTTTTTTGCATTCAGTTCAGTTTCTTTAGCTCTTTCTTCTTCCTCCACTTATCCTTCAAATGTAGACAGAACCCAAGGCTCTGCCCTTCTTCACAGTCACCATTCCTCCCCTTAGATTCTCTCATCCTCTCACATGGCTCCTATCATCACCTTTCCACAGATAAATGTAGACATTTCTTGGCTTCTTACCTCCAAATATATTGTTTCATGCTGCTCCATGAATAAGTTTAAATATGAATTTTTTTTTGCCACTCCTCAAATTCACCTTTCTCCCATCTAAAATCTGTTCCTTTTCTTGTGATACTTATCTAAATTAATATTAATTATATTTCAAAATGGCTTCTAAGGCCCATCTATATTACCTCTGCAATTTTCCTTATATCTATCCAGAAATCTGCACTCTCACAGCCTTAATCCAGGCCCTCAACAACTCTCAACTGTGCTATCTATAAGACAGGCATAATATCACCTATTTTACAGGACTATGGTTGAGTCAAACTAAGTGATACATATGAAAGATCATTGAAATTTGTTGAGTAAATGCCAGTATAATTCATAGATTTTAATACTCACTTTGATATATCCCTTATTTTAAATTTAATAAAAGATTGTAATTTGTAATTTTGTTGAGGCATGAATTTGAATCAAGTATCCATAGAGACTGTACTCAGTGGCCCTGTCCACCATCTGCTTCAATGTAGTTTTTCCCCCCTCTACACTGTTAACTTTTATTAAGTAATTACAAATTTTGTTACTTTGCAATGGGGAAAAAAAAATCCCTGAAAAGAGAGCTAATCACTGGAGTTGCTGGAGAAAATAAAGACAAAATTAGGAGATGTAAGACATTGATGTCCTATATATGGAAGTTTAACAACAAATTCTGAAGTAATTCCTAGGTTAAAGAAGAAATTATAATGGACATTACAATATATTTAGAACTAAAACAATAAATGCATTTTATTAAACTAAGTGGGATGCAAATAGAGTAGTACTATGATAAAACATACAGCTTAAATGATCATATTAGAAGAAAAAAAAATAAGAGCTCAATCTTAGTAGCGATCAGGGAATACTCATTATAAAGCAAAACTAAATACCTGTATACACTTTCCAGACTGCAGACATGTAAAAAGTTTGAGAAGACCAAGTATGGAGCTCCGAGAACTCTTATATACTGTACACTGCTTGCAGGATTGCAAATTGGTACCTGGTGAGAGTGTAAACTGGTACAAACACTTAGATAAACTGTTTACCATATTCTGTTGAAGGCTAACTTACACATACCTTATGGGTGAACAATTCTGCATCTAGTATATAGAGAAACTCTTGCCCCAAGAGAAATGTATGAGAATATTCACAGCAGGATTATTTGTGATAGCAAAAACTGGAAATAAGTCAAATGTTTAATAACAGCACACTGGATATATAAATTGTGGTATATTCACAAAATTGATTACAGCAATGAAAGTGAAAGAATGAATCTAATAGATATAATATCAGGTGAAAAAAATAAAGTTTATAAAGGATACATTATGTTTTGTTCCATTAAATGTAAAGTTCAAAAACAGAGAAGGTTAAACTATATCATTTAGGGATGCATATTTAAGTAATAAAATTTTAAATAAACACAAATTATATCTCATCATGGTAGTGGTTACATGTAGAGGGCAGAGGTTACATGATCAGGGACACAAGATAACTGCACAGAGGACTAATGGAGTTGGTAGTTCTCCATTTCTTGATCTGAAGAGTGGTTACTTAATAATTACTCATTAAACTGGATATATATGCTTTTACAGTCTTCTGTATGTAGATCTTAATCCAAAAACTGTTTAAAGAGAAGAAAGCCTCAAAATTAATGAGCTAGGCATACGACTTAAGATGTTAGAAAAAGAGCATCAGAATAAATCAAAAGAAAACAAAATGAAGGAAATAAAGCTAAAATCAGGAATTAATGAAATATAAGGCATAAAATAGAGATGATAAATAATGTTAAAATGTGGTTCTTAGGAAAGACTAAAAGAAGACAACAAGACTTTGGCAAAATTAATCAAGAAGAAAAAGAACAAAAGTGCTATATTAGGAATGAAAAAGTGGGCATGAATCAGGTATAACAGAAATGAAACAGATAAAAGGGAAGTACAAACAATGTTATGCCAAGAAGTTTGAAGACACAGATGAAATGAATAAGAAGCATATAAGCACCAAAAAAAATAACTCACAGAGAAACAGAAAATCTAAATAGTCTTATAATGATTAAAGAAATTGAAGCAGTATTTTAAAAACATTTGATCAAAGAACAATCCGGGCCCAGGTAACTTGACAAGAGAGTTCTATCATACATTAAAGGAATAGACAATTCAAATCTTACATAAACTATTGCAGAGAATAGAAAAATAGGAAACATTCTCCCATGCATTTTATGAGATACCAAAAAAAGACAAGTACAGTACAAAAAAGAAAACTCAGAAACTGATCACTTTCATGAGCATAGTAGAAATTGATCTAAATATCCAATGCAATTCCAGAAAAAATCCTAACAGGTTATTTGTATGTGTGTGTGCGTGTGTGTGTGTGTAACTTGGCAAAGCAAAGGATCAGAAATAGACAAGATAGTGCACAAGAGTAAGGCGAGGCAACTTGCCCTACCAATTTTCAAGACTTACTATAAAGCTTTAATAGAGATAATGTGGTATTAGAGCAAGGGTGGACATATAGAACAATGGAACAAAATGGACAATCCAGAACAGACCCATGTATATGTGGAAACTTGATTTATGACAGAGCAAACATTGCAGATCAGTGTGGAAGAAACAGACCATGCATTAAAAGGTACAGGGATAAATGGTAATCAATATGGGGTAGAAAAAAAAAACAAAAGCCAGGAGAAGATATTTGAAAGACATATAACCAAGAAAGGATTACTGCACAAATATATAAAGAACTCTGACCAGTCAGAAAGAAAAGACAGCCGTACCAATAGAAAATTTGCAAAAGACATGGACAGGCATTTTACAGAGGATGAAATACAAATGTCCTGTGAACATATGAAATAGTCCTCAGCTTCACTTATATTCAAGAAAAAGCTTAGGAAAGTCAAGTGAGATGTCATTATATACCCACCAAACTAGAAATACTAAAAATATAGACAACACCAAGTTTTGGAGAGATTGTAAAACAACAGGAAGTCTCATGCAGTGCTAGTGAAAGTATACACAGGTATAAACCACTTAGGAAAACAGCGTGGCATTGCTTAGTCAATCTGAGCATTTACTACAACTCAGCAATTCTACAGCTACAACTATAGCTACAACTTAGCGATTCTACTCCTAGGTACATATTCTGAAGAAACTATTTGAGCATGTACTGGAAAAGAAAAAAAAGTGTTAAGATGCCCATTGCAGCTGTGTAAAACCGGGTTCCCTAAAAAACAGGGGTTGAGGTCAAAGTTTACGTGCTCAGACTTTACTGGAGAATGCAGTGAGGGAAGCAGGAGGGAGAAAAAAAGTAAAATATCTAAAATAAGCCATAAAAAGTTTCTTAAAAAGTGAAGTGAGGTAGGCAAGATGGGAGGGTAAATATATTCAAAAGCTGGCCAAACGTAATAAATGGGTCTGTCTTTGAATGTCTTCAAAGAGGCTTATGAAACTACTTTATATTACAAGAGTCTGTTGGGGGGAGGGAAGACAAAGAGAGATCGATGTATCTGATACCTCCTTCCTCTCTCTCAACTCATCCTGGACAAAGACTGCTTTGCAGGAAATTGGCTTCCCCCATTGCCATTTTGTGTCAACTGTTTCTTCCAAGGAATCAGTGTAGAAGCCAGAGCCCTCATGGTCTAGTCCAGATGGCACACAACACAATAGTCTCTTTTGCCGGTTAGTGCCATGCACGTGTGCTCCTTTTAGTCTGTGATAAAAACAGCTCCCAGGCTTGATGACCACAGAAATAGTATGAGTAGTTACTAGAGATGCATGAACATAGGAAAAGGTTGGGTGGGAGGGACTAGCAGATCAGTAGCAGGGCATGTAAACTGAGGCTGGTACAGCATTACTATCAATAATAGGAAAAATACTTGAAATAGCCAAATATCTATACCATGTTAGACTGGTTCACTAAATTATGGTACAGTCATATAATGGAATAGTATACAGCAGTGAAAAGAAATGAACTACAGCTATACACGTTAATGTTGGTGAATCTACAAATTATAATGAGCTAATGAAGCAAATCACAGAAGAGTATGATTCCCTTTATATAGAGTACTGAAATAGGAAAAGTAACATATTGTTTATGCAGACATACAGAAGTGATAAACAATAATTATAATCAAGAGAACCTGTATTAATCAGGGTAATGGTTACCTCCAGGAGATGGATACAACTGGGGCAGAGGGCACTTAAGGGGATTCTAAGGTTCTGGTAACAATCTGGGTCTTAAACTGAATGGCAGGTACCTGGGTATTGGTTTTAACATTATTTTTCAAATGAACATACTCATTTTATTTCACAAAAAAATAATCCAAAAAAAAATTGGTGGCCCTTAGGCAGAAATAAATTAAGTTTCACAAATTACTTAGACCTAGATCTATACAATCACTATGGTTCTAAATGGGTCATTAAACTACTGTTATATTTTACGGTACTTTTCCGAACAAATTATATGTCAAAGTTTATTTGCAAATTGAGCCATTTAACATTAATTGTAAGAATCATTGCCTTCTTTTCTTTTTAATTTTTTATTTTAATTTTTTTTAATGTTTATTTATTTATTTATTTTCTTCTTAGTCATCCATTTTATACACATCAGTGTATACATGTCAATCCCAATCCTCTTTTCCTCTTTTATACCTGTTAACAGTTGCCTTATGTATTGAGCTGCTCCTATGTTGGGAGCATATATATTTATAATTGTTATAGCTTCTTCTTGGATTGATTCCCTTGATCATTACGTAGTGTCCTTCCTTGTCTTTTGTAACATTCTTTATTTTAAACTCTATTTTATCTGATCTGAGTATTGCTACTCCAGCTTTCTTCTGATTTCCATTTGCATGAAATATCTTTTTCCATTCTCTCACTTTCAGTCTGTATGTGTCTCTAGGTCTGAAGTGGGTCTCTTGTAGACAGCATATATATGGGTCTTGTTTTTGTATCCATTCAGCGAGCCTGTGTCTTTTGGTTGAAGCATTTAATCCATTCATGTTTAAGGTAATTATGGATATGTATGTTCCTATTACTATTTTCTTAATTGTTTGGGGTTTGTTTTTGTAGGTCCTTTTCTTCTCTTGTGTTTCCCCCTTAGAGAAGTTCCTTTAGCATTTGTTATAGAAGTGGTTTGGTGGTGCTGAATTCTGTTAGCTTTTGTTTGTCTGTAAAGCTTTGATTTCTCCATCGAATCTGAATGAGATCCTTGCTGGGTAGAGTAATCTTGGTTGTAGGTTCTTCCCTTTCATCACTTTAAGTATATCATGCCACTCCCTTCTGGCTTGTAGAGTTTCTGCTGAGAAATCAGCTGTTAACCTTATGGGAGTTCCCTTGTATGTTATTTGTCGTTTTTCCCTTGCTGCTTTCAATCATTTTTCTTTGACTTTAATTTTTGCCACTTTGATTACTATGTATCTCAGTGTGTTTCTCCTTGGGTTTATCCTGTGTGGGACTCTCTGCGCTTCCTGAACCTGGGTGGCTATTTCCTTTCCCATGTTAGGGAAGTTTTCGACTATAATCTCTGCAAATATTTTCTCAGGTCCTTTCTCTCTCTCTTCTCCTCTGGGACCCCTATAATGCGAATGTTGTTGCATTTAATGTTGTCCCAGAGGTCTCTTAGGCTGTCTTCATTTCTTTACATTCTTTTTTCTTTATTTTGTTCCACTGCAGTGAATTCCACCATTCTGTCTTCCAGGTCACTCATCCATTCTTCTGCCTCAGTTATTCTGTTATTGATTCCTTCTACTGTAGTTTTCATTTCAGTTATTGTATTGGTCATCTCTGTCTGTTTGTTCTTTAATTCTCCTAGATCTTTTTTAAACATTTCTTGCATCTTCTCAATCTTTGCCTCCATTCTTTTTCCGAGGTCCTGGATCATCTTCACTATCACTATTCTGAATTCTTTTTCTGGAAGGTTACCTATCTCCACTTCATTCAGTTGTTTTTCTGGAGTTTTATCTTGTTCCTTCATCTGGTACATAGCCCTCTGCCTTTTCATCTTGTCTATCTTTCTGTGAATGTGGTTTTTGTTCCACAGGCTGCAGGATTGTAGTTCTTCTTGCTTCTGCTGTCTGCCCTCTGGTGGATCAAGCATCATTGCCTTCAAATTTACCTCCCTGCCTCCAATTTTTACTCTTCCAGTCCATTCTTCCTACTACTCCCAATTTTTACTCTTCCAGTCCATTCTTCCTACTACTCCCATTCAGCTTCCAAAACAGTGATTTGATTATGTTATAGTCTGACTAAAACTTTCCATGGGTTCTCACTATTTTTCTAAAGTGTTGGAGGAACCTCATGCAGAATTCAACACTTCCATTCTTTCATAAAGGAAACAATATAGTTAATTAGGGTGCAGCTTTCTTTAGTTACAAATTCAATCTAAAGATATACCCTGATCACCTTGTTTAGGCAGTGAGAAACTGGGGAGCTGTCGCTTAGACTACTGTATTTTCTAAGACTCTTTAGCAATACATGGTGTCTGTGGATCAAGTCAATAAATAATCCCATCAATATAAGCTGATTTGAATTAGTTTCATTCTCAAATGGTAAGCTTTTCCTGACCTTTTTCTTAAAATCTCAGGGAACCTTACTACTGTCCCTTTCTGTGACTACTACCGTCTCAACATACTTTTAAAATCTAATTCTCCTGAGAGAATGTTCTAGTTCTGCCAGATTCATGTCATTGCTCCCTAAACAAGCCATTCCTACTTGTATGACATAGCTCATACATCCTCTTGATATGGGACGCCTTCCTCCATCCTTTTTACCCATCAAAGTCTTTCAAAAACTGTCTCATATGCTACCTTCTCCTTCATATCTATATTTAACGAACATTACTATGTGCCAATGACTATGCTTGGTGTTTACCATGCATTATTTTATTAAATTCTCACAACAACCCAATGAAGTAGGCACTATTACAGTCTTCATCTTACAAATGATAAAAATAGGCTCAAAGGGGTTATTTAACATGTCTACAGTCACACAAATAGTAAGTAGCACAGCCAAGAGTAATACAAGAAGTATTTGATTTCAAAGACCATGCAGTATGAAGCAACTATAATCATCCTCATTAACACTGACCCATTCTTGCTTTGGCTTCCTAGAGAGTTTAGAACATTGTTTGAATCATGCTGCCACTAGAATATATGGAGCCACATATGATTTAATAATGTTATATATACTCAATTTTATATCCTGAATAAAATTATAAGTTCCATGAAGATAGACTCTATATATCACATCTTTTTTCTCTCCCATACTCAAAATATACCTATTCTTATTAATTTCGTTTCATCGAAACCCTATATTCTATCTTGTTGACTTCTATCTAGCAACCCTTGAAATTGCTCCCTTATTTTTACCCTATGTAAACAGTTAATAAATATCAGGAAGTTGAAGATTCATGGCAAATAGGTCTTAATTTGAATCATTAATAATTCAAAATCAATGCTAAAATTGGGACATGCATGAATTGTATGCATTTATGTAACTACATGAATCTGTAGTGGATCTAAATCTCCACCACAGACTCTTTAAAGGCTTTCCCTTCCAGTTTTCTCTTCCACCTCTATGAAATCTTGCCTCCTCTCAGGAGCAGGAAGTCTTGCTCTGACCCCTAGTGTTGTCATTTTCACTCTGCTCTCTATGCTTGTAATAACTTTTGAGGGATTAGTGATGAAGAGAAAGGGCCATAAAGATAAGGAAACATGAAGGGGAATAAACTTTTCTGGTTGATATTTCAAAAATATTACCTTTATTCCTTGTTCTCTCCAGTAAATATTTCCACCTCCATGAAGAAAGCTTACTTCTCATCTAGATGCCTATGAATGGACAGACACATGCAACCTGTACCCAAAGGTGGAAACTGAGTCTCTCTCCTGAATTTCTTTCTACAGAATGCCATTATTTCCCAAAGGATTTTCCCTCTCTAGACACTGGATCTCCTTCTACTACTCTGGGGATTTCACCCTCTCACACAGTCAGAATATAGCTGTGATAGAACTTACCCAAAAAGAGCAAGAGTAAGCAACTTAGCTTAAAAGCTGTAGGTTGTGTGGGCTGGTTCCTCACCCTGAATCTCCTGCCATGCCCTATTCTTTCTCAGAAGTATTGTCCAGTCTCTTGGCCCTGGCAGTCTGTTTCAAGAAGGGAAATCATTGGTGAATGAGGCTTAGATTCTCGGGAGATGAGTGATTATTCTCCAGTTTCTGCACTGCCAGCTATGGGTTTTCTTTAATGGTAAGATAGTGCTAAAAATGCGGGAACACAAAAAGAAGAATGCTTGCATTGACTTAATCTCTTAACTGCTTTAAAAAGATTCCTCTTCTCGTCCTTGCCTTGCTATGTGGTTCATTAAGCCTTTCTGCAATGCCTCAGGTGACTGTCCATGAGCATGCTAGTTTTGAGATCTAAAGGAGTCCCTCTGTTTTGGAAGCCAGAGCTTGTCCCACTGGAGTAACCTTTCCCTATTCAGAAAGAGGTTCAGTTCTTTTGGAAATTTAGTCCAAATTGATCTCAATGGCAACCTCTAACAAGGCTTCGTTAGACCCTCTTTTCCAACCTTCTGCTCACTGCCCTGTATCTAAAAAAGAAATTCAAAACCTTCTTTAGTGAGCTTTAAAACCCACTGCCCTCTCAGCCCAGCAGAATTACTTTTGAAATCATCAGTGCCTTCTGGGCATCTACCAATGACTCTGTCATCACTTACCTGGACACAGAGTAATATATTAATATATTCTGATAGTTCTGGTTCATGAAAGACCATTAGATAGTCTGTCTCTAGCTCATTTGTCTAAACATAGCACAAACTTACTTTTATCCTACTACTCCAATGCCATGATAGGATGCAGTGGGAAAATGGAATCTCAGATCTTAATGTTCCATGAATATTACTCAGGGAACAAGGGCAAAATACAATCCTGCCATATATGAATGAATAATAAAATATTGCTGTTGTTCATTTCTAAGGTTGATTATACTACACCATTATTGATAGCATATGGTTTTAGTTATTGTTATAGTATTAGTAAAGGCTTAGTTCTAATTGGTCCCCGTTCTTTCTCAGTTTTTCCTTGTAGCCAAAGGTTTGCATGCCAGTCATCCGTGTAGGGTCAATGCAGATTGCCTTTGAATAGAGCAATATTCAACTGCCTACATGGTAATCAAACCAAATATCCTGGAGTCACCAATAAGTGGTCACAAATGAGCCACCAGATTTATACAGAAATATTATTTATCTACCTGCCTATTTTCAAAAATAACATATTTGAATCAGTTTATTATGCATGGCACCTATACAAAAGGGCTTTAAGGTTGAGGAAAGAAGATAATTATATGGGAAAACCACACACTGAGGTTAATTACTGCAATTCGTCATTATATTTAACTGTGAGCTTCCCGATAGTCAAGGCAAAATTCGAAATATAATGAATTATGTAGTGGTTATTGTCTGATTAAAACTACCAATTCATCTGGATACAGATTTTCTTTTTTTTTTTTTTTTTTTTGCTTTTGCCTGAAACTAAATAGTTAGAGGAGTTTTTCATGAAGCTCTTTATGTAAGAAACATTAGACCTAATAGGCAATGTTCTTAAGAAAAATTTTTCGACTGGCTATTTTTAAAATATATCCTCAATAAAAACTGGGTATAATATTAAATTATAATTTTGTGAAGGTGTTTCTACAAAGAGTTATATTAATAATGTCCAGGTAAGTGGTGACCTATCTTGATTCAGAGTTTTGAGTTCACACTAACCAGTCATTTCTCTACATTTTCTTTTTTTCTCAAATATCAAGGGCCTCAGCCTTATGCTTAAATCACTCATGTTAATGTGAGAAGTTACTATTACTGTCTAGCTTCCTCTGAACTTACAAAACTTGCACACATATGATCTCATGTGTCTTCTCAACACAACCTAGAGACACAGTTACTTTCACGCTTTGCAGATGTATCACCTACAACACAAAATGAAGTCACTCACCCAAAAGCCACAGACTTGACTGATATAGAACTAGGATTAGAACACCTATCTTCCAGCCTGATGTTCTTTCCATTATTTTTCTCCATAGATAAAACATTTAATAGGCAAATGTCCACATACCTTGGGAATAAAACATTCTCAACAAGATCACAGGCACAATATACCTACCAGGTATTATGTATAATAAATTTTCTCTATTGCCTAGGGCTACCTATTAGGCATAATGAGGTGGTTCATTTCCTTAATTTTTAAGCCAAGAAATTATACAGTCTTTCAAAATCCTAATGTTCAAAACATGGTTACAAACCATGCTGCTAAGATTTTGCAAAATGAACAAATACTCTGACAGAAAAGACAGAAAGAACCAGGCATCTTGACTCAACAGCTTACTGAAGCCTCCCTGGCTCTCCTCTGCCTTTTGTTAAGTATTATTTAAGAAACACACCTGAAAAGTATCCATTTAATAAATGAAATTCTACGCCACCCCTCCACCCCCAACAGAGATTCATTCTCCCATCTAAAGACCAAATGTTTATTCTGTAAACATAGGAAGCAAAAAAGAAAGGGGTGAAAACCAACTTTTAATACATTGGGTATGGGAAGGATGTACTCTCTCTTATCAGAGCCCAACAGACTCTAGAGCCTGAAGATGGGTGGCTTACAGGGATGCTGCGGCTGCTGCCATTTCTTGCGGCTGCCACTCTCTCAAACAAAGCAGTAGTTTCATCTTTTGTGTCTGCCTGGGGGCTCACTTGCCTTTTCAGACTAATGACAAGCATTTTTCTAGTTCTTGGAGGTCAAAAAAGTTCCCTAAAAATGCAGATGGGAAATATCCTCCCTGCATAACCAACTTTCTCTGCTACATTCTGATATGGCAGCTGAAGGAAAAGGAAGTCCAATTTTTTTTTAACATCTTTATCGGAGTATAATTGCTTTACAATGTTGTGTTAGTTTCTGCTGTATAACGAAGTGAATCAGCTATACGTATACATATATCCCCAAATCCCCTCCCTCTTGCATCTCCCTCCCACCCTCCCTATCCCACCGCTCTGGGTGGTCACAAAGCACTCAGCTGATCTCCCCATGCGATGCAGAGATGCAGACGTAGAGAATGGACTTGAGGACACAGGGAGGGGGAAGAGTAAGCTGGGACGAAGTGAGAGAGTAGCATTGACATATATATACTACCAAATGTAAAATAGATAACTAGTGGGAAGCAGACAGTCCAATTTATTTTTTTTTTTTTTTTTTTTTTTTTTTTTTTTTTTTTTAACATCTTTATTGAAGTATAATTGCCTTACAATGGTGTGTTAGCTTCTGCTTTATAACAAAGTGAATCAGTTATACATATACAATATGTTCCCATTTCTCTTCCCTCTTGCATCTCCCTCCCTCCCACCCTCCCCATCCCATCCCTCTAGATGGTCACAAAGCACCGAGCTGATCTCCCTGTGCTATGCGGCTGCTTCCCACTAGTTATCTATTTTACATTTGGTAGTGTATATATGTCCATGACACTCTCTTACCCTGTCACATCTCACCCCACCCCCTCCCCATATCCTCAAGTCCATTCTCTAGTAGGTCTGTGTCTTTATTCCCGTCTTGCCACTAGGTTCTTCATGGCCTTTTTTTTTTTTTTTTCCCCTTAGATTCCGTATATATGTGTTAGCATACTGTATTTGTTTTTCTCTTTCTGACTTACTTCACTCTGTATGACAGACTCTAACTCCATCCACCTCATTACAAATACCTCCATTTCATTTCTTTTTATGGCTGAGTAATATTCCATTGTATATATGTGCCACATCTTCTTTATCCATTCATCTGTCGATGGACATTTAGATTGCTTCCATGTCCTGGCTATTGTAAATAGAGCTGCAATGAACATTTTGGTACATGACTCTTTTTGACCTATGGTTTTCTCAGGGTATATGCCCAGTAGTGGGATTGCTGGGTCGTATGGTAGTTCTATTTGTATTTTTTTAAGGAACCTCCATACTGTTCTCCATAGTGGCTGTATCAATTTACATTCCCACCAACAGTGCAAGAGTGTTCCCTTTCCTCCACACCCTCTCCAGCATTTATTGTTTCTAGATTTTTTGATGATGGCCATTCTGACCGGTGTGAGATGATATCTCATTGTAGTTTTGATTTGCATTTCTCTAATGATTAATGATGTTGAGCATTCTTTCATGTGTCTGTAGGCCATCTGTATATCTTCTTTGGAGAAATGTCTATTTAGGTCTTCGGCCCATTTTAGACAGTCCAATTTAAATGTGTTGATACCAAGTAGTGCCAAGCACTTGAAGTAAGAGTGCTTTCACCTAGATTTTCTGGTTTAATCCTCATAGCAAATATGAACAGTAAATATTAGTATTTCCATTTGGCAGGTGAGGAATTGAGGCTCAGAAATGTTAACTAATGTCAAACTAGTAAATACCTTAGTAGAGCTCCAGTCTGATTCCTCCCATGTTTTCTCAGGACCACAGCCATCGTTGTCTTGAAAGGCTTCTCAATTCTCTAGGATTCATTCACACTGAATAGAGTAAAAGAAGCCATTCAGAGAACCCATGTATCAGTTAAGGTTTGGCCTTCAACTTGCCCTGAACAGAGATCAAGGACAGAAGGAACGGCAAAAGAAACAAAGCAATGGTTGGAGCAAATCTTCAAGAGGAAGTAAGGGATATCCTATGATAAACCATAATGGAAAAGAATATTTTTTTTAATGTATGTATATGTACAATTGAATCATATTGCTTTTCAGCAGCATATTGCTTTTTACACATTGTAAAATAACTATACTTCAATTTAAAAAAAAAGAGTAAGTAGAAGAGACAGAAGAGACGATTATTTTCAAGGGTGAATTCAGGGTTTTTTAAAGAGCCTAAACCCTACACAGCTGAAGGGAGAATGCTCTAAGGAAAATAATAGCAAATTACAAGTACAAAATGAAGTACAGGGGGAACTATACTTAATATTTTGTTATAACCTATAAGGGAAAAGAGTCTGAAAAAAAATAGATATATATGTATGTATAACTGAGTCACTTTGCTGCACACCTAAAACTAACACAACATTGTAAATCAACCATACTTCAATTAAAAAAAAATAAAGTACAGGATCTTGGAAGGGCCAATGCAAGTAAGCAGCCATGTAGCTTAGGCTTCTCTGGCTTCAAAGTAAATCCGTCTCTGCTTACAGTATTTAACAAAGATAAACTTTGGAGCAAAGGGGGTCAAGAAGCTGTGCATAGAGGTAAAGAGATATGGGCTTATAAGCTTCTGGTGTAAAAGAGATAGCTCTGATTCAAACTTTCCACTTCAGCACAAAAAAGAAGAAAGACTTAGCAAGAAATTAACCTCTGTCAAGTAAAAGGAATGAGCAGAAATGGTCAAACACTCTCTTCTCTCCTATTGCCAGTCACCATTCCTCAGTAACAGATATCTTCACTTGAGATCACCCACTACCCCGCTCACCACACAACATACAAGATGTCTCCGAAAATAAGGGACATAGAACTTAATACAAGATAACAAGAAGAGAAATAGAATGTGTATAATAATAAAAAATGGAGCAGAATGAGTAGAGAAGAAGGATTGGGTACACTTGGGGGAAGAGCAGTATTTACATAAAGATGATGTTATGTTTATATGCAGCTGTATCAACCATTCAACAGATCAAGCAATTTAAAAGTCATCTCTAAATATAAGGGTTACTATCACAGTAATGGTGCCGTTCATCTAAGTCCATCAAAATGGCTGAAAATACCATTTCTGTTGGTTTTCATTGCAATGCTTTGGTCATATAGATAAAGCTAGTGTGTGGATGAAAAGCCACAGTGGCCTCGGGAAAATAAATATAGATTTGAGAGTATTATGATATAACAGTGTATCCAAGGTGTGACTATGGCCTTTTCAGACCAATTTGTCCACAGACATAACAGAAATGAGACAATCAAATGAGCACTGTTCTTCAAAGTGGTCACCCACTGATTTTAACAATGATGCTACTACACAAACATTTCTGGAATTACTAAGTGGGATTAGATACAGAGTTTGAGACACTGTCGTGAGTATCCTCACTGATGGCAAATCTTGGTCCTCTGAGGGGAAGATTTGATTTTCTGAAACAGCTAAAAGTCATTCAGAGTCAGATCTCATGAACAGGGTGAACGATCAAGCTGCTAACAGTATTTGCGTCAAAAAATGAAGTGTGACTCTAAAATAATGAAACCGATCATCTGATGTAGCTCAGAATGTGATTTTGAATGCAATTCCAAAGCAGGAGTTTATAGATAACATCATACTTGCCAGGTTCCCATTCTCTCTGACAATGTCATTTCTAATTCTCTTTGTTAGCAACTATCCATCTGAGATTGTTAGTTGTGTTGATGGAAAGACAATGCTTGCATGACCTAGCTGATTAAGGCTTGTTTGATTTCTACAAAGGGAAAAAAATCTCTTCCATATTCACAGAACTCACCCTAACACAACTTCATAAATATGTGTTGCAGATCACAAAATAGAACAAGAATAGCTCAGTGAAGGGAGGAGTGAAGGGAGATAGGGAGGAAGAAGAGAAGGAAAGGTAATTTATTCATTATAGTAGTTTTCTAGAACTTGTACTGGGTCTTCTGCTAGGAATCATGCTAATTTTGCACTAGGTACTTTAAATACCTCTTTCTCATTTAACATCATCCTTGTTACATAGAATATATAATTTAATACACTGCTGAAGAATTACAATAAATCTAAGGGATATGGATCTTTATTCCATGTGTAATAGAGCTGAGGCACAGAGCGACTGGGTAACATGTTCAAGGTCTTACAACAAATAAATAGCAGAACCAGGAAAGAAATCCCTGTCTGGCTAACTACAAAGCCAACGTTCCTTGCAGGATACTATGATGTACATGTCCTCTTACTGTGAGCATTTGTAATGTCAGCTACCACATTTACTTATTCAACAAATATTTATTTGGCACCTATTATATCCTGGCACACTTCCAGATGCTAGAGATACAGCAAGAAACAGGACAAAGCCCTATGCCTCGTGGAAGTTACATTCAAGTGGGAGGAGAGAGGCAATAATGAGATAAACAGGCAAAGGAAATAGTGTGTTAGTCATAAATACTCTGTTGAAAAATAAAGGAAGGGTGGAGAGAGAAAGAGAGAGAGAAAAGTAGCTGGGCTCAGGGTATAGGGAGGTGATCAGAAAGCATCATATTCTGGATTTTTAAATTGAAGTATAATTGATTTACAATGTCATGTTAGTTTCAGGTGTACAGCACAGTGATTCAGTTATATATTTATATATACTCTTTTTCAGATTCTTTTCCCGTATAGATTATTACAAAATACTGAGCGTAGTCCCTGTGCTATACAGTAGGTCCTTGTTGGTTATCTATTTTATGTATAGTAGTGTGTATCTGTTAATCCCAACCTCCTAATTTATCCCTCCCCTCCTCTTTCCCCTTTGGTAACCATAAGTTTGTTTTCTATGTCTGTGGGTCTATCTCTGTTTTGTAAGCAAGTTCATTTGTATCTTTTTTTTTCAGATTCTACATATAAGCAATATATGATATTTATCTTTCTCTGCCTGGCTTACTTCACTTAGTATGATAATCTCTAGGTCCATCCATGTTGTTGCAAATAGCATTATTTCATTCTTTTTTATGGCTGAGTAATATTCCACTGTATATATTTTGACAGTAGAAACAACAGGATTTGCTGGTAGATTGGATTTGAGATGAGAGAAAGTAAGGAATCAGATGATCCCAAGTTTTTTGGGTTTTTTTCAAAATTGTGTAATTGTGTATGTATCACAGAACTATCATCCTATACTGTATTCTATGAAAAAATAGTCTGTGGTCAAATAAGTGTGGGAAATTCCAGATACTGTAGTATATCCTCCTCTTGAATATTAACCATACAATTAGCACATTATAGGCTCTTGGAATACTGATGTAAAAATAAATAAATGCATAGGTGAATGAGTTAATTAACAAATAGAATTTTCTCAATTATTTTAACCACAGAACCCACTTTTTCTGGCATAGTGGGGTAGAGGAGGCACTTATTAGTATATCTTGGAACTACTGTCCTGAAAAGAGCCCATAGGAATATACAACAACACAAAATATTATTCATGATCTTGAACTGAATTTTTTCAAGATACCACTCTGAGTGCAGGACTCCCTCTCCAGTGGCAAAATACACAGTCTAAGGTTTCCACAGGAATAGTGGCATCTGTTAATACTGCACTGTAGCTGTGATTTCTGGGAAAAAGTCCTCAATTGGGAACAAACTGTGAGTTATTAACAAAAGAATTATCACACCTTCTCCATAGGCAAAGGTCAGGAGTTATAAGGTGTTAACAAGCAAACAGAGTATGAGGAGCATACCAAGAATACCCTTTTTTAACTACTTAGAGCATTTGCTTTTTGGATCAGAAATTTCCACCACAAATATTCAAAATGGATTTCTTACACAGCTGTCACCCTGGAAGAGTTCCTACATGTCTGTCTTCCTTCTGGTTCCTCGGGAGCATTTTAGTATCATGAAAACTCAGAGATGAAAAAAACTTTTAAATTTCTACCCAACATAAGAATCTCTTTTACAATGTCCCCAAAAGACTAACCCTTCTTAAACATCCCAGTAACAGGAAGCTAGCTATCTGCTCTACGAAGCAATCCATTCCATCTGGGGACTGTTCTAATTGTTAGCAGAATTTTCTTCATATTAAATGTAGATTGCCCTCCCTTCCTTAACTCTTACAATGGGTCTTAGCCCAGTTTTCTGAAACTAAATAAGCTTCCTCCTTAAATCACTTTAACTATTTGAAAACTGCTATCATCTCCCATTGGTTCTTATTGTGAAGGAAGACTTGAAGTTCTTACTGTGAAGGCTTGAGGAGCTAATTCAAACTCTCCGTTATCTCCCCCTGACCCTACCGAGATTCCAGGGCATAACATGATCTTTGGAAGGCGACAAACATCTATTTGCTTGAAAAAAGTTAATGAGCAGAACTTTCCCTTTTCAGAAATATTCCAGGTAATAAATGAAAAAGGAATGACAAAATTAGAATATAACCATTTTTGCAAGCCCTAATGGATAAAACAAAAAACAAAAAGCAAAACTAGGTAATGTTTACCAATGGCTGCTAACAGTTAAAAAACGAGATAACTGGAAATGAAGTGGCTCCTGATGGTAGAAGAAATTAACACTGCTTATGAAGCATTCTTTTTCTTTTTCTTTTTTTTTCTTTTTTTGGCCTCGCAGCTTGTGGGATCTTAGTTCCCTGACCAGGGACTGAACCTGGGCCCTCAGCAGTGAAAGCACCGAGTCCTGACCACTGGACCACCAGGGAATTCCCCTATGAAGCATTCTTTCAAACATAATGAACAATCTGACCAATCCTCAATATCCAACTACTAATTCATAGGAAATTCAGAGGTCAAAGGAAAAAAACTGCACCACAAGAATTCAATCCACAAAATCCAAACTCGGGAAAAATCTACAGGACAAATGATCAATAAACAACGTGGATCATAAAAGAAAGACAAATGGAATTGAAAGATATATCAACCAATTACAATGTATGGACTTATTGAGCTCTTGTTTCAAAAAAACTATAAAATAACATTTGTGAGACAACTAGGGAAATTTGTACACTAACTGGATATTTGATGATGTTAGGAAATTACTGTTCATTTTTTAGGTATGTTAATGGTATTGTAGTCATGGGTTTTTAAGTTCTTGTCTTTTAAAGATACATAGCAAAACATTTATAGATGAAATGACATGATATCTGAAATTCTGGGATTTCCCTCCAAATAATCCAGTTGGGAGGATAATAGTAAAACAAGGTTGTCCATAAATTGAAACCTATTGCATCTGGGTGATGGGAGTATATGGAAGTTCATTATACTAATCTCACTGTTTTTGTATCTGCTTCAAATTCTCCATGATAAGCAGCTTAGGGGGAAAAATACTTCCCTTGATTTGTCTACTACCAATCCCCATTCCATAAGTCTTATTTTCTCCAGTAGAATGCTTTTCAATTATTTAAGCCTTTTCTCCTGTAACATGGATTCTAGACTCTTCGCCATTGTAGTTACCCTCCTCTAGCAAAATCAAAGTCCTCCTTGAACACAGTCTCCCAAATGTGGTCTGAACACTACTGAGGGACTACTATCTCCCTTAATCAAAATACTATTATTCTATTGAAAATCTAAGTTGCATTAGCTGGCTTGTCATTAATATCATATGTTTGACTCATACTGACCTTACAGTCAACTAGAACCATCAAGTTTTATTCACATGAGATGTAGTATATTCAGCTCCTCCATCTGTACAATTGATTTTCATCTTAACTGCTAAATTCCATCTTTACTTTTAGCTCATCTTTCTGGCCTATGGAAGTAATAATGGTTGTATGAATTCCAAAAATAATAAATAAATAAAAGCTACTATTTATTGTTTTCTGGGTGATCATTTGGTCTTCATGAGTTAGCAGAAATAATTCACCCCAGGTCACATAGCTAGTAACTGTGGCAGAGTTGATTCCACCCTTCAATCTTACCAAACCCATGTTTTTATGCTTTCTGCACTGGGGTGCCCTCTACCATACTAGCTATTCTCCCTAATGTCATCTGCATACTTTATAAGGATGTCTTCTGAGAAATCTTTAACCTTTGAGAAAAATTGTTTATCAGAATATGACCAAGAACTGAGTGTGGGGTATCATTAGCAGAAACCACCTGGTACTGATTTAATAATCAATGTACTCAGTTAACGATTAGTTGAACAATTATAAAACTTATTTAACTTTATTCTCACCCAGCCCACATATCCCTCCCTATCTATTCTAAATGAGTAACATGCTAAAGATTGTCAAATGTTTGCAAAAACAAGACAGCTTCCTATCAAACTAGTAACACAACAAAAAATCAAATGAGGTTATTTTAGTATGACTTATTCCTAGAAGAAACCATCTGGCTCCTGGTGATTACCATTTTCTTTTCTTAGTGTGCATAAGACATTTATTTCACCATCTAGTCTAGAATCTTGCCAAGAAAACATACGTAGATTATAGTTCTGTATTGTCAGGAATCCATCTTGTTCTCCCTCTTAAATCACCATAGATTTCTATCTCCTGCCCCTTAAAAGTCTCAAAGATGACTGAAATGATTCTAAAATCACATTTTCAGATTATTTCAACACCCTAAAATGGAATTTTTCTGGCCCTCGAAATTTGCCCCCACTGAGAGTTTGCAGCCTGGTTGATTTAAAACTACATGTGATCTTTATTCATAAGGCATAATTATTGAAAAGGCAGTTCATGATATGGGGCTTAGAAATGGCAGAAAGGAGTCAGTGTGGACCGGAGTACAGAGGAAGAACATCATAGGGAAATGAGATTGAGAAGAATGTTGAGAAATGTGCAGAAGATGTAAAATGAGAATTGATTAATTTCATTTTTTTTATTGCTGTCTGTGCCAGTCTTTTTAATTCTTGCTCCAAATACAGATCTTTAAGTATTTTATTGCCCTTAGCTTCTTAGAATTTTTCAAATAACAATTTTTGGCTTTATCTTTTATTATTCTACCTTTCCCCCTGGGCAAACAGTGCCCAGGGCCCCTTCTAGAGATAGAATTCTAGAAGTCAGGTGTCGGTAAAGAGGTTTACCAGTCCAGCATGCAATGAAGTATACCTTCTGGGACAAAACCAGGTCAGGAAGTAAGAGCCAGGCCAAAGTGGAAAAGGCAAAAGAGTAGGACAAAAGTAAGAAATGATCCAAAATGAAGGGTGTGTAACCAGTGGCAGGCATGACCTAGTAAGCAGGTTTGAGTGGCACAGACCAGGGAGAGTTCTTAAGAGAACAGTCAAGACAAAAGGAAGACAGCCTATTATATAAGCAAGAGAGGGCCTTAGAGTCCTCTTCAAACTGATTTGAACAGTCCTTACACTATTCTTCAGGGTATAAATGATGTTTGTAACATTTAGTGTCTTAAAGTATTTACTTTTTTTTTTAATTGAAGTATAGTTGATTTACAATGTTGTGTTAGTTTCAGGTGTAGAGCACAGTGATTCCGTTTTTTATACATATATATATATATATATATATATATATATAAATTTTATATATATATATATTATTTCTCAGCTTCTTTTCCCTTATAGGTTATTACAAGATATTAAGTATATTCCCTGTGCTATACAGTAGGTCCTTGTTGGTCATCTACTTTATGTATAGTAGTGTGTGCATGCTAATCCCAAACTCCTAATTCATCCCTCCCCCCACCTTTCCCCTTTGGTAACCATGAGTTTGTTTTCTGTGTCTGTGGGTCTATTTCTGTTTTATAAATAAATTCATCTGTATCTTTTTTTTAAGATTCCACATATAAGCAATATCATATGGTATCTGTCCTTCTCTGTCTGGCTTACTTCACTTAGTATGATAAGCTCTAGGTCCGTCCATGTTGCTGCAAATGGATAGTATTTACTTTTAACCAGAAGGAATGGTAATTTAGAAAACCTACTGTCAAGAATAAATATTATGGATTTGCTTGAGTAATGTACTCTGTTGCTCAAAATAGTAAAATGACACCTGTAGCTCAGTCAATCAGCATACATTTCCTTTCGCCTACAATGTGCAAGAAATAGCAATGCACCTTTGATAAGAAACAATATGACAGATATGATAAGATGTTTAAGACACAAATCTGAGAAGCAGGGACTTTATAACATCAGGCAGATAAGATATGAATAATGAAATATTTGAATAAATGATATGAGGCTGTATATAAGGGTAAAATGACTGACATGAACAGTATGTTACAAGTGTTCAGACATGGGAGAAAATTCTGAGTTGATGTAATCAGATGAGGCTCACAAACCCAGGTCCTGAAGAATCTGATAGGAAGAAAAAAATTAGAAAGAGCATTTCTCGAAACTCCTTACAGGCAATGTGAACACAAATGTCTCCTTCTAAAACGTGCTTGACTAACCAGATTGAATTCTACACAATCCCTTCTTCATTTTGTACTCCAAAAATTGCTGTTTCCTTTATGCCCCACAGCCAATATTGGGAGATGTTGAATGAGTAACTTCAAAGAAACAGAAAGCCTTCAAGAACATTTTGTAAATGAAGAGAAAAAACATGGTCACACCAAGGCTCCACGGTGGTAATCATTACTAAATACAAAATTTCCATCTGTCCTTTGGGTATCACTTTCAACCTACAAGAAGGCAAACTTCAAAAGCTAAGGTTATAATAAAGCCCTTTTGTAGTGGACCACAAAAAAACAAAAGGGCTGTTCAACAGCTTAACATTTGCTTTTGTTTGCAACTCAAAGAACAGCTGCTTTCTGGCTTGTTAATAAATTTCAGTGGGTATCCTCTGCCTTTTACAGTCCATCAGCGTTCCTGGGAAAACATTGGAGTAAATCATGTAGTCAAGAGCCTGGAGTTATGTATGCTTTGGCGTTCATTCCCTACATTACAGTTAATGGGGACAACAGATGCCAAAAAGAGCCATGCAATTAGTTTACTTCATTTCAGAGACTCTTCCATCAGTGGAATGTAGTAGAATTTTGCCTTAGTAAAGGTGGAGGCAACTTTCAGGTTTAGCCACTGTCATATTTAAGAATGAATAGGCAATAGTTTAGGAACAAGAAGTGATATATTATGATTTACCACTCTTCTTTATTGACTTTTAAATCAATAATGCAGCTGTCTGTCTTAACCACAGAGAGCTGCAGGACACATTTTTAAACCCAAAAGCAAGTTGAAACAGGTCATAAAACTTGAGAGTCTATGAAAATCCCCTAGGGATCAATGTTAACCACTCGGATTTCTTCTTAAACAACCAGAATCTCTTTGAGTTCCAATGACAAGATTTTAAAAAGTGTGAATTCCCAGCTTTTGCACATGAAATATTATCATTATAATTCCTTAAAGCAACATTAAGTAAGTAAGTGCATTTTGTGTTAAGATACCTGATTGAACAGAAGCCTGGAAAAAGCTCAGCTACATCAAAGGATAAAAAAGAATCAAATCTGCTGTCTCTAGTTTTTTATTCATTCATTTGTTCATTCATTCATTCAAAGGCACTTATTGAACCATGATGTGAATTTTCTGAGATGAAAAGACATGTTTCTTCCCCTCAAGAAACATACAATCTAGTCAGAGAGGCAGAACATGAACAATTGTGATAAAAACAAAAAAGAAAGAAATGCTAAAAGAGAAGTTCAGGTAAAGGATTTTCTAAGTACAGAGAAAAAACAAAACATAAAATAAAATAAATATTATGAGTACTTACCTTGGACTAGGCCTGTGCTTGGTACTATTATTATACATATTAATTTAAATGTTCCACACAACAACTTGGTGATCTAGGTATTATTTCCCACTTTTTATATGTGAGAAATCTGAGGCTCATACAGGATGGATAACCTCCTCAAGGTCATGCAACTAATAAGTGGCCGAGCCACAATGTAAACCCAGCAATGCTTTACTCCAAAGCTTGCACTTAGTAGACTAAACGTCCAGGTGAGGAAGCATTCTCAACGGCTGCTGAAATGCACACTGAAAAAAAGCACTGCTTATACATCTGAAAGAGTATAAACACGTCTGCATTATGCAGGATGGTAGTGTAAGAAAAGCAACCTGATTACATACAGTAAGAGGGTGATGCCAACGCAAGTTGCATTAGGAAAGTAGCAAGGAGCTCAAAAGGGGGTAATTTGGATCCTATTTTAATCTTATATGCACCAAATATTTGAGTACCTAACAAGTTCAATTTTGAACATTTGAAATTGAGATGCTTGAGAGACATCCAAATGGACGTGAAGAGAAGCCAGCTGGATTTGCGGGTCTGTAGATCATCTGAAATAGTTCAGTTAGAAATATTATTTGGGGAGTGTACAGAATAATTGAAGCCAAAGGTATGGATAAGACTGCCTCCAGAGAAAATAGAGAATATAGATAAGTGGGCCTGGAAGTGACATTTAAGGACTACCACACTTCATTACTTTGGGCAACGCTGTAAAACCATCCGTTTTGAAACTGTGGTGATGCTGTAGAAAGGGGAGCAGAGAGGAGTTCATGAAGACTTTGATCAGACAGCAGTCCTGAGCTTTGAAGTATGAGTATTATTTCCTGAGCTTGTGAAGGTAGGGATGGGCAATTCACTCTTGAGGAAAGAGCATGAGCAAAGGCACAGAAGCATAAAATGAAATGGTATATTTGGAGAATAACAAGCAAACCTTTTATGGCAGCAGTATAAGAACCAGGCGGAAAAAAGGCCACAAAGATAACCTGAGACCAATTTGGGGAAAATTTAATCTATACCCAGTGGGGATTTGTTGAAGTTTGTAAGAAAAGCAATAGCCATATTTATATTTCAGAAAAAGAATTCTGATTTAATTAAGAGGGATTGACAGAAAATAAGAGTGTGGTTTTTATTCCTGTGTGATGGGATAATATGTCAAGATATTAAGTTAATTTTCCTGTATTTTCTTTATTTTGAATTTCCCTTCTTCCAAATTCATGCAGTGCCTTTCACTGCCTTGGGGAACAGTAAAAGATTCAAATCATGGCTTCTGAATTTTAAAAATTTATTTGAATTACAGAAATCTGGGATATTGAGCTTCCAAAGCCTCAACCTTGAAGAACTTGAAACTTGAAATTTATGTCACAAACAATAGATCTGGAGTAAGAGCCCATTTTCCCAGCCCAAATTAAAGATTCCACAGTCTGGAGAAGAAAGTCAGAAACAAAGCAAGAGAGTGGATGCTCATGGGTCTTTGAAAAATGGCCCTGAACAGCAATACTTCCCACTAGCTGAGATTTGATAGTTTAAGGGTATGAAACCACCGAAGAGTATGGAGAACAGGAGAGCAGAAATGTTCTGTGTTTCCCTTCTTGGGATGTCGTCCCATGTCCACTAACCCCAGCAGGAAATAGGAGCAGAAAATAGAGGTGGCTACATTCAGAGTCTAGAAACATAAGTTTCCAGGAGATTCAGAGTTCCCCATTGTTCTGCAAGATATGAAAAGGGCCACGTGCTGTCCACGTTCTCAAGAAAAACGGGAAAGTAACTAGACTAATGAATCCTTATGATAGAAATTAAAAGGACAATCAGTGATCTTCATGGACCAAGGCCAGGGTTTAGACAGGGATGGAGGCATATCAACATGGATAGATGACAGTATGATGACAGAAAACCAGATGATCCATCCGCCCCCATTCCCCCCCAAAAAACAAAGAAAATTAAGGCAACAGAGAGAGACTCTGAGATGACTGAGGAAAACTGGAGTTGTTGAGCTTATTTCTATAACCCAGTTTACTGGGACCAGAGACATGAATTTTAAGTTCAGATGTAGAAAAAGTAATAAAATTAACTACTCAAACTGAGAATTTATATCCACTACATCTTTGTCTTGAATATCCAACCAGGGTCAGGTATATTAAACACACTCAAAACTTGTTTGTAACTTATACAAGACATGTATTTTACAAATATAGCAAAGCAAGAAAAAGAAAAAATAAATGAACCATAATTTCCTTATTCACATATAATCACTATCAACCTTGTGGTATATATCATTCCAGTCCACTGTTTTCCATAAAACAGATACTGTACAAAATATTTTGCATTAAACATTATATTGTCAATATCTTCCTATGACATAAAACACCACTTGAGTGATCAATAATATTTTACTGCATGAATATAGACTAATTTTTTTTATCATTTCCTTACTGATGAACATGTACATTGATTCTTTTGTTTTTGTAACTATAAATAATTTTGCATTTAATATCCTTATACATAAACCTTTGTGGCCATTATGACCAGCATCTTTGGATAATTTTTACAAGTAGAAAGTCAAAGGGTGCTTCTGTTTCAAGGTTGAAGAAATGTTGAAATGTCCTTCTCTCAAACAAAGGAAGATATCAGAAATAGTATTCACAAGTATGTCACTGCACTCACAAATAAGGGAACTCTCTGAAGAACAGAAATGAAAATACTGAGGTTCATGAAATATTTCTGAGACATTTGGAAATGCTGATTTCCTCCAGAGTTTACCAAGAAAATATAAATTTCAGTATAAATTTAAAATATGTAAGTTTAGCAAAAAATAATAAAAACAGAATATGTACCTTCAAAAAGAGTAGGGAAAAAAATCAACAAAGAAAACTGTATTTGTTCTAAGAATGTAAAGAAGAAAATAATAGCAAAGAGAAAACACACAAAGAAAATCATTGCAAATAGAGAACACACACCACAAAAAATATGATGGCTGAAATACATCCAAAATTTTTATTAATCATAATAAATGTTAAGTAACTAAACTTGTGTTTGTATTTTTATACATAAACAATATGGTATTCATAAGGCCCACACCTAAAACAAAGTGATATAGATATGTTGAATATAAAGGATAACAAATGGCATTCCAGACAAATATTAATAGAAATAAAGCTGATAAAAAAGTGTAAAGTGTAATAAATAACATCAGACAAAACAGAATTCAAAGCAAACACATTAAAAGGTAAAATGAGGGTCATCTCATATTCATTAAAGGGTCAATTCACTAAGAAGATAAAACAGTCACCAACTATGGTTCCTTCAAGAAGCAGAGAACTTTTTCATATAAAATCTCACAGTTTATAAAGAAGGTAGAAAGCTTCTAAACTCATTTTATGAGACTAGCATACTTCCTTCCTATTAGGCAGGTACCCCAGGAAAAGATAGTGTTTTTCCTCTGGATGTTACTATGTCGAATAAATGCAACTCTCAAAGGAGGATGAAACTTAGAGCAGGGTTTCTCAGCTTCAGTAATATTGACATTTTTCGCTGGATAATTCTTTCTTGTGGGGGGCTGGCTTATGCATTGTAGGATGTTTAACAGCATCCCTGGCCTCTATCCACTAGAAACCAGTAGCATTGCCCTGCCTCTACCCAGCTGTGACAACCAAAAATGTCTCCAGACATTGCCAAATGTTCTCTGGGAGGCAAAATCACTCCCAGTTGAAAACCACTTAACTCATCTCAGAGAAAACGAGCTGGAAAAACTAGATTGACTCAAAGCTTAACTCAACTTATAACTAAATTTCGAGTTATATGAGTCAATATAACTATTTAAACCATTTTAAGACTAATTTTCAGTTACTTGCAGCCAAAAGCATCAAAAAAGTTATACTCTGTCCCTACACCAAGTTCTCTCCAATTTTGCCTGAAATTATTTATCTCTTATAGTTACTTTTTCCCATTGAACTTTAGACTATGTCAGGCAAAAAAAAAAAAAAAATCCAGTCGGAACTTCTTTAAAACTATGATGTGTTTGGACAGAATTTCCATCATTACAACATATAGGTTTTCCATCAAAGATCATGGTTTTTCATTTGATTTTCATGTGACCCTTTCTACTCCTAAATACAATTGTATAGTTTTGCCATATTGATCCTGCACATTTCCGTTAAGTTTACTTAGGTATTTTTGTTTTGTTGCTATTAATGAATGGCATTATTTCCCTAATGTGATTTCTGATTGATAATATAATTTCTGACTGATATTGAAATTAGGAGAATTTAATTGTCTGTTCCAAGGGTCAGGAAACTAAATCCTTCAAGACAAATCTTATGGGGGTGTGTTCTTGTAAATAAAGCTTTATTAGTACACATCCAGGTTCATTCATTTACTTATTGTCTGTGGCTGCTTTCACACCACAACAGCAGGATTGAGTAGTTACAACAGAGACCATATCGTCCCAAAAGCCTAAAAGATTTACTATCTGGTCCTTAACAGAAAAAGTTTACTGGCTTCTGGTCTACTTATATGAACTCTTATTAGTTTCAATCATTTTTTCAATTAAGTCTCTGAAGTTATCTAGATTACCAACCATCAGATAAGCATACTTTTATCTCCTCTTTTCCAAAGTTTATTCCTCTTATCTTGGGGTTTGCTTGGTTGCTTGGTTGCTTGGCTGTTATTAATGAACTGCCTAAAAGTTTCTCTGATATTAACAAAAATGTCCTTAAAGTTTGATTATTGAGTATAATCTGACTTTGGATTTGAATAGCTTTTCTTTATTAAGAAAATATCTTTATATCTCTCTTGCTCTCACCCTTTTAATCATGAATGAATGCTGAATTACATTAACTTTCTTTTGATGATCTATTAATCTGGGTTATTTCATACTAGATAATCAACCATCTTTGCATTCCTGGGATAAATTATACTTATTAATGATATGTCATCTTTCCAGTTTATTCCTACATTTTCTCAGGAGCATTGCATATAGGACTATTTGCATCAATATTTAGAAGTATAATCAATCTGTTTACTTTTTTTTTTTAATTATTAGCACCTTTAATTATTATTTATTTATTTATTTTGGCTGTGTTGGGTCTTCGTTTCTGTGCGACGGCTTTCTCCAGTTGTGGCAAGCGGGGGCCACCCTTCATCGCGGTGTGCGGGCCTCTCACCATGGTGGCCTCTCTTGTTGCGGAGCACAGGCTCCAGACACGCAGGCTCAGTATTTGTGGCTCACGGGCCTAGCTGCTCCGCGGCATGCGGGATCCTCCCAGACCAGGGCTCGAACCCGTGTCCCCTGCATTAGCAGGCAGATTCTCAACCACTGCACCACCAGGGAAGCCCTGTTTACTTTTAGTGCTATTCTTGTCAGGTTTTATCAGAATTATACTATATTAATGATATAAATAAGGAAGTTATCCCTTTCATTCTAGGCTCTGGAATAGTTCCTATAGAAAATAAATGATTTGTAACTGAAATATTGAAGAATATTCCAGTACAAAACTATCTGGGTAAGCAGAGAGTTTTTAGAGCTAATTCTTCAACAACTCTTTTACTTTCTTCCACAGCTACTGATCTCTTCTTTTTTTACATCTTGAAAAGCCATTTGAGTTTTTTGAAAAGTCAATACCTTGAGTTTTTCAACTCTATTAGAAGAGAATTGTATGTAGAAATCTGTTATTTTAAAAAGCCTCCTGTGTCTATTGCTCTATATAATTTTGTATTCTTAATCTTACATATTTTTTTCTTTTGATTTTTTTCTTTCCTTCATCTTTCTTTTTTCCTAATTACATTTTCCAGGAAGGTATCCTCTTCCCACTGCAATTATTTCCCCTTGAATTTGTTTTATTAATTCTATGTATTCAATTTTCTGCTTTATAAATTTCCCTTTTCAATTGGCATTAGAGGGTCATTAGTGAACCTTAAAAGCAGTTTCTCACTTTCAGCAATCATATGATTTCCTTCTTCCCTCTAAATTCTAACCCAAACACAAATATTTGCAGGCAGATAAAAGTCCTTATAACTTTGCTTCTATATTTTAGAAGTAACATAATGGAAAATAGATTAACATTTTCATAAGAAGAAGCAAAGAGAGAGTTATAGTAAAGTTTTCCAAAATTAAGAGATACTATTACATTTTACAAAGCACACAAACAGACCCACTAATAGAAAATGCAACAATTAACTAGATTTAAATTGTACAATCTCTCAAACAAAGAACTATATGAAATAAAAGTGTACTTTTATTTATAAATTTGCAATGGTATTTTTTTCTTTATGTTGAAAGAACAAAATGCTGGAAAGTGTATAAACAGGCACTTTTCTGGCAATAGTGTAAATTTATATACCATTTCAGGAAATAATTCATAAGTATGAAGAAAAAGCTTTAAAGGGGTTATAATGGGCAAAATTACTTCTTGAATTCTATCTTAAGGAAAAAGTTCATCATGGTATTATGTATGATTACAAAATTTCAGATATAACCGAAAACTTTCAAAATAGAAAAATGTTTAATTAAATTATGACTGATTCACTTGATAAAACTGAATGATTTTAAATGTTTACAAGTGTGTGATAACATGAAAAATATTTATGCATCACTGTTAAGTAAAAACGCAGAATTTAAAGACTGTGTAAACAATATATTGCATTGGCCAAAAAGTGTCTTCAGTTTCTAAGTAAAAATAAAAGACACATTTTTCACTTTCACCAAGAACTTTATTGAACAAAGTATTCACCCTTTTGTGCCACTACCTTCTGCCATTTTTCAGGCAACTTCATAATTCCATCTTTCCAAAACTTTTTATCTTTTTGAGCAAAGAACTGTTCCAGGTGCCTTTTACAGTCTTCCAAGGAATGGAAATTTTTCCCATTAAGAGAATTTTGTAAAGATCGAAATAAATGGAAATCTGAAGGTGCAATGTCTGGTGAATGTGGCAGATGAATCAGAACTTCCCAGCCATGCTGTAACAGTTTTTGCCTGGTCATCAAAGAAACATGCAGACTTGCGTTATCCTGATGGAAGATTATGCATTTTCTGTTGACTAATTCTGGATGCTTTTCATGAGTGCTGCTTTCAACTGGTCTAACTGGGAGCAGTACTTGTTGGAATTAACTGTTTTGTTTTCTGGAAGGAGCTCATAATGGAGGACTCCCTTCCAATCCCAGCATATACACAACATCACCTTCTTTGGATGAAAACCGGCTTTTGGTGTGGTTGGTGGTGGTTCATTTCACTTGCCCTACGTATCTTCCATTCCACATTATTGTACAGTATCCACTTTTCATCACCCATCACAATCTGTTTTAAAAACGGAATGTTTTCATTACGTTTAAGTAGAGAATTCCATGCAGAAATATGGTCAAGAAGGTTTTTTTCGCTTAACTTCTGTGGAACCCGAACATAAAAGCCATTCACATAACCAAGCTGGTGCAAATGATTTTCATCACTTGATTTGGATATTTTGAGTATGTCGGCTATCTCCCACGTGGTATAACGTTGATTGTTCTCAATTATTGTTTCAATTTGATCGCTATCAACTTCAACTGGTCTACCTAACCTTGGAGCATCATCCATCGTCCATGGAGAAATCTCTAGCACGAAACTTCGCAAACCGCTTTTGACACGTTTGATCATTCACAGCACCTTCTCCACACACCGCACAAATCCTTTTGCGTTTTTACCTTTCTTGAAATAATAAAGCATAATATGCTGAGAATCTTGCTTTTTTCTTCCATCTTCAATATTAAAATGGCTACACAAAAATTCACCAATTTTGATGTCTTTTTTTAAATGCACGCTGAATGACAGCTGTCACATATTATCTAACAAAATTGTTTCAAATGACGTTAAAGAAAACTAAGTGCTACTAGAGCCATCTTACGGGAAAAAACCGAACGAACATTTTGGCCAACCCAATATTTACAACAATGTTTCTTTTTCTGTTTTATGCACAGAGTCTATCTATCTATCTATCTATCTGGAAAGATACAGAGAGAGAGAGAGAGAGATTACATGCTAATACACCAAAATATTAACTTTTATGTTAAGGTTATGAGATTACAAGTTATTTTATTTCAAATTTTAGTGCTGTACCTTTCCATATTTTTTACTGAGATATAATTCACATAGCACAAAATTCACCATTTTAAAGTGTACACTTCTGGGGGGTTTTAGTATGTTCACTATGCTGTGCAACCATCAACACTAATTGCAGATTTTCATCAATACTAAAAGAATCCCTGTAACTATCAGCAGTTAGTCCCAATCCTCCTCTCTCCCTTTCCACTAATCAACTTTCAATCTATATGCAGATTTAAATGGATTAATATGGACATTTCATATAAATAGAATATATGGCCTTTTGTGTCAGCCTGCTTTCATTTAGCATAATGTTTTCAAGGTTATGCTACCTCCATGTTGTAGCATATATCAGTACTTTTAATCATTTTCATAGTTAGAATAATATTCCATTGTATGGATACCACATTTGCTTTATCTATTCATCAGCTAATGGACATTTGGGTTAATCCTACTTTTTTGCTATAACTAATACTGCTGATATGAGCATTTGTGTACAAGGTTTTTTGTGAACAGAATATTCTCAATTCTCTAAGAGTAGAACTGTTTGAGGAATCACCAAGTTGTTTTCCACAATATACTCACCATTTTGCATTCCCAGCAAAAATGTATGAGGGCTCTGATTTCTGCACATCCTCACTAACACTTGTTATTATCAGCTTTTTCTCATCATAGCCATCCTAGTGGTAAGTAGGGGTTTCTCATTGTGGTTTTGATTTGCAATTCCCTAAAGTCTAATGATGTTGAGCATCTTGTGCTTATGGGATATTTGTATATCTTCTTTGAAGAAATGTCTCTTCAAATCCTGTGTCAGTTTTTAAATTGGGCTCTTTGTGGTTTCTTTTTTTCTTATTGTTGAGTTAGGGCTAGGGTTAACCCTAGTTCTTTATATATTCTATATACTAGACCTTTATCTGCTATTTGATTTGCAAATATTTTCTTCCACTGTGTAGATTATCTTCTCACTATCTTGATAGTGTCCTTTGACAAACAAAAGTTCTTAATTTTGATAAAGTCCAATTTATCTTTTTTTCCTGTGGTTGTTTGTGCGTTTGGTGTCATATCTAAGAAACCTTTGCCTGATCTGAGGTCCCCTATGTTTCCTTGTAAGAGTTTTATAGTTTTAGCTCTTACATTTAGATTATTGATCCATTTTGAGTTAATTTTTGTATATGGTGTGAAGAAAGGATCCAAATTCATTTTTTGCATGCGGATATTCACTTGTAATAGCACTACTTATTAGAAAGAATATTCTTTCTACATTGAATAATTTTGGCACCCATGTTAAAATCAACCTGCCATAGATAAAATCAACTGGCCATAGACAAATTTTATTCTGGATTGTCAATTCTATTCCACTTATCTATATATCTATTTTAATGCCTCTGTCCTGATTACTGTAGCTTCATAGTAACTTTGGGGCTTGGAAAGTGTGAGTCTCTCAACTTCGTTCTTCTTTTTAAAGGTTGTTTTGGCTATTGTGTGTCCCTTGCAATTCAATACAAATTTTAGTATTAGCTTGTCCATTTCTGAAAAGAAAAGGCAGCTGGAATTTTTATAGGAATTTTATCAAACCTGTAGACCAATTTGGGGGATATTGCCATCATGACAATATTAAGTTTTCCAATCCATAAACATAAGATGTCTTTCCATTTATTTAAATATTCTCTAATTTATCTTAACAATGTTTTAAAATTTCACAGTATGTCTTGTAGCTCCTCGGTTAAATTTATTCCTAAGTATTTTGTTTATGATACTGCAAATGGAATTATTTCTTAATTTCATTTTCATATTGTTCATTGCTAGTGAATTAAAACTCAATTGATTTTTGTATATAGTAAGTCCCCTATCTACAAACCTCCTAGTTGCAAACTTTCAAAGATGTGAATGTGCACTTGTTCCAGCAAGGAACCAGAACCTGTGCCATCAACGTCATGCATGAGTGAAATTGCAGCTTGCCCTCTCTTTCCTATTGTTGATGATCCTTCAGCTCTACCATATCCCACCTCCTCTCCCTCCTCCAGTCAGTAACTCTTCTTGTCTGTTCACTCAATGCCAGCCCCTGTATGCCAGCTGCTGTATTTTACCACTGTACTTTTCAAGGTACTGTACTGTAAGATTAAAAATGTTTTATTTTTTGTATTTGTTTTTTATGTATTATTTGTGCAAAAAGTATTATAAACCTATTACAGTACAGTACTATATAGCTGATTTTGTTAGTTGGGTACCTAGGCTTACTTCATTGGACTTACGAACAAACTGGACTCACAAATGCATTCTCGGAATTGAACTCGTTCATATGTTCAGGACTTACTATATTAGTCTTGCATTTTGTTGAACTTGTTTTTTAGCTCTAATAGTATTTTTGTAGATTCTTTAGGGTTTTCTATATATAAGCTCTTGTCATCTGCAAATAGAGATAGCTTTACTTCTTCCTTTCTATATAAGTTTCCTAGGGCTGCTATAACAAAATATCATAGAGTGGGTCATATAAACAATAGAAACTTATTTTCTCACAGTTATGGAGACCAGAAGTCCAAGATTAAGATGTTGACAGGTTTGGTTTCTCCTGAGGCCTCTTTCTGTGGCTTGTAGATGGCCACCTTCTCACTGTATCCTCACATGGCCTTTCCTCTGTTTGTGTGTACCCCTAGTGTCTCTCCATGTGTCCAAATCTTCTCTTCTTATAAGAATAACAATTTGGATTAGGGTCCTCCATAAGGAGCTCATTTTAAATTAGTCACCTATTTAAAGACCTTATCTCCAAATACAGTCACATTCTGAAGTACTTGGGGTTAGTACTTCAACATATGAATTTGGGGGGTGGCACAATTCAGTCCATAACACTTTCCATTATGGATGCCTTTTATTTATTTTTGTTGTCTAACTGCCCTTGTTAGAACCTCCAGTACAGTACTAAATAGAAAAGGCAAGACTGGACCTCTTGGTCTTTTCCTAAGTCTTAGGATAACAGCTTTCAGTATTTCACTATTATGGTGTTATCTATGATTTTTCATAGGTGCCCTTTACCATGTTGAGAAAGTTCCCTTCTATTCTGAGAATGTTGAATATTTTTATCATGATTTGGTTAAATGTTCTTCTGTCTCACTGAGATGAACATGTGCCTTTTTTCCTTTAATCTACTAATATGGTTTATTAAATATATAGATTTTTCATATGTTGGACAACTAAGCATAATATTAGTTTTATATTTGCATATGTAGTTTCCTTTATCAGAAGTCTTTATTTCTTTTTATGGCTTTGAGTCACCAGTTAGTGACTTTTCATTTCCAGCCTGAAGAACTCCTTTAGCATTTCTTATAGGGCAGGTCTACAAGCAATGGATTGCCTTAGCTTTTTTTTTTTTTTTTTTCTAGGACTGCCTTAATTTCTCCTTCATTTATAAAGGATTGTTTCTCTGCATATAGAATTCTTGGTTGACAGTTATTTTTGCTTCAACGTTTTGAATATGGCATCCCACTGCCCACTGGCCTCCATGGCTTCTGATAAGAAGTCAACTGTTAATCTTATTGAGGATCCCTTGTTGGTGATGATTCATTTCTCTCTTGTTGTTTTAAAGTTTCTCTCTGTCTTTAGCTTGTAATAATTTGATTATAATATTTCTAGGTGTGCACCTCTTTGAGTTTATGCTACTTGGAGTTCGTTGAGCTTGTTGAGTATATGGACTTTTTCTTTCATCAAATTTGGGAAGTCTGCAGCTATTATTCCTTCAAATATGCTTACTACCCACTTATCTTTTCCTCTCTTCTTCTTAAATTCTCAGAATGCATATGTTGGTATGCTTGATGGTTTCCCACAGGTCTCTGAACCTCTGTTGACTGTTCTTCATTTCTTTCTATTCTGTAGGCTGGATAATCTCAACAGATCTATCTTCTGCTTACACAGATCTGTTTTTGAGCCCCTCTTGTGAAATTTTCATTTCAGTTGTTGTCCTTTCCAAGTCTAAAATTCCTATTTGATTCCTTTTCATGAATGCTCTTTATTGATATTCTTTATTTGGTGAGAAACTGTTCTCATATTTTCCTTTATTTCTTTAGACATGGTTTCCTTTAGCTTGCTGAACATATTTAAAACAGTTATTTTAAATCCACTGTCTACAAAGTCCATAGTCTTGGCTTCCTAAAGCACAGCTTCTATTGATTTCTTTTATTCCTGTGTATGGTCCACATTTTCTTCTTTCTTTGTATACCTCCAATTTTCTTGTTGAAAATTATCTTCCAGTTGAAAACTGGATATTTTGAATATTATAATGTGGCAACTCTGGAAATCAGATTCTCCTACCCATTATTTGTTGTGTTTGTTGCTTGTAGTTATTGTTTGTGTAAATGACTTGCTGAACAAATTCTGTAAAGTCTGTCTTTTCCTGTGTGGTCCCTGAAGTCTCCTTTCCAATAGTTTAGTGGTCACCAAATGATTGGACAGAGATTTCCTTAAACATCAATAACAAAAAATCTTCCAGTCTTTGTCAGGAGGATCTGTGTGTGTTGCCCACACCTTCAGCAATCAGGCAGGTAGTTTACTACTCTGCCTTAGCCTTTGTTTCCTACTTCTACAAAGCTTCAAGATGAGCAGGATATGAGAGCTTAGGGCCTTGTGAGGTCTTTCCTCAGAATGTGGAGAGTCCTTACCATATACATGGAATTCTAGATTCCCAGGAATACATTGGACCTTTTCAAAGACATTAAAGATTTCTCATTCCCCAGCTTTTCCTCCCAAGCATTTTGATTAGTCTATTATTTTTCACAACTCTAATTTATGCCTCTGACAAAAATAACTAACACATTAGCCTGTAATTATTTTCAACAAATGCCCTTTGGGAAGCAGTTTCAGCAGTAGGCTAATTCTGAATTAAGGGGAAATAAAGACAAACCCTTTGAGCCAGTCTTCTAGGAAGTCACAAGAAAGGTCAGAACAAATAATTACAATTCTTCTGAATGATGAGAATCAATAAATTACAATTCTTCTGAATGAAGTCTGTTCTACTCCCTCAGTTACTGAAAATATGGGTTGTTATTTCCATAGACACTACTAAGCTTAGGAGCAGAAGACGGGACTAAGTTAAAATTCCACAAAATTTATTGCTCTTACTTCAAATCTACCATTTTCATTGAATGAGCATTCTCTAGGTTGCTGCAAACCTCTGGTTAATTTCCACAGTTCTGCAAAAGTTGATTCTCAAAAAATTTGCCCATTTTATTATGGCTTCTATGTAGAAGCAGAATTTGGTGCTCCACACTCTGAAATTTTTGTCAACATTGCTCCATATTTTTTATATTTATGTAGCACTTGCTTTTTTGTATTTTTAATTTACATATAATAGCCAAGTCAAAGAACTGTTTCCTAGTCAAGTGTGTGCATAACATGAGGGGAAAGTGAGTTTTTTGAACAACTCCATAAAATATGAAGTTGTTCTTTTCGAATATTTTGTTACTATTAATGATGTTCTATATATTAGATGAATCCTTTAGAGTAAAATATGAAAGATAAACTTCTTCACTGTATTGTTCCAGAAATTTCCCAATTATCACCATTATACAAACAATTTAGGCAGCACCTGTCTAATTCAATATAAAATAGGTTAAAACAGATTTATTACATCTAAGACTTAAAATTATGAAGTCACATCTGTGATAAAAAAAAACATTGCCATGAAAAAATAAATTTATTTCACAATATGAATGATGCAAAAAATTTTAATGATGCAGAAGCAAGAAGAACTTCAGTCCTGCAGCCTGAGGAACAAAAACCACATTCACAGAAAGATATTCAAGATGAAAAGGCAGAGGGCTAGGTACGAGATGAAGGAAGAAGATAAAACCACAGAAAAACAATTAAATGAAGTGGAGATAGGTAATCTTCCAGAAAAAGAATTCAGAATAATGAGAGTGAAGATGATCCAGGACATAGGAAAAAGAATGGAGGCAAAGATCGAGAAGATGCAAGAAATGTTTAACAAAAATCTAGAAGAATTAAAGAATAAACAAACAGAGATGAGCAATACAATAACTGAAATGAAAAATACACTAGAAGGAATCAATAGCAGAATAACTGAGGCAGAAGAACGGATAAGTGACCTGGAAGACAGAATGGTGGAATTCACTGCTGAAGAACAGACTAAAGAAAAAAGAATGAAAAGAAATGAAGACAGCCTAAGAGACCTCTGGGACAACATTAAACACAACAACATTCGCATTATAGGGGTCCCAGAAGGAGAAGAGAGAGACAAAGGACCAGAGAAAACATTTGCAGAGATTATAGTCAAAAATTTCCCTAACATGGGAAAGGAAATAGCCACCCAAGTCCAGAAAGCACAGAGAGTCCCATACAGGATAAACCCAAGGAGAAACACACCGAGACACATAGTAATCAAATTGGCAATAATTAAAGTCAAAGAAAAATTATTGAAAGCAGCAAGGGAAAAACGACAAATAACATACAAGGGAACTCCCATAAGGTTAACAGCTGATTTCTCAGCAGAAACTCTACAAGCCAGAAGGGAGTGGCATGACATAATTAAACTGATGAAAGGGAAGAAGCTACAACCAAGATTACAATACCCGGCAAGGAACTCATTCAGATTTGATGGAGAAATCAAAAGCTTTACAGACAAGCAAAAGCTAAGAGAATTCAGCACCACAAAACCAGCTCTACAACAAATACTAAAGGAACTTCTCTAAGGGGGAAACACAAGAGAAGAAAAGGACCTACAAAAACAAACACAAAACAATTAAGAAAATGGTCATAGGAACATACATATGTATAATTACCTTAGACGTGAAGGGATTAAATGCTCCAACCAAAAGACACAGGCTTGCTGAATGGATACAAAAACAAGACCCATATATATGCTGTCTACAAGACACCCATTTTAGACCTAGGGACACATACAGACTGAAAGTGAGGGGATGGAAAAAGATATTCCATGCAAATGGAAATCAAAAGAAAGCTGGAGTAGCAATACTCATATCAGATAAAATAGACTTTAAAATAAAGAATGTTACAAGAGACAAGGAAGGACACTACATAATGATCAAGGGATCAATCCATGAAGAAGATATAGCAATTATAAATATATATGCACCCAACATAGGAGCACCTCAATACATAAGGCAACTGCTAACAGCTGTAAAAGAGGAAACTGACAGTAACACAATAATAGTGGGGGACTTTAACACCTCACTTACACCAATGGACAGATCATCCAAAATGAAAATAAATAAGGAAACAGAAGCTTTAAATGACACAATAGACCAGATAGATTTAATTGATATTTATAGGAGATTCCATCCCAAAACAGCAGATTACACTTTCTTCTCAAGTGCGCTCAGAACATTCACCAGGATAGATCACATCTTGGGTCACAAATCAAGCCTCAGTAAATTTAAGAAAATTGAAATCATATCAAGCATCTTTTCTGACCACAACATTATGAGATTAGAAATGAATTACAGGGGAAAAAACGTAAAACACACAAACACATGGAGGCTAAACAATAGGTTACTAAATAAGCAAGATATCACTGAAGAAATCAAAGAGGAAATCAAAAAATACCTAGAGACAAATGACAATGAAAACATGACAATCCAAAACCTATGGGATGCAGCAAAAGCAGTTCTAAGAGGGAAGTTTATAGCTATATAAGCCTACCTGAAGAAACAAGAAAAATCTCAAAAAAACAATCTAACCTTACACCTAAAGGAACTAGAGAAAGAAGAACAAACAAAACCCAAAGTTAGCAGAGGGAAAGAAATCATGAAGATCAGAGCAGAAATAAATGAAATAGAAACAAGGAAAACAAGAGCAAAGATCAATAAAACTAAAAGCTGGTTCCTTGAGAAGATAAACAAAATTGATAAACCATTAGCAAGACTCATCAAGAAAAAGAGGGAGAGGACTCAAATCAATATAATCAGAAATGAAAAAGAAGATGTTACAACAGACACCGCAGAAATACAAAGCATCCTAAGAGACTACTACAAGCAACACTATGCCAATAAAATGGACAACCTGGAAGAAATGGGCAAATTCTTAGAAAGGTATAACCTTCCAAGACTGAACCAGGAAGAAATAGAAAATATAAACAGACAAATCACAAGTAATGAAATTGAAACTGTGATTAAAAATCTTCCAACAAACAAAAGTACAGGACCAGATGGCTGCACAGGTGAATTCTATCAAACATTTAGAGAAGAGGTAACACCCATCCTTCTCAAACTCTTCCAAAAAATTGCAGAGGAAGGAACAATCCCAAACTGATTCTATGAGGCCACCATCACCCTGATACCAAAACCAGACAAAGATACTACAAAAAGAGAAAATTACAGACCAATATCACTGTTGAATATAGATGCAAAAATCCTCAACAAAATACTAGCAAACAGAATCCAACAACACATTAATCATACACCATGATCAAGTGGGATTTATCCCAGGGATGAAAGGATTCTTCAATATACACAAATCAATCAATGTGATACACTATATTAACAAATTGAAGAAGAAAAACCATATGATCATCTCAATAGATGCAGAAAAAGCTTTTGACAAAATTCAACACCCAGTATTGGTAAAAACTCTCCAGAAACTGGGCATAGAGGGAACCTACCTCAACATAATAAAGGCCATATATGACAAACCCACAGGAAACATCATTCTCAATTTTGAAAAACTGAAAGCATTTCCTCTAAGATCAGAAACAAGACAAGGATGTCCACTCTCACCGCTATTATTCAACATAGTTTTGGAAGTCCTAGCCTTGGCAATCAGAGAAGAAAAAGAAATAAAAGGAATAAAAATTGGAAAACAAGAAGTAAAACTGTCACTGTTTGCAGATGACATGCTACTATACATAGAGAATCCTAAAGATGCCACCAGAAGAATACTACAGCTAATCAATGAATTTTGTAAAGTTGCAGGATACAAAATTAATGCACAGAAATCTCTTGCATTCCTATACACTAATGATGAAAAATCTGAAAGAGAAATTAAGGAAACACTCTCATTTACCATTGCAACAAAAAGAATAAAATACCTAGGAATAAACCTTCCTAGGGAGACAAAAGACCTGTATGCAGAAAACTATAAGACACTGATGAAAGAAATTAAAGATAATACCAAAAGATGGAGAGATATACCATGTTCTTGGATTGGAAGAATCAATATTGTGAAAATGACTATACTGTCCAGAGCAATCTACAGATTCAATGCAATCCCTACCAAATTACCAATGGCATTTTTTACAGAACTAGAAAAAAAATCTTAAAATTTGTATGGAGACACAAAAGACCCCGAATAGCCAAAGCAGTGTTGAGGGAAAAAAACGGAGCTGGAGGAATCAGACTCCCTGACTTCAGACTATACTACAAAGCTACAGTAATCAAGACAATATGGTACTGGCACAAAAACAGAGATATAGATCAATGGAACAAGATAGAAAGTCCAGAGGTAAACCCACACACCTATGGTCAACTAATCTATGACAAAGGAGGCAAGGATATACAATGGCGAAAAGACAGTCTCTTCAATAAGTGGTGCTGGGAAAACTGGACAGCTACATGTAAAAAATGAAATTAGCAACCTAACTGTAAGACTGGACACTATAAAACTCTTAGAGGAAAACATAGGAAGAACACTGTTTGACATAAATCACAGCAAGATCTTTTTTGATCCACCTTCTAGAGTAATGAAAATAAAAACAAAAATAAACAAATGGGACCTAATGAAACTTCAAAGCTTTTGCACAGCAAAGGAAACCATAAACAAGACCAAAAGACAACCCTCAGAATGGGAGAAAATATTTGCAAACAAATCAACAGACAAAGGATTAATCTCCAAAGTATATAAACAGCTCATGCAGCTCAATATTAAAAAAACAAACAATCCAATCCAAAAATGGGCAGAAGACCTAAATAGACATTTCTCCAAAGAAGACATACAGATGGCCAAGAAGCACATGAAAAGCTGCTCAACATCACTAATTATTAGAGAAATGCAAATCAAAACTACAATCAGGTATCACCTCACACCAGTTAGAATGGGCATCATCAGAACGTCTACAAATAACAAATGCTGGAGAGGGTGTGAAGAAAAGGGAACCCTCTTGCACTGTTGGTGCGAATGTAAATTGATACAGCCACTATGGAGAACAGTATGGAGGTTCCTTAAAAAACTAAAAACAGAATTACCATATGAACCAGCAATCCCACCACTGGGTATATACCCAGAGAAAACCACAACTGAAAAAGGCACATGCACCCCAATGTTGATTGAAGTGCTATTTACAGTAGCCAGGTCATGGAAGTAACCAAAAGCCCATCGACAGACGAATGGATAAACAAGATGTGGGTGGAACTTCAAGATGGCACAAGAGTAAGACACGGAGATCACCTTCCTCCCCACAAATACATCAGAAATACATCTACATGTGGAACAACTCCTACAGAACACCTACTGAAAGCTGGCAGAAGACCTCAGACCTCCCAAAAGGAAAGAAACTCCCCACGTACCTGGGTAGGGCAAAAGAAAAAACAGAAAACAGAGACAAAGAATAGGGATGGGACCTGCACCAGTGGGAGGGAACTGTGAAGGAGAAAAGGTTTCCAGACACTGGGAAGCCCCTTCGCAGGTGGAGACTGCTGGTGGCCAAGGTGGGGAGCTTCGGAGCCACGGAGGAGAGCACAGCAACAAGGGTGCAGAGGGCAAAGAGGAGAGATTCCCGCACAGAGGATCGGTGCCGACCAGCACTCACCAGCCCGAGAGGCTTGTCTGCTCACCCACTGGGACGGGTGGGGGCTGGAAGCTGAGGCTTGGGCTTCGGTTGGATCCCAGGGAGAGGACTGGGGTTGGCTGCGTGAACACAGCCTGAAGCGGGCTAGTGCGCCACAGCTAGCGGGGTGGAGTCTGGGAAAAAGTCTGGAGCTGCCGAAGAGACAAGAGACTTTTTCTTGCCTCTTTGTTTCCTGGTGCGCAAGGAGAGGGGATTAAGAGCACCAATTAAAGGAGCTCCAGAGACGGGCGCAAGCCGCGGCTATCAGCGCCGACCACAGAGACGGGCATGGGACGCTAAGGCTGCTGCTGCCGCCACCAAGAAGCCTGTGTGCAAGCACAGGTCACTATCCACACCACCCCTCCTGGGAGCCTGTGCAGTCCACCACTGCCAGGGTCCCGTGATCTAGGGACAACTTCCCAGGGAGAACGTACGGCGTGCCTCAGGCTGGTGCAATGTCACGCAGGCCTCTGCCGCTGCAGTCTCACCCTGCAACTGTACCCCTCCCTCCCCATGGCCTGAGTGAGCCAGAGACCCCGAATCAGTTGCTCCTTTAACCCTGTCCTGTCTGAGCGAAGAACAGATGCCCTCAGGCGACATACACGCAGAGGCGGGTCCAAATCCACAGCTGAACCCCAGGAGCTGTGCGAACAAAGAAGACAAAGGGAAATTTCTCCGAGCAGCCTCAGGAGCAGCGGATTACATCTCCACAATCAACTTGATGTACCCTGCATCTGCGGAATACCTGAATAGACAACGAATCATCCCAAATTGAGGAGGTGGGACATTGGGAGCAATGATATACATATTTTTTCCCCTTTTTCTCTTTTTGTGAGTGTGGATGTGTATGCTTCTGTGCGTGATTTTGTCTGCATAGCTTTGCTTTTACCATTTGTCCTAGGGTTCTGTCTGTCAGGTGTTTGGGGTTTTTTATTACTTAAAAAAAATTTTTTTTTCTTAATAATTATTTTTTATTTTAATAACTATTTTACTTTATTTTACTTTATTTTATTTTATCTTCTTCTTTCTTTCTCTCTTTTTTTTCTCCCTTTTATTCTGAGCCGTGTGGAGGACAGGCTCTTGGTGCTCCAGCCAGGCATCAGGGCTGTGCCACTGAGGTGGGAGAGCCAAGTTCAGGCCAGTGGTCCACAAGAGACCTCCCAGCTCCACGTAATATCAAACGGCAAAAATCTCCCAGAGATCTCCATCTCAACACCAAGACCCAGCTCCACTCAATGACCAGCAAGCTACAGTGCAGGACACCCTATGCCAAAGAACTAGCAAGACAGGAACACAGCCCCATCCATTAGCAGAGAGGCTGCCTAAAATCATAATAAGGCCACAGACAGCACAAAACACACCACCAGACGTGGACCTGCTCACCAGAAAGACAAGATCCAGCCTCATCCACCAGAACACAGGCACTAGTCCCCTCCACCAGGAAGCCTACACAACCCACTGAACCAATCTTACCCACTGGGGACAGACACCAAAAACAACAGAAACTATGAACCTGCAGCCTGCGAAAAGGAGACCCCAAACACAGTAAGATAAGCAAAATGAGAAGACAGAAAAACACACAGCAGATGAAGGAGCAAGGCAAAAACCCACCAGACCTAAGAAATGAAGAGGAAATAGGCAGTCTACCTGAAAAAGAATTCAGAATAATGATAGTAAAGATGATCCAAAATCTTGGAAATAGAATGGAGAAAATACAAGAAACTTTTAACAAGGACCTAGAAGAACTAAAGAGCAAACATAGATGAACAACACAATAAATGAAATTAAAAATTCTCTACAAGGGATCATTAGCAGAATAACTGAGGCAGAAGAACGGATAAGTGACCTGGAAGATAAAATAGTGGAAATAACTACTGCAGAGCAGGATAAAGAAAAAAGCATGAAAAGAACTGAGGACAGTCTCAGAGACCTCTGGGACAACATTAAACACACCAACATTCGAATTATAGGGGTCGCAGAAGAAGAAGAGAACAAGAAAGGGACTGAGAAAATATCTGAAGAGATTATAGTTGAAAACTTCCCTAATATGGGAAAGGAAATAGTTAATCAAGTCCAGGAAGCACAGAGAGTCCCATACAGGATAAATCCAAGGAGAAACATGCCAAGACACATTTTAATCAAACTATCAAAAATTAAATACAAAGAACAAATATTAAAAGCAGCAAGGGAAAAACAACAAGTAACACATAAGGGAATCCCCATAAGGTTAACAGCTGATCTTTCAGCAGAAACTCTGCAAGCCAGAAGGGAGTGGCAGGTCATATTTAAAATGATGAAAGAGAAAAACCTACATCCAAATTACTCTACCCAGCAAGGATCTCATTCAGATTTGACGGAGAAATTAAAAGCTTTACAGAGAAGCAAAACCTAAGAGAATTCAGAATCACCAAACCAACTTTACAACAAATGCTAAAGGAACTTCTCTAGGCAAGAAACACAAGAGAAGGAAAAGACCTACAATAATAAACCCAAAACAACTAAGAAAATGGTAACAGAAACATACATATCCACACCGGTAAGAACAGCCATCATCAAAAAATCTAGAAACAATTAATGCTGAAGAGAGTGTGGAGAAAAGGGAACACTCTTGCACTGTTGGTGGGAATGTAAATTGATACAGCCACTATGGAGAACAGTATGGAGGCTCCTTAAAAAACTAAAAATAGAACTACCATACGACCCAGCAATCCCACTACTGGGCATATACCCTGAGAAAACCATAATTCAAAAAGAGTCATGTACCAAAATGTTCATTGCAGCTCTATTTACAATAGCTGGGACATGGAAGCAACCTAAGTGTCCATCAACAGGTGAATGGATAAAGAAGATGTGGCACATATATACAATGGAATATTACTCAGCCATAAAAAGCAACGAAAGTGAGTTATTTGTAGTGAGGTGGATGGACCTAGAGACTGTCATACAGAGTGAAGTAAGTCAGAAAGAGAAAAACAAATACCATATGCTAACACATATATGTGGAATCTAAAAAAATAAGAAAGAAAGAAAATGGTCAGAAGAACCTAGGGGCAAGATGGGAATAAAGATGCAGACCTACTAGAGAATGGACTTGACAATACGGGGAGGGGGAAGGGTAAGTGAGACAAAGTGAGAGAGTGGCATGGACATATATACACTACCAAAATAGAGAGCTAGTGGGAAGCAGCCGCATAGCACAGGGAGATCAGCTCGGTGCTTTGTGACCACCTAGAGGGGTGGGATAGGGAGGGTGGGAGGGAGGGAGATGCAAGAGGGAAGAGATATGGGGACATATGTATATGTATAACTGATTCACTTTGTTATAAAGCAGAAACTGACACACCATTGTAAAGCAATTATACTCTAATAAATATGTAAAAAAAAAAAGCAAAACAAAAAAGAAGATGTGGTACATATATACAATGGAATATTACTCAGCCATAAAAAGGAACAAAATTGGGTCATTTGCAGAGACGTGGATGGATCTAGAGACTGTCATACAAAGTGAAGTAAGTCAGAAAGAGAAAAACAAATATCGTATATTAACGCATATATGTGGAACCTAGAAAAATGGTACAGATGAACCGGTTTGCAGGGCAGAAGTTGAGACACAGATGTAGAGAACAAATGTATGGACACCAAGGGGGGAAAGCCATGGGGGGTGGTGCGTGTGATGAATTGGGCGACTGGGATTGACATGTATACACTGATGTGTATAAAATTGATGACTAATAAGAACGTGCTGTTTAAAAGAATAAATAAAATAAAATTCAAATATTAAAAAAAAAATCTGGACTGCTGGATTATAACAAAAAGTTAAAAAAATAAAGCAAAAAAAAAAACTATCCACAGGTGTCCATGCTGGTAAAAATAAGTAACTGCATAGGGGATTTTTTGTTTGTTTGTTTGTTTTAATGAATAAGGTTGAATAGAAATCTCCTATGTAGAAGTGCAACTAATTGATGTGGACACTCAGCCATAAAAAAAAAAAAAAATTTTAATGATGCTAGTGAGACAACCGATTTTCCAGAAATTGGATGAAATAGCTTTTGGCCAGATGTACAAAAAATGGAGGGGAGGCAGGGATAGATATGATCCAACTGAAAAATTATCACTTCCCTTGTTATGAGATAAGCAGTTGTCAGGGACATTAATCAAACATATATACCTTAACAAAACTGTGAAACATACATTAACTTAAATAGGCACTCATGTGAATTGCAATAGTAAAAAATGTGCACTCAGTAAGGTGCTAATAAGATCAAAAGGATGTCTTGATTTATTCTTACCATTTTAAAAAGGCTTCCTGGACTCACTGACTCTCTTGATGACAGAAAGTAGAGAACTGACTGAAATCAGCAGACTGCTGGTGAAAAATAGTGAAATGTTTCAGATAGAGATGACAACTTGGGAGAATGGACACTGAATACATTTTTGAGAGGAAAGAGAAGAAAATTTACAGAAATTCCCAAATGGTCACAAACTTCATGCCAAGTTTATTCACAATATTTACTTATTAAAAATTATGTTTCCTTCTTTTTGTTTTCTTACTTTACTACTAAAACTATTTACCTGTATGTCTCAATTCTAAGATAAATAAAATTTGTGCTTATTAGGAAAACATATTAGTCAGCTCAGGCTGCCATAATTAAATACCACAGACTTGGTGGCTTAAAGAAGAGAAATTTATATTCTCACAGTTCTGGAGGCTGGAAGTCCAAGTTGAGGGTGCCAGCATAGTCAGGTTGTGGTGAGAGCCTTTTTTCTGCCTTCTCAATGTGTCCTCACATGGACACTAATCCTATCACGAGGGCCTCACCCTCATGATCTCATCTAAACCTAATTATCTCCCAAAGGTCCTATCTCATTGGAGTTAAGACTTCAACATATGAATTGGGGGTGGCGGAATGACACAATTCAGTCTGTACCAGAAAAAAATGTTACCAGTTATAGTATATTCTTCTCCTAAGACTTCTATTATAATAAATATTAAGAAAAAATTATATGTGTGCATATATTTCTTCATGTCAGCTTAATTTAAAGATGGAGTCAGGAGAGATCATTGCTAATCAAATGAAACAAATGAATATCAAAGTCTTAAGAGGTTTTATGTCTTCTTATCTAAGGAAATGATCCTCTGAGAAGCAGATTAACAAACATGAGGTTCTCGGACATGACTAGAGCAGGTATTGGCAGTGGAACCATTAAAGAGTGTTACTCTGAGCAGGCTTAGCAATCCATCTCATCTCAGCTGGGCTGTATTGAGAGGTTTATTGAAGCATTGTGATTTCTTCAGATTGCAGTTTTAATGAGCCAGTCATTTCATTTTTATCTTAATTCAGCAGTTTAACTCACTAATTGTTCCAGTACAATGATCAGTGGAAAGCTGAAGGAGTTTGTGATCTACAAGCTTTTGACATATGCATACATTTTCATCATAGAAATTTCTCTTACTTCCAGCTTGGGTGCTGCAGAAACATCTTTTAAGAACAGAATAACGACTCAAATTAATTAGATCAAGATTTCATCATTCCCAATATCACAGGGCGATTGTCTCATTTTGTATTTAAAAATTATTTGGCTAAGATTAAATATCTAGAGACTTTGTTAACCCTCAGGTTGAAATACTTAGTTCAAAGAAACTTTGATCCCTTAATTATTCCCATAATATTGTACATTAAAGGGAATTATATTTATCATTAGCCAAGAAAATTAATCTAGTAAAACTACTGATGTGCATCTCGATTACGATACGTTTGAAGAAACTGTTTTCCTTGCTATATTAAATGTCTATCTCTAAAAACAAGTGAAATTGATTAGTGAGTGTGTGGAAAGCAAATATTTCTAAAGATGATTCATACTAGGTAAGGCTGTCCTCTTAGGATTACTTAATTTGAAAAGAGGGCATGAAGGCCTAGCCAATACATCCAGCAAGAGAGATGTTATTTGAGCAAAGTCACCATGTGACAGTAGGTAGGTCCTATGGTTCTCCTTGCATTTTCAGAAAACTTTGACACTTTAAACTGATTTTCCGTGGTGAATGCTATGTTATGTCAATTTTAACACTAACACTTCATTTATAAAATAATAAGTTCTTTATCTACAAAACAGAAACAGACTCACAGATATAGAGAACAGACTTGTGGTTGACAAGGGGGGAGGGATGGATTGGGAGATTGGGAAAAGGAGATGCAAACTGTTATATATAGAATGGATAAACACCAAGGTCCTACTGTATAGCACAAGGAACTATATTCAGTATCCTATGATTAAACCATAATGGAAAAGAATCTGAAAAAGAATATATATACATATAACTGAATCACTTTGCTGTACAGCAGAAATTAACACAACATTGTAACTCAACTATACTTCAATAAAATAAAAAACAAATGAAAATAATAATAAGTTCTTTGGGTGGAGGGAGAAAAAAACCCTAAATCTTAAAAACCAATATAATTTATGGAGGCATCTTTAAGTAAAGAGCCTGAAACCCCACTCTGAAGCACAGAGACAATTAGTAGTAAAGTGGAGCCTATGCAGAGAAAGTCTTGTTTAATTAAAGATTCTGCCTCCACTGATGGATGTAATCTCTATAGGTGAAAAATAAGCCTGAAATTGAATTTGTTGACTTGGATCATATTGTTCACTTTTCCAAATGGCTGGTTTGGCTCTATTATATGCAACTGATACATCTGGGAGTCAGAATTATGTCAAGCAAGAAACAATTGAAATCTTTCAAATGAATCATTACCTCACTTTTGCAACCTAGATAAAATGCCAAATATGTATTCTGCTATGGTTCCATAGAACTATAACACTATAATGTCATTTTACCCCAAAACGAAAACTGTTGAACCAGTAACAACATTTAAACAAATGCTGACCCCCTTCACAAGTATCTTAGCTACAAAAACAAGGTCTTGTTTTGTTTTTGTTTAAATAAAGCATTTATTTCAGCAGATCTGGACATACGACTGGTAGCCCTCTTCTTGTCTCCTTCAGATTATGTATTCCTCCTAGTCATCAAATATAGTACATTGTAGTAAAAATGGCAAAGATTTTTAAAAGGAGAATAATCAAGTGTATCAAAAATGAAAATCAGTAGATTTGCTTTAATGCTACCTGTGTAGTATGCTAACTGAATTCTACCGATTAATAAACATGCACTTTGACCCTACAGGAAATCAAACTGGGTCTTAATGTCAGGTAGAAGTCCTAAATGAAATTGAATAAAAATTATATAGACTAAGGCTGTCAACAGAATGCCATGTTTTTATAATTGTCTGTTTAGATGAAAGCTTACCCATTAGACTGGAGAGCATGGACTGTATCATTTATTTTTTGTATCCCTTATTTATTTTGTATACAATACAAATATTTTGAATTTAATTATTTTGCATACCTTATTTATTTTTTTAACATAATGTCTGGTTCATCATGAAATATTTAACACATGGTTATTAACTGAATGGCTTAATAGATCCAAAACAACTGGTGGAGAAAATAAAATTTTAGTTAAACCTGGGTTATGCATGTGTTGGATTATACGTTTTAAAATTACAATGTTTACCAACTGGATCATGTATAGTAGAATCAGATGTTTGTTGATGAAGTATTTGATTGAACTTCCAGGGGCACTGTGGCTATGTCAACCCTCCAAATGATAGAGCCATAATAGAATATTTTTCAACACGTCAGTTTGATCTAATTGGCTACGCTATCTACATGGCAGCAGAATGGACAAAGACCCAGAAGTATCAGTCTCTCTGTAGGCATCACCAGGGTGACAGAACACAGCTGATTCTTTTCACCGAAAGAGATGGGCAGAACCATTCTCTAACGTCCCTGTTCCTGAGTATAAGGTCACTTGAAACAGGCAGATCAGTTGTACACACACATATTACTTGGGCCTAGGGGGTAATCTGAACGTCTCCTATAGGCAAATGCTTGTCTTTTCTGTGTCTAGTAACTAGGGAGGATGTAACATTTTAAGAAAAGTGAGACAAAGTTAATGATTGTGGTGTGGATACTACAAATAACAAGAATCAGTGAAAATATTATTTAAATCTTTGGTATTTTTTAATGTATTTGTATCATCACTGTTTGAAATGCTAACTTAACTATTTAGATGTAAAGAAGCCATAATTCATGCTTCCATCTTTCAGATAATTACCCATTAAACATGTGATATTTCAGAATGATACTGCTCAGCAGAAGAGTATCAAAGGCTTTCCTAAAATTTTGGCATGATAACACGTGTCCTGAGAAATGATATTTAATGAGATCTCTTACCACTTTGCCATTTATCAAAGTAAAGATCATAGAACTAGAAAGGACCCTAAAAGCTCCTTATCTTCGGACACTATGTAAACTTTAGAAGGTGAAGTAACTAAAGCCCAGAAAAGTTGATACTTGTTCCATATATTAAAATTTATTAGTGGTAGAAAGAAAAGATGGACTAGAATATATATGTGTATGTATTGTAAATGTTTATTATTATTATTAAAACTATTTGCATCCCTCTTGTCCAAGATTAAGTGGCTAATGAAGAAAAGACACTGGTTACTCTGTATTTTTCCCCACTCTCATGCCTAGTAGTAACTTTTCAACTATCCCCAGGACATCTGGATTTCATAAGAGGCAAAAAGCTTAGCTCAATTTAAATTTCAGACCAAATAACACCACTGAAACAATTTTGCTATCAACATCTCAATACTGATTCAACATATTGTGGTTCTTCCAAGGTCATATTTCTGTACCTCATTGGAATAATATGCGTAGGAATCCATCATTCTCATTATCATATAAGCAAGGCACTCTGCTCATAACCTTTCTTCTTCTACATGTACAATGAAGCCAAAGAACTAAGCCTAGCATTCTGAACAAATAAAACTAAATAAGCACACGAATCAAGCTTGTCTACTTAATAGTGCAGTTGGGTAGCTTACCTAAAATTCTCTTTTGGTGGCTAATCTTCAAAAAATGTCCCTCTGCCTAACAGCTCATGATTTAGGCAATCAGTCATGGCAATCTGAACTAATTTATAGAAGATGATACCAATATTTGCAAATAGTTTTTTCTCTTGCCACCCCCATCACTCAAACCAGTCTAGTGTATATCCGTACATATTAAAATTTTAGATGACCATAAAGGAAATTCTTGCTCTGAGTCTGGGTTATCAATAGGTACCTAATGCAAACTGACTTTGCTTTGTAAATATATAGAGCCATCAATAATTTCTCTGCCACTCACATAGATGTAACTTAGGAATCCACTTCATTTCTCAAAATTCAATCTGTGTTGAATAGCATCAAATTTCCTGAGTGCCAAATTATTGAATTATCTAACAGTTCTTATTTTCTAACTATTAACATCTTTTAGCATTAGATGCTACAGTACAGTCACAGGACTTTCTTTTATCTTTCAACCTTTTATGCTAAAATGAGTCATTTCAGGAAACCTAAGTCCCTACCCTAATTATATTATAAATCCAAGTCTAATTAACCATTGCACCTTAAAATAAGCATAAGTTTTGGGCTTCCCTGGTGGCGCAGTGGTTGAGAATCTGCCTGCCAATGCAGGGGACACGGGTTCGAGCCCTGGTCTGGGAAGATCCCACATGCCGCGGAGCAACTAGACCCATGAGCCACAATTACTGAGCCTGCGCTTCTGGAGCCTGTGCTCCGCAGCAAGAGAGGCCGCGATAGTGAGAGGCCCCGATAGTGAGAGGCCCGCGCACCGCGATGAAGAGTGGCCCCCACTTGCCGCAACTAGAGAAAGCCCTCACACAGAAACAAAGACCCAACACAGCCATAAATAAATAAAAATTGTAAAAAAAAAAAATAATAATAAGCATAAGTTTTAATCAGGATTAATAGCCATAAGAGAATACATTTCTGCAATAGATGATGAATATCCCATTGTATACAGAGATATTAGTAATTTCTGATACAGAGGCCTACAAGGGTACATTAGGAACATTGAGAGATCTCCCTTAAACAGATGACTCATGCCAAACACATATTCCTGGCTTGCAAACTTTCAGTTCAATATGATCTAACATATTTTTATGTGCTTAGTCTGCATGACATAAATAACCACATGCTGATACCCACCTTGTAATTACATGAGAACTTGAGCCCCCTATGGAAACTATAAGTTGATTACTATCAACTATACCATCAATGAGATTAGATTTCTTCTAATTTCTTCTCAAATGGGGGAGAAAAGGTCCCAGATTTATGGTCCTCAGGAACCTTGCTCCTTTTGTGCAATGTCTTTCTTGATTAGCTTAGCAAAATGAACACAGTGACATATACAAAATGCAGTGAAATGACTAACTTGTTCCTTGTGTAGTACTTAAGGCAATCTCCAAAATTTCCTGTAGCAATTAACGAGTACAAGTATAAAAGAAAGGGATGGAGGAAGGGAAAATGAATTAAAATCATAATTAATATTAAACTTAATTTCTATCTTGTATCTGTTCACATGCCTTAATATAATATATGACTGAGGAATTAATACAAGTTCATCAAATGTTAAAAGTTCTTATGAAATAATTTTATCTGTGCTGGCTAAGGTTACATTTGGTAAATTATGCCAAACATTACAATACTCTCTTGATATTTTTCTGAGGAGAGTTGGAAAAAATTGCTGAGTGAAAAATTTAAATTACTTCTGTTCTTGACAGGATTTTCATTATATGAAACGAGTTTCCAAATTTTCAGTTATTTTCCTTCTAATCATTCTGGACTGAAGATCATCTAATGTGAAAGCTAAACTTTATTTAAGTCCAAAATGATTCAGAACCACAGTAACTAAAGCTTCACAACTACTAATTGAGACTTGGAATCTTCCCAATCAAAAACCTTTCATCAAAAGTTTCTAAAATGATTTTATACATGCTCTATAATCCATATATAGAATCGTTTCATTCATTATGATGTGAAAAAAATGTGAGGTGAAGACTAGAGGCTATTAGTATTTTGGATATTTTGCTCATAAGTTGTGGCAAAATTCTCTTTTATCCTTGTGATCCAAAATTGTCATATAAAATTAAATTTTACTTGAATATTGAAACTAATCATTCACACTATTTTGGGGAATCATTCACTTCTAGTTATGAAAGGCTACACCCCTGGATGGTGAAGTGAAAGAATGAGAAAAAGCACACAATGTTAAGAAACCTTATGCCAAATGAATTATATTGTTGTCTGATGTTTTTTCCACGGTAAACTTGAATATGAAAAAGAATACAGAGATATATCCCTCCTGTAGAGAAGATTATGAGGTTCAGTTAATTGCATATTAAAGTCAAGTTATTAGAGGGTAATGTCTTGTTTCTATTGTGTCAGTACATTTCTCAAAGCAGGGATCCTTAGACATGAAGGATCCGTCCAACTTTCAAGCCTCTCGGTTGCTTTAGCGTCTTAACTCCAATTATCTTCATTCTACCTCAGTCACCACTCCCAGCCACACCTTAGATCTTGTTATCTCCTGGAACTCACCAACTCTTGAAATATATAAAATATCACATTCTTAATAGCTACAGTGTCTTATTCTTCTAACTTACTCAATTGTGTACTCCTGCTTTTCTCCAACCACATAGCTAGTTGCTTTTCTTCCTTAGCCAGCTTAGATCCCATCGGCCATCACATTAAGCAGTCTCATGCCTAAATCCCAATATTCCTTTTACAACAGTTCTAACGTGTCATCTGACTGGCAACACATCAACCATGGATCCATCTCTGTCTCCAGGGCTATACCTGGTTGCTGGAGAAAAATAAGCAATTGTGAAAATCAGTGGCATTATAAATGCATGGTCTCCAACTTCGAGTGAAGTCTCATTGATATCTGATAATATATCATTCTTACACTACATAAACCTCTCTTCCAGTCTCCATAGTAGCTATTTCAAGCCTTCTGCATTTTTCTCAAATCTCCAATGCCACCATATCTTCCCTACTCTTAGCAAAAGACCTTACCTCCTGCTTTCCAGTAGAAGTTAGAAGATACCAAACAGTAGGGAGTAGCAGGAAAGTAGTAGAAAGTAGCTTGAAAGTAGCAGAGTGACTTTTCTAAACTATAGTCATGATATATCAACCCACGTCCTGTCCAAGCCTCACCGGAGGACCACATAAATGTCACGCTGCTCACCCTTTGTCAGGGTAAGGGCTGTACCATCTAATGTCTGTAGTACTGCCTTGACCTATTTACTTGCCACTCAGCTGAACATCTACTTAAAAAGAATCAAAAACTAAAAATATTTTCTAATAAAATGGATATTTATAAACTAATAGACTTTCACTGTGAATGTAAGAAATACATATATATCAGTAAAACAGAACTAAATTGAACTAAATTTTTTTAAAAACTGAGTGATTACAAGCAAGGAATAGAAAAATACTTGCCAAAAAGATGGATAACAATTGACCAAAAAAAAGAATAGACAAAAATTGACTATAGGCATACCTCAGATATATTGCAGGTTTGGCTCCAGACCACCACAATAAAGTGAATATCTCAATAAAGTAAGTCACATGAATTTTTCGGTTTCCCAGTGCATATAAAAGTTACGTTTACACTATACTTTAGTCTATTAAGTGTGCAATAGCATTATGTCTAAAAAAACAATGTACACCTTAATTAAGAAATACTTTATAGCTAAAAAATGCTAACCATCATCTGAAACTTCAATGAGCCATAATCTTTTTGCTGGTGGAGGGTCTTGCCTCGATGTTGATGGCTGCTGACTGATCAGGGTGGTGGTTGCTGAAGGCTGGGGTGGCTGTGACAATTTCTTAAAATAAGACAACAACAAAGTTTGTCACATGGACTGACTCCTCCTTTCATGAACGATTTCTCTGTAGCATACAATTTGGTTTCACAGCACTTTATCCACAGTAGAACTTCTTTCAAAATTGGAGTCAGTCCTCTCAAACTCTGCCACTGCTTTATCAACTAAGTTTATGTCATATTCTAAATCCTTTGTTGTCAACAATCTTCACAGCTTCTTCACCAGGAGTTGTTCCATCTCAAGAAACCACTTTATTTGCTCATCCATAAGAAGCAACTCCTCATCCATTAAAGTTCTATCATGAGATTGCAGCAATTCAGTCACAGCTTCAGGCTCCACTTCTATTCTAGTTCTCTTGCTATTTCCACCATATCTGCAGTTACTTCCTCCACTGAAGTCTTGAACCCCTCCAAGTCATCCATGAGGGTTGGAATCAACTTCTTCCAAACTCCTGTGAACACTGATATTTTGACCTCTTCCCATGAATCACAAATGTTCTTAATGGCATCTATCAATAGAAAGGCGAATCCTTTCCACAAGGTTTTCAATTGACTTTACCCAGATCCATCCAAGGAATCACTATCTATGGCAGCTACAGCCTTACAAAATGTATTTCTTAGGTGATAAGACTTGAAAGTTGAAATTACTTCTTGATTCATGGGCTTCAGAATGGATGTTGTGTTTGAAGCATGAAAACAACATTAATCTCATTGTACATCTTCACACCAGAGCGCTTGCATGACCAGGTGCATTGTCAAGGAGCAGTAATATTTTGAAAGGAATCTTTTTTTTCTGGGCAGCAGATCTCAACATTGGGCTTAAACTATTCAGTAAACCATGAAGTAAACAGATGTGCTATCATCCAGGCTTTACTGTTCCATTTATAGAGCACAGACAGACTAGATTTCTCATTATTCTTAAGGGCACTAGGATTTTCAGGGTGGTAAATGAACATTGGCTTCAACTTAAAGTCACCAGCTGCATTAAGCCCCTAACAAGACAGTCAGCCTGCCCTTTGAAGCTTGAAGTCAGGCACTGACCTCTCTCTCACTATGAAAGTCCTATCTGGCATGTTCTTCCAATAGAAGACTGTTTTGTCTACATTGAAAATCTGTTGTATAGTATAGCCACCTTCATTAATTATCTTAGCTAGATCTTCTGGAAAACTTGCTGCATCTTCTACATCAGCACTTGCTGCTTCAGCTGGAACTTTTATGTTATGGAAATGGCTTCATTCCTTAAACCTCACGAACCAACCTCTGCCAGCTTCAAACTCTTCTTCTATAGCTTCCTCACCTCTCTCAGCCTTCACAGAACTGAAAAGAGTGAGCTTTGCTCTGGATTAGGCTTTGGTTTAAGGAAATGTTGTAGATGGTCTGGTCTTCTATAGAGACACTAAAACTTTCTCCATATTTGCAATAAGGCTGTTTTGCTTTTTTTTTTTTTTTTTAATCAGTGTATTCACTGGAGTGGCACTTTTAATTTCCTTCAAGAACTTTTCCATTACAATCACAACTTGGCTAACCATTTGGCACAAGATGCCTAGCTTTCAGCCTGTCTCAGCTTCAACATGCGTTCCTCATTAAGCTTAATCATTTCTAGCTTTTGATTTAGAGAGCCGTGTGACTCTTTCTTTCACTTGAATACTTAGAGACCATTGTAGGGTTATTAACTGACCTAATTTCAATATTGTTGTGTCTCAGGGAATAGAAAGGCCCCAGGAGAAGGAGAGAGAGACAGGAGAATGGCCGGTTGGTAGAACAGTCAGAACCCATAAAATTATTAAGTTCACCATCTTATATGGCAGGATTTGCAGAGCCCAGAAACAATTACAAGGGTAACATTAAAGATCACTGATCACATATGACCACAACAAATATAATAATAATGAAAAAGCTTAAAATATCGTGAGAATTACCAAATGTGACACAGAGACACAAAACGAGCAAATGCTGTCTGTCAGAAAAATGGCACCGATAGCCTTGCTGTATGCAGGGTTGCCACAAACCTTCAATTTGCAAAACACACCCAATAAAAACCAATATCTGTGAAATGCAATAAAGCAAAGTTCAATAAAACAAAGTATGCCTGTATATGAAATAAGAAAAATAATAATGACTAAATTTGAGGATATAAAAACATAGTGAAACTAAAATATGAGACAGCACTAACATTTAATAAGGCATAGGGTTGAGCAAGGTTAAAGTAGTTTAAAGTTCACTCTATTTAGGGACAAGAGTAGAGATGTTGATTAAAGTTTATTCTTTTCTAACTATTCATAAAGATAATTTAAGGGTAATCATTACAATAATATAAATTTAATCTTTAACTTCCAAATCAATAGATTGTGGAATATGCAGAAAAAGGAAACTCAATAATTCAAATAAAAGGAGAAAAAGCAGAAAAAAATCAAAGAAAATAAAAACATGGTAAATAGAAAAGACAAAATATTATGGTAAAAATATATACAAATATATCAGTAATGTAAGAAATGCCTATGTATTAAACTTACCACTAAAAAAACAGATTATTAGAATATATTTAAAATAAATCTGCAACATTGATGGTGGGAATGTAAAATGGTACAACCACACTGGAAAACAGTTTAATATTTTCTTCTAAATTTAAATATACCCTTACCATGTGATTCTGCAATTACACCCCTAAGTATTTACCTAAGGGAAATGGAAACACATATTCATAAGAAGACTTGTACATAAATGTTCATATCAACTTCATTCATAGTAGTTGAAAACTGGAAAAAAAACAACAAATGTCCATCAACAGGTGAATACGTAAATAAAGTGGGATATATTCATATAATGGGATAACACTGAGCTATTCGTCAAAACTCACTGAACTATACCCTCAAAATGAGTGCATGAAATTTAATATATGTAAATTTATTACAATAATTTTTTATCCATTCACATTGTTCTGACCACCTTCTATGTACCCCATTGGTAAAGATGGGATTCCCCCATCCTGAATAGTATAAGATGGCTGAACACATGCCGCCAACACTGGAGACAGATGAGACTGACAGCAGTTCATTAGTCACAAACACAGCCTGCAAGAAGAGAACACTGCACACTATGCAGAGTTACATGGGGGTTGGACTCAGGAGAATAATGAACTGGCAGGGGTGTGGTATGCCCTCCCACTTTAGAAACAAGGAGTGAGATGCCCCCTGCACAAATGGACAACTGTAGACCTCAAGAGGAAACAATGGCAATCCCTAGGGAAGGAGGAGAAGATGATTTCCAAAGTAACCATATTATAGTATTCAAAATGTCCAATTTATAGCAATAAATGCCTACATTAAGAAAAGGTAAAGAGCTCAAATAAACAACCTAACTTTACAACTCAAGGAACTAGAAAAATAAGAACAAAAATAAGCCCAAAGTTAGTGGAAGGAAGGAAATAACAGAGATCAGAGAGGAAATAAATGAAATAGAGCCCGAAAAGAGAATAGATCACTGAAACTAAGAGCTGGTTCTTTGAAAAAATAAACAAAACATATGAACCTTTAGCCAGACTCATCAAGAGAAAAAGAGATGATGCATATAAATAAAATCAGAAATGAAAGGGGAGACAAAATAACTGATAGCACAGAAATACAAAGGATCATAAGAGACTACTATGAACAATTATATGCCAAAAAATTGGACAACCTAGAAAAAAATGGAAAAAATTTCTGGAAACATACAAACTACCAAGACTGAATCATGAAGAAATAGAGAATCTGAACAGACAAATTACTAGTAAGGAGATTGAATCAGTAATCAAAAACGTCCAAACAAAGAAAAGTCCAGGACCACATGACTTCACTGGTGAATTCTACCAAACACTTAAAGAATTAATACCAATCCTTCTTAAACTCTTCCAAAAAATTAAAGAGAAGGGAACATTTCCAAACTCATTTTATGAGACCCAAATTATCCTGATACAAAAACCAGACAAAGAGACTACAAGAAAAGAAAAATACAAGCCAATAACCCTGATGAACACAAATGTAAAAGTCCTCAACAAAATAGTAGCAAACCAAATCAAACAATACATTAAAAGGATCACACATCATGATCAAGTGGGATTTATTCCAGGGATGTAAGGATGGCTCAACATCTGCAAATCAATCAATGTGATACACCACATTAACAAAATTAAGTGTAAAAATCATATGATCATCTAAATAGACTCAGAAAAACCATTTGACAAACTTCAACATCTATTTATGATAAAAATTCTCAACAAAGTGAGTACAGAGGGAACATACCTCAATAATAAAAGCCCTGTATGACAAGCCCAAAGATAACATCATAAGCAATGGCAAAAAACTGAAAGCTTTTCCTCTACGATCAGGAAAAACACAAGGATGCCCATTCTCATCACTTCTATTCAACACAACACTGGAAATTCTAGCCAAGGCAATCAGGAGAGAAAAATAAACAAAAGGCATCCAAACTGGAAAGGAAAAATTAAAACTGTCTCCATTTGCAGATGACATGATATAATATATAGGAAACTCTAAAGATTCCACCCAAAAATTGTTAGATCTAATAAATGAATTCAGTAAATTTGCAGAATATAAAATCAATATTAAAAAATCTGATGTGTGACTTATATTTTAATAACAAGCTATTAGAAAGAGAAATTAAGGAAAAAACTATAATTACAACTGCATGAAAAAGAATAAAATACCTGGGAGGACCTTCAAGATGGCAGAGGAGAAAGACATGGAGATCACCTTCCTCCCAAAAAATACATCAAAAATACATCTACGGGCTTCCCTGGTGGTGCAGTGGTTGAGAATCTGCCTGCCAATGCAGGGGACACGGGTTCGAGCCCTGGTCTGGGAAGATCCCACATGGCGCGGAGCAACTGGGCCCATGAGCCACGGCTGCTGAGCCTGCGCGTCTGAAGCCTGTGCTCCACAACAAGAGAGGCCGCAATAGTGAGAGGCCCGCGCACCGCGATGAAGAGTAGCCCCCGCTTGCTGCAACTAGAGAAAGCCCTCGCACAGAAGCGAAGACCCAACACAGCCAAAAATAAATAAATGAATTAATAAAAAAAAAAAAATCTACATGTGGAAGAACTCCTACAGAACACCGACTGAATGCTGGCAGAAGACCTCAGGCTTCCCAAAAGGCAAGAAACTCCCCATGAACCTGGCCATGTGGCTGACAGGGTCTTGGTACTCCAGCGAGGTGTCAGGCCTGAGCCTCTGAGGTGGGAGAGCTGAGTTCAGGACATTGGTCCACCAGAGACTTCCTTACCCCACGTAATAGCAATCGGCAAGAGCTCACCCAGAGATCTCCATCTCAATGCTAAGACCCAGCTCCACTCAACGCCCAGCAAGCTCCAGTGCTGGACACCCCATGCCAAACAACTAGCAAGACAGGAAAACAAACCCAACCATTAGCAGAGAGGTTGCCTGAAATCATAATAAGTTCACAGACACCCCAAAACACACCACCAGATGCAGTCCTGCCCAGCAGAAAGACAAGATCCAACCTCATCTATCAGAACACAGACAGCAGTCCCCTCCACCAGGAAGCCTACACAACCCACATAACAAAACTTACTCACTGGAGGCAGACACCAAAAAAAACAGGAATTATGAACCTGCAGCCTGCAAAAAGGAGACACCAAACAGAGTAACTTAAGCAAAATAAGAAGACAGAGAAATACGCAGCAGATGAAGGAGCAAGGTAAAACCCACCAGAACAAACAAATGAAGAGGAAATAGGCAGTCGACTTGAAAAACAATTCAGAGTAATGATAGTAAAGATGATCCAAAATCTTGGAAATACAATGGAGAAAATACAAGAAACGTTTAACAAGGACCTAGAAGAACTAAAGAGCAAACAAACAATGATGAACAACACAATAAATGAAATTTAAAATTCTCTAGAAGGAATCAATAGCAGAATAACTGAGGCAGAAGAATGGATAAGTGACCTGGAAGATAAAATAGTGGAAATAACTACAACAGAGCAGAATAAAGAAAAAGGAAATAAAGGAATTGAGGTCAGTCTCAGAGACCTCTGGGACAATGTTAAACTCACCAACATTCGAATTATAGGGGTCGCAGAAGAATAAAAGAAAAAAAAAGGGACTGAGAAAATATTTGAAGAGATTATAGTCGAAAACTTCCCTAATATGGGAAAGGAAATAGACAATCAAGTCCCGGAAGTGCAGAGAGTCACATACAGGATAAATCCAAGTAGAAACACGTTAAGACACATGGTAATAAAACTATCAAAAATTAAATACAAAGAAAAAATATTAAAAAGCAGCCAGGGAAAGGCAACTAATAATATACAAGGGAATCCCCATAAGGTTAACAGCTGATCTTTCAGCAGAAACTCTGCAAGCCAGAAGGGCATGGCAGAACTTATCTAAAGTGATGAAAGAGAAAAACCTACAACCAAGATTACTCCACCCAGAAAGGATCTCATTCAGATTCAACAGAGAAATTAAAACCTTTACAGACAAGCAAAAGCAAAGAGAATTCACCACCATCAAACCAGCTTTACAACAAATGCTAAAGGAACCTCTCTAGGCAGGAAACACAAAAGAAGGAAAAGACATACAATAACAAACCCAAAACAATTAAGAAAATGGTAATAGGAACATACATATCGATAATTCCCTTAAATGTAAATGGATTAAGTGCTCCAACCAAAAGACACAGACTAGCTGAATGGATACAAAAACAAGACCTACATATATGCTGTCTACAAGAGACCCTTTTCAGGCCTAGGGACCCATACATACTGAAAGTGAGGGGATGGAAAAAAATATTCCATGAAAATGGAAATCAAAATAAAGATGGAGTAGCAATACTCATATCAGAAAATACAGACTTTAAAATAAAGACTATTACAAGAGACAAAGAAGAACACTACATAATGATCCAGGGATCAATCCAAGAAGAAGATATAAAAATTGCAAATATTTATTCACCCAAAATAGGAGAACCTCAATACATAAGGCAAATGCTAACAGCCATAAAAGGGGAAATCAACAGTAACACAATCAGAGTAGGGGACTTTAACACCCCACTTTCACCAATGGACAGATCATCCAAAATGAAAATAAATAAGGAAATACAGGAGAACGCACGGCGCACCTCAGGCTGCTGCAACGTCACGCCGGCCTCTGCCGCCACAGGCTCGCCCCGCATCCGTACCCTTCCCTCCCCTCCCCCGCCTAAGTGAGCCAGAGCCCCCGAAGCAACTGCTCCTTTAACCCCATACTGTGTGAGCGAAGAACAGACGCCCTCAGGCAGCCTACACGCAGAGGCGGGTCCAAATCCAAAGCTGAACCCCAGGAGCTATACGAACAAAGAAGAGAAAGGGAAATTTCTCCCAGCAGCCTCAGAAGCAGCGGATTAAAGCTCCACAAACAACTTGATGTAACTGCATCTGTTGAATACCTGAATAGACAACGAATCATCCCAAATTCAGGAGGTGGACTTTGGGAGTAGGATATATTAATTTTTCCCCTTTTCCTTTTTTTGTGAGTGTATATGTGTATGCTTCTGGGTGAGATTTTGTCTGTATAGCTTTGCTTTCACCATTTGTCCTAGGGTTTGGTCCGTCCGTTGTTTGTTTTTTGCTTTTTTTTTACTTAAAAAATTTTTTTCGTAATAAATTTTTTACTCACTTTTATTATAAAAAATTTTAAAAAAATTTTTCTTAATAATTTTTTTCCTATTTTTTATTTTAAAAAATTAAAATTTTTTTCTTAATAAATTTTTTTCCTAATAATTTTTTCTTATTTTTTATTATAAAAAATTAATAAATGTATTTTTAAAAATTTTAAAAAATGTTTTATTAATAAATTTTTTAATATTTTTTCTTATTTTTTATTATAACAGCTTTATTTTATTTTATCCTCTTTCTTTCTTTCTATTTTTTCTCCCTTTTATTCTGAGCCGTGTGGATGAAAGGCTCTTGGTGCTCCAGCCAGGAGTCAGGGCTGTGCCTCTGAGGTGGGAGAGCCAGCTTCAGGACACTGGTCCACAAGAGACCTCCCAGCTCCACGTAATACCAAATGGCAAAAATCTCTCAGACATCTCCATCTCAACATCAAGACCCAGCTCCACTCAATGACAAGCAAGCTACAGTGCTGGACACCCTATGCCAAACAACTAGCAAGACAGGAACACAACCCCATTCATTAGCACAGAGGCTACCTAAAATCATAATAAGGCCACAGACAGCGCAAAACACACCACCAGACGTGGACCTGCCCACCAGAAAGACAAGGTCCAGCCTCATCCACCAGAACACAGGCACTAGTCCCCTCCACCAGGAAGCCTACACAACCCACTGAACCAATCTTACCCACTGGGGACAGACACCAAAAAACAACAGAAACTACGAACCTGCAGCCTGCGAAAAGGAGACCCCAAACACAGTAAGATAAGCAAAATGAGAAGACAGAAAAACACACAGCAGATGAAGGAGCAAGGCAAAAACCCACCAGACCTAAGAAATGAAGAGGAAATAGGCAGTCTACCTGAAAAAGAATTCAGAATAATGATAGTAAAGATGATCCAAAATCTTGGAAATAGAATGGAGAAAATACAAGAAACGTTTAACAAGGACCTAGAAGAACTAAAGAGCAAACATAGATGAACAACACAATAAATGAAATTAAAAATTCTCTACAAGGGATCAATAGCAGAATAACTGAGGCAGAAGACCGGGTAAGTGACCTGGAAGATAAAATAGTGGAAATAACTACTGCAGAGCAGGATAAAGAAAAAAGCATGAAAAGAACTGAGGACAGTCTCAGAGACCTCTGGGACAACATTAAACACACCAATATTCGAATTATAGGGGTCGCAGAAGAAGAAGAGAACAAGAAAGGGACTGAGAAAATATCTGAAGAGATTATAGTTGAAAACTTCCCTAATATGGGAAAGGAAATAGTTAATCAAGACTTGGAAGCACAGAGAGTCCCATACAGGATAAACCCAAGGAGAAACACGCCAAGACACATATTAATCAAACTATCAAAAATTAAATACAAAGAACAAATATTAAAAGCAGGAAGGGAAAAACAACAAATAACACACAATGGAATCCCCATAAGGTTAACAGCTGATCTTTCAGCAGAAATTCTGCAAGCACGAAGGGAGTGGCAGGATATACTTAAAGTGATGAAGGAGAAAAACCTACAACCAAGATCACTCTACCCAGCAAGGATCTCATTCATCTTTGATGGAGAAATTAAAACCTTTACAGACAAGCAAAAGCTGAGAGAGTTGAGCACCACCAAACCAGCTTTACAACAAATGCTAAAGGAACTTCTCTAGGCAAGAAACACAAGAGAAGGAAAACACCTACAATAACAAACCCAAAATATTTAAGAAAATGGGAATAGGAACATACATGTCGATAATTACCTTAAATGTAAATGGATTAAATGCTCCCACCAAAAGACACAGACTGGCTGAATGGATACAAAAACAAGACCCATATATATGCTGTCTACAAGCGACCCACTTCAGACCTAGAAACACATACAGACTGAAAGTGAGGGGATGGAAAAAGATATTCCATGCAAATGGAAATCAAAAGAAAGCTGGAGTAGCAATTCTCATATCAGACAAAATAGACTTTACAATAAAGACTATTACAAGACACAAAGAAGGACACTATATAATGATCAAGGGATAGATCCAAGAAGAAGATATAACAATTGTACATATTTATGCACCCAACATAGGAGCACCTCAATACATAAGGCAAATACTAACAGCCATAAAAGGGGAAATCGACAGCAACACAATCATAGTAGGGGACTTTAACACCCCACTTTCACCAATGGACAGATCATCCAAAATGACAATGAATAAGGAAACACAAGCTTTAAATGATACATTAAACAAGATGGACTTAATTGATATTTAAACGACATTCCACCCAAAAACAACAGGATACATATTTTTCTCAAGTGCTCATGGAACATTCTCCAGGATAGATCATATCTTGGGTCACAAATCAAGCCTTGGTAAATTTAAGAAAATTGAAATCTTATCAAGTATCTTTTCCGACCACAACGCTATGAGACTAGATATCAATTACAGGAAAAGATCTGTAAAAAATACAAACACATGGAGGTTACACAATACACTACTTAATAACGAAGTGATCCCTGAAGAAATCAATGGGGAAATCAAAAAATACCTAGAAACAAATGACAATGGAGACACGATGACCCAAAACCTATGGGATGCAGCAAAAGCAATTCTAAGTGGGAAGTTTATAGCAATACAAGCCTACATCAAGAAACAGGAAACATCTCGAATAAACAACCTAAACTTGCACCTAAAGCAATTAGAGAAAGAAGAACAGAAAAACCCCAAAGCTAGCAGAAGGAAAGAAATCATAAAGACCAGATCAGAAATAAATGAAAAAGAAATGAAGGAGACAATAGCAAATATCAATAAAACTAAAAGCTGGTTCTTTGAGAAGATAAGCAAAATTGATAAACCATTAGCCAGACTCATCAAGAGAAAAAGGGAGAAGACTCAAATCAACAGAATTAGAAATGAAAAAGGAGAAGTAACCACTGACACTGCAGAAATACAAAGGATCATGAGAGATTACTACAAGCAACTCTATGCCAATAAAATGGACAACCTGGAAGAAGTGGACAAATTCTTAGAAATGCACAACCTTCCGAGACTGAACCAGGAAGAAACAGAAAATATGAACAGACCAATCACAAGCACTGAAATTGAAACTGTGATTAAAATTCTTCCAACAAACAAAAGCCCAGGACCAGATGGCTTCACAGGCGAATTCTATCAAACATTTAGAGAAGAGCTAACACCTATCCTTCTCAAACTCTTCCAAAATATTGCAGAGGGAGGAACACTCCTAAACTCATTCTACGAGGCCACCATCACACTGATTCCAAAACCAGTCAAAGATGTCACAAAGAAAGAAAACTACAGGCCAATATCACTGATGAACATAGATGCAAAAATCCTCAACAAAATACTAGCAAACAGAATCCAACAGCACATTAAAAGGATTATACACCATGATCAAGTGGGGTTTATTCCAGGAATGCAAGGATTCTTCAATATACTCAAATCAATCAACGTGATATATCATATTAACAAACTGAAGGAGAAAAACCATATGATCATCTCAGTACATGCAGAGAAAGCTTTCGACAAAATTCAACACCCATTTATGATAAAAGCCCTGCAGAAAGTAGGCATAGAGGGAACTTTCCTCAACATAATAAAGGCCATATATGACAAACCCACAGCCAACATTGTCCTCAGTGGTGAAAAACTGAAACCATTTCCACTAAGATCAGGAACAAGACAAGGTTGCCCAAGCTCACCACTATTATTCAACATAGTTTTGGAAGTGTTAGCCACGGCATTCAGAGAAGAAAAAGAAATAAAAGGAATCTAAATCGGAAAAGAAGTAGTAAAGCTGTCACTGTTTGCAGATGACATGATACTATACATAGAGAATCCTAAAGATGCTACCAGAAAACTACTAGAGCTAATCAATGAATTTGGTAAAGTAGCAGGATACAAAATGAATGCACAGAAATCTCTTGCATTCCTACACACTAATGATGAAAAATCTGAAAGTGAAATTAAGAAAACACTCCCGTTTACCATTGCAACAAAAAGAATAAAATATCTAGGAATAAACCTACCTAAGGAGACAAAAGACCTTTATGCAGAAAATAATAAGACACTGATGAAAGAAATTAAAGATGATACAAATAGATGGAGAGATATACCATGTTCTTGGATTGGAAGAATCAACATTGTGAAAATGACTCTACTACCCAAAGCAATCTACAGATTCAATGCAATCCCTATCAAACTACCACTGGCATTTTTCAGAGAACTAGAACAAAAAATTTCACAATTTGTATGGAAACACAAAAGACCCCGAATAGACAAAGCAATCTTGAGAATGAAAAATGGAGCTGGAGGAATCAGGCTCCCTGACTTCAGACTATATTACAAAGCTACAGTAATCAAGACAGTTTGGTACTGGCACAAAAACAGAAACATAGATCAATGGAACAGGATAAAGCCCAGAGATAAACCCACGCACATATGGTCACCTTATCTTTGATAAAGGAGGCAAGCATATACAGTGGAGAAAAGACAGCCTCTTCAATAAGTGGTGCCGGGAAAACTGGACAGGTACATGTAAAAGTATGAAATTAGAACACTCCCTAACAGCATACACAAAAATAAACTCAAAATGGATTAAAGACCTAAATGTAAGGCCAGACACTATCAAACTCTTAGAGGAAAACATAGACAGAACACTCTATGACATAAATCACAGCAAGATCCTTTTTGACCCAACTCCTAGAGAAATGGAAATAAAAACACAAATAAACAAATGGGACCCAATGAAACTTAAAAGCTTTTGCACAGCAAAGGAAACCATAAACAAGACCAAAAGAGAACCCTCAGAATGGGAGAAAATATTTGCAAATGAAGCAACTGACAAAGGATTAATCTCCAAGATTTACAAGCAGCTCATGCAGCTCAATAACAAAAAAACAAACAACCCAATCCAAAAATGGGCAGAAGACCTAAATAGACATTTCTCCAAAGAAGATATACAGATTGCCAACAGACACATGAAAGAATGCTCAACATCATTAATCATTAGAGAAATGCAAATCAAAACTACAATGAGATATCATCTCACACTGGTCAGAATGGCCATCATCAAAAAATCTAGAAACAATAAATGCTGGAGAGAGTGTGGAGAAAAGGGAACACTCTTGCACTGTTGGTGGGAATGTAAATTGATACAGCCACTATGGAGAACAGTATGGAGGTTCCTTAAAAAACTAAAAATAGAACTACCATACGACCCAGCAATCCCACTACTGGGCATATACCCTGAGAAAACTATAATTCAAAAAGAGTCATGTACCAAAATGTTCACTGCAGCTCTATTTACAATAGCCAGGACATGGAAGCAACCTAAGTGTCCATCAACAGGTGAATGGATAAAGAAGATGTGGCACATATATACAATGGAATATTACTCAGCCATAAAAAGCAACGAAATGGAGGTATTTGTAGTGAGGTGGATGGAGTTAGAGTCTGTCATACAGAGTGAAGTAAGTCAGAAAGAGAAAAACAAATACAGTATGCTAACACATATATATGGAATCTAAGGAAAAAAAAAAAGGTCATGAAGAACCTAGTGGCAAGACGGGAATAAAGACACAGACCTACTATAGAATGGACTTGAGGATATGGGGAGGGGGAGGGGTAAGAAGTGACAGGGTGAGAGAGTGGCATGGACATATATACACTACCAAATGTAAAATAGATAGCTAGTGGGAAGCAGCCGCATAGCCAGGGAGATCAGCTTGGTGCTTTGTGACCATCTAGCGGGGTGGGATAGGGCAGATGGGAAGAAGGGAGACGCAAGAGGGAAGAGATATGGGAACATATGTATATGTATAACTGATTCACTTTGTTATAAAGCAGAAACTAACACACCATTGTAAAGCAATTATACTCCAATAAAGATGTTTAAAATAAAATAAGGAAATACAAGCTTTAAATGATACATTAAACAAGATGGATTTAATTGATATTTATCGGATATTCCATGCAAAAACAACAGAATACACGTTTTTCTCAAGTGATCATGGAACATTCTCCAGGATACATCATATCTTGGGTCACAAATCAAGCCTTGGTAAACTTAAGAAAATTGAAATCGTATCAAGTATCTTTTCCAACCACAACGCTGAGACTAGATATCAATTACAGGAAAAAATCTGTAAAAAATACAAACACATGGAGGCTAAACAATACACTACTTAATTACCGAGAGATCACTGAAGAAATCAAAGAGGAAATCAAAAAATACATAGAAACAAATGACAATGAAAATATGATGACACAAAACCTATGGGATGCAACAAAAGCAATTCTAAGAGGGAAGTTTATAGCTATACAATCCTACCTCAAGAAATAAGAAATATCTCAAATAAACAACCTAACCTTACACCTAAAGCAATTAGAGAAAGAAGACTAAAAAAACCCCAAAGTTAGCAGAAGGAAAGAAATCATAAAGATCAGATCAGAAATAAATGAAAAAGAAATGAAAGAAACAATAGCAAAGATCAATAAAACTAAAAGCTGGTTCTTTGAGAAGATAAAAATAATTGATAAACCATTAGCCAGATTCATGAAGAAAAAAAGGGAGAACTCAAATCAACAGAATTAGAGATGAAGAAGAAGTAACAACTGACATGGCAGAAGTACAAAGGATCATGAGAGATCACTACAGGTAATCTATATGCCAATAAAATGGACAACCTGGAAGAAATGGACAAATCCTTAGAAAAGGACAATCTTCCAAGACTGAACCAGGAAGAAATAGAAAATATAAACAGACCAATCACAAGCACTGATATTGAAATGGTGATTTAAAATCTTCCAACAAACAAAAGCCCAGGACCAGATGGCTTCACAGGCAAAATCTATCAAACATTTAGAGAAGAGCTAACACCTATCCTTCTCAAACTCTTCCAAAATATAGCAGAGGGAGGAACACTCCCAAACTCATTCTACGAGGCCACCATCACCCTGATACCAAAACCAGACAAAGATGTCACAAGGAAAGAAAACTACAGGCCAATATCACTGATGAACATAGATGCAATAATCCTCAACAAAATACTAGCAAACAGAATACAAAAGCACATTAAACGGATCATACACCATGATCAAGTGGGGTTTATCTCAGGAATGCAAGGATTCTTCAATATACGCAAATCAATGTGATACACCATATTAACAAATTGAAGGATAAAAAGGATATGATAATCTCAATAGATGCAGAAAATGCTTTCGACAAAATTCAACACCGATTTATATAAAAACTCTCCAGAAAGTAGGCACAGAGGGAACTTACCTCAACATATAAAGGCCATATATGACAAACCCACAGACAACATCATTCTCAATGGTGAAAAACAAACCATTTCCACTAAGATCAGGAACAAGACAAGGTTGCCCACTCTCATCACTATTATTCAACATAGTTTTGGAAGTTTTAGCCACAGCAATCAGAGAAGAAAAAGAAATAAAAGAAATCCAAATTGGAAAACAAGAAGTAAAACTGTCACTGCTTGCAGATGACAAGTTACTATAAATAGAGAATCCTAAAGATGCTACCAGAAAACTACTAGAGCTAATCAGTGAATTTGGTAAAGTAGCAGGATACAAAATTAGTGCCCAGAAATCTCTTTCATTCCTATACCCTAATGATGAAAAATCTGAAAGAGAAATTAATGAAACTCTCCCATTTTACACTACAACAAAAAGAATAAAATACCTAGGAATAAACCTACCTATGTAGACAAAAGACGTGTATGCAGAAAACTATAAGGCACTGATGAAAGAAATTAAAGATGATACAAATAGATGGAGAGATATACCATGTTCTTGGATTGGAAGAATCAACATTGTGAAAATGACTATATGACCCAAAGCAATCTACAGATTCAATGCAATGCCTATCAAACTACCAATGGCATTTTTCATAGAACTGGAATAAAAAACTTCACAATTTGTATGGATACCCAGAAGACCCCCAATAGCCAAAGCACTCTTGAGAAAGAAAAACGGAGCTGGAGGAATCAGGCTCCCTGATTTTAGACTATACTACAAATCTACAGTAATCAAGACAGTATGGTACTACCACAAAAACAGAAATATGGATAAATGGAACAGGATAGAAAGCCCAGAGATAAACCCACACACAATTGGTCACCTTATCTTTGATAAAGTAGGCAAGAATATACAGTGGAGAAAAGACAGCCTCTTCAATAAGTGGTGCTGGGAAAACCGGACAGCTATATGTAAGAGAATGAAATTAGAACACTCCCTAACACCATACAAAAGAATAAATTCAAAATGCATTAAAGACTTAAATGTAAGGCCAGACACTATAAAACTCTTAGAGGAAAACATAGACAGAACACTCTATGACATAAATCACAGCAAGATCCTTTTTGACCCACCTTCTAGAGAAATGGAAATAAAAACAAAAATAAACAAATGGGACGTAATGAAACTCAAAAGCTTTTGCACAGCAAAGGAAACCATAAACAAGATGAAGAGACAACCCTCAGAGTGGGAGAAAATATTTGCAAATGGAGTAATTGACAAAGGATTAATCTCCAAAATATACAAGCAGCTCATGCAGCTCAATATCAAAAAAAACCAACAACCCAATCTGAAAATGGGCTGAAGACTTAAACAGATATTTCCCCAAAGAAGATATACAGATTTCTAACAAACACATGAAAGGATGCTCAACATCACTAATCATTAGAGAAATGCAAATCAAAACTACAATGAGGTATCACCTCATACTGGTCAGAATGGCCATCATCAAAAAGTCTACAAACAATAAATGCTGGAGAGGGTGTGGAGAAAAGGGAACCCTCTTGCACTGTTGGTGGGAATGTAAATTGATACAGCCACTATGGAGAACAGTATGAAGGTTCCTTAAAAAAACTAAAAATAGAACTGTCATATGACCCAGCAATCCTACTACAGGGCATATACCCTGAGAAAACCATAATTCAAAAAGAGTTATGTACCACAATACTCATTGCAGCAGTATTTACAATAGCCAGGACATGGAAACAACCTAAATGTCCACTAACAGATGAATGGATAAAGAAGATGTGACACATACATACAATGGAATATTATTCAGCCATAAAAAAATGAAATTGCGTTATTTGTAGTGAAGTGGATGGACCTAGAGTCTATCATACAGAGTAAAGTAAGTCAGAAACAGAGCAACAAATACCATATGCTAACACATATATATGGAATCTAAAAAAAAAGCAAAATGGTTCTGTTGAACCTAGGGGCAGGATAGGAATAAAGACGCAGACATAGAGAATGGACCTGAGGACACGGGGAGGGGGAAGGGTAACCTGGGACGAAATGAGAGAGTGGCATTGACATATGTACACTACCAAATGTAAAATAGATAGCTAGTGGGAAGCAGCCGCATAGCACAGGGAGACCAGCTCGGTGCTTTGTGACCACCTAGTGGGGGGGGATAAGGAGGGTAGGAGGAAGACACAAGAGGGAGTGGATATAGGGATATATGTATATGTGTAGCTGATTCACTTTGTTATACAGCAGAAACTAACACAAAAATGTAATACAATTATACTCCAATAAAGATGTTAAAAAATATATATATAGGTATAACTAAATATTAAATAAATACTAAATAAGAAAATTTGGGCAAAGAGAAAAGAGCCACATATCTGGCTATAAGATTTCATGCAAACAAAGCAAATTGAACATTAAGATTCCTGTTCAATTAAATGCCCATGAGATAATAAAAGAATTATTTTCTGCTCAAAAAAAAAAAAAGAATAAAATACTTAGGTACAAATTTATCCAAAGAAGTGAAAGAACTGTACACTGAAAGCCATAAGAAATTAATGAAGGAAATTAAAGAAGACACCAAAAATGGAAAGATATTCCAAGCTCATACATTGCAAGAATTAATATTGTTAAAATGATCATACTGCCCAATGCATCTATAGATTCAATGCAATCCCTATCAAAATTACAATGGCATTTATCACAGAAATAGAACAAAAATTTTTTTAATTTGTATGTAACCATAAAATACCCCAAATAGCTAAAGCAATCTTGAGAAAGAAGTACAAAATGGGAGGCACCACACTTTCTGATTTCAAACTACATTACAAAGCTATAGTAATCAAACAGTATGTTATTAGCATAAAAGCAGACACACATATCAATGGAACAGAGTAGAGAGGCCAGAAATAAACCCACGCATATGTGGTCAATTAAGTTACAACAAAGGAGGAGCCAAGAATATACAATGGGAAAAGGACAGTCTCTTCAATAAATGGTGTTGGAAAAACCAAATAGCCACATGCAAAAGAATGAAACTGGTCCCCTATACTACACACAAAAATCAACTCAAAATGTATTAAAGACTTGAATGTGAGTCCTGAAACCATAAAACTCCTAGAAGAAAACATAGGGGGTAAGTTCCTTGTCATCAGTCTTGGCAATGATTTTTTGGATTTGACACCAAAAGAAAAATAAACAAGTGAGACTACATAAACATTAAAAAGCTTCTGTACGGCAAAGGAAGCAATCAACAAAATGAAAACGCAACGTACCAAATGGGAGGAAATATTTTCAAATCATATGTCTAATAAGGGGTTAATATCTAGATAAAGAGCTAACACAACTCAATAGAAAAACAAACAAACAATCAGACTTAAAAATGGGCAGAGGATCTGCAGAGACATATTTCCAAATAAGGCATACAAATGGCCAACAGGCACATGAAAAGTTGCTCAACATCACTGATCATCAGGGAAATGCAAATCAAAATCACAATGAGATACCATCCCACATCTGTTACAATGGCTATCATCAAAGACAAGAAATAACAAGTGTTGGGTAGGACATGAAGGGAAGGCAACCCTGATGCAATGTTGGTAGACATGTAAATTGGTGCAGAAACTATGGGAAACAGTATGGAGGTTGCTCAAAAAATTAAAAATAGAACTACCATATGATCCAGCAATTCCACCTCTGGGTATTTACCCAAAGAAACTAAATCATTATGTTGAAGAACCCATGTTCACTGCAGCATCATTTATAATACTCAAGACATGGAAACAACTTAAGTGTCTATTAATGAATAAATGGTTAAAGAAAATGTGATATATAATGATATACAAAAATATAGTCATTAAAAAAAAAAGAAAGAAACCCTGCTATTTGCAACAACAACAACATGGATGGATCTTGAGGGCATTATGCTAAGTGAAAAAAGTCAGACCAAGAAAATACCATGATATCATGGTACCATGGTATGATATCATTTATATGTGGAATCTAAAAAAAAAGAAAGAAAAAAAAAAGAACTCATAGATACAGAGGACAGATTGGTGGTTTCCAGGGACATGGGGTAAAGGGTGGGCAAAATGGGTGAAGATAGTTAAAAAGTACAAACTTCTAGTTTTAAAATAAATAAGTCCTGGGGATGTAATGTACAGCATGGTTGTTAGGGTTAACAATACTGTATTGTATATTTGAAAGTTTCTAAGACAGCAGATCTTAAAAGTTCTCATCACAAGAAAAAAAATTTTGTAACTATATGTGGTGATGGATGTTAACTAAATTTACTGTGGTAATTATTTCACAATATATACATAGATCAAATGTGTACACCTAAAACTAATACATTATATGTTAAGTATATCTCAATTTAAAAATATTAGTTTTAAAAAACAAACAAACAACGACAAAAAAAAAAACCTCTACATGGCAATCTCAATTTCTGACTCTTACAAATCAGACCCAGTTTCAAATATTTTAACTCAGTTCCCTACATGTACAGACAGTCCATGACTTATGACGGTTTAACTTGGGATTTTTCTACTTTACAATGGTGCAAAAGCAATACTCATTCAGTAGAAACCATACTTTGAATTTTGATCTTTTCCCAGGCTAGCGATATGCAGTACCATACTCTTGTGCTGCTGGGCAGCAGCAGTGACTCACAGCTCCCAATCAGCCCCACGACCACAAGGGGAAACAACCAATACACTACAACCATCCTGTACACATAAAACCATTCTCTTTTTCACTTTCAGTACAGTATTCAATAAATTACATGAGATATTCAACACTTTATATAAAATAGGGTTTGTGATAGATGCTTTTGCCCTACTGCAGGCTAATGTAAGTGTTCTGAGTACATTTAAGGTAGGCTAGGCTAAGCTATGATTTTCGATAAGTTAGATGTATTAAATGTATTTTCCACTTGCAATATTTTCAACTTTCGATGAGATGTAGCCCCATCTTAAGTTGAGGAAGATCTGTACATTCAAGACTATCAGAACATGTCTTCTGACTGTAGGTTTGGAAAATGGGGTCACTTTACTCATTAAGTCACCTTGAGCTTATGGGGAAAGGTAATGTAGCATGGCTTTAAAATCTACTGAATTTTGTTGTTAAAGTAATACATACTTGCTACATAAAATTCAAACAATACAAAAAGGTATAAATTGAAAAATGAAGGTCCTACTCCCTAGATAATCACTCTTGTTTCTTGTTGGCTCCTTATAGATATTTTCTACACACATACAATCATCTCTCTATCTACCCTCCTTTTTTCCACGAATGAAATTGTACTGTACAGAGTGTTCAGTATTTTGCATTTTTCAGTTAATATAGTTTAAATATATTTTTATGTCATGACTATGTCAATAATCCACATGTAGAACAGGGTTATCAATCTATCTATATTTGCCAGGTGGATAACATAAATTAGAGAAGTGAGTTGGATAGAAGAAAAATAATTCTCCTGTATAAGAAAAATAAAAAACAAACAAACAAGAATTTAAAACTTTTGGGCATCAAAGGACATTATCAATAAATTGAAAAGACAGCCTACAGGAAAGGAAGAAAATATTTGCAAATCATATATCTTATAAGGGCCTAGTATCCAGAATATATAAAGAACTCTTACAACTCAAGAACAAGAAGACAACTCAATTAAGAAATGGGTAATGGAGTTGAATAGACATTTCTCCAAAGAAAATGTACAAATGGCCAATAAACACATGAAAACATGTTCAACTTCTTTGGTTATCAAGGAAATGCAAATTAAAACCACAGTGAGATACAACTTCACACCCACTGGAATGGCTATTTTTTTAATGGAAAATAACAAGTGTTGGTGAGAATGTGGAGAAATAGGAACCATCATACACTGTTGGTGGGGATATAAATGTTGCAGCTTCTTTGAAAAACAGTGTGGCACTTCCCCAAATGATTAAAAGAAGTGTTACCATATGATTCTACAATTCCACTCCTAGGTATACCCCAGAGAAATGATAACATATGTCCACAAAGAAACTTACATACTAATGTTTATAGCAGCATTATTCATATTAGCCAAAAGAAGGAAACAACCCAAATGTCCATCAATAGATGAATGGGTAAACTATTTTTAATTTATACATACAATGGAATATTATTCAGCAATAACAAAGAATGAAGTACTGACACATGCTACAACTTAGATGAACCTCAAAAACATTATGCTAAAATAAAGTAGCCAAACACAAAAGGTTATATATTGTATGATTCTTTTGAAATGTAATATGCAGTAGAGGCAAATCCATAGAGACAGAAAGCAGATTAGTAGTTGCCAGTGGTTGAGGTGGGGAAGGTGTTTTGCTGGGGTGACAAAAAAGCTTTGACACTAGAGTGAGGTGGTAGATGTAACAACATTGTGAATGCACTAAGTGCCACTGAAATGTACACTTTCAAATGATTAACTGTATGTTACACGAATTTCACTTCAATTTTTTAAAAAAAAGTTGCAAGGGGAATGGTCAGTTTGCTCAAGAGTACTACTGTCCTCAAGGACCCTGGTCCATTAGCTTTTGTCGAACTAAGGACAAGTGAGTTTTCCATACTCTTTAAAGCAGACTTGGGATTTGGCGTGAGGGGCAATGAACTAAAGAGGAAATAGCACAGGACTCAGGAGGAATATTCTTGATTACTTGCTGTACATTTTGGAAAAGAATAAAATTTTATTTTCCCATTTTAAAAAAAGGGAACAAAAGAAAAAACAGGGTAGCTGCTTATTTAAAAAACTAATCTGAAATATTTTCAAAGAGTAATAAGAATGATTTTTTGAGTAGAAAAAAAAAAAAACAGCAGTTGCATTGAGCAGATAAGAACCAAGATGGGACAACGTAAATTCTCCCCCTCCTAAACATTTTAAAAGCCTTGAACCACACTGTTTATTTTTTAATGGTCTTCATGTGGAGGAGATTTTCAAACTGTGCCAGAGAGTCATTTCATCACAAATGGCACAGCTTATGAGCAAACATCCTGCAAGGAACGCCTACCTTCTCACTCCTCTCCCTTCTTCAGCCTGACAGAAGTTTTCATTGTGGATGTAATTCTCTGTTTCCGCTCTGTGATAGTCCCAACATGGTGAGCCCATTACCTAGAGCTGTTGAGCTTTACATTATGCTGGGGGCAGGGAGTGGACACATTGAGCAATTTGACAAGGACCGCCATTGGCAACTGGTTCTCTTCTTTCCCATTGCTTGACCCTGACAATAAAGCTACCTCTAGCTACATTGATGTAGCTCACAAAGGAACAAAGAAAAATGTTTCATGTACAGTTTCTATAATGATACAGCCCCATCTGATGATTTCCCTTGTAGAGTGTTGCCAGGTAAGTCAATTTTACTTTCTAAAAAGTAAATTCAAATAGGACCTCTAATTCAGTTGTGTATTTACCACCAATTTAACATTGGTGTTTGAATTCAAAGCATTTGAGTATCTATGTTTAATTTAACATGATCACAACTGTTCTATTATTCCCCTTCCTCACTTCTCTGTTAGGTACAGCCAATCCTTCTAAAACCACTAGCACTGACCTCTAAGATGTCAACCACAAGAAAAAAAAAAACAGTAAAAGAAGGAAAAGTTTCTTCCCAACATCCTGGTAAATCACATGCAAAGGGAATGCCTTACCAACTTGCCTCATCTAATAAACATAGCACCTGATAAATGCAATGCTTAAACTGCTAATACATATGGACCACGGGGAGACAGATGTTATCAATGGACTTACTCCCGTCCCTCAAATGTATGTTAGGGAGTGCTGACAGACCCTCATTGAGGTAGCTAAGTATTTTTTTAAATCCTAAGAAACTCCTGATAATCATCCCAGAGAAAGAATGAATAATCATGTCTGACAGGAGCAAAATGTGACTTAAAGAATAGGGATAATAAGAAACCTAAGGTTTTTTGTTGTTTTGCTTTGTTTTGTTGGTGAAAGAAGTTGGCCCCAATCACCACCCACATTATGTAATTCTCAGTTGAGCATAGGTGAGCTAGATATAATTCTGCTGTGTCTTATTCTATTGATCTGTCCATATGTAGGTAATTATACAAAAAATGTTGGGACAGACATAAGGTCTTGATGTCAGATTCTATCCTATAACTATATATAGATGCTTCCTAAATCCAACTTTAGGTTTTTATTAGGCTGTATTATAATCATGTGACCCCATCTTATTATTCTATAGTTACATTTGTTCAATAAATACCTTTCCAGAATATAGAAGTCCCATAGACTTGCATAAATACTGTCATCTCTTTCTATCCTTCACTCCAAAAAATCACAACTTTCTTCAAGATGCTTAGAACCACAAACACACAGTGTTCTTGCTAGTATATTCAATTGTAGTCATGGTGCAAATTTTGGTCCATTAAGTTTTCTTCAACTTATTTATGTAGCCATGCCACACTGCAGAGACCTAGAGAAATAATCTTACTGCTTGTATAGCATTAAGTTTGCCTAAGCCAGCTAGCCAGAAAGACCCCATCAAGTTGACTGTGGACATACATACAAAGTTGCAGTTTCCCACAGTTATTCTTGAAAGTAAAAGTGATCAAGGAAATAAAAGTGCAGGTACAAATAAATAACATTAGGAATAAAAAGAATGTTGGGACTTCCCTGGTGGTGCAGTGGTTAAGAATCCACCTGCCAATGCAGGGGACACGGGTTCGAGCCCTGGACTGGGAAGATCCCACATGCTGTGGAGCAACTAAGCCTGTGCGCCACAACTACGGAGTCTGCACTCTAGAGCCCACAAGCCACAACTATTGAGCCCGAGTGCCACAACTACTGAAGCCTGTGTGCCTAGAGCCCGTGCTCCGCAACAGGAGAAGCCACCACAATGAGAAGCCTGCTCACTGCAACAAAGAGTAGCCCCCGCTTGCCACAACTAGAGAAAGCCCACACACATAAACAAAGACCCAACGCAGCCAAAAATAAATAAATAAATAAATTTATATTTAAAAAAAGTCATGATTGCAGTTACTGCAAAGATTTAAAAGATAGTATTATGAAAAACTACACAAATAATTTGAAACTTTAGATTAAATGGATAAATTACTGGAAAAAATTTAACTTTGCAAGTTGAGTCAAAAAGAAATAGAAAATCTTAAAATTATAATTACTTGTAAAGACCAGTAGTTAAAATTTTCTACACAGAAAAAAGACCAGGCACAGATGGTTTTACAGATAAACTTTTGGTAAGCAGGATTTAGGCCTCCATGATCTTTGCCCTTGGTGTTATGCCTGTGAATATCCTATATGACAAGTCAAAAGGGACTTTGCTGATGGAATTAAAGTTGCCAATGAGCTTATTCAAGGAAACAGGAACCTTAGTCCTTCAGCTGCATAGAACTGAACTCTGACCACAGTCTCATGAACCTCAAAATGAATTCGGCCCCAGAAGCTCCAGAAGGGAATGCAACCCTGCAAACTCCTTCATTTTGGCCTGTGAGACTCAAAGTAGAGAAACCAGCCATGCCCACTTGACTTCTGACCTACAGAACTATGGATAATAAATGGGTTCTGTCTCAAGCTACTACGTTTTTGGTAATTATTTACCACAGCAAAAGAAAACTAATATAGAATTTTCCTCTAACACATAAGGAACAGAGAAATAAATCACATAGAATATATTTCAAGGAAAAGTAGAGATCACTCACAAATTTCATTTATGAGGCTGTTACAACCTTGATACCAAAACTAGGCAAAAAAAGAGTGTGAGAACTTACAGTCATCAGCCTATTTCAAGTAGGAAATAAATTTAAAGAATGTAAATAATTTCATTCTTTTACATGTAGCTGTCCAGTTTTCCCAGCACCACTTATTGAAGAGACTGTCTTTTCTCCATTGTATATCTTTGCCTCCTTTGTCATAGATTAGTCGACCATAGGTGTGTGGGTTTATCTCTGGGCTTTCTATCTTGTTCCATTGATCTATGTTTCTGTTTTTGTGCCAGTACCATATTGTCTTGATTACTGTAGCTTTGTAGTATAGTCTGAAGTCAGGGAGTGTGATTCCTCCAGCTCCGTTTTTTTCCCTCAAGACTGCTTTGGCTATTCGGGGTCTTTTGTGTCTCCATACAAATTTTAAGATGATTTGTTCTAGTTCCGTAAAAAATGCCATTGGTAATTTGATAGGGATTGCATTGAATCTGTAGATTGCTTTGGGTAGTATAGTCATTTTCACAATGTCGATTCTTCCAATCCAAGAACATGGTATATCTCTCCATCTGTTGGTATCATCTTTAATTTCTTTCATCAGTGTCTTATAGTTTTCTGCATACAGGTCTTTTGTCTCCCTAGGAAGGTTTATTCCTAGGTATTTTATTCTTTTTGTTGCAATGGTAAACGGGAGTGTTTCCATAATTTCTCTTTCAGATTTTTCATCATTAGTGTATAGGAATGCAAGAGATTTCTGTGCATTAATTTTGTATCCTGCAACTTTACCAAATTCATTAATTAGCTCTAGCAGTTTTCCGGTGGCAGTTTTAGGATTCTCTATGTATAGTATCATGTCATCTGCAAACAGTGACAGTTTTACTTCTTCTTTTCCAATTTGTATTCCTTTTATTTCTTTTTCTCCTCTGATTGCCGTGGCTAGGACTTCCAGAACTATGTTGAATAACAGTGGTGAGAGTGGACATCCTTGTCTCATTCCTGATCTTAGAAGAAATGCTTTCAGTTTTTCACCGTTGAGAATGATGTTTGCTGTGGGTTTGTCATATATGGCCTTTATTATGTTGAGGTAGGTTCCCTCTATGCCCACTTTCTGGAGAGTTTTTATCATAAATGGGTGTTGAATTTTGTCAAAAGTTTTTTCTGCATCTATTGAGATGATCATATGGTTTTTATTCTTCAGTTTGTTAATATGGTGTATCACGTTGATTGATTTGCGTATATTGAAGAATCCTTACATCCCTGGGATAAATCCCACTTGATCGTGGTGTATGATCCTTTTAATGTGTTGCTGGATTCTGTTTGCTACATGCTACATGTAAAAGAATGAAATTAGAATACTCCCTAACACCATACACAAAAATAAACTCAAAATGGATTAGAGACCTAGAGGTAAGACTGGACACTATCAAACTCTTAGAGGAAAACATAGGAAGAACACTCTTTGACATAAATCACAGCAAGATCTTTTTTGATCCACCTCCTAGAGTAATGGAAATAAAAACAAAAATAAACAAATGGGACCTAATGAAACTTCAAAACTTTTGCACAGCAAAGGAAACCATAAACAAGACGAAAAGACAACCCTCAGAATGGGAGAAAATATTTGCAAATGAATCAACGGACAAAGGATTAATCTCCAAAATATATAAACAGCTCATTCAGCTCAATATTAAAGAAACAAACAACCCAATCCAAAAATGGGCAGAAGACCTAAATAGACATTTCTCCAAAGAAGACATACAGACGGCCATGAAGCACATGAAAAGATGCTCAACATCACTAATTATTAGAGAAATGCAAATCAAAACTACAATGAGGTATCACCTCACACCAGTTAGAATGGGCAGCATCAGAAAATCTACAAACAACAAATGCTGGAGAGGGTGTGGAGAAAAGGGAACCCTCTTGCACTGTTGGTGGGAATGTAAATTGATACAGCCACTATGGAGAACAATATGGAGGTTCCTTCAAAAACTAAAAATAGAATTACCATATGACCCAGCAATCCCACTACTGGGCATATACCCAGAGAAAACCGTAATTCAAAAAGACACATGGACCCGAATGTTCATTGCAGCACTATTTACAATAGCCAGGTCATGGAAGCAACCTAAATGCCCATCAACAGACGAATGGATAAAGAAGATGTGGTACATATATACAATGGAATATTACTCAGCCATAAAAAGGAACGAAATTGAGTCATTTGTTGAGACGTGGATGGATCTAGAGACTGTCATACAGAGTGAAGTAAGTCAGAAAGAGAAAAACAAATATCGTATATTAACGCATGTATGTGGAACCTAGAAAAATGGTACAGATGAACTGGGTTGCAGGGCAGAAGTTGAGACACAGATGTAGAGAACAAATGTATGGACACCAAGGGGGGAAAACTGAGGTGGGGTGGGGATGGTGGTGTGCTGAATTGGGCGATTGGGATTGACATGTATAAAGTGATGTGTATAAAGTTGATGACTGATTTAACAAAAAAAAAAAAGAATGTAAATAAAATAGTAGCAACCTAAATCCAGCAATGGATAAAAAGGATAATACAGCCTGACAAAGTTGTGGTTATCTCAAGAATGCAAGGCTGGTTTAACATTAGGAAATCTATAATGTAATTCACCATGTTAACAGAAAAAAAGTTGGAATGAAAGAATTATTATCTCAAAAGAGCCAGGAAAACAAAGGATCTAATCAAGTTAGCAATTGTGTAGGATTAAAACAATAATAAGAACTCTCAGTAACCAGGAATGGAAGGATATTTCTTTTAAATAAGAGTGTCAGATACAGATGGCTCACTGGACACAAGGATCTACTTTCATTCCCCCCTCAAACCTAACTAAAACATCAAAGATAAACAAATCGTTGTCTGTCCATAAAATGAAATATTACCTAGAAAATAAAGGCATAAACATGAATTAATATTAAAAATATGTGCATGTTCTATGATTCCATTTATATGAAATTTTAGAATAGACGAAACTATTCTGTGGTGATGGAAAGCAGATCAAGGTTTTCCAGGGGAACAGGGAGGGGATTAACTAAAAATCTTTTGGAGTGCTGTAATTGCTTTACATCTTGATTACAGTGGCAGTTCAGGTAATCAATATAAAGTTTTAATTTCCTTTAATGTACACGAATATGTGTTATTTTTACTTTTAAGAAAATTTTATTTTTGAAAAGGTTTTGTATAAAACTATTTTACAAGTCCATTAATAAAACCAATTTGCTGATCAATCAATCAATATTTCCAACTATTATTTAACTTGAATTATTTTTAGGGCCACCTTTCACTCTCAAATGTGCCTCAATTTGGATAATAAATTATATGGCTCAACTTACAATTATCAGTTAGGGAAACAGGCTCAGAGAGGTTAAGAAACCTGTCCAATTGGTGCAGCTAGGAATTAAATCCAGGTTTGTTCCTTCCCATAGTCCTCACTGGCCTGTGCCTCAGCAGAATGACCACTCTGCCAGCACTCAGGAATAAATAAGTGATATATTGTGGTACATGTGCTTACAGAGATATAAACAAGTGTTGGGAAGCACAAAAGAGCAAGTTATTTTTCCTGGGAGATCATGGCAGGCTACACAGAGACGCTGATATGTATAGTCAGATTGGTGGAAGGAGAAATTTACCAGGTAGAGAGGGAAACGCGGTAGAGGGAAAGGAAAAAGCACAGCCAAAGGCAGAGAGACTCAGAAAACCAGAGATGGAAATAGAGGAGTCCTGAGCAAAAAGAATGCAACACCACAGAGGCAGATAAATAAGGAAGAAGGCACAGGAAAATAAAGAAAAAGAAATCCCAAGACAGACTGGGATACTGAGAAAACCTAGTAGAGCTCAGCAAGGAGAGAGGGAAATCTGTTAGCTTGAGCTGCAGAGGGAGAGAGAAAAAGATGGGGGAGAGGAAGAGGACCTTAGGAGGAGAAACACGGAAGAGTGTGGAGAAAGGGAAAGAAAGATGGGGAGAAATTGGAGAAATATAAAGGAGAGAAACAATGACTGGCATGGGAAAGGAGTGAGAGAAATCAAAGAGATGTATGGACTTTGGGAGGGTGAACATGGAATCTGAAAGCAAAAGGGGAAGAGAGAAAAAGGGAAGAGAGAAATGGAGAAGGGGACTGAAAAAGAGGTAGACTATAAAGAAAAATACATATGAGGGATTAAAAGATTATACATTTATATAATTATACATATATACACACACATTCTTATACATGCGTATGTATATACACGTGTGTGTATGTCCCTGCATATGTGTGTGTGAAGGGAGAGAAAAGAGACAGCAGGGGTAAAGAAATGATTGAGCAAGAAATATTTCAGAGATAAATGAAGAGAAAGAAGATATCCATAAAGTTGTCTTTCTAGGCTATATAATAGCTATTCTTATATTTTTCCTAGGAGAAATTATTTAAAATCATATAATTGGGTTATTCTAATAGATAATAAAATTGTTTATTTCAATCATTCTTTTTTAAAAATTTACTTTATTGAAGTATAGTTGATTTACAATGTTGTGTTAATTTCTGCTTCAATCATTCTTATATTCACTCAACAATTATTTATTGAACTTCACAATGGACCATGCAGTGAATTCAAAAACTACCTGTTATCATTTTCTCATACTAATAAAGTAGAAAAATAAATGCTGTATCCCAGAATCTTAGAACAGCAAATATAAGAAATCCTAGTACTATAGTTAAATACCAACTTTGGGACATATTTCTCCACCAAAAACTCTGTAATTTCAACTATTCTCCTCCCTCCACGTTTCCCTGGGAGGCAAGAACAGCAGGTCAAAGAGACTGAAGGAAATGTCACTCCAAGAGATAAAAGAGGTGAGGAGCAAGGCTGTGGGCTATGAGTCCAGAATCATGGCCACTAGGTTTCCATTATCCCTAAGCACCTTGCCCTGCTCAGTTCCCCAGAGAATATGAGCTGTGTGGCCTCTGGAAATGTAGCTTACACAGGCACACATCAGGCTGACACAGTCATTTCTTCATAATTGGAAAAGTCAAAACTCTGACTTAGGTTTTGATCTGCAGTCCTTGGGAGTCTTCCCACAGAGACTTTATAAATAATCAACTTTGATTCTTCCCAGACCTGAGACTCTGCCTTCCTAACAGCTTATACCAAAACAAATGTGCAGTTCTTAAGAACTCTGTGACTTCATCCCCTTTAATTGTCAGAACCTTAAAAGTTTGTCAAAAGGTATATTAAGTGTAGTGGAAATTTCTGTAATATTGAATAAAGTATATAGGTAAAAATTATTTTAAACATCTAAGTATTAGGATTGCAGGACAGCCCATAGATTCACAAAAACTTCATAAATCTGAGAGCTGCCTATCATCTTTTTTTTAATTGAAGTATAGTTGATTTACAATGTTGTGGTAGTTTCAGATGTGCAGCACAGTGATTCAGTTATATATATATATATACACACACACATACATATATATTCTTTTTTTCAGATTATTTTCCCTTATTGGTACTGAATCCAAGCTCGGTCTGCTCGCTGTATGACAGACCAATAATCAGGAGATGAGGTGTTAAGGCAAGGACTAGTGACTTTATTCGGAAAGCCAGGCATCCGAGAAGATGGTGGACTATCATCCTAGAGTACCATCTTATCGGGGCCTGGATGCCAGTTTCTTTTATGAACAGAGAGGGGGAGGAGGTGACGAAGTAAAGTAAAAAGGCCATTAGTCTTGCAAAATATCTCCTGACTTGGCCAGCATCAGGAAGGGGATGTGTTCATTTCTTCTTTTCTGCAGCCATTCACAGGTGGGCAGGGTCTCCCTGTGAGCTGAACAAAGGCACTTTAGTTTAACATTCAGGCAGAGGGGCAGGGTTCCCCGAAGCAGGCCATTATGTATGCTTACAACTATAGACAGCATCCTTTTAGTGATTACAGTAACAAAAAGCAACGGAGAGCAAAGGTTAAAGTAAAAGAAACAGATCCAACATGGAGTCAGATTTTGTTCTTCCCTGTTACATTATAGGTTATTACAAAATACTGAGTAGAGTTCCCTGTGCTATACAGTAGGTCCTTGTTGGTTATCTATTTTATATATAGTAGTGTGTATGTTAATCCTAAGCTCTTTTAAATACAGGCAATTAGAATCTCTAATTAGTTCCTTCCTACTCCTCTTCTTTTCTCCTATGTCCACACTGTCACGTTCTTCCCACTCATCTTTAACAAAATGATTAGGCCTATATTTTCCAAGACCTACCTAAACAGTATAATTTAAGCCTATCTTGAAAAAAGGTTCATATCACCAGTAGAGCTTTTGCTTTTACCATCATTCTAAATATGAATATTTTAAGTCTAAATCTGGTACCTCCAAAGATTCCCCAAGGCCAGATGATTTCACTTGTTAAGTTTTTTTCTAGAACCTTTAAAGATAGCTACCCACTGTATTTCACAAAGTTAGAGTAACCCTCATAACAAATCCTGATGATTACAGTTCAAAAAAGATTCATTTCACTTCTGAACAGAGATATAAGACCCTGAGTAAAATCCTGGAAAAGAAAATTCAATAATAAAAGAATCACTCACCACAATCAAGTAAGGTTTATCTTAGCAATGAAAACAAGACACACTACTGGGCAATCTATCAATATAATAGATTGTGCCAATAGGTCAAATAAGTCATTTTTTTACAATTGCAATAGACACCAAAAACAACATTTGCTATATATTCCTTATTTTAAAAAATATATAACCACTAAAAAATGTATTGGAATGGATAAAATCAAAGAGACTGATAATACTAAGTGGTGGAGATGATGAAAAGCATCTGGGACTCTCCTCTAACTAATCACAGTGATTGGTCCAGGGATGGATATGCAAACAAGCTAAACTGTCCAAATTCCTTTCCTTAAGCAGAGTTGCTTAACTGCTTGTGGCCATTTAGAGGAAACCTGTCTGCAGTGGGAAACAATGGAGCCAAAGAGGGATAATCAGAGTTGAAAAAACATATAAAAACACTATATAGTTTTTAAACACACACACACACACACACACACACACACACACACACACACACATATGTATAGGAAGGAAGGAAGGAAGGGAAGGAAGGAAAGAAGAAAAGAAAGTGCAATAACTACATGTATCTGTCAGGGATGATATTTTACCACTGTCCTTAAAGTTTTCAAAGATCATTGCTGGTACCTCTCTGAATGAACAGACCTCACCATGCCAACTGCTAAGTATTTATATCCTCAATACATGGAATAGACATTGGATACTGCAGTGCATCAACATATACAATCCCCAGTCTATGGCCATTTTTGGTCTACCTTTAGGAGTTCAAATATAAATGTACTTATTTCATAAACCCGCAGTTCCTTATACATTAATATCTATCATTATCTTTCCTTCCAGTAACACCTTGAACCTTTAGCAATGTGGCTTTGTTGAGGAAAAGGCTATGTCACATTGGATTTTGAAATTTCCCCGAATAATGTAGCGTGCCAGTCTTGCTGACTTTTTAGACTGAATTATATTCACATTACCTTTCTTCTGGTTCACTTTGCTATTTCTGGTAGAGTGGTTCTGCCTACATGAGTAAAATTGTATTACACTCTTAGCCTTCACTGTTGGCTCTATCTTGGCAGTCAAGTTTAATCGTGCCAGATGTTGCTTTTGCAAAGCTCACTCCTTCTGCTCAGATAATAGCCATTCTGACCAATTCCTCCCCTCAAAGTACCACCCTCCCTCAGAAAAGTGTTATATTCAGGGAATAATTCCTGACAATGAAGCAAACTAACCTGCTTTCAATCAATTTGTGGGCTGCTATTTTACCAAAAAGATCTGGTCTTCATACTCCAAATGACAACTTTTTATCCTGGCAAGTCTAAAATGTTCATAGTTTACTGCTTTTGTCTTACTGTATGCTTCTTGAACTACAGAATCTCATACAGAGAATAGAACCATGAATGGTAATTATAAAACAATGAAACAGATTTTCCATATGAAACATAAAATTGATCACATTTTTTTTTGTATCAGCTACATCTATATTAATTTTTTTTCACTCTTCAAACACAGCAAAGAAGTAATTGTTTACACCTCCAATGATTCATCTCCCCCCAGTAGGGGCTGCAGTCATGAAGAAATCCTATTCTTACCAAGTGCATATCCCTCTGCTCTTAGATTTCCTTCTTTCTTCTATTTCTCTGTCTCTGCACATAAATGTATCCCTTTCCAAAAAAGGCTTATAGAGGTACATGTCACTTATCCAAAGAACAGACTTCTAGTAACTTCAACCATCAGGGAAAAAAAGCCACAAACCTTTATAAAAGAGAAAAAGACTTCTAAGAGGCCAGTTGTCAGAAAGCACATACTTATTTCATAAGAATAAAACAAAATGAGCCCTCCTTCCCCTGAGTTCCCAAAGCTTAGTATCTGTTCTTATCTCGTGGCACTTACAATTTCTCCTTATTATTCTAGTTATTTATGTAAATGTGTTATCTTCCTTACCAACCTGGAAGATCTTTGCCGGCAGGGTCCAGGTCTAACTTATCCCATTCCCCAAAATGTCAGTTGCTTCGTTTATGTTCTGTAAAGAACTGTTTCTCCATCCTTTAAAGCCCCGTGAAGGTTGCAGAAAGGTCAAGGTAATGAGGACTAGGAAAAGGCTATTTGATTTGTCCAGTGTCTGACACTTATCACATGCTTTCATTATAGGTATTTTTATACACGTCTTATATTCCCAACTGCTCCAACTAAAAAGGAAGCTTTATAAGCTCCTTGAGGGAAAGTTCCATCTGTTGCTCATTTTGTATCTCTCAAAACTTTTAAATAGAACCTTGCACATAATAGGCACAGAGATATAAATGAAAGAACATAAATCAGATTACAAGGATAAATAGCAGACCCCCATAAGATATAACAGCAATGAAAAGCATTAGAATATAAAAAAGGCACTTTTATTCATTAAACATTTAATAAGTATTATATACTAAGAACTGTGCTATGTACTAAAAGGAATAAAACATATAATTTCCTCAAAGAACACCTAGGTGGGGTAACCAGGAATGAAGTCAATAATTATAAGCCAAAATTATGAGATTACGCCCTATTGATACACTCATTCCCTGAGCCTTGCCCAGAGCACATTATATTGTAAAAAGACTTTTTAAATGAAAAAATAGTTTAAAGCCATAAAACTTTGAGTACGAAAACAGATAAGATTACATTAACTGGAACACCTCATGTTAAATAAGTAAGACGTTACTTACTATATTACCACCATTTCTTAAATGCTTATAATCTAAATTAGATTGCTTTCCCAATATTCTCTTTATGTCATATCCCAAACAATAATAGATATGAAGTTATTTTACATGGATTATTGTATTTTAGGAAATATATTAAAATACACATAAACAAGTGTCAACATTATTAATAATATTAAGCATTTAAATTTTTTCTCTATTTTCTTTTTTAAAAGGCAAGATTTCTCTGAGTGTCTTATATAGTTTCCACAAACCTTACTAGGTATTTCATTCAAGCAGTTAGACAATTTCCAACAGTTCATGGAACCATTAAGGGGCTACCCCAATATTTGATCGATTATAGTAGGAGTACTAGCTAGTGATTAAAATATTCAAGCAGAGCCTTTGAGAATAATTTTACTCAACTTTAGGTACTCAGCAATTTAGTCCACTATCATCCTCTTTTCTCTGGAAATGACTGACACCCTCGCTGAATACCAAATAAATTTCATTTCCTTTCCTATGGATAATTAGGGGAAAAAAGGAAAGGGAGAACTTTACCACTGTTTACAGCCGTAAAGCGTTAATGGGCTCAAGGCATTTAGCAGCATTATTTAGGCAAAAGAAGACAATGAGAAAATGGGTCTGATTTAGGTACCCTATACACAGTGCTGGATTGTATACTAATCCAGCTAGCCATTTGCTATTATAGTTGATATTGTTGATATTAAAGTTGATAGCTGACTAAAAAATAACAGTAAATGGCAATGTATATTGCAGGGTATGCTCCCACTACGGATGTATTAGGTAAGGATTATGTTAATATTTTAGGAGCAGGTTTTCTCTCTGCTTAAAAGAAATACATATTCATTATAGAAATTTGGAATATTAGAAAAGAATAAATAATATTATAAAAACCATTCATTATCCCAAAACTTGTATATTACAAGTATTAACATTTTGCTGTATTTCCTTCCAGTATATGTACATTGTGTGTGTGTGTGTGTGTGTATACGTGTGCACTCACACATGCTTTATATGGTATTCACATGGATTCCTAGTATGTTTTTTCCCACTTCAGATATGGAAATTTTCCTCATCGGTAGATATTCTAATTTTAAATAGTTACACAGGGCTTCCCTGGTGACGCAGTGGTTAAGAATCCACCTGCCAATGCAGGGGACACGGGTTCGAGCCCTGGTCTGGGAAGATCCCACATGCCGTGGAGCAGCTAAGCCCGTGCGCCACAACTACTGAGCCTTCACTCTAGAGCCCGTGAGCTACAACTACTGAAGTCCGCGAGCCTAGAGCCCTTGCTCCACCACAAGAAAAGCCAACACAATGAGAAGCACGCACACCACAACAAAGAGTAGCCCCCACTCACCGCAACTAGAGAAAGCCTGCGCGCAGTAACGAAGACCCAACGCAGCCAAAATAAAATAAATAAAATAAACAAATTAAAAAAAATATATAGTTACTCAGAATTCCATAGTATAAATGGACCATAAAGCATTTAAGCAATGGCCTACTGTAGGCCATTTAATCTATTTCCAAATTTTCATTATTATAACTAAATATATAATAAATATATGTCTTTTGGTACATCACTGGGGGTTTTTTGGTAGGTAGGTAGGTAGGTGGGTAGATAGATGATAGATAGTTAGATAGATAGATAGATAGATACATAGATATGTACATGCATACATACATATGTGGGTGAAATATTCATTTTATGTGAATAGCAGTTACTTATATTTCTGTTTTTTTAATTTTTTCTTAAATATTTGCCCATTTTTCTATTGACTACAGAGTGTATCTCAGTTTCCTAATCAACTGTAAGTGCTGCTTGAGTATACAATATTGAAATGTTATCTGCTAATGAGGGTTGCAATTTTATTAAGAAAATGTATAGAAAACTACTAAGAACAATTATAATTATCTGCCTCCCAGAACTAATAAACATCAATGCTATCACAACTGCTCAAAAACTTTTCTTTTGCTGAAAATAAATAAAATATTACAGATGGAGTTAAAGCCCCTTTGTATCCCTCCCCAAACAAATTCCCCTCCCTCCTTACACAGAATCATCAATAATCATGAATTTGATGTATATTTTTCCCATCATGTCCCATCATGTTCTTACCTGTTAAGTATTTTCATGAAAAATTATATATTATTGTTTGGGCTGTCTTAAAAAAAAGTTAAATATCATATGCACCATTCTGCAGCTTACTTTTTAAAAAAATATTTATTTATTTATTTATTTATTTATTTTGGCTGTGCCAGGTCTTAGTTGCAGCACATGGGATCTTGTTGTGGCATGCGGGATCTTTTAGTTGCAGCATGCGGGCTTCTTAGTTGTGGCATGCAGACTCTTAGCTGCAGCATGCGAACTCTTAGCTGCGGCATGCATGCAGGATCTAGTTCCCCAACCAGAGATTGAACCTGGGCCCCCTGCATTGGGAGCCCTGGATCTTACCCACTGGACCACCAGGGAAGTCCCTGCAGCTTACTTTTTTTAATCAACATTATGTTTTTGAAATCTATCCATGTTGATACGTAAAGCTCTAGCTCATTAATTTGTACCAATTTATCCATGTTATTTATATAACATTCATTCATTTTAAATGCTGTATAATATTCTATCTCATCAAGACATCACTTATCCATTCACAATGATAAACATTTAAGTTGTCTCCTGTTTTTTGTATTACAAAAATTGATTTAGCAACCAACCTTGTGCATATGTGCACAAATTTCTGTATATCATATATCTAAATATAAATTATTGAATCAGGATATTTCAATTACGGAATTGAATACTGAATTACTGAATCACTTTCAACCTTATTATATATATTGTCATATATCTTTCAATTTTCTAATGTTTAAATAGGATTTTTGTATTTATGTTCAGAAAACAGACTGAATTATAATTTTCTTTTGTTATACTTTGTCTATTTTTCAATAGTAAGTTAATAATTTCATAAAGTGAGTTGGGGAGAATATCCTTATTATCTAGACTCTGAAAAATACTTCTGAAATTGGGATTATCTATTTCTTGAAGGTGTGATAAAAACCACATGCAGTCAGGCCTAATTCCTTTAGAATGGAGTCAGAGTGAAGGCAATTTTTTTTTCACTTTCAGTTCTATTTCTTTAATGATAATCAGCTTATTTATATTTTCTATTTCTTCTGGCTTCATTCTGATAATATTTATGTGGAAAATTTAGCAACTGTTTAAGCCTAGGATTATTCCCTATATGGTGAAGCCTGAGACAAGAGCTTGCGTACAAATAATATATCTGGGGGGCATGAACCCAGGGAATTGTTATGTGGCACCAGAGAAGAGTGAAAAAAGGAAGGAAGAAAAGCCTATTCAATAAGTAAAGAAGATGTGGTACATATATACAATGGAATACTACTCAGCTATAAAAAAAAGAATGAAATAATGCCATTTGCAGCAAAATGGATGGACCTAGCGATTGTCATACTAGGTGAAGTCAGAAAGAGAAAGACAAATACCATATGGTATCACTTATATGTGGAATCTAAAATACGATACAAATGAACTTATCTACAAAACAGAAACAGACTCACAGACACAGAGAACAGATTTGTGGTTGCCAAGGGGGTGGGGTGGGGGAGGGATGGAGTGGGAGTTTGGGACTAGCAGGTGCAAACTATTATATATAGAATGGATAAACAACAAGGTCCTACTGCACAGCACAGGGAACTATATTCAATATCCTGTAACAAACCATAATGGAAAAGAATCTGATAAAGAATATATATATTATATACACACACACACACACAGACACACACATATGTATAACTGAATCACTTTGCTGTACACCAGAAACTAACACAACATTGTAAACCAACTACACTTCAATAAAATAAATTAAAAAAAAAAAAAAAAGAAAAGCCTATTCAAGGTTGTGTAATTGAGCTGATCACTACTGTGGCCAGCCAGGGCTAGTTTCCACTAGCGACCTTATGAGGAGCTGTACAGAATGTACTTCAGAATTGTTCACCATTCACCCAATGGCTCTTGCTCCTCATTGGTCAAGGATGGCTCCATGGGCTATTAAATCCTTCTTACTTACGGGCTGCATATGCATATGAGTGCTATGGGTTCCCATACATCAGAAAAGAAGATGAAGTAGCCAAAACTATTAGGTCACACCTGTGCAAATCTGTTTGCCACAACAATGACTAGAGTAAACAGTGGGTTGAGAACATAAGAGGTGGAGCACAGAAGGTGTCCAATATACCATTTCATCTTAGTTTTCAAAATTATTTACTCTCTTGTGATTTCTTGTATCTATCCTTATGCTCCCTTTTTATTTCCAATATTATTTGTGCATTTTCTCCTTATTCCTCTTTCTCAGGGGTTCCTCTTGTCAGTTATTCTTAGCTTTTAGTTTTATTGATTGGCTTTACTTTTTTTCTAGTCATTAATTTCTGCTTCTATTTTTATCTCTTCCTTCAGTTGACTTTAATATGTGTCTGTTACATCAAGCTTCATAGTATTATCATCCAGCTCTTCTACAATTTGTTGTCTAACCAGACTTTCCTTCTCTCTTCCCTTAATTGCTCTAATTTTTCCTGTGGGGAACCCATGTCATGTGGTTCTGGTCCATCTAGTCTGGCCAGGACAAGGCCTGGTCAAGCAGAGAACTCCAACTCCTTGCCCTCAAAGATGGTTCTAGAATGGGCATATAGTCTAAGCAGAACCACTTTGTTCCCTAAGAACTGCCAATGTGGATGCTAGAAGAGAAAGGGGCTCTCTTACTTAAGTGGTTTTAACTGTAAAATACTTATGTCAATTGAATGAATTATTCATATATAAAAATGTTTGGTAGAACACATAGGATTTATGAGGCACCAATTTATGTGAATATCCTCTTTTCCCCCTTCTCTTGTGATTATATACCTTAAATGCAGGGTGAATCTATGAAAAAAAAAACAGAAAATCCTCTTCACTATTACATATATATATATAAAGTATATATAAATGTAAATTTATATACATAAAGTGATGTAGTAACATTATATTTGCCCAAGGTATTTGTGTTTTAAGTAACATTAGAAAGTTTTCTAGAGGAATTTTAATCATTAATGGTGAAATTATTTGAGGTTTTATATATATTTTTTTACTATGTTTGGTGCAACCTAAGACAGCCTGATGACCAAGTGCCATTAAGGCTGACTGGCTGCTGGGGTAAATGAGGCATTTAACTCTTATTTAACCTAAGAGAAATTAGAAGTTACTAGGCTTTCGGGAAATGTGTTCAAGGTGATTATATTTTCTGACTTGCCCATGTATTTTCAGTCCATTCAGGCCAACACTGTCATCAAGAAATAACTTGGCAGCTTAAAAGTAGTAAATCTGCATGCATTTCTAAAATAAACTGATTGGTCATCATAACATGCATTCATGAGCATCTGTCCAAGGGCAGTTTCAAACACAAGCGAAGTTTTGGTTTACTTCTCTGTAATTCAGAAATGCAGGCCATTCAGTAGCCAATACGTCAATTCTTGAAAGTGAAAAACAAAGATCTGGATAAAGTTTCGAATTCAATATGAGTCTCATCTTTGCACAGGAGGAGTCAGGAAGAAATCTATATAATTTTAAGTTCTCTTGAGTGCAAAATATAGCAAACATTAAATTATTTACGAAGTTGTAACTGTTTAAAGCTGAAATGCAAGTGGCCTGACTATATCACAGCCCAAACTATCCAGAACTTTATATTCTTGCCAAATCCTAATAACAAAAACTTGATTTGGAGTGTTTATAATAGGGTGTATGACATTCAATGATGGGCTGATTAACAACTTCGACAAAATCGATCCCTTATGTGGTGCTGGAAAGGAATAATGACTGATTTCCTTGAAGGATCGCTGAGGATCCAAAGTACAATAAGATGTTCAATAATACTTAGCAATATATTTGGCCTCATATTTCTATATTTAGCCTAAACTACCAAGTATTTACACTGATTTGAGCTAAATTAAATATACCAGGCCTACACACAGTGGTAAATTATACTATCCATGAATCAGTCACACTGAGGCTTAATCTCACCCTGACTTGTCTTGCCTTTCATGCTTCAGCCACAGGTTTATAAAAGAGATAACACTTGTGTATATTTTCCTCACCGGGCAGTTGTGAAGATAGTTGAGTCAGGGAATGGTTTAAACTTTTGGCCTTGCCAAGAACTTTTGTCCTGTGGTCAAGTATCAATTCTTGCAAATCTTCTGCAAAGCAATTTGGTAATCTGTGTTAAGACTTAACATAGTTCTCATCTCTCAGAGGAAAATCAGAAATGCCCACAAACATTCATGCTTCAGAATTTTCATCTCAATGGTATATATAAAAGTAAAAAGTTAGAAATACTGCTAATATCTAATCTTAAGGAAGTGGTTAAATAAATTATGGGACATCAGTAAAATGAAATAACATGCAATCCTTGGAAAACATTTTTTCAAAAATTATTACTTATGGGAGTAATGGCTCATATTTAAAAAAAGGATTAAAAGCTATATGATTAACACATTCCCATTTGTATATAAAAAGATGAAGTACATGCATTGAGAATGATTGAAAGGAAATGTACCAAAAGTTAAACAATTATTTTTTTCTAGTCAGATTTAAGTGATGATAATTTTTCTTCTTTACACTTTTCTATATTTCTGGGCAATATTGTGAACATGAATGGCTTTTATAATCATTAAAAACAATAAACGTTATTCTTAAAAGAATCAAAACAAACACAAACTTTTGGCCTAAAGGAGCAACACAAATTCAACTAGGAGAGTAAACACAAACTCACCTGTTCAATACCTAATATCCATTAAAGGGAGGACCCAAGAAGATATTTGATGAATACACTGTCACTTCCTCTGAAGTTTACCTATGATTTTTCAAGGGGGAAGAAGGTACAATATAGCATACTAAGTTTCACGTCTAGAGTGGGACAGCCTGGGTTTGAACACCGGCCCAAATACTTATTAGAAGAGTGGCATTTTCTACGTTGTTTACACTTCCAAAGCCTCAGTTCTCTCGCTAAAAATGGGCACAAAAACTGTGCCTTACTCATAAGGTTGTTGTGAGGATTAATTTTTTTGGTTATGTTTTAATACACTTAACACTAGTGAATGGCATATTATAAACACTTAACATATGACTAATTACATTATTATAATGGTGTGTGAGGGTTCTCCGGAGAAACAGAATCAACAGGATGTATGTATCTATAGAAAGAGATTATAAGGAATTGGCTCAGACAATTATGGAGTGGCTGGCAAGTATTAAGATCTGTAGGTTGAATCAGAAAGCTAGAGACCCAGAAGAGTCCAAAGACAGGACAAAAGTTGATGAAAAGCTTTCAGTCTGAAAGCTGTCAGGCAGGAAGAATTCTTCTTTTAAACAGCTTTATTGAGGTATAATTGATATAAAACATTGTGCCTATAGTTAACAATTAGTATTGTACACTTAAAAATTTGTTAGATCTCATGTTAAGTCTTCTAACAACACACACATACATACACACACACACAAAGGGGATCTCAGGCAGGAAAAATTCATCTCACTCAGGTGAGAGCCAGCCTTCTTGTTCTATTCAAGCCTTCAACTTATTGGGTGAGGCCCACCCATGTTAGAGAGAGCAAACTGCCTTACTTAGCCTAACAATTTAAATGTTAATCTCGACCAAAAACACCCTCACAGACACACCCAGAATGATGTTTGACCAAATACCTAGGCACCCTGTGGCCCAGTCAAGTTGACACATAAAATCCACCATCACAAATGAATGTAAACAAAATTATATACTATGCATATATGATGCTACCATGATTTATTAAAACTGCAAAACGCTAATGTTTTATGTTTCTATGTAATACCAAACAACTAATTTGAGTGAGGATTTTGTGTGTGAGTTTAGTACTGTTTTGCTTTGTTTTTTAACAAAGTGTCCAGTTGTTTGACTAAATTGGTCAGTCTTGTCTAAATAGTCAGTTGTGGCTACAGGCAAATTGAGTGGAATTTTTACAGCCTAGTAATTCTTGAAAAGGGGCAAAGCTCTCAAACACAGAAGGTTATCCCTATACAGTACTAGGTTTGAAAACCTATGAGCAATCTTTCCCACCATTAATCCTTAAATTGGATTAAAGAGCATTATGGAGTATATCAGATAAACAGAGGAATAAAGTGATACCAATACAAAATTTTATTTTATTTTTCATCAGCTCAAGTCAATGATTTAAAGTGAGAATTAAATGAATTAAAGGGAAAATAACTTACGGAATTAAAAAGTAGGCTGGAATTTTCACAGAGGTAGCAAGAGTGGGAAAGAATGCATGACATAAAAATCACAACTAAATTTTCTAAGCTTTAATTGCAATTAATATTGCCCAGTACCAAAGCTGCATTCAAATCATTTTCTTTTAATTGACCACATTATGTTTTCTTACAAATTTTTCAACAAGTAGTCACGAAGATTTAAATTTTGTACAGATGGTTGATTATACTATAATGCCTAAAACATGGTATTAAAGGAACATTTTTAAATCAAGTGCAGTATTGAACAAAACCAAGAAAAATTATATACCTTTAAATCTAGAAAATTGTCCTATACATGACAGAACACAATCTATTGCTTTTCCCTTGCTCTCAGTTCATTTGTTTGATAAATGAACATTTAGTTGAAAATAAAGGGTTAAACAAATACCTAGAGAATGCCTTGACTCTATTCCTGAGAGATTCTAAAACTGAATACTTTTGAAAACAATTTCTATTATTTAAGCTGTTCTAGCCTTTAGTGCAGGGATAACTTCTGGGAAGATATCAAATGTGTAGATAATATTTTTAAACAAAGAGCGAAATCCAAATGCCTTAACAAAATATATAATGTAAATAAATGAACAAATAATGGCTATCATTTATTAAGGTCTTACTATGTGGCAGGCACTTTAGCAATATTATTTCTAATTATCACATTCACAACATTCCTTCAAGATAGGTATCAGCTATCTACCCGCTCATCTGCACCCGTCCCTCAACCACACACTCAGCCTTCGCCCATTACAAATGAGGAATCTGAAACTCTGAGATATTAGTAAGGTATTAAGGGCTAAGGCCTAAGGCCATAAACCTGAATGGATTTAAAACCAGTTTCGTGTAGCACCAAACCTCATGATGCCATTCTACTTCTAAAGAAATGTTCAAGTCCCAGGACCACAAGCATTTCTTTTCTAAAGCAGTGAAGCAATTTTCTCTTTGAAAAAAAAAAATTATTGACTTGTTTCTAACATTGTTAACATACATGTTTATGGTAAAGCATTTGTAAAATATAAAGAGGAAAAAAAAAAAAAGAAATGGAAATAATCAGTAATCACAACAGTAGCATTATGGTGTAAGTTGCGGATGCTGGGCTGTGCCAACCAGATCCCCGTTTCAGGAAAAAATGATTTATCCTTTATGCTAATATCTGTTTCAGACTCTGCTTTCTTGGGAACCCAACTTATAGCAGCATATATCTGTCCAGGCTTGGAGGATGTATGTGCAAAATATAGGACAATAGCCTATATTGTACCTACTGCATTGTAATCAACTTTTATTTTCACTTAAAAATACACAATAAACATCTTTCCACAATCTAAACTTTCTTTTACAACATTATTTAGATTGGCTGTATTGTATTCCATTGTATATGCCATAATTTATCTAACCAGTCTCCAATATTGAAGTGATTCCAAATTGTTGGTTCTAAACAAGATATTTACATAGTCTCAAAGTATATCCTCACAAGATGCTTGTTAATTACTTCATGGTGGAGATACCTTGTAGACACTGAAGGGGAGTAGAATTTGTCACCCCAAAATATGCCTCTTCAGCATATGGATTATTTTAAGCTGGTTATTTTTAAGAAACTGCAGACAAAGGAGAAGCTCTGAAAACAGAGTAAAAGCTACCCTTTTGTAAGAGACATTTATATTTATAAGGGAGATCTCCATTTTAAGGGTATCTCCCTCTGTACCAGGAAGAGGAAAGACTAAATCTCTAGAAACTCTTATCAATGGAGAAGGCTTGGTCTTAAATCTGCATGACAACTACACCCTTGTTTACTGTGCTTTTCCTGGTCACATCCCTTAACTGGCCTCCCCCCTCCCCAACATCTTCTTTTCTGTCTTTAGCTGGAAATAGTATTTAAGGCGGTGACTTGGGCCATTTGGGAGAGTTACTCAGTTTTTCCTGAGTATCTCCCAAGTACAAAGGAGGTATACATGCTATTAAACTGCTGTTTGTTTTCCTCCTGTTAATGTCTTTTATCATAGACTGGTCTCAACCAAGAACCCAGAAGAGTGGATGGAAAATTATTTTTCCTCCCCTTCAACACCATCTTAACAAAATGATGCAATTGAACATTGCCAGTAATGGGCCTCAGCAACAGCACATGTTCTCCCGACACGATGTACGAAGAATTCAGAATGCTTCTATGTTATTTCTACCAAAAGTGCTTAACCTGAAACTAATCATGAGAAACATCAGATAAACCAAATTAAGGGACATTCTACAAAATTACAGGCTATACACTTCAAAAATATCAATGTTATAAATACAAATAAAGGCTGAGGAAATTTTCCATATAAAAGAAGACCAAAGAGACATGACAACTGAACACACCACATGATGTTGATTTTTCTTTTTTTTTACTATAAAGGACATTACTAAGACAATTGGCAAAAGTTCAATAAGATCTGTATACCTTTATAATGGCATTATATCAATGTCAAGTTACTGATTTTGATAAATGTGCTGAAATCATGTAAGAGAATTACTTGTTTTTAGGAAATATACACTAAAGTGTTTAGAGGTAAAGGGGAATTGTGTCTGCAAGTCACTCTCAAACAGTTCAGGAAAAGAAAGATGGTGTGTGTGTGTGTGTCTGTGTGTGTGTGTGTGTGTGTAGAAAAAGAGAGTGACAGAAAGGTGAATGGAGAAAAAAAGAATGAGCTTGGGTGAAGAGGGGAGGGAAAAGGGAGGGAGATAGAGAATAAAGCAAATAAACAAATACAGAAAATATTGACATTTGGGTTATCTGGGTGAAGGACATACAGGAATTCTGTATACTGTTCTTGGAACTTTTCTCTAATATCAAAATTATATTTTTACAAAGGAGTATTAATTCTTTATCACATATGTCGCGATTTTTTCTAAGTGTGTAACTTGCATTTTAATTTTGGCTATAGTAATTATTAATGTATGAAAGTTTTGTGTTTTTTTTTTTTTTTGTAGTACATCTACTAGTGGTTTTCTGTACAGCATCTGGCTTTGCTGGCACACTCAGAAAGACCTTCTTCATCCCCTGATTACATAAATAATCACTTATATTTTCTTCTAGCATATTTGCATTCTTTTTTTCCATTCTAATATAGATTTAGCATTGAATTTATTTGAGAATGATGCAGGGACTTACTTTAATTTTTATTAGAGTTAGCCAGTGGTCTCAATACCATATATTGATTAATTTATGTTTTCCCAATTGGTTTGAAATATCATAAATATTACATTCTACTTTCTTCTATAGTTGTTTCTAGGCTTTCAGTTCAACTCATGACACTGTCTATTCTCTTATTACACTTTTTAAACTGTTTTAGTTAATACCTTTTAATATTTTGCAGTATAAGTTTGTCCTGCATTATCTTTATTTTTAAAAATCTTTTCCGTGTCTGGGGATACGCTGCCATTCTCATTCCTAATGTAAATTTGAAGTTTACCTCTTTTTTCTTGATTAAAATTGTGAGAAATAACTCTGTCCAGAGAATTAGTTCTTAGATTTGTTCCTTGAACTTACAGTTTTCTAATTCATTTAATTGTACCTTCTATTATTATTACTTCCTTTTGCTTTACTTAGGCTTATTTTGTTACTCTTCTTATAGACTGCTGAGTTAAATGCTTCATTTATTTATTTTTATTCTTTCTCATTTAATAAGAAAATCTTTAACTACTATGAATTTTCAAGAGTACATCTTTGACTACATCTCACAAGTTTTTATATGTAATGTCTTTATTGTTGTTTCTAAACAGTCTGAAATTCTAGTTTTCATATCCTCTTTGACCCAACAGCTATGTACAGAATATAGTTTAATTTTCAAGTAGTTATATATTTTTTATTGTTATTTATTTCTAGCTTTGCTGTGTTGAGATCAGAGAATGCTGATTGCATGATTTGTACTCTTTGGAGTTTACTGAAATTTTTATATCACCTTATATGCAGTCAATATGTTTAAAAATAAATGTTCAATATACAGTTGAAAATAATATGTGATCTCTTTAAGGGTATACATTATATTCCATTAGTAAATCCTTCAATGTCACTCTTTATTTTTAGTCAAATGGACTGAGAGGTATTCCCTTCACTCTGATTTCTGTTTTGTAAAAATTTATCTTTGCAGTTTTAACAATATTTGCTTTAAATATTTCAATATAATATGAGATTCATAAAAGTTCATAAGGTTCATCTTCATTGCAAATTATGCTCTTTTCAATATAAAATATACCCCAGAAACTGTGAGTACTCCCATAAGATATATTAATAATATATACATATATATTATTATCTTTTTTATCATGTTGGTATATTTATATGTAAATACAAAACTGTACTGCTATAAAATACTGAATAAGAACATTACAATTATTTTCTGAATCAGACTCAGTCCATTAACATTAAATACAAAATAAAAAGATTATAAAAATAAGGATATATACATTCAAAGACCTTAATACCGTATAAAATTATTATGGTCTGATCAACTGCCAACCTCATCTGTGATGAGGGAAGTTTTAGGGGTTCCTGGAATTTTCTTGGAAAAATATCTTCCTCTTAAAGAAACGTGCCTTTCTTACCACAGCTTTCTAGTGGCTGTTATTTGAAATTAAAACGCAGTAAACTGTGTTGTTTGCAAATTTGACAGTTTCTCTTCTGCTTTCTTTTTGTAAGTTTCAATTACGAATACAAACTACCTTACCTAGAAAATATTTTTCTTAAAGCAACACTTACAGAGAAATCTTAGCAAAATTTAAGGCAGCCTCTTGCAAATGTTATTCTGTTGTCGTTGCTTTAATCATAGAGGAGTAACACCACTATAAGTCAAGAACAGAAAATACCTAAGTGGGAAATCCTTAGCTAAAATGCAAAACAGCACCTTGGGTAGTGAAGAAAGCAGGAGTTCTAAGAAGGAGACATGGAAGGAGTAATGATGAGATTAATAATAACAACAACAACAACAATAATAGAAGAAGGGGAGGAGGAAGAGGACGAGCTAATGATAGCATTCATTAGGCACTTACTATATCTGCCAGGCACTGTTCTAAGCTCCTTACATACAATATCTAAGTTTATCTTAACCATGACCCTATGAGGTAAATACTATTACTATCCCCACTCTGCCAAAGAAGCAACTCGGACACAGAGAAATTAAGTAATTAGCCAAATACTGGGCTGGGATTTAAACCAGGGCAGACAAACTCCAGAGCTGGCACTCTTATCACTATCTATAAAGACTGTTAAAGAGAAAATGAGAAAGCAAATTGTATCTACTTTTAAAACATTGCATAAGGGTTAAAAACACAGGTTTTGGAGCTGAATATACTGAGCCTGAAGACCCATTCAACCATTCGCTAGGTCTGTGACCTTGGGCAACTTACTTTACTCCTCTATGCTTCAATTTCCTCATCCATAAAATGAGAATGATAATAAAAACTACTCGGAGTTATGAAAGTTCAATAAAAAAAAGTGCATAAAAAGCACTTAGGGTAGAATGTGCCCCTGAAACCTTGCCTATTGTCCTATATATATATAACAATAGTACATACTGTCAAATCAGATAGCAATAACAAGTTAATAAAGTATAACATGGAGAGTTATGGTGTGTTGCCTAAATATCTCAAGAATGTACTTTCATATATTATTAAAGAGAAAGTTGAATTTACTTTAAAGTTGACTAAGTGTATTTTTAATATATGGTCTATCGATAATATCGCTACACAAAAATTTTCTTCAGAAACAAAATTCTGACTTCTAAATATGTCAAAATTCTTCTAAATGTCTTCACAGAATATGACTTTAAAATGTGCAAAATTGCCAAGATATAATTATGTTCTTTAATAAAACATTCTTTGTTTCTTTATCCTAGGGAAGTTTCTTTTGAGCTTGATAAAACTATACAAAGACAACTGCCAAAAGGATGTTCTTAATATAGTTTAGTATCAACAGCTACTAGGAGTCAGGAAAAACACTAATATCTCATAGTCTTTTGACCCATTTGATTTTATAACATATTGATTTTATATATCAGAGACAGCCCTCATTACCACCAGATATATAAATGAACAATTACTACTCAGAAGGGTCAAGATTCATTCTTATATTCATACTGTAGATAAGAGGACCAGAAGACTTTTCCAAAAGGAGGAGATTTTATGGTCTTAGCTGAATTGTTATGTAGTGTACAGAACCTGTAAATTCTCTAGAATTCATCTTCAACCTTCCTCTTTTAATTATCATTAAAGTAGATTGATTAGATTAGGCAATGAAGAAATGGTTCTACTTCTCACGTAATCCAAAGATATTAAATTAGTAGCTCACCTAATCCAAAGATATTAATTAGTAGATATTCCACTGGTTTTCACATTTATGCAATAATAACTGTATTTTTAGGTAAATCTGTCTTTTCTCTCACTTTTATTTCAAGCCTTTGAGCAACATGGTATTTTAAAAATGCAATTTAGAGATAGATTTCCTGGGTTCAATCCTACTTCTGATGCTTTATTTGTTCCTTGTCTTAGGTAAGTCATAAAACTTTCCAGAACCTTGAGTTCAACAGAAATGGTACCTCGTAGGGTTGATATGCAGTTTTAGTACAAATATACATGAAAATGCCTTATACACTATAAAGATTTATAGGAATGCAAAGTAGCTTTATTACTGCATTTAGAATATCCATTTCAGTAAGATAATAGCCTATTTTTTGTTAAAACAAAAACGTGCATTTATAGACAACCATATACCAATGTAATTTCTATTTAAACACATAAGAAGGAATTAATTCTCTCATTTTTAAAGGAATATTTAGGTAGTTAGGTTGATCAACTCACAGAGTAAACTCCGATTTTAGGTTCAAAGTGGCTTAGTCTACCCTTTCTTCAATGTGAAGTCTAAGAAGCATTTCTGTTTGTTCTCCTCCCACCAACCGTTTCCTTAGACCAACTATTTTTGAGTTTAAAATTAATTTTGAAAGAAAAATGTTTTCTAGTTCATAAAAGCAGTTGTATTTCAACCATCAGGGCTTAATACTCTTCTGTCCCTATAAAAACTTATTTTTAAGTTTGAGGGAAAACTAGCATAGATAAATCTATACTTTTGATACTTGATTTTGTCCATAAGCACCTTCATTCCTGCTTTTGAATTTTGAAGAACTGGATCTGTAACAGGGAGAATCCATGCCCTTTTTCATTCTCAAGAGTTGAGAAGGGCAAATAAATTCTTCTATCAACCTCTGCCCCTCTAATCCATATAAAATGACCTTTTATGTTTTGAGGCAGCTGAACTTCTAATACACAGGTCAGTCATTAAGCAAAAGAAGAGACAAATAATTCATGACACATCCGTATTAGTTCACTCAAGCCATTATCACTGAGGTCGGTTTGCTTGGGGAGATTCAATCATATCACAACCTAAGGTTCAAATTCAATACAGTGTGAGCTTTCTTTGACCATATTGAGCCACTTCAACACTCATCAGGATTTTCAGAAAATACATGGTAGGAAATTATTTTAAATCAGAAGTTCTCATCTGTGCTGAATATTTCCATTGTCACACACGTGTGCATGCACACTCACACACAAATGATGCTGTTTTGACTTGATCAAGTGATAACATATAACCTCATATCATTTCATACAACCTCATGTCCTTCCCTTGATCTTCTCCATAGCCTAATTTCTTTTTATATATCTTACAGAGCTGGTTATTTATTGAGTCCAGGGCCCAATCAAAGTTTACACATTACATTGTTATTTGGTTTGTTTTTTTAATATCTTTATTGGAGTATAACTGCTTCACAATGTTGTGTTAGTTTCTGCTGTATAAGAAAGTGAATCAGCTCTATGTATACATATATCCCCATATCCCCTCCCTCTTGCATCTCCCTCCCACCCTCCCTATGCCACCCCCCTAGGTAGTCACAAAGCACGGAGCTGATCTCCCTGTGCTATGTGGCTGCTTCCCACTAGCTATTGACTTTACATCTGGTAGTGTATAAATGTCAGTGCCACTCTCTCACTTCATCCCAGCTTACCCTTACCCCTACCCGTGTCCTCAAGTCCATTCTCTACATCTGGGTCTTTATTGCTGTCCTGACCCTAGGTATTTGTTGGCAATCTGTATATCTTATCTGGAGAAATGTCTATTTAGGTCTTCTGCCCATTTTTGGATTGGGTTGTTTGTTTTTTTGACATTGAGCTGCATAAACTGCTTGTATATATTGGAGATTAATCCGTAATCAGTTGCTTCATTTGCAAATATTTTCTCCCATTCATCGGGTTGTGTTTTCGTCTTGTTTATGGTTTCCTTTGTTATGCAAGGCTCTAAGCTTCATTAGAACACATGTGTTTATTTTTGTTTTTATTTCCATTTCTCTAGGAGGTGGGTCAAAAAGGATCTTGCTGTGATTTATGTCATACAGTGTTCTGCCTATGTTTTCCTCTAAGAGTTTGACAGTGTCTGGCCTTACATTTAGTTCTTTAATCGATTTTGAGTTTATTTTTGTGTATGGTGTTAGGGAGTGTTCTAATTTCATTCTTTTACATGTAGCTGTCCAGCTTTCCCAGCACCACTAATTGAAGAAGCTGTCTTTTCTCCATTGTTATATTCTTGCCTCCTTTATCAAAGATAAGGTGACCAATTGTGCATGGGTTTATCTCTGGGCTTTCTATCCTGTTCCATTGATCTATATTTCTGTTTTTGTGCCACTACCATACTGTCTTACTTAGTGGAGCTTTGTACTATAGTCTGAAGTCCAGGAGCCTGATTCCTCCAGCTCTGTTTTTCTTTCTCAAGATTGCTTTGGCTATTCGGGGTCTTTTGTGTTTCCATACAAATTGTGAAATATTTTGTTCCAGTTCTGTGAAAAAAGCCATTGATAGTTTGATAGACATTACACTGAATCTGTAGATTGCTTTGGGTAGTATACTCATTTTCACAATGTTGATTCTTCCAATCCGAAAACATGGTATATCTCTCCGTCTGTCTGTATCGTCTTTAATTTCTTTCATCAGTGTCTTATAGATTTCTGCATACAGGTTTCTTGTCTGCTTAGGTAGGTTTACTCCTAGGTATTTTATTCTTTTTGTTATAGTGGTAAATGGGACTGTTTCCTTAATTTCCCTTTCAGATTTTTCATCATTAATGTATAGAAATGAAAGAGATTTCTGTGCATTAATTTTGTATCTTACTACTTTATCAGCTTCATTGATTAGCTCTAGTAGTTTTCTGGTAGAATCTTTAGGATTCTCTATGTATAGTATCATGTCATCTGCAAACAGTGATAGCTTTACTTTTTCTTTTCTGATTTGGATTCCTTTTATTTCTTTTTCTTCTCTGATTCCTGTGGCTAAAACTTCCAAAACTATGTTGAATAATAGTGGTGAGAGTAGGCAACTTTGTCTTGCTCCTGATCTTAGAGGAAATGGTTTCAGTTTTTCACCATTGAGAACGAAGTTGGCTGTGGGTTTGTCACATATGGCCTTTATTATGTTGAGGTAAGTTCCCTCTATGCCTACTTTCTGAAGGGTTTTTATCATAAATCGGTGTTGAATTTTGTCAAAAGCTTTTTCTGCATCTATTCAGATGATCATATGGTTTTTCTCCTTCAATTTCTTAATATAGTGTATCACATGGATTGATTTGCAAATATTAAGGAAACTTGCATTCCTGGGATAAACCCCACTTGATCATAATGTATGATCCTTGTAATGTGCTGTTGGATTCTGCTTGCTAGTATTTTGCTGAGGAATTTTGCATCTATGTTCATCAGGGCTATTGGCCTGTAGTTTTCTTTTTTTGTGACATCTTTGTCTGCTTCTGGCCTCAGGGTGATGGTGGCCTCGTAGAATGAGTTTGGAAGTATTCCTCCCTCTGCTATATTTTGGAAGAGTTTGAGAAGGATACATGCTAGCTGTTCTCTAAACGTTTGATAGAATTCACCTGTGAAGCCATCTGGTCCTGGGCTTCAGTTTGTTGGAAGAATTTTAATCACAGTTTCAATTTCAGTGCTTGTGATTGGTCTGTTCATATTTTCTATTTCTTCCTGGTTCAGTCTCGGAAGGTTGTGATTATCTAAGAATTTGTCCATTTCTTCCAGGTTGTCCATTTTATTGGCATAAGGTTGCTTGTAGTAATCTCATGATCCTTTGTATTTCTGCAGTGTTAGTTGTTACTTCTCCTTCTTCATTTCTAATTCTGCTGATTTGAGTCTTCTCCCTTTCTTTCTTGATGAGTCTGGCTAATGGTTTATCAATTTTGTTTATCTTCTCAAAGAACCAGCTTTTAGTTTTATTCATCTTTGCTATTGATCCTTCATTTCTTTTTCATTTATTTCTGATCTGATCTTTATGATTTCCTTCCTTCTGCTAACTTTGGAGTCTTTTTGTTCTTCTTTTTCTAGTTGCTTTAGGTGTAAAGTTAGGTTGTTTATTTGAGATTTTTCTTGTTTCTTGAGGTAGGATTGTATTGCTATAAACTTCCCTCTTAGAACTGCTTTTGCTGCATCCCATAGGTTTCAGACCATCATGTTTTCACTGTCATTTGTTTCTAGGTACTTTCTGATTTCCCCTTTGATTTCTTTTGTGGTCTCTTGGTTATTTAGTAGTGTATTGTTTAGCCTCCATGTGTTTGTATTTTTTACAGTTTTTTTCCTGTAATTGACATCTAGTTTCATAGCACTGTGGTAGGAAAAGATACTTGATATGATTTCAATTTTCTTAAATTTACCAAGGCTTGATTTGTGACCCAAGATATGATGTATCCTGGAGCATGTTCCATGAGCACTTGAGAAGAAAGTGTATTCTGATGTTTTGGGATAGAATGTCCTATAAATATCAATTAATTAACTCCATCGTGTTTAATGTGTCATTTAAAGCTTGTGCTTATTTATTTTCATTTTGGATGATCTGTCCATTGGTGAAAGTGGGGTGTTAAAGTCCCGTACCTGAGTGTGTTACTGTCGATTTCTCCTTTTATGGCTGTTAGCATTTGCCTTATGTATTGAGGTGCTCCTATGTTGGGTGCATAAATATTTACAATTGTTATATCTTCTTCTTGGATCGATCCCTTGATCATTATGTAGTGTCCTTCTTTGTCTCTTGTAATAGTCTTTATTTTAAAGTCCATTTTGTCTGATATGAGAATTGCTACTCCAGGTTTCTTTTGATTTCCATTTAAATGGAGTATCTTTTTCAGTCCCCTCACTTTCAGTCTGTATGTGTCCCTAGGGCTGAAGTGGGTCTCCTGTAGACAGCATATATACGGGTCTTATTTTTGTATCCATTCAGCCAGTCTGTGTCTTTTGGTTGGAGCATTTATTCCCTTTACATTTAAGGTAATTATTTGTATGTTTGTTCCTATTACCATTTTCTTAATTGTTCTAGGTTTGTTATTATAGGTTTTTTCCTTCTCTTGTGTTTCCTGCCTAGAGAAGTTCCTTTAGCATTTGTTGTAAAGCTAGTTTGGTGGTGCTGAATTCTCTTAGCTTTTGCTTGTCTGTTAAGGTTTTAATTTCTCCATTGAATCAGAATGAGATCTTTGCTGGGTAGAGTAATCTTGGTTGTAGGTTTTTCCCTTTCATCACTTTAAATGTGTCCTGTCACTCCCTTCTGGCTTGCAGAGTTTCTGCTGAAAGATCAGCTGTTAACCTATGGGGATTCCCTTGTATGTTATTTGTTGATTTTCCCTTGCTGCTTTTAATATTTTTTCTTTGTATTTAATTTTTGATAGTTTGATTCATATGTGTCTTGGCGTGTTTCTCCATGGATTTATCCTGTATGGGGCTCTCTGTCCTTCCTGGACTTCATTGACTATTTCCTTCCCCAAATTAGGGAAGTTTTCAACTATAATCTCTTCAATACTTTCTCAGTCCCTTTCTTTTTCTCTTCTTCTTCTGGGACCCCTATAATTCAAATGTTGGTGTGTTTAATGTTGTCCCAGAGGTCTCTGAGACTGTCCTCAATTCTTTTCATTCTTTTTTCTTTACTCTGCTCTGCAGTAGTTATTTCCACTATTTTATCTTCCAGGTCACGTATCCGTTCTTTCTCTCAGTTGTTCTGCTATTGATGACTTCTAGAGAATTTTTAATTTCACTTATCGTGTTGTTCATCATTGTTTGTTTGCTCTTTAGTTCTTCTAGGTCCTTGTTAAATGTTTTTTGTATTTTCTCCATTCTATTACCAAGATTTTGGATCATCTTCACTATCATTACTCTGAATTCTTTTTCAGGTAGACTACTCATTTCCTCTTCATTTGTTTGGTCTGGTAGGTTTTTACCTTGCTCCTTCATCTGCTGCATAATTCCCTGTCTTCTCATTTTGCTTAACTTACTGTGTTTGGGGTTTCCTTTTCACAGGTTACAGGTTCATAGTTCCCGTTGTTTTTGCTGTCTGCCCCCAGTGGGTAAGGTTGGTTCTGTCGGCTGTGTAGGCTTCCTGGTGGAGAACACTGGTTCCTGTGTTCTGGTGGATGAGGCTGTATCTTGTGTATCTGGTGGGCAGGACCACGTCTGGTGGTGTGTTTTGGGGTATATGTGAACTTATGATATTTGGAAGCCACTCTGCTAATGGGTGGGGTTGTGTTCCTGTCTTGCTAGTTGTTTGGCATGGGGTGTCCAGCACTGGAGCTTGCTCGTCGTTGAGTTTAACTGGGTCTTAGCGTTAAGATGGAGACGTCTGGGAGAGCTCTCGCCGACTGATATTACATGGGGCCAGGATGTCTCTGGTGGTCCAGTGTCCTGAACTCGGCTCTCCCACCTCAGAGGCTCAGGCCTGACACCCGGCCTGAACACCAAACCCTTACATGTAAATGAGTGAAATTCTCCAGTCCAAAGGCACAGGGTGGTCGGCCTTCTGTGCTCTGCTCTGTCCTCCAGCTGGGCAGTTTCCTCTGTGCCTGGTTGATACGGAGACCCTGCTTTGGATCCAGGTCCACCTACATTCCCTTGTGTCTAGAAGAAGCAGCCAATGCCCCCATCCTCCCTTATCCCTGCCACAACTCATCACGATCCTCTAGTGTAATTTTTTTATGACACCATGCACTTATGGATGCCAATTTAAGCTGCCTTCTTATCCTGGCCCTGTCTAACTAGGCTCACTAGATTTAATGATTCTGTCACATTCAAATAAGAAAACTCAAGAAAGAGACACAGGTACCTCAGGAGTTTCAAAGGTAGGCTTCTTTATCAGTGTAGTCATCCACACAGAGATGGGCAACAACCTAACTCACAGTGACTTTGAAAGACTCAACCACACCTCCTTCTCCAGAATGATCCCTCCTTTAGGCCCCTTACCACTTTTAAGGTGTCAATACCTAACACGTTTAGCCTTGGAAAAAGGGAAAGTATCTACATTTACAAAGAGAGGCTTCCACTTACTCAAAAATTAATTCTTTTCTAGTCTGAGTGAAAAAGAAAAATTAACATAACTTCCCACAATGATCATTCCTTTGTCTTTTCTACAACAAAATTTCCTAGAGTGAAATACAAAGCATCCTAAGAGACTACTACAAGTAACTCTATGCCAATAAAATGGACAACCTGGAAGAAATGGAAAAATTGTTAGAAAGGTATAACCTTCCAAGACTGAACCAGGAAGAAACAGAAAATATAAACAGACCAATCACAAGTAATGAAATTGAAACTGTGATTAAAAACCTTCCAACAAACAAAAGTCCAGGACCGGATGGCTTCACAGGTGAATTCTATCAAAGATTTAGAGAAGAGCTAACACCCATCCTTCTCAAACTCTTCCAAAAAATTGCAGAGGAAGGAACACTCCCAAACTTATTCTACGAGGCCACCATCACCCTGATACCAAAACCAAACAAAGATACTACAAAAAAAAAGAAAATTATACACAAATATCACTGATGAATATTGATGCAAAAATCCTCAACAAAATACTAGCAAGCAGAATCCAACAGCACATTACAAGGATCATACATTATGATCAAGTGGGATTTATCCCAGGGATGCAAAGATTCTTCAATATACGCAAATCAATCAATGTGATATACCATATTAACAAACTGAAGAATAAAAACCATATGATCATCTCAATAGACGCAGAAAAAGCTTTTGACAAAATTCAACACCCACTTATGATAAAAACTCTCCAGAAAGTGGGCATAGAGGGAACCTACCTCAACATAATAAAGTCCATATACGACAAACCCACAGCAAACATCATTCTCAATGGTGAAAAACTGAAAGCATTTCCCCTAAGATCAGGAACAGACAAGGATGTCAACTCTCACCCCTATCATTCAACATAGTTTTGGAAGTCATAGCCACAGAAATTAGAGAAGAAAAAGAAATAAACCAAATACAAATTGGAAAAGAAGAAGTAAAGTTGTCACTGTTTGCAGATCACATGATACTATATATAGAGAATCCTAAAGATGCCACCAGAAAACTACTACAGCTAATCAATGAGTCTGGTAAAGTAGCAGGATATAAAATTAATGCACAGAAGTCTCTTGCATTCCTATACACTAATGATGAAAAATCTGAAAGAGAAATTAAGGAAACATTCTCATTTACCACTGCAGCAAAAAGAATAAAATACCTAGGAATAAACCTTCCTAGGGAGACAAAAGACCTGTATGCAGAAAACTATAAGACACTGAGAAAGAAATTAAAGATGATACCAACAGATGGAGAGATATACCATGTTCTTGGATAGGAAGAATCAATATTGTGAAAATGACCCTACTACCCAAAGCAATCTACAGATTGAATGCAATCCCTATCAAATTACCAATGGCATTTTTTATGGAACTAGAACAAAAAATCTTAAAATTTGTATGGAGACACAAAAGACCCCAAATAGCCAAAGCAGTCTTGAGGGAAAAAAACGGAGCTGGAGGAATCAGACTCCCTGACTTCAGACTATACTACAAAGCTACAGTAATCAAGACAATATGGCACTGGCAAAAAAACAGAAACATAGATCAATGGAACAAGATAGAAAGCCCAGAGGTAAACCCACACACCTATGGAAAACTAATCTATGACAAAGGAGGCAAGGATATACAATGGAGAAAAGACAGTCTCTTCAATAAGTGGTGCTGGGAAAACTGGACAGCTACATGTAAAAGAATGAAATTAGAACACTCCCTAACACCATACACAAAAATAAGCTCAAAATGGATTCGAGACCTAAATGTAAGACCGGACCCTATAAAACTCTTAGAGGAAAACATAGGAAGAACACTCTTTGACATAAATCACAGCAAGATCTTTTTTGATCCACCTCCTAGAGTAATGGAAATAAAAACAAAAATAAACAAATGGGACCTAATGAAACTTAAAAGCTTTTGTACAGCAAAGGAAACCATAAACAAGACTAAAAGACAACCCTCAGAATGGGAGAAAATATTTGCAAACGAATCAACGGACAAAGGATTAATCTCCAAAATATAAAAACAGCTCATGCAGCTCAATATTAAAAAAACAAACAACCCAATCCAAAAATGGGCAGAAGACCTAAATAGACACTTCTCCAAAGAAGACATACAGATGGCCAAGAAGCACATGAAAAGCTGCTCAACATCACTCATTATTAGAGAAATGAAAATCAAAACTAAAATGAGGTATCACCTCACACCAGTTAGAATGGGCAGCATCAGAAAATCTACAAACAACAAAGGCTGGAGAGGGTGTGGAGAAAAGGGAACCCTCTTGCACTGTTGGTGGGAATGTAAACTGATACAGCCACTATGGAGAACAGTATGGAAGTTCCTTAGAAAACTAAAAATAGAATTACCATATGACCCAGCAATCCCACTACTGGGCGTATACCCAGAGAAAACCATAATTCAAAAAGACACATGCACCCCAATGTTCATTGCAGCACTATTTACAATAGCCAGGACATGGAAGCAACCTAAATGCCCATTGACAGACGAATGGATAAAGAAGTTGTGGTACATATATACAATGGCATATTACTCAGTCATAAAAAGGAATGAAATTGGGTCATTTGTTGAGACGTGGATGGATCTATAGACTGTCATACAGAGTCAAGTGAGTCAGAAAGAGGAAAACAAATATCGTATATTAACGCATGTATGTGGAACCTAGAAAAATGGTACAGATGAACCGGTTTGCAGGGCAGAAATTGAGACACAGATGTAGAGAACAAACGTATGGACACCAAGGGGGGAAAGCGGCAGGGGGGTGGGAGTGGTGGTGTGATGAATTGGGCCATTGGGATTGACATGTATACACTGATGTGTATAAAATTGATGACTAATAGGAACCTGCTGTATAAATAAATAAATAAATAAACAAACGAATAAATAAATAAATAAATAAGTAAGTAAAAATAAAATGCCACCAAAAAAAAAATCTGCTAGAGTAAGTCATATTTAGACAAAGAGTGAGTCAGCACACCATTTTTTGGAGTATTTGAATCCATAACTAGTTACTCTGAAAGGTTGAGGGTATTTTAAAATTTCTTTTGTGTTACACATAGTGCCTAGAACCACAAGGTTACATTTTACTCAACTGAATCCCTCTAAAAAAAGTATCTGTTTCATATAGAAACTTCTACTAAAATTACTGTGAAAATCTCCGTAGTAGGGAAGTAAATTAATTAACTAAGAGAGTGAAAAACAGAAGAAATTCTGGGCCAATTTTATGTACATTCCATCCAAGATTCTATCTGTGTCAAGGCATTCAGAGACAATTTGTGGAAACTATGGCAGCAGTCCTGTAAATTTTCTCCAAAACCTTCATAAATTACTAGTTTTTTGTGAATTAATCTAAATTAACAGATGGTTCTTAATTGGTGGTGGAGGGTTTAAGCCTTTGGAGAATCTGACAATTCATCTAAACTAGTTCTTCACTGTTTGGAAACAGAAAATCTAAGGAAAGCTACATACTTTATCCAAGAAAACATGTGCATGTGTGTGTGTGTTCATGAACACACACATACACACACACCACAGATAAAGAATTTTGTATATAAGTTCACAGAGTTTATGGAACCAGCCTAAGAACTACTCTGCAGAGAATTATCTCAGCATGACCCTACTCTATTACAGAACGGAAACTGATAAACACACTCAGTCAGTTTTTAAGGTAACTAAGAAAACTGTATTTGATAGCATCGTATATAAAGCAATACATGATTGGAAAAATAAACCATGTAGACTATGCATTTATCATAAAGAGGGTGAATAAGAGCACAACCTTTGAAAATTAGCATAAACTAGATAAACTTAGCCTTGAGAGATGTAGGAAGCTCTAATGGTTAGTAGGTGAAAAGGAGGGAGATGGTAATGGATAAGGATAAAGCTGCAGATATAGTAATAAATACAGATGGAGATAGGGGAACTGATTAGTCTCTGAGAGGGTGGAAATCTGGCTTAACAGGAGAAACCCAGAAGTTTCTATGTTGTTTGCACCTATCTTTACATGTTAGTCTGTAGTTTCCTTTTTTTTTTTTTTTGAAATTTTTTTCAACTTTGATTTCAAAGTTATATTCATCTGTTAAAGTCAACTTGGAAGATTTCCCTTTTTATGTATGCTCTGCAGTAGGTTTAATCACCAGGTTCACTAACTATTAATACATGTAACATAATGATCTGATCCTTTATGGTTTAATAGAGCTTCTCTGGTGCCTTGTAGGCCATAGATCATTTGAGAAGTATATATTACTTTTATAATCAGGAGAAATTAAGTATATTCCCTTTAAGAATCTAATAAAATCTATGAACATTTCCCTACTGCCCAAACCAATCAGAAATAAACACAAAACTGGATTTACAATTTCAGGGTGGTTCATAGAAGCCTTAAAATCTATCCATGAAGTCCCTAAAGATCAATATAGGTTAGAAATCCCTTCCTTGCCTTTCCTGACTCTTTATATATTTAGTTGTTCTGTCCCTTGGGATAAAACTCAAGATATGTTTATCACCTTGTGTATGAGTCATGTTCTTCCAGTTTTAAATATCTAAATCCAGAGTGACATCAGCAAAATGGCACACTAGGAAACTCTAATCCATTATTTTCCCATGGAAACATCAAAAAAACAACCAAAAAATGACTAATAAAACTTTATAGGAAGGAGGAAATGAGGGACAAAAAAAGCTATATGACATACAGAAAACAAATAAAATGGTAAATGTAAGTCCTTCCCTATCAGTAATTATTTTAAATGGATTAAACTGCCCAACCAAAAGGCATAGATTAGCAGAATGGTTTAAAAAACATGATTTAACTAATGCTGTCTACAAGAGACTAACTTTAGACCTAAAGACTGAAATAGCTTGAAAGTGAAGAATGTAGAAATATACTCAATGCCAATAGTAACCAAGGAGGGCTGGGGTAGCTATACTAATACCAGATGAAATAGGGTTAAAATAAAAAACTGTTAGAGAGAAAAAAGTACATTGTATGTTGGTAAAAGGGTTAATTCACCAATAGGATATGGCAATTAAAACCATTTACACATCAAACATCAGACCTCCAAAATATATGAGGCAAACATTGACAGAATTAAAGGGAAAAAGAGATAGATATACAATAATTATTGGAGACTTCAATAATCCACTTTCAATAATTGGAGAGAAAAAACAGACAGAAGATCAACAAGGAAACAGAGGACTTGAACAACATTTTAAACCAATTGGGCCTAACAGACACATACAGAATACTCCTCCCAACACCAGAATACATATTTTTCTCAAGTGCACAGGCAACATTCTCCAGGATAAACCATACATTAGGCCACAGAGTAATTTTAAATAAATTTTCAAAAATTGAAAATATACAAAATATCTTTTCCAATCACACTAGAATGAAACTAGCAATCAATCAAAGGAAAATCAGCAAACACACAAATATGTAGAAACAACACACTCTTAAACAACCAGTGGATCAAAGAAATCATATGGGATATTAGAAAATACCTTATGACAAATGAAAGTGAAAAAACAATATACCAAAACATACAAGATGCAGAGAAAACAGTGCTAAGAGGGAAATTTATAGCTATATGTGTTTATATTTAAAAAGAAGAAAGATATCAAATCAACAACCTAACTTTACATCTTAAGGAACTATAAAAAGAACAAACTAAACCCAAAGCTAGAAGAAGGAAGGAAATGATGAAGATTAGAGTGGGGATAAATAAAACAGAGAATAGGAAAACGACAGAGAAAAGCAAGGAAATCAAACATTCTTTGAAAAGATCAATAAAGTATACAAATCTTCACCTAGTTTGAGAAAAAAAGAAGGAAGACTCAAATTACCAAAATCAAAAAATGAAAGTGGGTAAACAACAAGGTCCTACTGTATAACACAGGGAACTATTCAATATCCTGTGATAAACCATAATGGAAAAGAATATGAAAAACAATATATGTATATGTATAACTGAATCACTGACGTACAGCAGAAATTAACACAACATTGTAAATCAACTATACTTCAATAAAATAAATTTTTAAAAATGAAAGTGGCATTCTACCTATTTTACATAAATAAAAAAGATTATAAAAGATTATTATGGACAATTGTATGCCAACAAATTGGATAACCTAGGTAAAATAGAGAAATTCCTAAAAATATACAACCTACAAAGACTGAATCATAAAACAACAGAATATCTGAATAGACATATAAATAGTAAGGAGATTGAATCAGTAATCAAAAACTTCCCAACAGAGAAAAGCCCTGGACCAGATGGCTTAACTGGTGAATTCAACCAAACACTTGAAATAGAATTGACATCAATCTTCCTCAAACCCTTCCAAAATACTGAAGAGGAAGGAACACTTCCTGACTCATTCCATGAGTCTAGCATCATCCTGACACTAAAGCCAGACATAGACAGTACAAGAAAAGAAAATCACAGACCAATATTCCTTATGAATATCAATGCACAAGTCCTCAACTGAATACTAGCAAACTAAATTCAGCAGCATATTAAAAAGGTTGTACACCATGAACAAGTAGAATTTATTCCTGGAATGCAAGGATATTTCAACACCCAAAAATCATTCAATGTAATATACCTAAATGTAAGCATTAATACTATAAAACTATTAGGAGAAAACAGGGGAAAAGCTTCATGACATTGGATTTAGCAATGATTTCTTGGATATGACACCATAAATATAGGCAACAAAAGAAAAAATAGATCAATGGTGTTCATCAATATTAAAAACTTTTATATATCAATGGATACTAAGAAGAGAGTGAAAAGGCAACCTACAGAATGGGAGAAAACACTTGCAAATCATATATCTGATAAGGGATTAATATCCAGAATTTATAAAGAACTCCTACAACTCAACAACAAAAAAATAAACAACTCAATTAAAAAATAGGCAAAGGACTTGAATAGACATTTCTCCAAAGCAGATATACAAATGGTCAGTAAGCACTTAAAGTTGAGATGTTCAACATCGCTAATCATTAGGAAAATGCAAATCAAAACTACAGTGAGATACCACTACACACCTATTAGCATGGCTATTATTTAAAAAAAAAAAAAAAAACCCAGAAAATAACAAGTGTTAGGATGTACAGAAATTGGAACCCTTGTGGGTTGCTAGTGGGAATGTAAAATGATGCGCCATAAAAATAATATAGCAGTTCCTCAAAAACATAAACATAGAATGACCATATGATCCAACAATTCTACTTCTGGGTATACGTCCAAAACAATCGAAATCAGGGACTCAAACAGATATTTGTACAACAATATTCATAACAGCATTGTTCACAAATAGCCAAAACTGAAAACATTCATTGATGGGTGAATGGATAAACAAAATGTGGTGCATACATAAACTGTAATATTATTCAGCCTTAGAAAGGAATGCAATTCTAATACATGTTACAACCTGGATGAACCTTGAAAACATCATGCTAAGTGAAAAAAGCCAGACACAAAAGAACAAATATTGTATGATTCCACTTATATGAGGTACCTAAAATATAAAATTCATAGGGATAGAAAGTAGAATAGTGGTTATCAGGGGCTGGAAGGAAACGGGTATGGGGAGTTATTGTTTAATGTAAGTTATTGATAGTGGTAATGGTTGCACAAAAATGTGAATGTACTTAATGCCACTGAATTTTACAGTTTAAATTATTAAAAGGATTAATTTTATGCTATATATATTTTAGCACAATAATAAAAGTATCTTAGACTCACTCATAGACTCCAGGGGAAAAACACTAAATCTATGCAAAACGTGACATGATAGAAGTTGGAGAAAGTGCACATTTTGTTGGTTCTTTACATAATGTTTGTCATACTTTAACAGCATTTTTACATTTATACGAATGCCTATAAATGTACACAGGCGTCCTCCTTTATTGCAGGCTCAACCACAAATAAAGAAGACAGAAAATAAAAACCAGGGACCTGGATAACCTAGGGACATATGTTTAGTGTGGGTGTTTTTTGTTTATTACATTTGATTTTGCTTCAATTTTCACATATACAAATAATTATTTGTCTTAACAACATAAAAAAATAGAAACACTCAATTTTCAATCTAGAATATTGCAGCTTTCATTCCATTTCAAATCTTCTCAAACCTACAAAGAAAGAATCTACTTACTATATCACCCTTCATTACATTTCTTTTCCATTGGTATCAATCTCCTCATGTGCAGACTTGCACAGGTGATTAGCAGAATTTTCATGGATATAACTTGTTCTATTACAGCAAAAAATAATTCTGCCAGTTTTCCCCAAAGATTGCATTTGTGCTCCCTTCCTTTTTTTATTTTAAAGCCTACTAATGTTACATATGTGGGGATAATAACACCTATCTCATTAGGTTGTGAGGACTTAATGAGACAACAGAACGCAAAACATGTAGCATAGTATCTGGCACACTGATAAATAAATAGTAGTTCCCTTCCTACCCTACCTAAGCAGTATAATATTATGCCTATGATGACCGTATAACTTGGAATCTCCAGTATAGTACCAATATCAGGTATGTGGCTCTCCTAACACCATAATAGATTTCTATAGATCATAACCCTCAAGTCAGTATTCAGAATAGAGTATGTGCTCATATGATATATACTCCTTAAGCAATAACAATAATTATTAGATTTTAGATGCTATGTTAACCATGTCAGGTGTTCTGCATACACTATGTCATTTAATTCTCGCAACATCCTTATGAGATGGATATTATCACTGCCATTTAATACATGAAGAAATACAGAGATCAATTAGCTTAGTCAAGGTCATATACCTGTTAGGTGATATAACCAGATCCCCTGACTCCCTGGCTGGTGCTTTTCCCACTACCTCAGAGTTTCGTGGTTCTGGTTAATCGACACACATGAAAACAAACTTTTTTTAAGTAGTGCTACTTAGAAAAAAAACAGACTACTTTTAAGCACTGCTAGATATTTGATTAGTTGTTCTGCTCTGTTGTCTGAATGTTAGTGTTCCTCCAAAATTCCTTATGTTGAAATCCTGATACCCACAGTGACGGTGTTAGTAGATAGGGACCTTTGAGGGTGATTAGGTCAAGAGGGTGGAGCCCTCATGAATGAGATTCATACCCTTATAAAAACAGGCCCGAGAGAGTTCCCTCGCCCCTTCTGCTATGGGAGGACACAATGAGACGTCTTCACCCGACCATGCTGGCACCCTGATCTCGGACTTCCAGCCTCCAAAACTGTGAGAAGTAAATGTTGGTTGTTTATCAGTCACCCAGTCTGTGGCATTTTGTTATCGCAGTCCGACTGGACTAAGACATGTTTTGAACAAAGGAAGCCAGTAAGCATTATGACAGAATCATTCTCACATAATAAAAACATTTAAGTACTTCAGTTCCCTTGTCTCTAAATTAGGATTGATTTGTTTCACATGATGGCAAAGACTGGGGAAATTGTTAATAAAGAATCTTCATATCTGAAGCACAAATCCTCAGTAACAGAAATACAGATACAGAGCAAGATACCCTGAATACTTAAGCTCATTCTTTGAAAAGGGATTGACAAGAAAAAGCTTGATGTTGAAAATGGCTTAGTTATAATCAGTTGCTGAAGTTATTCTGACAATCAGGCACAATGCAGAAGGGCAGACATTCTCAGGAAAGGTTAAGGTTTCCTTGGCAACTATCAAATGCATTGTTAATATCCCCTAGGAAGTTTTTGGTCAATAATGACTGAAGTGCTAGAAAACTATTTTTAAACTATCTTTTGAGTTAATTCTATTCTTTCAAAGTTCTTTTTTCTTCAAATTTATTTTAATTGCTTAATTAATGGTTATTTGGTGAAGGTTACTGAACATTCTGTTGAAGGAAAGGTTTTGACTCTTTCTGTCAAATAGAATTAAAGATGTCAATGAACAAGCAGCTGTTTTGAAAAGATTTGAGCAAACTCTAATGTAAAGGAGGAGTCAACCCTTGAAGTATTTACCCAAAGTTACAATTACAAGTGTCTATCTAAAATTATTAATATCTATTACAGAACTTTTGTATTTGCAAACCTCTTAGTAATTCACTTGTATTGGTTATTCCACATATCAATCCAACTAAGACCTTCAGTGTCTATCCCTATTCTAAGGATGAAAAACTTGAGACCAATTATAGACAGCCAGATTTTTTTGACCATTCATTAGAAGATAATCATTAACATGTATTGATCAGAATCAGAAGAGTTGAAATAGCTATATCATTAGTATTGGTATATTACATTACTTGCAATTCTATCAAGTAATACTTGATAGGATTCTTGGTACCACAAGAATATGATGGTTGAACAAGCTAAAATCAATCAAGCCTCAACACAAACCAAAGACATGTTAGAATATTTACAGAGCCTCTGATATTAAAATAACTAATGACAAGTTCATTCATTGTTCCCTTCAGTTGGAGTCTTTGATGTTTGTGGAGTCTGCTTTCAACTCTACCAGAAATAGGCAGTTATTTTAAATTACATCCTTCAAAAAATATACTTTACCCAGTTGCTTTTCTCACTGGTTGGGGACATTCAAAGTACAGATCTTTTTACTAAGCAGAACAACTGTTGGTTAAAATGAGTTGTAATATTAATTAACTGTTACCAAGATATTGCAAAGAACACTATTGATTTGTAAAACTCCTTAGTACAAAGGTAATTATCTTAGAAAGGTAATTGAGAAAGCAACTTCAATAATGCAATTCCAGGTTTATATCTATGTCTTAGTGACAGGCACCACAATAGACAGATAGAAATAAACCTGTAAATGAATTGTGTGGTTATTTAAGAATAACCTTGAGACAGATATTGTTTTACTTACAAGTGGTCTTATCTCTATCACCCACCCCTTTTTTGTCTTACAAATCAGCCTGAGAATCCTATCTGCTTCCTGGGTTGGAGCTTTTTTCTTACTTTCTGAAAGTAAATTTTCTTCAACTAATTTCTATGTCTGGAAATCAGCCCTCATAGCACTGCAAACAATTTTTTAAAATTGCAAGATTGGATGTTTTAATTACTTCAAAAGATAACTCCCCTAGAAAGTACATGTTCATTTCAGCACCTGGTATATTCAGGATGCACACAGAAACTAAACAATCAGAGAAAGTAACAAGGAAAATAACTATGCTAAGGATTTCTTTTTCTCTTCCTCATTTTTAAAAACAGGAATGAAAAGTTCCAAAGTGAGTCGGAAAGGGGCTAAAACAATGTCCTATTAAGAGTATCACTCTGAACATATTTTGACTACTCTTAAGGAAAATGAATCCCATATACAATTTAGCACTACAAACACAAACAACAACAAAAACACTTCATCATCATGATCACCAAAAATAATTTTTAAATGCCTGCTATGGCTACTTTTTCACAACAAACTGGATAGGCATGATAGCTGCCTCTAATGGTGCTATTTTCTCACCACATAAAGCACTGGGTACAATGCCTACTATATAGTAGTTACTGAATAAATGATAGTTCTTCCTCCACCTACTAGTACACCCAAGAAAAGTTTCAGTGGTTGGCCACACATCTCCCTTTGCCATGTTTTGGCCAAGGGAATAGAATGGTCATGATCAGGGTAGAGAAAAGGGGAAGCATGATAAGTTAGCTAATCATGTTAGTACATAGGGATGAGTATTTGGGTAAGGAGACTGCTTGACTTGGGGAGGGCTAGTTAGCCAAGTGAAAACGTTTGGAAAATGGAAGAGAAAAAACTAGTAGAAGAAGAAGAAATCATGACATCATCTCAAGTATGTGTACTTCTATGGGAGGTCAAAAAGAAGGGCATATTTCTCTGGTTCATGTTTTCTCATCTCCCAATGTACTAACTAAGCCACGACGCCATGATGCTCTGATATTCTAAAGCATTTGCTACACGTAGTCATCTTCTGAATGAAACATCCAGAAACAGTTTCCTGTGAGAAAACCTCCATGTTTTGTATTATATGCACTTGTATTATATGCAAACTTGGCCACACTTGAAACCGAGGACAGTCATCAGCTAGATCTCTTAAACCATACTTGCTTAATAAATAATATCCTGTAACCTGCCTTCACGGATCAAGTTCGCCTTAACTGTTCTTGCAAATTGCATACCCTCCAAGCTTCACATAGCTTAGACAATATATCACAAGACTCCTTTGACCGCCCCTTATAGATAATATGTATGGTTCGCTATAGTAAGTTGCTTAAGCTGTTTTTCCAGGAACATGGGGCTTGTCTTGCCCAGTTCAAACCAATCGAGACCACCAACTGTTCAGCTGGGCCTGTATAAGTATCTGATGGATGACCTTTCGACATTAGAGGGTCAAAAACTCCACCCTCAGATCATGCTAACACTGCCATTTTCTGAACACATGCCTCTGTGGAACACTAGTTTTGTATTGGATAATGGCACCATCTTAAATATGAAGACAGGTTCATACTGGAGATGAGGGCATTATCTTACCTGGGGATTTGAAACTCCAAAGACCATGGAAAGGATCAAGAGACACAGACAATAGAATAGGAACAGTAGCTTAAAGGCAAATGACAACAATACAGTAAGCAGAGTCCACAAGGCAGTGGAAAGCCATGAAGTTGAGAGCTGAGGGGATGTGGCAGCAATAGACACAGGCAGAATCACAGTAGGAAGAAGTAGAAGCAGAAGAGAGAACCTGAATCCTGAGAATTATTTAGTACTAGAGGTGCTTTTGGTGCACTAGGGTTGTACAGTATTCTAAATATGATCTTTCAGTCAAATGAAAGACGAAATGTGCAGATGGGTTATCTGAGTACTGAAATGGTTTCAGTGCTTCCTCACTTTCTCACTTACCTTTACAATAGCCACACTGAGTAAAATTGAGATTGCTGCTGTTCCTTGTGAAAGTGATCAGAATTTGTCACCCCAAAATATGCCACTTTGGCATGAGTATTATTTTGAGCTAAAACCCAGCAGATTCAGGGAAAGCTCTTTACCTCCCCCTCAACTGCCTAAATTTACATTGGAAAGGGGACCTGGACCAGAGGTAACTTTTTACCTAAGAAACTTATCCACATAACAGGGCAACCTTTGTTTTCTGAACATCTTCTCTCATCTCCCTGTAAGTGGCCTTCCTCCCCTTTGTATCCCCAGATACCAACTACTGTCCTTAGCTCAGGATATTATATAAGCTTCAATCCCCTGGCTGCCTCTTGAGTCTTCATATTTTTACGGGGCTCCAGTATGCGCAAAATTGTGTTTGTTTTCTCCTGTTAATCTTTCTTGTATCAACTTGATTATTAGACCAGTTGAAGAACCTAGAATGGAAGGAAAATTTTTTCTGCCCCTACACTTGCAACCTTAAGTTAGAAAAAACATCCCTAGGCATAGGGGAGTAACCCTCAAGCCATGGTTTATGGCCTCCTCATCACTGTGCTAGTGCTGAAACCAAGCAGGACACTGTGGGGCCCACCGGGGTACAAATCCTTTCCATGTCCCCTGGTTCTTATTCGTAGGAAAAGGTTTCAGCTTCCTAGACCTTCCTGAATACCAAATGGCAGATTCAAACAGTTGCTAACCAAGGAAGGGAGGGAATGCAGAAACAAAGGAAGAGCAGTCAAGAAACAATAGAGCAGCAATTAAAACAGGATCCTGGTTCCTCCTCAAGAGATATACGTAACAATATCTTTGAGTTATTCTGTAGGAACTAAGGCCCTCACCCAGGTGGAGGATGGCAACTTGAGGCTGAGCACAAGGTTCCTGGAGCACCACCCTGCTACCTCACCACAAACGAATCAGAAGAAAGTCATACACCCTGTAGCCCTCACCCCAAATGTTGCCTATAAAAACTTCTCACCAAAAAATCACTGGGGCGTTCGGAGTTTTTGAGCATGAGCCACTCATTCTCCTTGCTTCGCTCTGCAATAAATCTTTCGCTGGTCCAAACTCCGACGTTTTGGTTTGTTTGACCTCACTGTGCATCGGGCACATGAACTTGCATATGGTAACAGTGCCATCCGTCAGAGAAGGAGGGACACCCCAATGCCAGTCAAGAGATGTGGGAGCTGTAACAGTTAGGTTGCCTTTGTTTGCAAGTAACAGAAAACCCTGCATCAAACAGACTTTAAAAACAAGATGTTTTAAATCTTACATAGGTAGGGCAGACACTGGTATGGTATGTCAAGGCTCTGTATCTACTTCTCTGTGGTTCCTTGTTCTTGGCCCTTCTCTGTCTGTGGACTTCCCCCCTACGTGTGTAGCATGACACTGGCAATAGTTCTGAGAGGCAGAATAAAGAAACATTTTCCAGAAGGTTTTCCCGAATTATTTCATATACTTTTGCTTCTACCAATCAATCTTTGGCAAGGAAAATAGGCCTACCAAGAATCTTAGATCAATTAGGACCCACCTCCTATGGCCTGAAATGGGGTTGGCCTTATCAAAGAGGATTGATACCTGGACAAAATCTGAGCTTCATTAGAAAAAGTAAGGCAAGTAGGGATCACATGTTGGGTGAACAATCAACAGTATTTATTTCAAGAGTCATATCACACCATACTTGAAAGGCAAGGAGAAGGAGCTCACTGGATATCTTTTCCGAGATTCTGAAGCATATAACTTTACCTCATATTTTATTTGAACCAGTAACAACAAAGTTTCTGACAACAAAGTCTGTAATTAGAACACTTCTTCCTTGTCACTATGTTGGTAGTCCTCAAATTATGGTATATCAATTTCCAGTGATCCATCAACTCTTTCCGTAGTATTAACTTATGGCATTTAAAGCTAACAGGGCACTAACCAATCTTAATCAAATATTGATTAAGTGGCTACTATATGCCAGCCACTGTGCTAGGTGCTGGAGATAGAGAAGTAAACAAGGTACAGTTTCTTTTCTTACTTTTAATTTCAAAACATAATACAGGAACTCCTGGGCTTATAATGAATTTTAATGCTGGAGAAAGTGTTGTAAATGAAAATTAAATTAAATCTGATCTTCCTAATTAAACAATGAAGCCTTCCTAACCAAGGATCTTTTCCCTTTTTTTTAAATAATCACAAATTTCATACTTTATTAACTAAAATTATGGACCTTGATAGGAGACCAGAATGTGCTACCCCGAATATGCCCTTCTGGCATAGGATTATTTTGAGATGATTATTTTGAGAAACAGGAGAAGCTCTGAAAACAGCATAAATTACTCTTTTGTGAGGGAAATTAACATTTACACAGAAAATCTCCCTTTGTAAGGATGTCTCCCACTCTGTACCAGGAAAAGAAGGATTACCACAAATCTCTAGAAACTCTTATCAATGAAGAAGGCACAGACTTAAATCAGCATAACAAACCCTACTCTTGTTTACATTGTCACCTGCTTAGTTTCCCATAACTTGCCTCCCCCATAACTTTCTTCCTTTGTTTTGGCCTAACATGGTATTTAAGTTCAAATTCTAAGCCACTTCTTTGAGTTACTCAGTTTTTCTGGGTTTCTCCCAAGTACATATTAGATATATTTATTAATAAACTTCTGCTTGTTTTTCTCTTGTTAATCCGTCTTTTGTTACAGGCACCCCAGATGAAAAGTAGAAGGGTAAAGGGAAGAAGACTTTTTTCCTCCCTTACGCCTGCATATTATAAAGATTTTTAAAGAGTATGTACATTGATTAGTCAGGATAATATATAAAATTGTATTTAGTAATACATTTACATTTCTTAGCTTACTCTTCATAATTTCCACTTTATATTTATGACAAAAAACATTAGAACTGGAAATAATACCTTCATTAGAAGAGTTTATTCAGATGTTCTGCCTTGGGGAGATTTTCACAGGCATTTTTAAGGAGTGTTTTGGGGAGGGGGTACCTAGGGCCCCTTGATGATTTCTTGTGAAATGATCATAGAGGTGTCTGCTTTTTTTTGCTAATGCAAATTGCCACGTAGCAAACAATTTCTTGCCTCTTCTGCTGCCTTCAAACAGAAAGGCTAAGTTGAACTGCCATCTCTTCAGTACCAACCTTTTCATTCATATCCTGATGTTTCACAAAAGCAGACCTTATGAACAAACCTTGATTTGCACTGAAATTTTCATCCTTTGATCCCTTACCATGTTCCTGCTTCTCATTGTCAAAAAACCTCAAAGCCTTGGTTTGGCCAAACTTAAAGGCACCCAGGGCTGAGCTTGATCCCAAATCCACAGAAAAAAAGCTTTTCCATCTCAGGCACAAGTTCTGCATATTGTCATTTAATGGTAGATTGCAACTGTCACTAGAGGTACTGTTTTTCCTTTTTAGAAACAATTTTAAGGTTTGAATACAATAAGGTAATGATACATTTTTGGTGACAAATGTGCCATAACTTCTACATTCAAATGAATATTTTCCTTAAAAGTAATTACATTTGGCCAAGATAAACATTTAAAATGCTGTTATCATAGTTCAAACACTTTTTAAACCTTTATTAAATTGCTTTCAGAGATAGTTTACCAGCAACACAAAAACAATAAGTCCAGTCTCATTACTTTCTAGTAATAGAATTAGTCTTTTGGTCTCTGATCCTCTCGACTTGTTTTATAATTCCCTTATATTTCTCACCCTTTCAACAATCAATAAATATCAAATGGGTTAGGTTCTGGGGATACAATGGTGAATAAGCCTCTCCCATATTGAGAGAGAGAAGAGATGGAGAGAGAAGATATGGGCCCCTCTGTAAGCAGATTGAAACAAGTACTACTGTTATTGAATGCAAGTTCTTGTGCCTGACACATAGTGAGGTCAAACAAACCAAAACGTCAGAGTTTGGAGCAGAGAAAGACTTATTGCAGGCCCAAGCAAGGAGAATGGGTGGCTCGTGATCAAAAAACCCAAACACTCCAGCGGTTTTGTTTTCGGGGAAAAGTTTTCATACGCAAAATTTGGGGTGAGAGCTGCAGGGGGTGTGGCTTTCTTCTGATTGGCTTTCTTCTGGGTGGTGAGATAGCAGGGCAGTGCTCCAGGAATCCATGCTCAGCCTGAAGTTACCATCCTCCACCGGGGTGGGGGGCCTTAGTTCCTGCAGAAGAGCTCAAAGATACTGTCATGTATATTCCTTGAGGAGGAACCAGGACCCTACTTTAATTGTTGTACTATTGTTTCTTGATTGTTCCTCTTTTGTTTGTGCATTCCCTCCCTTCCATGATTAGCAACTGTTTGAATCTGCCCTTTGGTACTTAGGAAGGTCTAGGAGGTTGAATGAAGCCTATTTCCTACAAACAGGAAAGGGGAGACATGAAAAGGATTTGCACCCAGGAGGGCCCTACAGGGTCCTGCTCAGTTTCACCCTCCATCTAAGAGTAGATAGCTCTATTTGACTGCAGTCCTCTCCATTCATGAGGAAGTATAGGATTCCCTGAATCACCTCTATCCTAATGAAAAATAAAGGTTGAAAACATTTTGGCCCAAATTTTAAAAGTAAAAAGAACCTCTGGACCCTGGAATCAATGCCTTCCTATTGCCTTCTTCCTTCCTTTTAGTCCTCCCTTTCTTTTGTTCATTCAATTTTTTCATTGTTAAATATGCCAGGTACTATTCAAGGCACCAGGACTATGACAAATGAACATGACAAACAAAAATCCCTACCCTCAAGGAACTTACATTCTAGCTGGGGATACAGGCAATACACACACACACACACACACACACACACACACACACAAGTTTATATTCTACATAATGATACATGCTAAGAAGACAAAAATAAAGCAGGGAAAGGGATATGAAGTGTGTGTGGGGGGGATGACAAGTTAAAAGTTTAAATAGGATGCTCTCCAATACCTCAGTGTAAAGACGGTGTAGGGGAGCAGAATTTGCCACTCCAATATGTCTCTTTGACATAAGGATTATTTTAGGCTGATTATTTTAAGAAACTGCAGACACAGGAAAAGCTCTGAAAACTGATTAGAAGTTACCCTTTTTGTAAGAGACAATGACATGTATAAGGGAGATCTCCATTTGTAAGGTTGTCTCCCTCACCATACCAGGAAGAGGGGTATGACCTTATCTCTAGAAAGGCTTATCAATGCAGAAGGCACCAACTTAAATCTGCATAACAGTACAGTAGACACTAACACAACATTGTGGAACAACCCCAATAAAAAAATAAATAATAAATTTAATTTAATTTAATTTAAAAATGAAGTAAATTGATTGCAATATCATCCATAATTGGATATAATTAACTAAAAAAAATATCTGCATAACAACCTTACCCTTGTTTACTGTGCTTTTCCTGGTCATCTCCCATTACTGACTCTCTGCCCCCAACAGCTCCTCTTGTCCTTAACCAAAGATGGTATTAAAAGTGAGGGCTTCTGCCACTTTGGAGAGTTACTCAGTTTTCCTGGCTCTCTCCCACGTATACATGTTATTAAACTTTTATTTGTTTCTTCTCCTCTTAATCTGTCTTATATCAATTTAGTTATTAAACCAGCTAAAGAACCTATATGGGAAAGTTTTTCCTCCCCGACAGTTGGTGTAATTGGCAGGATACTTCACTGACTGGACACTACCCTCTCCAAGGGTGCTGCAGCTGATATCCTGTCAGAAGGTAAGATTTCTTACCATGTCAGTCTACTGGATCTCTGCCTGCAGGGTCTAATGGAAGTGAGAGTGTTACAAATCCCTTTTTTTTCCCTAAATTTACATTACCAGGAGAAAATATTTGTGGAATTACTTTCTTGGGTATAGAGACTTTGGTAAAAATTTATGAGTACTCTTTTTTGCTATGATCTTTATCCTCCCAGAGATAGTCATTGCTTTCTTTGGTCTCTGTTGTCTTTTCATATGTCCTGAGAGCTTGGCTTTATGACAAGTGAGAATATTCTCTCTGGTCTCCACCAACTGAAGGATGCATGTACCAGCGTGCATCTGGCGGGCATCCCAATAGGCTGCAGATCCAAGAAGCATCATTCCATTTGTTCAACTGTGCAGGCTCTCAGAGGAGTTTGTCATAAGGGGTACCAGTCCACAAGGGGCCTTTGTGGTCTCAACCTTCATTGTCTCACTAGTGCTGGAAAAGTCCCATTCCAGTAGCACCTGCCTCTTGTCACAGATTAGCAGGTCTGTGAGTGGAGGCATCTCACATTCTTGTGGGAAGCCAAAGATACACTTACACTAGTACACTGTTCTTAATGCCCGTGACAATGAAGTCTTTGCTTTCTTACTCTAACTCTGGGAGTGAACTTTCTGGACCTTGTGAGGGATGTTATTTTTTGCACTCTCTTGTGGAACACTTCCTGCATCCTTGGTTAAGTCATAAAAAGGCTTATCACTTTGAGTTGCTATTGAGATTAATAGAGCTTACTTGTCAATGGCCAGACAATGGATCTTTTGAATTGGAATACTTAAAAACAAGTTTTTTACAGACCTCTCAGCCTAAAAGATTGTCTTATTTGTACCTATGGAAAGACCAAATTAAAAAGTGGATACAGGGAGGGACTTCCCTGGTAGTCCAGTGGGTAAGACTCTGCACTCCCAATGCAGAGGCCTGGATTTGATCCCTGGTCAGGGAACTAGATCCCCCATGCATGCCGCAACTAAGAAGTCTGCATGCCGCAACTAAGACCCAGCGCAGCCAAAATAAATAAATATATTAAAAAAATAAGTGGATACAGGGAGTTCCCTGGTGGCCTAGTGGTTAGGATTCCAGGCTTTCACTGCCATGGCCTGGTTCAATCCCTCATCAGGGAACTGAACTCCTGCAAGCCATGTGGTGTGGCCAAAAAAATAATAATAATAAAAAATAAAATTTTTTTTAAAAAAGTGGATACAGAGAAGTATAATAGCTAGCCCTAGGGACTCCTTTAATAAAATGAAAAAAAAAACCAAAAAAACAAAATAAAAATTACACTCCCCATCCTATGTAAATCCTCCCTTCTTAAAATGCAAAGAGTTAAGCACACCACCTTCCAACACACCTGGTTATCTTTTGTCTAAGAACTGCACTCCTAGAAGGAGGAGATATCTACAAAAATAGCAAAATCTTACCAAGCTTGTTTTGTGTCCTGACAACTTGGCTTGGTAACTGCCAGGTTGGAGCTTCTAAAATATGGCCAGATAGAAATGTGGACTGCACCCCATTTGCGGCTAGATATGGCTAGACAGAAAATGTGAGTTAAACTCCATTTGTGGCTAGGGTCCTACCAAACTGCTGCCAGCCCTCAGGGGCATTACAATCTAGAATTACAATGGCCATTATGAGGAAGTTCCAATTAGATAAGATCATTTAAGAAGTGCTCTTAAAATCAAGGGCTTCCAATTCAAACAGAATGGGATATGCAGAAGCCTCCAAAAGGTTTTAAAATTCCAAAATAGCTTCATTGAAAGATTTGTTGTAAAAGATCAATGAAAAATTAAAGATATAAGAGGTACCCAAAACAAAAGAGTAAAAGACTGATGTAACCCCTACTAATCCCCTCTATCCTCCTTTGAGTGCTCATTCTAATAATCCTTTGTCTAAATTGCCTTTACACTCTGAAGAAACTACTAAACAGTTACCTTTTAAAATAAGATCACCAGAGGTGACAAGCAATTCTCTTTAGGTCAGAGGCCAAACTAAGGGCTGTAGTTTAAAAATTTCTTAAGCCCAGGGAGGATCCTAAAAAGCTTTTATAAATGGATTACCTCCTGAGATTACTGGATAGATAAAAAGGCAGAAAATAAGATGAGAGGTTACCAGTTGTCTGAACTCCTGACCATAGCTGATATTCAGAGCCTGAGAGCCTGAGAGGATTTTTTTTTTTTTTTTGGCCTTCTTCCCCAAGCTAAATACAATAAAACTATGTACCCACAGGAAAAGAAGCACATTGGAGATAATTTAGATAGGTGGGTCAGCCCCTAGATATTCAGGCAGCAGTCCAGTTCTTTAGGGAAATGGAAACAAATGTCTTTGTCTTGCAAATCCCTACAAAACCAGAAATGTGGCTCTAGGAGCAATTCAAACCCCACCTATCTTTACCAATCACAGAACCTCCTCTATTCATCTCAAAATAGGCATTGAGACATTAGAAACAGAATTGTCTTGGACTTAAGAAAAAAAAATTAAATAGTAATTACCCTAGACCTTTGATAATAGGCAAATATGCCCCCAAAACTCTATCTTGGAGGACACTTGGATACTTCCTCTGTGCCTCCATGTGTAGATTTTTCCACCCCCATTTTCTCTAGGACCTAAGATCCATACTTTTTGAAATTCAAACTGTAGGAAGATGTTTCTCATCCAAAAAAAGAGGTGGTTATTTGAAAACTGGGCAAATGAAAAATCTTCTCCACAAATATTAGTAACTATAAGGTCTCTGTTTGTATCTGTGTGTTTACGTGTGTCTATATATGTATGTTATAGATGTGTGATATTTTTCTACCTCCAAATGGCATTGCCAAAATTAATCTATATTTAAAAAGAGTTCTATTTAGTTGGATTGAAGGCAAGTGCTTGTAAAGACTGGGTATTCTAAAACTCTCAGAAATATACAAACTAATCCAAATGTTTTTCAAGTTCACATTATCTACAATAATTTTGGTAAATAAAGGCTAGTTTGAGTTTGTTGGTTTAACTCAAATAGACATGTCTTTAGAGTTATCAACATTGAATATAATGCAGACTTACAACTTTTATTCTGCATGGGTTTATTAGTCAAATAAGTTCATCTTACATCTCACAAAATTTGCCAGCAAGAAAAATAGCTTGGGGTGATGGCTGACTTTGTCTAATGTCTCATGAAGTTTTTGTGAGTAGTCTAAACATAATTGTTGGGAGCAAATGATTTAGATAGATGTAAATGTGATAAGGTTTTTAAGCCACAATAATTATGTTTTATGGTATGTATACTTAAAAATAGCATCCAAAATCTTTTTGGTAACTTGAAACTTTGGAGCTTTTCTAAGTTAATTTAAATGATGGGAATTTGCTGAATACCTAGATCATTTCCAAATAAAATAAAATAGTGAAACATTAATTACTAAACATAGGTTTATCTACTTTTGGCTTTCTATTACAGAGGAAATAAAGATATTTGGGTATATTAGTAAACATTTCCTGTGCCACACTGAAAGACTGTACTATTAAAAAGGGCACATTCATAAATGTATGTGTTCATAAATTTGCCAATCTAAAGAATATTGGTGTAACAGACAATCCACAATTGTTTACTATTTAGTTTTCACTAAAAATTAAAGTTTCTAAAGGTAAAGAATTCTCATATTGTAACAGGGAAGAACAAAATCTGACTCCATGTTGGATCTGTTTCTTTTACTTTAACCTTTGCTCTCTGTTGCTTTTTGTTACCATAATCACTAAAAGGATGTTGTCTATAGCTATTGGCATACATAATGGTCTCCCTTGGGGACCTGCCCCCTATGCCTAAATGTTAAACTAAAGTGCCTTTTTTCAGCTCACAGGGAGACAATCTGACCCTGCCCACGTGTGAATTGCTGCAGAAAAGAAGAAATGAACACATCCCCTCCCTGATGCTGGCCAAGCCAAGAGATATTTTGCAAGACTTATGGCCTTTTTACTTTACTTCCTCACCTCCTCCCCCTCTCTGTTCTATAAAAGAAACTGCATCCAGACCCCGATAAAATGGTACTCTAGGATGCTAGTCCGCCACCTTCTCAGATGCCTGGCTTTCCAAATAATGTCGCTATTCCTTGCCTCAACACCTTGTCTCCCAATTTCTTGGCCTGTCATGCGGTGAGCAGAGTGAGCTTGGACTTGGTAACAATATATGTAATTAAAACTACTAGAATTAATAAGGGAAACATCTCTGTATGCAAGGAAAGTAGGATGTGTGTTTTCAGTAAAAGAAGGTATGAAGAATGGAGATGCATTTTTATTGAAAGAAAAGAAACTTGCAGAATATTTATGGAAAAGGAATCTTTGGAAACAATTTTTGGTATGGTCAGGACTGGCTAAGAGTAGAATGAATGAGTCTTAATATCAAAAGTAAGCTGGTACAAAATTAGAATTTGGCCATCTCTCTTAAAAGGTCAAACTTTTCTTAGACTTTTGGTCTGCTTTTGATAACAGATTGTGAAAGTTTCTTTACCTTTTAAGTAATATCTGCCTAGGAAGCAAAGATTTTGTTTTATCAAAATAATTTCCTGTGTTGTTTATATCAGGTCATTGATTATTTAGGAAAACTGAGTTATTAAATATTAAAAGAGCTAAGTCTTGCTTATAACTATGCACCCTTTTATACTGCCTTTGAAATCTTTCATAGTCACTTTGATTAACTGGATAATTGAGTATTGTTTCATAATGATCTGTGATCCTATTTAGGCAAGTGTCCAAAACTCTTTGATATTTTCTATAAACTTCCCCAAATCAAATTCTAAATGAAGTCTCTCTTGACCTCAAATGAACTTTGAAGTTTCCAGAGGGCCCCTAGAACATTTCAAAAAAATCGTTCTCTCGCCTTGTAAAAAGGAAGACATTACACTAATTAGGCTTATTTAATATGTTAAATTAAATGGGAAGCATTGTCAAATAAGAAGTGACACTAAGCCTTCATGTTGTATTTGTATATAAGCATTCCAGAAATTGTACGTAATGCCTACAAATCTGGAATGTCTTGATATAATGTTAATCAGTCATATTTCTAGTTATTACCTTAAAATATGTTACAGAAATTACCAAATTTCCTTGTCAACTGCATTGTAATGAACTCTCATCAGATCTTTAACCATGGCCATTTTTAAGTCTTTTTGTCATTTACACAGAGTTATTATTTTACTCAGAGGCTTTTACAAAAGTATTCCTGCAAAAATGCCTTATCTTCAAGAAGACTCATAGAAAGAACTTTCAACAAATACAGGTTCCTGATAACCTTAAGATCATAAAACTGAACTGAGTAAGAATTTGCAGAACTCTAAGGGAAAACTGGATTCATAAAACTGCTAACAAAAGACCAACGTCACAAAGAATTCATTACATGGGACTGAATGAACTGATGAGGATGATTAATAATTTTTTCTGGTTTTTTGCTTTATTGCTGGTTCTCTAATGTTTTGCTTTTCCAGATGTTAGGAAACCTTTTTCTCTTTTTTTCTTAAGCTATCAAAAATTTGGTAAGATATATCTTTGTGAACAAAGATGAAACATTTACTTTTTCTCCCTACCTGAGCCCTCCAGCTTTCAGAAACTCTTAAGTATTCTTTTCGTGGCAATATATTTCTTTGCATAAGTTCAATAAGAATGTGTTGGCCTTGAAACAAGACACAATTAGAAACATTTGGTTATATTACCAAGGCTTTGACTGGAATGTCACATTTGAGAGAGGTATACATAGACTCAGATATGACCAGACAGCTTTAAGGAGCTAAGGTTGACTTTATGGAGCCACTAAAGGCCCTTGGAAAAACAGCCTGGTACCTTCCTTACAGAGTTCCCAGCAGTCTTTTTTTTTTTGGTTGTGCCAGGTCTTAGTTGCAGCACTCAGGATCTTTGTTGCAGCATGTGGGATCTTTAGTTGTGGCATGCAGACTTCTTTGTTGCGGCATGCAGATTTCTTAGTTGTGGCATGCAACTAACGGATGCGACTAAGCATCAAACCTGGGCCCCCTGCATTGGGAACATGGAGTCTTACCCACTGGATCACCGGGGAAGTCTCCAGAGTTCCCAGCAGTCTTACCGAGTAAGTAAGGAAGGTCATTTCCTGGCAGGTGTAGAAACCTTAGGATATTTGGGGACCTCAAGAGAGGAATTCACCTAAATCTATAAGTATTGCAGGCAAAGTCTGATGGCAAGTATTTGGCTTTTCTTCTTAGCCTTGAGAGGCTGTTAACAGTTCAATCTGAGATTCCTTATGAGAAGTTCCAGCATAGGATATATATTTTTTTAAAGATTATTTATTTATTTTATTTATTTTTGGCTGCATCAGGTCTTAGTTGCAGCACGTGGGATCTTCGTTGAGGCATGCGGGATCTTTCATTGTGGCACGCGGGCTTCTCTCTAGTTGTGGTGTGTGGGTTTTCTCTTCTTTAGTTGTGGCTCATGGGCTCCAGGGCGCGTGGACTCTGTAGTTGTGGCATGCGGGTTCCAGAGTGCGTGGGCTCTGCAGTTTGCAGCACGCAGTCTCTCTAGTTGAGGCGTGAGAGCTCAGCAGTTGTGGCGCGCAGGCTTAATTGCCCCACAGCATGTGGGATCATAGCTCCCTGACCAAGGATTGAACCTGCATCCCCTGCATTATAAGGCAGATTCTTTACCACTGGACCACCATGGAAGTCCCACCAGCACAGGATATTTAAAAGAGCCTATATGATCAATCATTATTCTTGCTGTACTTATATAAATAACCAGGCCAAGTTTATTGAATCTAACTTTATTCTGCAAACAAATTAGTCTTAATTTGGTTATCTTTGGTAGAAATGAGGGTAATTTTAGAGAGGAAAAATTATGTTTCAATAGCATCCCTTTTTGGACATTAGATTCTAGTGCTGCTCATTGTATTTGAGATTTTGTTGTTTACTTGTAAACTGGATTGGATCCTGAATTCTTCTAGTTTCCCCAAATATCTGACTACAAATCTCCAAACTAATATTTCCAATTTTCTCCCATCTTTTTGACTTGGAATCATTGAAAACTAAAGCTGCCCTTTTTCCTGAAGCCCTGAAAACTGAAGCTAGATGACTTGATATAAACTTCAGTGAAATCATCATAGTAACTTATATTTAGATAATCTTCTTCATGCCTGCTGCAGTATAAACCACTCAGAAACTTTACCCAATGGTATCGTCAGAGACATTCAAACTACAAACCAGGAAAATCTGTCAACTTGCCACTGCCTGCACTCCCTCCATCTGAAGATGCTTTGAACCTGACATCTAGAACTCTTCTCAGCTGGCAACTCTCAGGACTCAGACACTGGGTTTATAATTTGTGCCAATCATTAACCTTTGTTTCCAAAGAATTCCTCTTATTAAATACCTGATTTCTTACACAATATAGGCCTAACTTTGGGAGCTCAGCTGCCTCACTTGCCTCCTAAAATGAGACACAACTGTTTAACTGAACTGACCTACTCTCAAGGACTGCGAAACCGGTTCAATGAGATGGAGCAATCTATCAGCTTGGCTTCTGAACTGTAAACCTTCCCAGGGAAGTTTCAAAGGCAAGACTGAGGGGAGCAGAATTTGTCACCCTGATATATGGCTCTTTGACATAAGGATTATTTTAGGCTGATTATTTTTAAAAAGCTGCAAACACAGGAGGATGTCTGAAAACAGCAGAAGTTGCCCTTCTGTGGGGGAAATTTACATTTATAAAAGAACTCTCCATTTGTAAGGGTGTCTCCCTCTCTGTACCACAAAGAGATGAATGAGTAAATCTCTAGAAACTCTTATCAATGGAGAAGTCAATGACTTAAGCCTGCATAACAACCTTACCCTTGTTTACTGTGCTTTTCCTGGTCATCTCCCATTACTGATTCCCCACCCCCAACAGTTTCTTTTGTCTTTAGCCAAAGATGGTATTTGGCCATTTCAGGGAGTTACTCAGTTTTCCTGGGTATCTCCATGTGTATAAGAGGTATACATGTAATTAAAATTCTATTTGCTTTTTTCTCGTTAATCTGTCCTTTCTTATGGGGTGGGGGGCAGTCTCGGCCAGGATCCTAGAAAGAGGAAGAATTATTTTTCCTCCCTTACACTGACATTCCATATTAGCTATTAGTATTCAGGTAGCATCTTTCAGTCTGAAATTTACTCTGTCACCTATAGGCTATGTGCTGTAGACAGCTGTCAATTAGACAAGGACTGTAATCTACCGCTTGTTCAAAGATGGAGTAAGTATCCAGGCCAACAGACTTGTCTTCTCTGACAAGTGCTAATTAACTGTTGGGCCAGAAAGCCCTCTCCAGGTATGAAAGAACCTAACGAGACCTTCAAACACAACTTGATGAAATGCTCAATTGTGTGGTTATAGGTTAGTCATTAACACAAACTAACAATAGCATATATGCTTACATGTATTCTCTGTTAAATCAGTTATCAACACTGAAAAGTATACACATTTTTAAAAAGGCAATTACTTATCATATATGAGCATTTGGAGCAAATGACATGTTCTCGAAAAAGTTTCAGGATGAAGAGATTTAGCCAACTATGGATTTCTGTCCATAAAAAAGTACCACTTCTAGTTGGTATTATTTTTCTCCAAAAAATATGTGGGTGTAATAATCTGTAACAAATTTTTTAAACTGTTGATTGTGTTCCCCACCAACCACAGAACTTCCATCTCTAATTATCTCATGGTAATCAAATGTGAAATCACTAGATTAAATGAAGAGGAGAATACATACTTAACTCCTAGGTAAATTTAGCAATGTACAATCAAATCCCACATAATTTACCTAAGAAGAGTAGAAAATTAAATCCTATAGCTTGTCCAAGAGCACAGAAGGGACCCTGACAAAGCAGGATACAACCAGAAGTGGGAACAGAGAAGTTCTGGTTAACCGAGTCAACCATACGTGATAGTTTTTATCCCTATCACATGATTTTATGTTTAAAATTTCTAGGTAGTGAGACCAAAGTCCTAACCTACAACTGCTTCTCTAATGAAGAAGGTATAAACTGTACTGCTTCAAACCTATATCATGTCTCAAAAGGTTCCATGTTGTCTGCTCAGACTGAAATAAAATGAAAACACAAATATATTCCAAGTCACGTAGTTGCAAAGGGATGAAATGAAACCACTGCTGCACTAGTATATGGATTAATGTTGCCTTTTGCTGTCAATTCCAGCAACACTACATCAAATTCGTAGCCAGGACTGATTCATGTTATAACATTCACTCTCAGGTTTTTGTCTCCAGAAAGCCTATTCCACAGTTTATGAAGCTGGAGAGACAAGAGTTATGCATAACCTCAGAAAAGCTAAGGGGCATCACGTTCACTGGTACGGATCAGTGGGCAGATAGTTAATTATGTTCCCCACAGCCAAGAAGGAAGATTTTTACCCTATATATAGTAGGCTTGGAGAATGTGCAGTTCTGTGCATCGGTTGGTTTAAAAAAGAAAAAAACTGTTGCAATCAACCTCTTGAAAGCAGGCATTGCAAAGGTTAATTACATTATTTTTAATATTTCTAAAATTCTATAAAGGAACAGATACAGCTCGGTTAAGAACAAATTCAAAGTCCTAGGAGTATGAATCATTAAACATGCATACATAATACCCAGACAGCCCCTCAAAACATTGGAATTAAAGAGAAGAGGCTATGATTTCTACAGAGAAATGTGAAAATCAAAAACACTGTCTTTTATCTGAAGTACAGACTACCAGAAGCATAAGCCAAAGGGATTCTTAAGCAGCATAAATCAGTCAGGCAGACTGAAACAAACTGACCTACCTGTCAGGACCACAGCAGAAGGTACTGCCGAGGCCTAAGGGGGAAAAGGTGGAAAGGCGGGAGATGCTTGGGGCCAGAGGCAGGCAGCAGCAACTTCACTGCTCCCCTGCTGAGCTGCAATGCAAGATGGAGCTCAGGGAGATGGGGAAAGATGTTTGTTGCTCACTCCACTTAAGTTCCAAGAAGTAGCCAGATAGCTCTCTTCTTAGCACTGCCTGGCTCTGTGCCTGCAAGGAATGCCATGGTTTATATGGATATTACCTGATTAAATCTCCCTCCCAAAATAATCCAAGCTGATTCGAACACAGGCTGAATAGACCTTTTAGAAACTTAGGACCCAGCTATAAATCTAAAAACAAAGTAAATTTTTTTTAAAAACTACATAATTCCTACAAAAGGTTTTGTGTTTAGTTTGGCGGTGGTTCCTGTTTGTCATTTCTGGCAGGAATGGTGCAAGTAATCCTACAGCCAAAAGATTTGGCTACCTTCCCACTAGGGGGAGCTACAGGAACAAGACTGAAAATGCTTCGGTTATCAGGCTGTAGTTTATAAGTGTATCTTCCAATTTGCTTCAAGTAGGCACTGGTCAGCATTATTTTGGAGCCCCACAAATACATTTCAAGTCATTCTAACCAATATCCTTTGAGCACCTACTATGAGTAAGCCTCATGGCTAGATGCAATGAGGGGCACAGAGATAAATGACACACAACCCTGCTCTCAAGTGGCTTACAGATTAGTGGCTTTTGGGTGGGGGCGGGAAGAGGTGAATGAAATGTCTTTAGAACTACCTATATTAAGAGCTTATAGTATAATAAACTACACGATAAATGTGAAAATAAAGTGATATTCTATTGATAGGGAGGATAAATCATACCTCGGTTGAGGGAGACCTAGGAATTAGGAAAAAATCTTATGGAAATCTCAGCACCGTGATTGATGGGAAGTATGTCCGTGCTTACAGTAGCGATCTCAGGGACAGAAATCACTCACGACTTTAGGATGTACTGTTGCTGGGTGGTTTCTGAATATCCAAAAGCAGGAGCAGATGGTCTCTTCTAACTATAAAAAGGTTCCATATGCCAGGCACCTGACTCCAGTGGATGCCTTGCGAGGCCTATTGCCCCATCCAGAGCTGGTCCTCCATAATAGAAAAGGGAAGACCATGATTTAGATGGCTGTGATGGTTAATTTTATGAGTCAATGTGAAGGGTGTTTTGTATGAGATTAACATTTAATCAGTGAATGTGAGTAAAGCAGTTTGCCCTCCATAATCTGAGTGGGCCTCATCCAGTCAGTTGAAGGCCTGAATAAAACAAAAAGACTGGCCTCCCTGAGCAAGAGGGAATTCTCCAGAAAACTGCCCTTGGACTTCATCTGCACCATCGACTCTCCTGGATCTCCAGCCTGCCAGCCCACAATACAGAATTTGGACTTGCCAACCTCCACAATCATATCAGCCAATTCCTTATAATAAATCTCTTTCTATATATATGTACACATTCTGTTGGTTCTGTTTCTCTGAAGAACCCTAATACCATGACTCTTTGGCATACAGCAGGTAGCTCAGATTTGTGTATAAGAGTAGCATATGATAAGAGCTTAGTAACTGCACCGTATCTTACCATATGTGGCTCTTACTATGACACCAACTAAACAAAAATATTTCTTTCAACACAATCATGTTCCCACTGGGAGAAGTTCAGTCCCTAGGGGTATAAGAGAGCCCAGCAAGAGCAAGCACTTTCACCTACAGTGAACTTTGGGAGTCAGACAAACTTAAGTTCAACACCATAGTTCTACTATTTATTCGCTGCGTGTATATAAGCAGGGTTCTCTGAGGTTACATTTCCACATCTGTAATATTAGACTATTAATACTTATAACACGTAAATAAGATAATGTGCATGAAGTATTTGGTGTCTGGAAGGCTTGCTCTAATTTTTTTTAATTGTCCATATACCCACCACCCACATTCTACAAGTTACATTTTATTATATTATTTCAACATATCCTTATCCATATATCCATCAATTTTTAATAGTTATAATCCAGGGGCATATAACTAGGAAACTCCTGCTATCCCCAAATGTTAAACAAAGTTTCCTAACAGCCCTGTTGATCCAGTTTTCCAAGAATGGGAGAGTACATCTTGAACCGCAAGTGAAGTATATTTACCTTCTGTCCATCTTCCTGTCTAATCATTCATCATCTCCCTTGCAGAGATCTCACCTATCCTTCTTGGAAAATTTCTGAGAAAGGGAGATACCATAAAACAGCATATGGGTCCTTGTTTCAATAATAAAAATGATTCCTTCATGGACATAGAGAAAAAACTTGTGGTTGCCAAGGGGGACGGGGTCAGGGGAGGGATGGAGTGGGAGTTTGGGGTTAGCAGATGTAAACTTTTACATATGGAATGGATGAACATCAAGGTCCTACTATATAGTACTGTATATACTGACTATATTCAGTATCCTATGGTAAACCATAATGGAAAAGAATATAGCAAAAAAGAAGGTATATATATGTATAACTGAATCACTTTGCTGTACAGCAGAAATTAACACATTGTAAATCAACTACACTTCAATTTTTAAAAATTGATTAAAAAATAATAAAAATGATTCTTTATGAGAAAAGCTTGAATTTCCTGTTGCTTTGTCCTAGATATGCAAAAGAAACAGATGCAATAAGTAAATTCACTAAATTGAGACGTTTTATGGTTTCCATTCATTTTGGGGACATCTGAGAGATTTTGTATATTGAGTGCAGAGGAAAACAAGACCTAAAGGAGCCATATGTGGTAAGTGAGTGTAGATGTGGCTCTGGAGCCATATAGTGATGAGTACCACTGCCTTATTTAGGAGTTATCTTTAGCCTCTTCCTACTTTCTCATTCCTGGATGGCAAGGTCCTACTCCTTCCCTCAAGTGCCTACTCTGTGTTCTTTCCTCGACAATGTTTCTCCAAGTGTGTGATATACCTCACACTCTCCTGGGCTCCAAGGTTCCACGGCTCCAACTCAGATCTACTGAAACTGAAGCTCGAAGGGTAGGCCTTAAGAATCTACATTTGTAAGGAACCTCCCCCTTATGCTTCTAATGTACCCTAAAGTTTGATAATCACTACTCTAGACTAGAGGTGGATGCACCATGAAGTTAATGAAGCTCTAGGGCCCCTAACTTGCCTGGATCCCTTCCCAGAACCTTAATCTAATTTTTTTAATTAGTAAATGTTTATTCTTTTTTCTTAAAGGGCCCTCCTCTTTAAGTTTCAGGTTAAATACAATACTTGGATGCATCCCTGCTCTGGACCCTACTTGCCAAGAAAGTCAAACTCAAATCAGTTGAATTATTAGATAATAAGAAACCTTATCACACCCCCTCTCTCTGTGGGGTATTTGCATTTTAGTAAAGATATTTGGAGAGACTGAAATCTTCAAGTTCCAAAGAATAAATCCCCAACAGAGGAAATACTGGTAAATGCCAAGCATTGGAGGGACTACAGGCTCTTATCAACACATCTCAAACCAAACTGGGTTTGCAGCAGATTTTCTGCCTTCTTGGGAGGCTGGCCAAAGACCCCCAGCTACAGAACCCGTTCGAGGAAGTTCATTAACATTGAGTTCTTTGTACCTGATATCTCTTCTTCCATCCTGCAAAAGAGTTAGGAAACAATGTGGAGACAGGCTTAATGAAATGATATTCTCAACTGGGAAGTTTGCCTGAAGCCAATGATGACATCCTTAGAGAGGAAAAGGAGCAGCCATGTCCAACAAGTATAAATTAACTGGATGAGAGGGTGACCTGTGTTCTGAACAGATGTCTCCGCACACAAAGGCACACTGACATTAATTCTGACAACTGAAACATACCACCTCACAAGTTTAAACTCTTAATTAAGAGGAATTTTGTCCTTGAAAGGTGACTAGAGAGAAGGGAAGAAGACCGTAACATTTGTAAATTCTCGTAAGAAAAAGTACCTCCAGACCTACTGGGTTGAGTGATGTAAATAGGACTGGTAAGCCGTGCCTTTTAATGTAAACAGATGATTTTTCTTTGTGTTAGGAAAAATGCAATCGCTGAGAGAGATCTGAGTACAAAAAGAACATTTGGGGATTTAAAAGTAATGTTTTGTGGTACTTCGAGGAAAGGAATTCATTTGAATTTCAGAAGTGAATTGTATGGAAACTCACTGCTATTACTCTGTAATTGATTGATTTGGGTTTCTATTTACACTGATAGAGAACATGCCATGACGACCAGGGTGGCCCAAGTGTGTTTCCCTTCTCACTGTGGCCACCGTCCTAGCACCCTATTACCTGAAATTGGCTGAAACGGTGCAAGTCCAACAGTTTTAGGATGTCATATTGATGTGCCATATCACCTCACAGACCTTAACAAATTAAATTACATTAGTTTTGCTCTGCTCCTTCTAAAGCAGATCTACTCCTCCACATTCAAAAATAACATGAATGCACAGTTAGCAGAACTTATATTTTAAATTTTATGTCTGTTAAGGCAGCACTCTCCAAGCCATGTTCCACGGAACACTAATGTCCAGCAAGGTATTACCCCCACTACACCACTTACAAATAGTCAAGGAGTCAATGATCAGATAAGTCTGAAAAGAGGACATAACCTATGCCCATCTAGAAAAGTCACACTTCACATTATCATATGAAATACTGTGATAAGTGATGCAGTAAAGAAATCTATTTAACTTTACTTCGCATCGGCCTTCTTGCTCCAACGTCCAATTTACACTCACTTCTCTAGGTTTGCCCCTTGACATTCAGGCTTTTTGGTATTTGTCCATTAGCACAGTGTACCACAGCTGTGGTAGAGAAATGCTCCTAACTCCCGCTCCAACCCTGTGGAGCTCCTCCAAGCCTTCCTCAGCTTCCACACCAGGAAAGAAGGATCAGAGTAGAGGTCACGAATTTACATAGAATTCCCTGATGCCCAACATCACATAGCCACATGACAGCTAGATGCAGTTGTCTAAATAGCCTGGAGTTAGAAAACAGATTATTTCTCTGTGGGAAGGAAAACCCACAGGGGAGGGTTTAAGAAAAGGTAAAGGGTGTAATTTGTATTAGTAAAACTATATAAAATGTAGGTTTGAGAATTATGGATCAGGAGAAGGATTTTCCAGTCCAAACACCTACTATCCTGCCCCCTATGATATAACCAAACCAACATTAAGGCTTTCAGTTATAAAAAGGAGAACAAACTAACCTTCCAGTTTCTAATCAGAGCTGAAAAGTATACTTTGGAAGACCAAATGGAAAACATTGCACGGTAAGCCAATTAGCCCTTCACAATTTATTAAAAACAAACAGCCAAATCTGGATCAATTTCAAAAGTAGAAGAATAAAAAACAGTATCATACTTGCTCCCGTTTTTATCCTAGTCTTTTCCAAACTCAGCTGTTGAATATTTGGCTTAGCAATCCTGACACTGATTCTACCTTTGGACTTGGTATTTGTTTGCACTTTTCTCAATGTTTAAACTCCAACTTATCCTCCACAGAATTGTCCTTGGCTCTCTAATCCTGTTCTTTTCAACTCATTTTCTCTTGGGCAGGAAATGCCCTGCTTCAGCTCAAAACACACAGCACCCAACCCTCACCGTTTCCCATTAATTGGCGACCATCTCGTCCAGCTTTCCCATGCCCACCTCCCATAAAAAACTTCAAGGCAAAAACAGAAGGAGGGGGGCTTCCCTGGTGGCGCAGTGCTTAAGAATCTGCCTGCCAATGCAGGGGACACGGGTTTGAGCCCTGGTCCGGGAAGATCCCACATGCCGCGGAGCAACTAAGCCCGTGCACCACAGCTACTGAGCCTGCACTCTAGAGTCCGCGAGCCACAACTACTGAGCCCACGTGCCACAACTACTGAAGCCCGTGCACCTAGAGCCTGTGCTCCGCAACAAGAGAAGCCACCGCAATGAGAAGCCCGCACACCGCAACGAAGAGTAGCCCCTGCTCGCCGCAACTAGAGAAAGCCCGCGCGCAGAAATGAAGACCCAACGCAGCCAAAAATAAATAAATAAATAAATAAATAAATAAATAAATAAATAAATAAATTTGTAAAAAAAAAAAACAGAAGGAGGGTGGTCAAAAATGCTATTCCATACTACTGCCATTTTAGGAACAGCCCACCTAAAATTACAGGCTCAGATTTGGAGAGTCAGTCCCGAGAACCACTTTAGGAATTAAATCAACAAAAGCAAGGAGGGGACAATTTAGAGGTGTCAAGCTCTAAACCAGTGATTCCCAATCTGAGTACCATAGATGCTAATCAGTTCTTATAAAGAGCTTGTCAATCCATGTGTATACTCATCTGCTAACTAAATAATAATAATTTTAATACATGCAGAAGTTTTCATGGCTATTAATAAAATTCAAACTCATTAAAACAATACTGAGTTAATAGAAGCTATATGACAGTATAAAAGAAACCAGAAAATGATAGCTATCTTCATGGAGGCAAGGGTGAAGAGGGGACAGTCCAAAGAACTATTTTGATATGTACAAGAAATCTTCATCCTTGAAAATTTGGGGACCACTGCTCTAATCTTAATGGCAAAGGTCAACTATTTAATAAATGCATTATCTGATAGACTCAGACAATATATTATGCACAATGTGAGAAAACACAAGTCTCAGTATAATGAAAGACATGAGAAATGAAATGAAATTTTGTTTCAAAGAAACTGAGGACATAAAGGCCCCTATGTAATATATGGTAAAAATTGATAAAAAGCTTTCTACAATTGCATAACCAATCATTTCAAAGAAGAAATGTATTCAAGTTGCTATGACAACCCTAACACTAAATTTGGAATTTAGGCAAGCAAAATCAATAGATTTTCTAATTAATACCTTCCAAATATTATTTAACCCTATAAACACCATTCATATGTAATGACTCAATTTCGCCTATTAGTTTTTGAGAACTCCACTATCTTTTCTGATTATTTCCAGAAACTTTCTCATTAACTTAGTCTCTTGTGATTTATTATACCTTTCTTTCCTGGCATGAGGCCAACCACAATTGCCATGTCAGGCTCTTATATATAAACTTGTAAATCTCTGATTCTAGATTTCTGTTTCAAACCCTGTCCCTTCTTTTACAAACCTGGTTTCTTTTACTGAAAAACTGAAAAGAAAAGGGGGAAAAAAAAAAACCTGAATCTGCAAGGTGAATAAACAAGTAGGAAAAAAGAAGAAGTGAGAAAATGAGAAAGAATAGAGAAGCTGTCAGAAGAATAAATTACAGCAGATGGAAGATCTTTTGACTCTACAATCATGCAGAGACACAATTCAATAATGATAAAGGAGGAGAGGCCACAAAATGGAAGGACCCTGCATATGAGTAGGGATTTTTCAAGCATGAATATAAAGTATGTACACATTGTGGCTACCATTGTAATTCATACTATGCATGAAGGTTGAACAGTGGAGCACAGCTTTCTAGAAATTACACTTATTTTACCTGAAAACAAATCCCTAAATATCTTTCATCACAACACATTTTAGACTCACACAAAAATCCTAGCTTCATAAAGAAAAGCAATATATAACAGGTACTTCACTAGAAGGTAGTCCTGTTATCTTTCTCCTAGCTGTGTGTTTTCTTTCCTGCTAACCCTTTGTTGTTAAAAGAGAATTTAGGCCAAAAATATAGTTTACGAAGAAAGGAAGCCACCAATTTTGTAAGCTATAAAGGTTAAAATACTTCTATGAAACATTCCCCCTAGAAGCTTTGTAACACTTTTCTCCAAAATTTTATGACAGCTGGTACAGCATGAAACCATATGCCTTTTTATATCTCCTAAATAAAAATGACTAATTTGACTTATTAGCACTGATTCTCTGGAGACAGAGTTAAGAGAGTCCCTGCAGGTTTATCTGGTTCTTTTATATTTTAACAATGTCTGCTTTTACACCAGAAACAATTATGCTAGCCAACTGTCTGCAAATATTTGTGAAAAAATTTACAAACTATACCTTTATGTACTTCAGATAACTTTTTAGAATTGAGCATTTTGGGTGAGTCACATTACAAAACTCCTCAGAGTGACATGGTATTACCTACTAGAGAGAGGAGATGACATCCCCATAGTGGATTTCAAATAAAAGAATCACCGAATGTTAGAGTTAGAAGGACCCTCAGAGACTTCTACTGTCCAATCCTCTCCTTTTAAAGCTAAAACCACGAGGACCAAAGAGGTTAAACAACTTGACTGTGCTCACAATGCTATTTTCCAGCGGAAACAAAACTAGAAGCCAAGTTTTCTGACAACACGTCCACGGTTATTTGCATTAACCCCACCATCCCACTGGGAGCCCCTCCTCTGTAGAGAGACCCAACTGTGGAGCTATAGCTGATGATGCCCAGAAGTTAAAATCAGGACTGAAGGTCCACTAAGAAACTCAGGATTCTATCTCATATAGCACCAATTAGGTGAGAGAGGGCTCTGGCCACCTCCATCAGGATAACTGCTCACTGGATACTCCAAGCAGGAAGTAGTCTCCAGAACAGTCCCTGTCTATCCTGAGAGCCTAGTGTCAATTCTATTCAGTCAAAGACCACCAAGAACACACTTGTAAGTTGAACAAGTTGGGCACATTACTTGTTGCAGCAGGGGAGAACATATGGCAAAGGGAACATCTCAGGAAGAGGATGTTAGAAAGAACATATTACAGGATTTGGGATTAGGATGTACAATTTGGGGGAGGGTCTTAGGAAGCAGAAGTTCCCTCTGGATTTGAAGCGATCAGAAAGCAGGGCAATTCTATGATTGGGTGTCTCAGTGAATCCTATCTACAGGGTGGGCAGGCTGGACGAGGTTAAGGCTATACATATGACCCTTGAACAACGCAGGGGTTAGGGGTGCTGACCTGCTGTGGGGTCAAAAATCCACATATAACTTTACAGTTGGCCCTCCATGTCTGGGATTCTGCATCCACAGATTCACCCCACACGCATCACGTAGCACTAGAGTATGTATTTATTGAAAAAGAATCTGTGTATAAGCGGACACGTGCAGTTCAACTCCGTGGTGTTCAAGAGTCTGCTTCACTCATTGTAGCTGAGGGAGAGGGAGGCGTTTGGGGTTGTGCGGGCTGCACAGTGACCTTGTTTTGTTCTCACTCCATGACAGTCTCCGAGTGACCTTGTCTGGTGTTGGTGTCCATGTCCTGTGATGTTCTCCAACAGCAGAACAAGGCCTAGCTGTTAGTCACAGCCCAAGCTGAAGTAGCATACGTAAGACTCACATATGCTGTCTTCAGACCGATTTCTGGATATCAGGGCTTACTAAGTGGATGGGGCAGATGAACAGATTGATGACTCCTAGGTACCAATCTTGCCTAGCCCTCCAAAGGAATGCCTGAGTCACTGTAAATAAAACTTGGGGCTTCCTTGGTGGCACAGTGGTTAAGAATCCGCCTGCCAAGGCAGGGGACACGGGTTCGAGCCCTGGTCTGGGAAGATCCCACATGCCACGGAGCAACTAAGCCCGTGCACCACAACTACTGAGCCTGCGCTCTAGAGCCCGCGAGCCACAACTACTGAGCCCGTGTGCCACAACTACTGAAGCCCGCGTGCCTAGAGCCCGTGCTCCGCAACAAGAGAAGCCACCGCAATGAGAAGCCCGTGCACCGCAACGGAGAGTGGCCCCCGCTCGCCGCAACTAGAGAAAGCCCGCGCCCAGCAACGAAGACCCAACACAGCCAAAAATAAATAAATAAAATAAATAATAAAAAAAAATAAAACTTGGAAATCCACTTTTACAAAATCAAACAATCAGATCAAAGTGGCATGAAGCAGCATTTCCTCTCTACTACAGCCACGGTAACTGTAAATTGGAAAGCAAGATGAATTTGACACCTGAAAGAATCAGGTTTGAGTCTTGGCACTGCTTCTTGATAACTATGGGACTTGGTAGATAAGTGACTCTGACACCCTCAAAGCCACAAGGATTAAAAAGATAATGTAATTTGTCTCAAGAGACTCACCATTGCCTCTTCCCCAGTTTCTTAGTCCTAAGGAATGTTGCCCTTGGCAAGCCTCCCTGGCTATAACCAGGGAGCACTTACCCTCACAAACACTGCATGGGCCCTGATCACTTTTTACGTCCCCTTGTGACTTATAACATAGAGTGGTTAGACTAAGCCTTTCAGTCATGCTAAAACTTTACCTTTACTTCAGGTTCACACTGAAAGAATCCTGACTGTCAAAAATTAAAAAGAATGATTGATAAGGAAAAAATTAGCTGGTAGGGAGAATGACATGAATAAAGATAAGACTGGAATTAGCAATTGTGTATGAAAAAGTCAAAGGATAAAATGTTCAAACTTACTGAGCTAATTCTAAAATACTGATCCTAGAAAGAAGATGAGTTTTAATAGCACTGATGGATGAAACAGTCAAAATTTATTATTAAAGTCAACACTTTGAAATGCCTCTGACCTATAAAGCTTTTCTTGACCGACCTAAATTAGTTCTCTGGCCTGAAAGAATTAGCGAAGAAAAAAAAAGTAATGATCACCGATGTAGGTAACACAGACACAAAGAGTATGTTTCAAGTCCTAACAATTCTAAAACCTCTTTTACAGAAGGTTATGAAGAAACCTCCAGCCAGAAAGCAGGAAGGAAATGGCATTTCTGGCAACAATTACTTAAAACAAAGGGACAGTCACTAACCTTTCCGATTGCCTTTGGTCATTTGGCTACCTTGAGGCTCAGGGGAAACTTGAAAGTTTCACAAATATCTCTTGACATTTTCACTTAAGTGGAGTCTTGCTTACCTTTCTAACATGATTACAAGGTTCCTAATAAGTAGCACTGGAGATTCTTCTCCAGTTCCTTAACTATTAGTATCCTCAAACCTCAGTTATCCATGTACACATTTGAGGGGCTGTCCAGATACATAACACAAAATGTCAGTCTTCTGCAGGAAATTCTTTGTTGGCATTACAACTTTAAGTTCCTGAGGTACATACATCAACATAACAAGAGATGCATGGACCTGGAACAGAGTTTGAGAGAAATTCTATTTATTTATTTATTTTTCCTTTTCATTATGGTTTATTACAGGGTATTGAATATATTTACCTGTGCTATACGATAGGACCTTGTTGTTTATCCATTCTATATAAAATGGTTTGCATCTGCTAGTCCCAAACTCCCAATCCATCCCTCCCTTGGCCCCCCTCCCCCTTGGCAACTGCAGGTCTGTTCTCTATGTCTGTGAGCCTGTTTCTGTTTCGTAGATAAGTTCATTTGTGTCATATTTTAGATGCCACATATAAGTGATATCATATGGTATTTGTCTTTCTCTTTCTGACTTACTTCGCTTAGTATGATGATCTCTAGGTCCATCCATGTAGCTGCACATGGCATTATTTCATTCTTTTTTATGGCTGAGTAATATTCCATTGGATGGATGGATGGACAGATAGATAGATACCACATCATCTTTATCCATTCATCTGTTGATGGACATTTATGCTGTTTCCATGTCTTGGCTATTGTAAATAGTTCTAAAATGAACATAGGGGTGCATGTATCTTTTCGAATTATGGCTTTGTCCGCACATATGCCCAGGAGTGGGATTGTTGGAGAGAAATTCTATAAAATGAGGTAATTGAAGTTGCTCTGTGAGGACCATCCTGTCTCTCACATTGTTTGACTTAATAACCACTTCAATGGAATATAAAGTAAAAGAAACAAATGTCAAGAAAAATATAATGTCAAGAGCTTCATTAGCTCAGTTGGCTAGAATCTAGTGGTAAAGACTCCTAGAGCATAGGGTCACAGATGTGATTGTTTTCTGGGCCAGTTGGCTGCGACATACCTTCCCTATGACTCTGCTTAACCTCCCCGCAAATCCTTCCTTTTGATCATGGAGGAAATAGCGTGGGCAAATCAGTAAAATAAATCCTCCCTGGAAGGAATAGGGTAGAAATCTGCATTATCCATCTCATTATCAGGCATTTTACTAAAGAACTGTCCTTCAGATGAAAGAAACAGCGTACAAAATACAGCCCTTGCCTAACTCATCTCCATTCCCATGGCATGTTGAATACACATAACCAAGAGATTCTCACAGTTGTGGCTACCTGGGCAATTCTGCTCCCACCAATTGACTTATACATTCACCAAGAGCCAGTATCATTAATTATTCACAAGCTTGCTGATGCCAGCTCTACTTTGCACATTACATAAAACGGTGATGGTAGTATATAAATGCAAGAGGAAAAAAAGAGACTTATTTCCATGAAAATTAAATTGTAATTCAATAAAGATAAATAACTAAAACATTTTTTCTTTTAAATAAAAAGATGTCAAATTAGATGTGGGTGAAACAACCATAAAAGATCGGTTGAGAACAGGAGTCATAAACATCCAGAAGGACTCCACACTCAAATTTCATAACAAGTGTTTTTTAAATTGCTCTTTTACTTCAAAGAAACCAAAACTGGAAATCATAGAGGATGCATTATGTTGTGGTTTCAGCGAAAGACAAAACCAGTAGTGTGCTAGAGCCAGCTGGGACTGGCTCACAAGAGCCAATTATCAAGTTTTCAGGAATTTGGTGAGCCTGTTGTTAAAACACCACCATCGTTAATAATTAAGTGATACAAACTTAGAATTAAATAAATCACATTTTAAAACAAACTTATTAAATACTGAAGATCCATCATTTCCTAAATATTTTACATTTTACAGTTATCTATACTCTTGAGGTTATTTACACTTATTCCTTCTGTATAGTGGAAATATAGTATAATGGTGTGCTGCTACCCATTTCTTTTCAGTTCCACTTTCAGTGCCATGGTAGTAGCTTAAAAGCGGACACGATGAGAGTATTCACACCACGGAAATCATCAAACACAACAATCAGGGCTATTTTTTTCCAGAGAGTTGGTTGTTAAACACTTATCAGCATACCACTAAGCAAAAGTGAAATCGAGTAAGTGGGAGCATATTCAAAGAAAAATCCTTGACCATATGGCAGAAGGCTGACAAATGAACACACATGTATTTACAAGTTTTAAGTTAAAATAAAAATGCTACAATATGTGTATATATACATGTATGTGTATATAAATACACATATACATATATATATATATATATATATTTTTTATTCCCTACCTTAATTTTTTCAGTTAACCTACAACTATTGGTCCTGATTCAGATTAGGGCTTCTACCAGAGACAATAAAGAAGTAGAACGAATGTTTTACAACTTTCTGGAAAGTAGTTTGGCAACATTTATTGAAAGACTTGAAAATTCATACCCCTTCACCCCAAAACTTCGCTTCTATTACTTTAATGTAAGAAAATCATAAAGGATATAGTCAAATATGTACCAAAATGTTCTTCATATTGTTTAAAATAACAATACACACATAAGTAAATAAGCAACCTAAATGTGCAGCAGTAGGGAAGTGATTAGATAAATCATAATACCTCTATATAATAAAACATGATATAACAAGTAAAATCATGTTTTCAAAGAACATTTAGTGAGTAGGAAGAAATCCACCAAATATTAATAGTGGCTATCACTGGGTGGTAGGACTTAAATTGATTCAATGTTTTATACAAGTAATGCACATGCATTACTGAAATATTAGAAAATAGAGATAAATAAAATTAAGAAACTAATATCATTCATAACTCCACAAAACAAAAATAACTATTTTAAATCTCTTGGTTTTTTTTCTTGCAGGTTTTTTTCCTTGTATGCACATATACACATTTTTAACCCAAAGTGGTATTATAAGGTGCATATTATTTTGTAATTATTTTTTTCATAATAAATCTTAAAATATTCCTGGATAATTTTTACCTTATTTTCCTATTTACAATTTTCTGCATTTTCCAAATCTTTTTTAAAAAATAAAGAGCATAATGGGACTTCTCTGGTGGTCTAGCGGTTGAGACTCCTCGCTCCCAATGCAGGGGGGCAGGGTTCGATCCCTGGTCAGGGAACTAGATCTCGCATGCTGCAACTAAAGATCCCACACACCTCGTTGAAGATCCTGCACGCAGGCCGCAACTAAGACCCGGTGCAGCCAAATAAATAAATAAATATTTTTTAAATAAATAAATAAATAAAGAGCATAAGATAGCTTATCTCCTAAGATGATCTCGGCTGGCTGGGTGACTCTCTCTTTAACCAAAGAATGAAGCAGTAGAGATAGTGTGTAAGTTACAAAGCCTAAGATTTAAAAATGCCTAATAGCTTCCATTTTTGTGCTTTTGGGAGCCCTGAGCCACCACGTAAGAAACTCATATAGGAACTGAACAGAGAGATCATAAAGAGAGAGAGAAGCCCGAGATTACATGGAGAAAAGAGGCTCAGCCTTGCCAGTGTCCTAGGTGAGCCCAGCCTTCCAGTCACACCCACCAAGGCATGGAAGTGGAGTCATCTTGGATTCTCTAAGCCCGAGATGACTGCAGCCCCAGTACATGGAACAGAAGAACCATCCATTTGAGGCCAAATTATCCATAAAAAGCTAATAAAATGTTCCTGTTTAAGGCACAATGTTTTGGCAGTTTGTGAAGCAGCAAGAAATAACCAAAACCGAACATGTGTTATTCATACAATAATATGAAAAAACATTAGTTTTAAAGGCATTATAATGCACTTGGGCATGCACTTATGCATGCACCCGCACACACACACACACACACAACATACACAACCTATTTCCTGCTTGAATATCTAATTGATGCTGTCCAGTACATACTCTATTCTATCCAATGTGCACCTAATTTCACAGTTCAGATGCAATCTGTGTAGAGAAAAGATAAATTGCTGACACTGTAAATTATCTATTGAATGTCAATCTAAAAACCACATAGACTGATGTGGATATTTCTTTTCACATAAGGAAACTGAGACCCACCGAGAGCAAGTGACTATTCTAAGGTTACCAAAGTCACGTGAGTAGTTAATAGCTGAGTTAGCACTGGTTCCCAGGTCAATGCCCCTTCCTCTACACTGCACTGTTTCTTTCAAAAATGTACCACCGTATTTCAGACAATAGTGCAATTGAAAATACTTATCTACCAGAGGACAGATGCAGTCCCTGCTTAACTAAAAACGAGAAGAATCATAAATCTTACAGAATAGCCAGGTCTTCAGGGATTTCTAGGCTGAGAGATTTGGGCAGGCCAGAGAAGTTCAGATAGGTTGCAAAAATCTATGGATAAGCACTGAAAATATTATTGCTTGGAGTGGAGGCCACAGGACAATCTACTTGCTTATCCACCCAGCACTACTCATTTAAATTTATGAGCCAGCCATGCCCATGTGAACACAGCTGGAGGTGACATGAGGAAAGCCAAAAGCTGAGAGGGGCAGAAGAAGAGACTGGAAAGAGAGAAAAGGAAAAATAAGAAAAAAAAAAAAAACTGTATATATATATATATATATATATATATATATATATAAAATGAACTAATCCTTACTTCTTCCTGCCCTGTGAACCATGACACACCAAAGAAATACTTCTAAGGAAGGGGAGTCTGATTCACAGACAGGTAACCCATGAACCGTGACATACTAAGACAGCTCTTTCATTTTATAGCCTCTTCAAACTAACCTAGTAAAGCACTGCCGAGCTGGAAGGTACCAAATGCCAACTTTCCCTCTGCTTTTCTTCCCAGGGGCAATATCTAATGTTAATGTGTTAAATAAGCAGTATACCCTTTACAGGACACAACTAGAAAAAAAGGCCATTCCCATTTTCTTAGTTCTTCTATACCGAGAAATCTACTCATTTCATTATGTAGATCTGGGAAGGTCAAAAGGTGCACTGGTTGGTAAGAATTCTTTTCCTCTGTCCTCAAAATGAGATTGTCACCACAATCACTGATCTATACGGCCACCAAGAAGGGGCTAAGAAGGTCAGCAGGGTCAAAGGCAGAACATTCACAAAATGTTTAGACCTGATAAAGAGCTCTCTGGCTTCCGAAAGCCGTCAGAGATGAATACAAACCTTGACAGACACGTGCACGCTTCACTGATGCCAACGTACTGGCTCCATCATGGGGAGCTTTCCTTGCTGCAGTAACAGCTGGTGCCCATAACATAGAGCCCACACCGTTTCCAAAATCAGCTAGGAAAAATCGTACATTCTTTAGGATAGCGAAATTCAAGTTATTTGCCTTCATTTTCTCAGTACAATGAGTCTATTAAGTTTCCACACACTACCAAATAAAATCATGTAACACAAATGCCATGCCCTTATCAGACTGCTGAAGGGAAGATTCTAAGCCTCCTTTGGTGGAGTCCTGATAATCAGACGGCAGGTGCGACCTGTAGTTTTCCCACCTTTCCTGACCTTTCCCTGGGCTTAATTTGTGTGGGAGTTCCGGCCCAAGGTTCCTTAAAAACAGCACTTACACTGACCACGATTTGTCATGTCCTGTGTTTTTCAGACTTGTCAGAGCAAAGCTCTTCCTAATCTCGCCTGTTTGTGCATGGTTCCTATTAATAGGAGAGAAACTGCACCTAACCTAAGAGCTCCAGGTTTGGGGCACAATGAGGTGATTTATTATACAAAGACAATTAAACTCAGTGACATCTTCTAGCTTTCTCCCAGGAAAGAAAAGCAATTGCTTTAACAACATGTGCTGCCCCTCCCCCTTCTGAAAAGGACTCTGAGTTGTATCTTTCCAGGTTGTTTTTTTCGATACAGATCCTTGAGTTTCTTCCTCTTTTCCTTAAGAAACAAGGTGAGTTTTCTAAGAGCCTTCTGAATAACATCAGAAAAAAAAACAGAGACAGTTTGCCTGTGTCAAATCTTCTCTCACAGACATAAACTAGCATAGAAAAAATAGGCTTCTCTTCAAGAAAGGAGTCACTTCCCACAAACCAAAAGAATTCGAGGTTCAGAATCTGCTGCATGCATATACCTTAGTGAGAATACAAAATGTTTAAATTCACTTTATTTGTGAATACTGTAAGAGGCGTAATTAAGGCATTGTACAGCCAGAGTCTCACTTTCTACAGGGACAGTTGAAAGTAATCAAAGACTCTGCTCTCTATGCCATGTCTAGTTGACTCAGTTTCTCATTTAAGAAGAAGAAATGAAACAAGGTCCTACTATTATAGCACAGGGAACTATATTCAGTATCCTGTGGTAAACCATAACAGAAAGGAATATGAAAAAGAATATATATATATATATATATTTATAACTGAATCACTTTGCTGTACAACAGAAATTAACACAACATTGTAAACCAACTATCCTTCAATAAAATAAATTTGAAAGAATAAATAAAATAGAAGAAGACATGATCCATTCCCTTTATCCCAGAGCAAGAGTTTCATCATGAAATCACAGAATTTAGAGTTAGAAGAGCCACAGGAGCCTCTAAGCACAGATAAAACCTTGTAACCCTGTCCCCTAAATTCTCTTAATAAAAAAAAAAAAATTTTAATTGTTATTTTCATTATTTCTTTGAAAAATTATAAGCTCTTCTGAGGGACCCGCAATGACAACCCTAGAAGGGCAAAAATGCTCTTTATACATCGGACAAGTATCACAGAAATAGAATACAAACATCCTTGCAGTATACTTGAGTGCTGACCTGGAGGGCTGCATTTATGAGAAAGGGCAATGACATATGTACTAGATTTGTACAAATAAACCCATCATCAAAGGCTCCAGGGTGTGTGTATGTGCAAAACACTAAAGCATGACAAAAAAAGGCTTTAAAAGGAACATGTAATGCCTAATTCCAACCCTAAAAAGCACTGGATCTACATTTTCAGAGAAACAGAGAGGAAGAGCACTCCCCTGGTTTTTTAGAGCCATTCTCAACTGTGGGATTATGATACACCCTTGTATCTCACATCAGTTTTGAGGTGTGCCACAAGTAATATGTTCCAAAAATATTTTTTAAAAAGGAAAGTCTGTAAGTGATTTATTTGTTGAGCCAATTCATAATTATCCTCATTCACTTGCCTTCCAGTATGCTTTCTGGATGAGTCAAGGAAGACTCCACACAATTAGGTTAGTTGAGCTAAGTCTCACAGAATTACTAGGAGTTTACTCAGACAAAGAGAGAGGGGACTTTATAATTTACTCTCTAGGAAGTGAGAAGACATTGAAGTTGTTCTTTTCGTGGTAGCTTTTGACTTTTTTTTAAAGTAGGGGAGCAGCATAACCAGATTTGTTTTTCAGAAAGCTAATCTCAATGATAATATGGAGGGTGTCTGGGAGAGGAAAGGAACTGGCAGCAGGAATTCCAGTTAGGAGGTTATTGTTAAGAGTCAAGGCAAGAGATGGTGACATGGAAAGGACCTAAGTGTCCATCGACAGATGAATGGATAAAGAAGATGTGGTATATATATACACAATGGAATAATACTCAGCCATAAAAAAGAAGGAAATAATGCCATTTGCAGCAACATAGATGGACCTAGAGATGATCATACTAAGGGAAGTAAGTCAGAGAGAGAAAGACAAATATCATACCATATCACTTATATGTGGAATCTAAAATATGACACAAATGAACTTATCCATGAAATAGACTCACAGACACAGAGAACAGACTTGTGTTTGCCAAGGGGGAGGGCATTGGGGGAGGGATGGATTGGGAGGTGGGAGTAGCAGATGCAAATTATTACATAGAGAATGGATAAACAACAAAGTCCTACTGTATAGCACAAGGAACTATATTCAATATCCTGTGATAAACCATAATGGAAAAGAATATGAAAAAGAATGTATATATATATGTGTGTATAACTGAATCACTTTGCTGCACAGCAGAAATTAACACCATATTATAAATCAACTGTACTTGAATAAAATAAATTTTTTAAAAAAGAGAGAGAGATGGTGAGACCCCAAACTAAGCAGTACCTGAAGGAATGAAAAGGCTGAAACAGAACCAAGTGATATTTAAGGGACAGGATAATCAATAAGACTTGATGACTGATTGGATTCAGGAGCTGATGGAGAGATAAATTAGTCAAAAATGACTGCACGTTTTCTAGCTTGGGTGATTTAATAGGCATTGATATTACTAGCCAAAGAAAGAATGCAGAAAGAAGAAGAGGTTTCACGGAGAGAAGATAGTTTTGTTTTGGACATTTTAGGTTTGAGATGTCAATGGTCATTCGAGCAGAGCTGTTCTGGAGAGACAGATGCAATCAGATTTCACAAAAGAGGTCTGGGTTACCAATATAGATGGAGAGTCATTGACATACAGGTTGCATCTAAAAGTGTAGGACTGGATGAGATCACCCAAAAAAAGGTGAAAACATAAAGGAATCTCAGCCAGAACTCCAAAGATCACCAAGCCTTGGGGGGGGAGGGGGCTAGAGGGGCGGAGAAAGCCGAGGAAAAGACGGCACTAGGCACAAAGAAACAAAAAGAGATACCGTGCTTTGAAAAGAGTTTTAAAAGGGAAACTGTCAACAATATAGAATACCAAAGAAAATTAGAATGAGCATGGGGAGGAAAAGCCACTGGATTTAGCAAACAAAGAGTTAGGAAAGGAAATTAGAGTAGTTTCAATAGCGTGATGGAAGCAGAAGCCAGGAATCCATTAGGCCAGAAGGCATAAAGGATATCCTCTGAAGATCAGGAAAGGGGATTTGAAAGATAAGATCTGAAAAAGAATATATATGTGTGTGTGTGTGTGTATACATATATATATACAGACATATATATATATAAAACTGATTCACTTTGCTGTACACCTGAAACTAACACAATATTGTAAACCAACTATACTTCAATTTTTTAAAAATGGTAAGACACTACCCACCTGCCGTAGAAATAATTGTTCCTTCCGCCATAAGTCTCAGGGATGGTTACAAACATGTTAGTGGCGGGGAGGAGTGCAGGAGAGGAAAGAACCTTATCTTTTCACTACAATCCTCTGTGCCAGTTATTAAGCCACAGATATTAAGTTATAGTCTCTCACACTCACCTTCTATGTTCTACTTTGTGATGATGCCTCGCAATGCCGCGCTGCTGGGACTGCAAACCGCAGGTCCCCCGGATTCGTTTGCCGCCGGTTCCCTGCTAGAAGCTGAGACTAGGGGGCGCTTGAGGGAGGCTGGGAGGAAGCAGGGCGGGGAGAAGGCAATACTCCTTCCGGTTTGCTTTCTGGTTCAAACCGTACCCAAAATGACCTTTCACCGAGACTGAGCGAGGCATTGGCTCCAGCCTTATTGTGCTCAGAAGACACCAGCAGCCGCTGTTCCGCGCCCCCTCCTCCAGAATCCCGGTGCCTGCGCTATATGGACCCTGCTCCGAGATGCCAGGTTCGGAGAACCCAAATCTTTTCCTTCTGTTCTCTGTGCGCTAAGAGTGGGTAACTACTTCCCGAGATAGGGAGTAATAGGGAAGGAACACGTTCGGAGGGGAAAACTTCAGCGTTCTGTTTGGGACACGATAGTTTGATACCTTTGAGATTAATATTGTGCTAACAATGCTCTGATGCTCCAGTTGCTTTTGAGTTCTCATTTATTCAATTGACCTCAGAACACGTAGATAGATATTAATAGAATATATATATATATATATGGCTAGCTCGTCATGAATAAGAAACTACCCACTGTGCTGTAAGTTTTGTTTTCTCTTTAGAGACAGCACTGGACTGAACAACTGAACAAGCAGATTTGTGCTGGTACTTGTACTGTTTCCGATTGGTTATCTGTTTCTGATTGGTTATCTGACCTTGAACAAGTCCATTCTTCCTTCTCTCAGAGTTAGTTTTCATATTTTGAAAACGAGGACGTTCATTGTCCTTCAGTGGTCGCCCTGAAAAATCATTATTGCTGATCGTGGAGGGAGGCAGAGAAATAGGGGTGAGGACTGGAATTGGTAGTAGAGAGGTAGGGATGGGGGAAACTTGTATGACTACTTCTGAGAGTGCAAGTTGGTATCTTGTAGAAAGGGGCACGCTGCTGCAATGTTAAGTCACTTTTTGCTTGAGAAGTAAGACAGTGCAGTGGTTAGGAACACCGAGATGTCAAACAGACTTGTTATATTTTTTTCAGAGCGACTTTTCCATCCTGTGTCTACCACCTCTTGGTTCTGGGGCAATAGGTTGATCATTTAAGCTTACTCATTCTCATCTTCATCATCATGAAAATCAGTATACACCTCCTTCGTAAAATGGAGGCCTGGGGTTGCTGGATATGAAACAGTCAGAAGAACTGCGTGCCGCATTAGGAGATTTATCTGTTTATTGACACTACCTTAAAAAGCTACACCTCCATGGCCCCATGTGCAAAGATACGTTTCAGCCCCTCGTCTGAACAGGGGCCCACAGACAGATACTATTATTTTTAGGTTATTTGATATTCTTCCGGTACTGAGGAATGTGTCAGAACCTTTCTTACCCATTTCATTTGGAAAGAACAAAATGTTTCTGGATTTTATCAAATTATGTATAGTAAAAGCAAAAATCCTGGTGAATACTGAGTTAATATATTTGCTTTCCTCACAGCTGTATTAAGAGGAAAGCACTTTAAGGATTTTTTTTTTTTTAATTGCTAGGATATACTGCACAGATGTCAAGGGGGGGAAAAAAAGGACAGTACAGCAGGATCTATACTGAATATAAGAAACTATATTCACAGACGCGTGAGTGATGGTTTTTTCCATTACAGGATTCGTTTGCGTTGAATGCTGTGGCACACAGACCAATTTTCCCCCTGAAGATACTGCGTTTTTTAGCATTTGTAGCCAGTGAAAGTAGATGGAAAAAATTAAGAGCAAGACCATCTTTCTGACATAAAGGACACAATTGTTTAAACTCCCCATGCTTACTTTCTAAATATTATTGTGCTGTGCTAGCTTATCTCTTGGCCTTAAAATAGAATTTTGCAAGCACCATTTACATCCTCATGTCAGTCCTTCACTACAAAACAAATGAAAATTAAACATACAAACCTTGGGTTCAAAAACTTCAGGATAGATTTCCAAGACCCAGAGTAGGATGATGGTTCATACATAGGTTCTCCACCCATCCCACACCTACATACCCACTGTCACAGGCAAATTTCTCCCTATCATTGAAATATTTAAATAATACAGCTGATTCTAGGTCCTGAAGGTGCCAGGATATAAAGTAGGCTTCTTTAGAAATTGCATTAGCTTTTTCAGATCACACAGATTATTATTTACGTGTCTGATTCATCAAAGATAATATGATATATAAGGAAAGGAGTAGGAGGAAAAAGGTGGTAGAGAAAGTATTTGAACCAATTTTCAAATATATTTCCTTTGAATGACTAATGCGATGTTCCAAGGTTGAATTTTGCCATTTCTTAAATGCTTTGCTCTAACAACATATTTACAACCTATACTCAGAATGAAAAGTTGACTATGTGGAGGATATGAGACAGCAACAAATCTTTATTTCAAAACTTTTACGCAGGCTTTTAAGAACCAGCCTTAAAGTTAAATGCTAGCTCTTGCATATTCTAGGTGGAATAATAAGTAGGTTTTCATGTTCTTTGCTAAAAAAGAAAAAAATCTGTGATTTTAATCATCAACGAGAAATCCTGTGGTGGGATATTTAACTGTAACAGTTTGGGCACAGGCTTTTTGCTTTTCCAGTGTCTATACTTGTCGACTGAATAATGTTTCTTTGTTTTTTAAAGAAAACATAATCATAGTAAACAATATGTTTTTGTTTTCTTGGATGAAAGACACTAATACCTATCCTCTTTTTTACAAGCATTTATAGTTGTCAAAATGCTCTCACTTATATTTCACATATAGATGAGCCTCCTAATACTCCCTGTGTGATAGGTAATAGAGGATTCTTCCCCATTTATGCATGACCTGAGCCTCAGAGAGACTGTGAATGACTTGCCCAAGGTCATGTGATATTTCTATTTACTGTTATTGGATTACAAGCAAAATAAACTCAAATTGACTTAAGGAATAAACAAGTTGTTCATTGGCTCATGTAACTCAAAGTCTGAGGGAGTAGAGGATGAAGAAAGAAGGGGGTGAGTTGCCTTCGCCTATGGCCAGATCCAGAGGCTGAATGACGTCATCATGTCTCATTCGCCCATCTCGGTCACTCAGCTCTGCTAGTCTCTGCAATGGCTTTGTTCTTAGACAGGCTTGATCCTGGTTGTAGAGAGGTGACAGCCAGCAGTTTCAGTCTTACATCCCATCCTCTCAACAGACAGAGGGTTTTGTATTTCCCAGTTGAGTCTCATCAGCCTGGCATTAGCCAGAGATAAGGAATATGGCGATTGGCCAAACCTATGTACCATACCTTCCCTTGCAACTGCAGGGGAGGATCAAGGAGGATTGTTAGCCCTACCTCAAGCCTCATGGATTAATAACAGGAAAGAAATAATTCTCTATAAGGAAAATCAGTCTGAAATTACCAGAAGAAGAGGGAATAAATTTTGGGCAGGCAACAGAGTTACACATAGCTATTAAGTAGGACAGCAAGGATCCAAAGTGAGGTCTAGTGAAATTCAAAGTGTTCCCTCTTTCCACTCTATTATGCTACCTCCATATATCATATGGCAAATATTATATTTATAAAATGATCATAAGCTCTGTTAGTGCTACAGTAGGAAATCACTACACTGGATATAAATAGTGATAATGGAAATTACCAGCATGTGTCAAAAATTAACATATCAAAAATTAACATTAAAGATTCGATGATTCCATGTTTCAGAGAGATCACCAAGACAAAGGCCGAGATAGCTCTTATTAGCAACAGCTTTCACTGGTACCTCCCCAGCTACATCCACCCCTCACCTCATTCTAATTCTACATCAGTATCCAGATCCTGTCACCAAGTAATTTGAAGTTTAGTGGGGGTTAGAAGATAAGATTGGGAATTAGGTGACCTTACAAATAACTACAATATAAGGTACATTATAAGTTTATATGAGTTCCCAAATGCTATGGAAATTAACAGAAGAGAGAAAATCCCCCTGGTGGGAAGGGGCAGGACAGACTTTATGGAGGAGGTGCTGGCACTGGAAATAGGTCTTTAAAAAGGGGGTAAGATTTTGACACAGATCAGGGTAGAGATGGAGTTAATATCATGAGCAGAGGAATGGAGATTAGGAAGCACATAGCATGATCAGGAAACACTTCCTAGTTGAATTGGCAAAAGTATGTGGTACTGGGTTGGCCAAAAAGTTCGTTTGGGTTTTTCTGTAACATCTTATGGAAAAACCTGAGCGAACTTTTTGGCCAACCCAATATGTATATGGTATAATTGAAAACAAGCCTGGAAATGTTTCAACCTTACTTGTGAATTCCTTTCAGTGCTAGGCCACTGAGTCTATGTATTAGTTGTGCAGGCGTTAGGGAACCATTGAGAATTTTTGAGAGGGGGAATAAGATAATTATATTTTGACTTTAGAAAGATGGATCGGGAAATAACTACAGAATGGAATTTCCTGACTTTCATTCCAAATTAGACTGAAATGCCTAATTTCACGTTTAATTTGGCAGGATGCTGTCCAAAACAAAAGATTCCTGAACTCCCAGCCTCCTGACACAGGTTCAAGTCCCTTTCTCCCTTGGATCCTTCTGTTTCTAAATCTCAGCAACTTCTTGAATAACCTCCTGCTGATTTTCTACCATATTTCCTAAAGTGGTCAGATCTTTCCAGTTCGCCGTAAGGTCACTATCCAAGACCTGATATAGAAAATGCCCACCTCTAGTATATTGCAAAATCTGTATTTAAATCCTAAGCAACCATTAAGGCCCAGATAATGACTCAGCTCCTTTATGAAGCATTCCCACATCAGTTCAATCTACAGGCACACTTCCTTCCTTTTAAATCCGGAAACATTTATTAGCAGCAGCACTCTTTTGGAAATTACCATATACTGCATATATAATTTGTTTGTTCCCAGTTGTAAATTCCTTGAGACTAGAGATATCAAACAACCAACTTCTGTTAATTGAGCACCTATCATGTACAAGATGCCATTAGATACTGTGGGGACTATCAGAAACAAAATAAGACAAACGAGATAACCCAAGCTTCCTTCCCTGAAAGAGGCTTTATTTTATTGAGACTATATACTACTTTAGTGTGTGTTGTTAATTTTGATTGACTGAAAAATCAATGTCGACTGCCGTGAGCTCCCTAAACTTTCTGCCACTTCACTTCAAAGTTTCTCTGTCACTATATCTACTCTCTCACCCTTCTCTCCAGTCTCAGAGGAAAGAGAGTCTTCTTCCTTTAAAATGTAACAGTAGCACCTGTGATCTTGGCCGCATCTCTTTCAATGCGCTCCAGGCTCTTGGCCTCTAAATTATTCCTTAATATTTCAAGCCTTTTTCAAACATTTTCAGTTGCCTCCTTTCATCTCTCTCACCAGCCCTCCACTTCTCTTAGCCCACACCCAAATCCAACCTCCCACAGGTCCCCGCTAGTCTGAAAAGACCTTTGCTTGAACTTGCTACTTCTACCCATCATTCTACTTTATAAGGATTTTTTAAATTGAAGTTTAGTTGATTTACAATATTATATTAGTTTCAGGGGTACAGTATAGTGATTCAGTATTTTTATAAATTATACTCCATTTAAAGTTATGACAAAATAATGGCTATAATTCCTTGTGCTGTACAATACATCCTTTTTGCTTATCTATTTTATACATAGTAGTTTGTATCTCTTAATTCCATACCACTATCTTGCCGCTTCCCCCTTCCTTCTCCCCACTGGTAACCACTACTTTTCTGTATCTGTGAGTTGGTTTCTATTTTGCCATATATACTCATTTGTTTTATTTTTTAGATTCCACATATGAGCAATAACATACACTATTTGTCTTTCTCAGTCTGACTTATTTCACTAAGCATAATACTCTCTAGGTCCATCCACATTCTTGCAAATGGCAAAATTTCATTCTTTTTTATGGCTGAGTAATATTCTATTGTGTGTGTGTGTGTGTGTGTGTGTGTGTGTGTGTGTGTGTGTGTGTGTATACCACATCTTCTTTATCCATTCGTCTGTTGATGGACACTTGGGTTGCTTCTGTATCTTGGCTGTTGTAAATACAGCTGCTGTGAACACTGGGGTGCATGTATCTTTTCGAATTAGTGTTTTCAGTTTTTCTGGATATATACCCAGGAGTGGAATTGCTCTATCATATGGTAGTTCTATTTTTAATATTTTGTGGAACCTCCATTCTGTTTTCCACAGTGGCTGTACCAATTTATATTCCCACCAACAATGCACAAGGGTCCCCTTCTCTCCACATCCTCTCCAACATTTGTTATTTGTGTTCCTTCTGATGATAGCCATTCTGACAGGTGTAAGGTGATATCTCATAATTGTTTTTTTTTTTTTTTTTTTTTTTTTTTTTTTTTTTTAATTTATTTATTTATTTATTTTTGGCTGTGTTGGGTCTTCGTTTCTGTGCGAGGGCTTTCTGCAGTTGTGGCAAGTGGGGTCCACTCTTCATCGCGGTGCGCGGGCCTCTCACCGTCGCGGCCTCTCTTGTTGCGGAGCACAGGCTCCAGACGCGCAGGCTCAGCAATTGTGGCTCACGGGCCCAGTTGCTCCGCGGCATGTGGGATCCTCCCAGACCAGGGCTCGAACCCGTGTCCCCTGCACCGGCAGGCAGATTCTCAACCACTGCGCCACCAGGGAAGCCCTCATAATTGTTTTGATATGCATTTCTCTTAATAATTAGCAATGTTGAGCATCTTTTTATGTGCCAGTTAGCCATCTGTATGTCTTCTTTGGAAAAATGTCTAGTCAGGTCTTCTGCCCACTTTTAAACCCATCATTCTACTTTATCCTTCCACTGACTAATACATTCTCAGAAGTGTGGTTTCTACTCACTGCCTACAGCTTCATTGTTCTCTATGAAAGTTACACTTTCAAAACGTTTCCTACTCCCAAATCTATACACCTTTTTCTCAGACTTCATTCCTCCTCACAATCTTTTCCACACGTAACAATGTTGACCAGACTCTTCGGTGAAACCTTCTCTTTCATGGACTTCCATGACACCTTTCCTGCTTCTCTGAACATTCCTTTTTCTCTTGGCTGGCTCCTCCCTCCCCCATCATATCCTAATGAGGAGCATTCCCTAAGACTCAGCCCTCAGCCTCTTATTTCTGTGTTTATTCTCTCTTCTTCTGAGAATGCCTGTTTTCAATGCTTTAACTATCTGTATTTTATAGTCCAAAGGAATTTTAAAGGTAAATTCGATCATTTTATTTTCCCCAGTTAAAACCTTTCAATAACTTCCTATTCTAAGGAGAATAAAATGTCAAGTTCTTTACATGGCTTTCAAGGTTCTGCATGATCCAGCTTCTGCCTTCCTCTTCAGCTTCATACTGTGCCACTGTGTCCCTTGCTCAGTAGCTGCAAGTCACACTGAGCTTCTTTCTATTCCCACAGCACACCAAGCTCTACCCCACATCCAAGGCTGCTGGTTCCCTCTTCCTAGATTGCTCTTTTTTCCACTCTGCCTGGCTGGTCCTGTCTCATTGACCAGCTCTCAGGTTAAATAGCACTTCTTCAGAGGCTTTCATTGACCACCTAATCTAAAGCAGGCCACCCTTCATAGCACTTGTTGGGGAGGAAGAAATTTTCCTCTACCCTTCTAAGTTCTTCTGGCTGGTCTAAGAATTAAATTGACGTGAGACCGATTAACAGGAGAAAATCACACAAAAGTTTAATAACATGTATACATGAGAGAGACCTAAGAAAACTGAATAATTAGCCAAAATGGCTAGAACCCTCACCTTAAAGGCAATCTTCAGCTAAACACAGAAGAGGATGTTGGGGGTAGTGGTTTGGGACCTCAAAGGTGGGGGGGGAGGCAAATGACATGGAGATGGAAAAGCAAATGTTTGGTAAACAAATGTTTGCTGAGCCAAGCAGAGACAATGGGACACAGAGAGGAATTTTAACACTTTGCTAGATTCCTCCCCTGTTTACAAACCTAGTTCATACTATAGTTATCTATGGCGATAGCTCCCTTTCTAGAACAGGTCCTCTATCTGCATTCTTTAGGCAGTTGGGGGAAGGTCAAAGTTTCCTGAGTCTTTGGGCCTTGACTATTTTCAGCTCAAAATAATCCACATGCCAAAGAGACATTTTGGGTGACAAATTTTGATCCCCTACACACTTATCATGATTTGTAATTATATGCAAACATTTTCCCTGTTGATTGTCTGTCTCTCCCTATTGAGTATAAGATAAGCATCTTTTTTTTATATATATATACATTTATTTATTTATTTATTTTTGGCAGCGTTGGGTCTTCGTTGCTGAGCGCGGGCTTTCTCTAGTTGCGGAGAGCGGGGACTACTCTTCGTTGCAGTGTGCGGGCTTCTCATTGCTGTGGCTTCTCTTGTTGCGGAGCCTGGGCTCTAGGCACGCAGGCTTCAGTAGTTGTGGCACACAGGCTCAGTAGTTGTGGTGCACGGGCTTAGTTGCTCCATGGCATGTGGGATCTTCCCGGACCAGGGCTCGAACCTGTGTCCCCTGCATTGGCAGGTGGATTCTTAACCACTGTGCCACCAGGGAAGCCCCAAGATAAGCATCTTGAGGGTTGGTGTGACATCTGTCTTTTTCCTACTCTAGCCCCAGTGTCTAGCATAGTCCCTGGCACAGAGTAGGTGCCTATGAATGTTTGATGAACCAATAATGGGAATGGTTCTCAAATTTCAACTCCTACCCTGATTTCTTCCAGAGTTCCCATCTCATATCTCCAGTTCCCTATTGGTCATATACCTATGGATGTCCCTTCTCTAATTTGTTATTTACCCAAAATTATCTTACCTCAAAAAACTGCCTCGCTCTCCTCAGGATGACCTTATAGGTCAGTGTTATAGTAACCTCATCCAGGCTTGAAATCTAGAAGTCACCTTTAACTCTTTCTTCTCCACTGGCCCTTTAATCCTTCAGCTGCGATATCGCTTGAAGATATCTTCTTCATATTCCATAGTCTAGTTCACTAAGTGAGCTCGAGTTTCTTTGATCCTGTACCCTACCTAGCTTATTAATACATGAGCACTCAGCTTCAATATATGTCTTTGTCTTTATATATTACGTACATGTAATCCAATAATAATATACTGCTACTCCCCATTCTACTGCCTATTCTATTCCCTCTCCTTCAGCAATCCAAATATGCTTTATAGTTCCTGAAACATATCAAGAAAGTTATACTGTATAGCACAGGGAACTATACTCAATATCTTGTAATAGCCCTATAATGGAAAAGAATATATATACACACATATATATTTATATATATACACATATATATGTGTATAACAGAACCACTTTGCTGTACACTTGAAGCTAACACAACATTGTAAATTAACTATACTTCAATTAAAAAAAAAAGTTATACCTCTGCACCTTTGCAAGTGTTCTCTCTCCCTGAAAATTCCCATTTCATCTGCCATTGCCACAGGATTCTGTTGAAATTGTGCCACCACCACCACCACCATGCTGACAAAATCAGGAAGTATTAGCCATTCCTTTATCTTTCTTCCTGAAGTACTTTGTCTAGACATCTAATAGCAGGTAGAACGCTGAATTATAGATATCTCTGTATGTTTATTTCCCCCTCTGGACCACAGGTCTCCAAGCACAACTAGCTAGTAAAAATGTTTAAGCACCTACCCACCCCCACATATACATACATATGTATATTATTATATTACTGTGTATATTACATTACTGTCCATATTATTGTATATGTTACATATTACTATATTATATATATTATGCCATATATATTACTGCAATAATGTGTACATTATAAAATATGACAACCAAAATTGAAAAAGGATGAGCTAAAACAAAAAAAATGATTAAAAGTCCTAACATGTTTTTTACCCCTCCCAATGTATTATTTTGAACACACCCCTGAGGTGTATGCACGCCTCCTTTTTGGAGGTCTATAGTCTACAATACTGTTGTAGGCTCCAACCTATGGTAATCTCTCCCACTGGTCAACCCCTATAGCACTCATTTGGCACTTTTAGTACTTCTTGTACAACTATCTAGTTTGAAATTAACCAGAAAACCTTTCATGATTGATTATTTTCATGCAATAATATTTACTGAGTTTTCACAATTTACCAGAAACTTTTCTGGGCTCTGGGGTTACAGTACTGAATAAGAAAGACAAGGTCCCTGTTCTTATAAAGCTTACATGCTGGGGTCAGGAGAGAGAGAAATAAACAAGATAATTTTATCATATAAGTGTAAGCAGCTGGAAGATCTGCAGTCTATTATATATAGTGAGAAAGAGGCTTTAGAATTAGGCAAACCTGGATTCAAATCCAGGGTTGACCACATACAAGATCTGTGATTTAGGCAAAGAAGTCCATCATTCTGAGTTTGTTTCCTCATCTGTAAAATAAGGTTAGTAATTCTCTGCAAAGGGTGCTTGTGAGAATGAATAATATATAAAGTTTCTAGCATAAATGCCTGACCAGTGATATTATTAAATTATATTTTGGAAAATCTTCGTAGCTAAAACAGCATCTGTGTTACAATATGGTTCTATCTAAAGTCATTTACAGTAATTCTAGAAATAGGATATGGGAATTCTTTTCTCAGTTCACCTTAATTGGATAGATTTGAGGGCAGATTTGAATGTGAGAGGAATATACTGTGGAAAATATTAAGGAAAGGGTGTTCAGAGCTAATTATCTGCTTAAGATCAGAAAAATAATTGCTGTTGACAGTTTACTTATCTGACAACTTTCCCAGAAGGTGAAGAATTGGCAGTTCATCTTTACTGAATATTCGGTGCCCTTGAGGCAGCCTTGAGTTCCACAGATTAGAATGGAGTGTATAGAAGCAAACATAGAAGAAGAACAACAAAAGGAACCCCAAACTATCTTTCATGTTCAATCCCCTACCTTCCTGTATAAAATGGTCTCAGCCTACAGAGTTAAGACATTCACCATTTGCTTCCTGTGAATTTTCCATTTGAAAGGTGTACATGGATATAGCAAAACCTAACAGCCTCTTTTCCCAAACTGTGAAGTGGAAAACCACAGAGAGAGAGATAAAACTTAACTAAATACCAATAGCAAGGACATTAAAAGGCTACAATACCCAAGTTCAGTTAAGCAAGAAGTGGTGACTGATACAGAGAGTTTATAAGTTCCAACATGACTTCTGAGAATATATTAGTGCTTGATGAATAGTACTCACAATTGTGAATGTGCACATTTAGGTGACAAAAAAAAAACACTGAAAAGGCATATGTTGCTATTTGCTTAAAATCTTGCTCATAGGCAATGTTTCCTTTGATTACAATTACGTGATTTTTATTAAAACATTTTATTTTCTAATAGCAATTGAATCAGAACTGACAGGTCCATCTTATTACCTTGGCAATTAATGTCTTTTGGATGTTTCATAAAATATCCAGACCAGAAATCCACTGGGTTTTTTTCCCCTCTCATTCCACTTTTTAACTGTTTTTCAAAAAACCTGAAACTCAAAAAATAAAATAAAAATAGCAACTACAGTGGTGAACTAGCCCGGATTTCTCTGAGTCCTATCTGTCTTTGCCTGATGATTTGTATATTTTAAATTCTGGCTTCTTTTCACTCTCTGTAAGGAAATATTTGATAAAAATTCACACCTGCCAAAGAACTCTTTAAAGTTTTAATATTCATAAGGCTTAACCTTTATGGCTAACGTCTTGTCACCTAGGTAATTGTGCATTAAACTTCATAAATATTAGACCAGTCCTTTGAAGTTCAGTCTCTCTAGGTCTATCATGAGCGATCAACACCAGAAAACAGAAATGAGTAACTAAAAACTGCCCTTTCATACTCCAAGAATGATGACTTATCTGGTAACTCATACGATGTTAGAAGAAAATTACCAATACAGTCAACAATTCATTCCCATTGATAGGGTAACCGGGTTCACCCAAAACATAAAACAACAAATGGAAGGTCAACTTTTATTTTTATTCATGAATGCAAGAGAATCACCTGAAGTTCAAACATAGCTGGGAAGACTTTAGTTATGGTACCTAGTTGAAAGAGGGTGCAACACACACACAGACATTTCATTTGAAGTCTCTGTTGATGGATTTTGACCACGTCTCAACAGCATACTTTAAATGAACCATGGTTTTATGTGATAGGAGATGATAATATAGAAAAGTCATTAGCCAGGAATTAAAGGAGAGAAAATAAACTATTAGCAATTTTAATTCCAGTCTCACCACAGAAGTGAGTTTTGACTCTCTGCACGTACTAGTGTTAACCTTTATTAGTCATTTGAATATGTCATTAAGTATTTCTACTTAAATTAAATATTTGGTATGCATTAATTAAATTTATTAACATGGTGCTTTCCCACTTTTCCTTTCCACTGCCCTACTCCAGCCTAGCACTTTGACTTGCCTGGATAATCACAATAGCCTCTTAACAGATCACCAGGCCTCTAGTTACTCACAGGTCCAATCCAGAGTTATTATCACCATCAGAGTTGTAATAATAGCAGCTGCTATCCTTGAATGAGTACATATGATGTGCTGGTTATATTGTGCGGAGTTTTAATTTAATCCTCACAGCTCTCTAAGGTCAGTACTATTCTTATCCCCTTTTTACAGATGCAGACACTGAGATGAGGTTAAGTAATTTGTTCAAGGTCAAATAACTAGAAAACAATAGACCTTGAACAAGTTTTGCCTGTTCTACCTTTAAAACATAGCCTGAAAAAAAACAAAAAAAACATAGCCTGAGTCCTCCAATTCTATCTATACCCCATACAAATTCTCCACATTGGCCAGAGCCACCTTTTTTAAAATATAAATCATATGATATCAAACCCTGCTTGAAACTTCCTCTAATGGCTTCCCATTATAATTAGAATAAAAAACAAAATCCTTACCGAGGTCTACAAAGACGAATGTAATCAGACCCCTGCCTCCTTCTAGAGCCTGCTTTCATGAAGGTGTCCCCTTTATTTACTTCAGTCCAGCCACGCAGGCCTTCTGTTTCTGGAACACATCATGCTCATTCCCACAAGGGCCTTTAAATCTGCTCTTTGCTTTGACTGGAAGACTTTGCCTCAGATATTCCCGTGGAACATCCCATCATTTAATTCAGGTCTCAACTCAAATTTCACCTCATCAGTGAGGCCTTCTCTAACCACCAATTCTAAAGTCGTTTCCCTGGTCCCACCAGTCATTGCCCTATTTTATTTTCTTCATCACACTTATCACTCTCTAAAATTATCTGGAAAATGTCTTTTTGCGTGTTATTCTCATTTGTCTCTCCTGTCCATAGCTAAAAAGTAAGTACCATGAGAGCAGAGGTCTCGCCAATATACGTCACTACTATGGCCCCAATTATTAGAATAGTCCCTGGTAAGTAGGAGCTTGATAAATATTCATTGATTGCATCCAGTTTTCTGACTTCAGAGCACCAGCTCTTAACCATATGCTAAACCACTTCCTAAAGGATAGATTTCTTCACCTTACTTCTTTCTTCAAAAATCATCAGTATTGCCATTGTCTACAAAATTAAGTTCAAGCTGCTCAGTTTTGCTTTCGAGGACCTTCACATCTAGCATGTCTTTCTGTCTGACCTCCTCCTGCAGCCTACCTTATGTGTTATGACTGAAATACAACAGGGGAATCTGAATACACCCTACACTTCTCCTACACCCTGCACTCCCACCATTTCTACCTATAAAATATTAGATACATCCTTCAGAGCCAAGCTCAAATCACACCTCTTACATAAAACTTTCCTAAACCCCCTGCAATAATATTGTGATTTATAAGAAATATGTATGTAATCATTCAAGTGATCAAAATATATTTCTCATATGTATTTGGTCTTTGTCCAAGGCTCCTGGCTCACAGCTCCCCAAACCCATGGAATTTCCTGAGTAGTAAGAGCAATGGGAGCATCTTTTGTCATAATATTTGCTCTCTTGACCTCAGTTCCAGAAATACCTTCAGAGCCATTACAGTGAAATAACAAGCCCCCTTTACACTACAACTGAGTTTATGTTAATGAGGTGACTTTTGGAAAGCACCTGAAGATGGGGGCTGGTTGCCAGGAGAATCAACCAGGAATAGAAGGTTGGAAATTTTAGTCCCACCCCTGGAATTCCTGGGAGGGAAGAGGGGCTGGAGGTTGAATCAATCACCAATGGCCAATGAGTTAATCAATCATGACTATGTAATGAAGCCTCCATAAACACCCAAATGGAGGGAGTTCAGAGAGCTTCTGGGTTGGTGAACCTGTGGAGGTGCTGGGAAAGTCGGGCACTCGGAGAGGGCATGGAAGCTCTGCACCCTTTCCCCACACCTAGCCCTATGCACCTCTTCCCTCTGGCTGTTCCTGAGTCATATCCTTTTACAATAAACTGGTAATAATCTAGTAGGTAAAATGTTTCTCTGAGTTTTGTGAGCTACTCTAGCAAATTAATTGAATCCAAGGAGAGACTTGTTGGCAATCTATACTCGACTGTCAGAAGCACAGGTGAAAACCTGGGCTTGTGATTGGTGCCTGGTGGGGGGTTGGGGGTTAGGGGGTTACAGTCTTGTCGGACTAATCCCTTAACCTGTGGGATCTGTTGCTATCTCTGGGTAGATAGTGTGAGAATTGAGCTGAATTGAGGGGCACCTGCCTTGTGTCAGAGAATTGCTTGTTGGTGTGTGGAACCGCCCCCCATACACACACTGGAATTGAGTACAGAACCCTTACCCCCTCACTCAAAATGTTTCCCTTCACAATTTCCCCCATGGTACTTTGTTGATCTTAAAACACTCAGCACAGTGTACCTCATAATAAAGTTATCTGCAGCTATGTCTGCCTCCAGAAGGTTACCTCTTATTTTCCATCACATTTTTGATACAGGTTCTAGCACATAATGTGTACTCAAATGGTGAACTGAATTAAATATTTGCGGTTCTCCCATCCCTGTCAGTACCTATATATACTATTTACATTATATTATTATTTTTGCCTGTTGCTTTTTAATTTCTTCCATTTATTTGACTAAGGTATGTCATTTTCCCCCAGCTAGACTTTAAGGTAGGGAAGGCTTCTGCTTCTTTCTTTAAAGATTTCTTATTCCTTTCTCTTTCTCTTATCAACACTACTCGCCTCCCCTTTACACCTAGCACTTTGCTGAATATATAGCAAGTATACAATGTTTATACAAACAGTGAGTGAAGACTAAACAAATAAGTGAATAAAAAGACTTCAACTAGGTTTAGTCTGAGAAGTTGAAAAAATAGAATGAGAGCCGTCAACTAGTTTTTCCCTTTCTCTATTTTGAGTGGAACAGTGGCCAATTGGAGAGGAGGGCATATGGTGGTAGCCCTGGGCTGCTGGCCAGAGGCAGGAACAGGAAATTGGAATCCCTTGGGTGATAATTTCTGACAGATCTGCACAGAGATTTAAGAGCAAAGAAAGGACCAAGCAGACAAAGCAGGGTCATGATATTACTTGCCTTCTTTTCCCTGCATACCTCCCCGTCCCCCATCACAGAGATATGCACAGCTCTGGTATGAGTAAATGCACTATTTGATTTTTCCTTAGCATTGTTCTTTCAAGTTACTACGGAAGGCTTAAAAATGGCTACTTTCAAGGATAACCATTTGTTCGGCAAATAACAGAAAACTATTGTGTTTATGAACTTTATTCATATCCTCAGAAGGAAAGATGACTAACAAAATATTAGTGGACTGATAAATATTTACTGATTAATTAAGAGGTTGCAGTGGCCACAATTCTTTGGTTTTTAAACATAAAATTGAGTTTGGAAAGGCATCTTCTCTTTTTTGCCCAAGATGGCTTATGACATAGTCTAGATGAGTCAGACCAAACAAATGTCTCCTGTGTTTTTCCAGAATAAACATTTCCCAGAGGCAGAACTCTGCCTTCAGCCTTGCCTATTAAAGCACAGAGCTGCTTGAGCTTTTCTTATAAACAGAAGGAAGAGGAAGAGATGGAGGAGGAGGGGGAGAAACACAAGGCAAAGTTTCTAAATGAATAAACTAAACCTCGAGCCTCTTGAGGAAAACCAGCAGGTTTGATTGATTGTTTTTGTGTTTGGTGAGTTGTATGTTTGTTTCAGAAAGACCTCTCCAGCCACAGACAAAAGCAAACAAACAAACAAAACTAACAACAACAGAAACTGGAGAAGTGACTCAGCCTCTGAAGACTATCTAGAACAATCATAAACTGATGAAGCTCTAATTAAATGACCCTCTGACAAGTAAGAAAAACAAACAAAAAAAAAATGAAACAATACCAAAAAAATCACCATCATCAAGATGTCCAAGCATGTGCAATAAAGTCTCCAAGGAGACTTTTCTGGATCCAGACTGTAAAGCAGAGGAAGCAAAAGAATGATGAATAATGAACAATGAAGCATGTCAATTCCATGGTTGCTAAAGAAAGGAATTTCACCCTGGGAATCAAGAACAATCTCTTGATAACTTAGTATAATTATATCATCAGCCAGTAGAGAATACTTTTGATTGGAACAGGTCTTTAATATACTAGAAAGGCCTTCACAGAGGAACTGTCTAAAGTACAGTAAATAACAGCAGCTTTTGAAAGTCTTTTTGGTTTTAGAAATAAAATTCCCCTTACTGATGCAATCACTTCATGCAAGGGGGCTGCGATCTATTCCTTTTCTCATACAATGAATAAATTGAGATTTCTTTTAAAAAAATTTCTGACATATTTTACTTCAACTCCAGGTATATAATAGTTTCACATAATAGCCTCCTATAATCTATAGCTGGCAACTAAATACACAATCCAATACCCAAATCCTTGAGGTATCTTTGACTGTCATGCTACAAATACTGTCTCATTTACATATGTCTTTCTCTGAATGGTAGAAAAGTGCCTTTTTATATGTAACTTACAAAAACCTCTTTAAAGCAAATACATTGAAATCGTGGCTGATCAGAAAATATGAAGCCCAATGAACTGTAATAAGTCAGGAATGGCATAAGCCACTTTAACAAACTGATGTCAAGGTCATTTGGAGAGAGAAGAGATACACACAAACACTCCCTCAGACAGATTTTGTGGAAGAATGGATTACACCTGTATGTTACAAAGTAAATGATATTATTAAGAAGATTGAAATCCATCAAACTCAAAACTTCCTTAGAACTGTGTGAAATAATGCATTTAAAGATCTGAAGGCTGTACATCTAATACATTTGGTTCTCGAAATTTCTGAATTCTAATACGGAAAGGCATTGCTGACAGACCAAGAATGTGGAAGTTACAGTGGTATAATTCAAAGCACAGTATATAGTAAGTGAACTGTGTGCATCAGAATCACCCGAAGTATTTAGTAGGAAGACTGATATCATCAACATTTGAGAAACACTGATTTAGTATTTATTCTGGGTTATTCCCTTGATGCTCAAGTCTTTCTAACCTCTTTGTGTGAAAAGTTATTAAATATGCTAAATCGACATGTTGCCCTGTTCTCAAATGACAGCAACAAACAAGGTCTTTATGGGATTGTAAAAAATAGTACTTTTTTGTATTTTGCAAACCCCTATATCCATTGTCCACATTTATTTATGTAAAGGTCAAGTCAAGGCCTTTGGGGAACTTCAATCAAAAAGGTTTGTTGAGACATAAAGTGGTGAAATATTGATACTATTTTAAGCTATAATTTCCTAGAGGGCAGAGAATGTTTAACTGAACCATGAACATATGGGAAAATGTTTAAAAAGACAAATGTTTTTATGATGATGACTATTAGCAAAAGTAGAAAAGTACAGTTTAATATTGACTCAGTAGAATATGAGAAACACTCAGTGAATGTTTTATACCCCACACACACACAAAAGCCAGTTAAAAGTTTTTGCTGAGCATGGGGGAAAAAAATTGCTATATCTTCCAATTTAGACACTGCAGTCAATGAAATCTGCAGAAGGTTCACAGAGTCGTGGTTTACAATAAGCTCCAAAACTTTCTGTGTCTTTCTGGTGAACTTAATTGTCACAGTGTCTTTTTTTTTTTTTTTTCCTTGAGTTTAATCTGTTTGGGTTTTATTTTCTTTTTTATTTTTTTAATGCTTTTTTTTTTAACATCCTTATTGGAGTATAATTGCTTTACAATGGTGTGTTAGTTTCTGCTTTATAACAAAGTAAATCAGCTATACATATACATATCTCATCCCTCTTGTGTCTCCCTCCCTCCCACCCTCCCTATCCCACCCCTCTAGGTGGTCAAAAAGCACCGAGCTGATCTCCCTGTGCTATGCGGCTGCTTCCCACTTGCTATCTATTTTACATTTGGTAGTGTATATATGTTCACGCCACTCTCTCACTTTGTCCCAGGTTACCATTCCCCTCCCTGTGTCCTCAAGCCCATTCTCTAGTAGGTCTGTGTCTTTATTCCCATGTTGCACCTAGGTTCTTCATGACCTTTTTTTTTTTTTTTAGATTCCATATATATGTGTTAGCATACTGTATTTGTTTTTTTCTTTCTGACTTACTTCACTCTGTATGACAGACTCTGGGTCCATCCACCTCACTACAAATAACTCAATTTCGTTCCTTTTTATGGCTGAGTAATATTCCATTGTATATATGTGCCACTTCTTCTTTATCCATTCATCTGTCGATGGACACTTAGGTTGCTTCCATGTCCTGGCTATTGTAAATAGAGCTGCAATGAACACTGTGGTACATGAGTCTTTTTGAATTATGGTTTTCTCAGGGTATATGCCCAGTAGTGGGATTGCTGGGTCGTATAGTAGTTCTATTTTTAGTTTTTTAAGGAACCTCCATACTGTTCTCCACAGTGGCTGTATCAATTTACATTCCCACCAACAGTGCAAGAGGGTTCCCTTTTCTCCACACCCTCTCCAGCATTTGTTGTTTGTAGATTTTTTGATGATGGCCATTCTGACTGGTGTGAGGTGATATCTCATTGTAGTTTTGATTTGCGTTTCTCTAATGATTAATGATGTTGAGCATTCTTTCATGTATCACAGTGTCTTTTAAACCCCATATGGGCAATTTCTATTGATTATAATGCTGCCTTCTGCTGAGAGCAAAACTGATCCACTGCACATTCCAGAGTGGGTAATCCTTGCCAGCAGGTCACTTATGCCTCCCAAGGTTTCCTTTTAACACAATTAATGATGATGATGATGACGGTGGTGATAATAATAATAATAATCCTTAATTCTTACTCAACACATTCTATTAAGATAGCTGGAAAATTAAATAGGGTTCACAGAATGTCAGTTCCTTGACAGGGAAAACATAGGGTAGCCCAGTTACATTTTGATGGTAATTTGAGACTGTTTTTGGAAACTAGATCCTAAAGATATCCTTGAATTAAAAAGAGACTCAAAACACTTAATGAACAGCTATAAGACAACTGTAGATTTACTGTAAAGTTATGTCCTCTACTGTACAAGATTTTGCTTTCTATTTCCCATAACTCATATCAAAATAATTCCCAAAGTGTGTATTTGTGGCAGGTGGCTTCTGTTCAGTAAAGGAGGAAAACAACCTCATAGTTCTTATGAGTTTTGCAAAATATACCTCCTTCCTATTCTAAAGAAATAAAAAGACTCTACCAAAAAAAAAAACCCACAAAACCCAGCTCCACCAATTATCAAATTTTCTAATGCATCCTTGTACCCTCAGTTGGTTCAAGAGTGAAGACAGCAGCTTTCATTTCAAAGATAAGATGAGGCCAAACATGTTTTCTGAAGCTCCAATTGTAGATGGGTCCAAAGTTGAATTCAATTTCTCTTTAAGAAGATAAATATAAAACCTAAATCTATCTAGTATTCTCTATACACTTTTTGTCTTCCTATGTTTCCTTTATTTTTTAAAGGTCCACTTGCATCACCGTTTTTTTAAATGTCATTTGGTAATAAAACTATAGTTATTCTTTCATTCATCCTTACTTCCTTGGAGAAGTAAAATGAAAGGGCTGGACAATCTGACCTTTATGATCCCTTATATAAGTCTATGATTATGGCATGACCATTAATGAACTACTTAATTGCCACTTCAATTAGAAGGAAAATACAGGCTGAGAGGAAGCACCTCCTGTTGGAATGCAGATATCTCAAATGCACTTGCACCAAACTATAAAGCTGTTTCTTGTGAAGCAAAATTTATGATAAGGTACTTTTAATTGTTTGGAACCCATACAAGGATAGTTATTCTCTAACTATAAGGCAGTATCATTTCAAGAGGAGGAACCCACCAAAAGCAGTGAAAGCCTTTATACCATCATTGAAAAAAACAGGTATTTAGAACTATCATAGTCAGCTCAGGCTGCTATAACAAAATACCATTGTCTCAGTGGCTTAAACAACAGAAATTTATTTCTCACAGTTCTGGAAGCTAGAATCTCCAAGAGCAATGTGCTGGCAAGATAGGTTTCATTCTGAGGCCTCTTCTCTGGCTTGCAGATGGCCACCATCTCTCTGTGAGGTCACATGACCTCTTCATTGTGTGTGCACAGGAAAAGAGAGAGAGCAAGCTCTCTGGTATCTCTTCTAAAAGGGCACTAATCCCATCATGAGAGTCCCACCCTCATGACCTCATCTAATCCTAATTACCTCCCCAAAGCCCCATCTTCAAATACCACCACATTGGAGTTTAGGGCTTCAACATACAAATTTGGGGGGGACACCAACATTTGGTCCATAACAATCAGGTTACCTGCCAGCACAAACTTTTGTCATCTTTCCTAAGAGACACAGATTTAAAGGACTAAGAGTCAGTACATTGAATGCAATACGAAGTTAAGAGTTGAACAGTAGAAGCATCTAATCTGAATAATTCCTTTTCACTGTGAAAAAAAAGTACCACCCCATCCCACCTCTGCCAATAAACTTGTTTTTTGCCCAGGCTGGCTATTTAAATGCCCTAATTCTTTACTCCACCTTGTCTATTTATGCACTAGCATTACAATCATTTCTGTGGTGAAATCGACTGAGAAAGTATTTTTTTCCAAGTTGGCTTTAGTGTCTAAAGACCTCCCTTCAAAAAGTGAAAATGCAGTGTTCAGGAGGCCTGTTTCATCACTAGACATGAATTACGCCACCCAGTTGGGACTGTGACGTCCTCATATTAACTGAAGGTCCAGATTCAGCAGTACACTGTGGAAACAGTAAACTAAGGCACAAATTTTGTCATTGTTTGTCATCATGGTGCATCTGTTTTCCCACTTTCAGAAGGTACCAACTCTTGGGAAGACTGGAAGGGCAACTGCTATGGTCTGAATGTTCATGTCCCCCCAGAATTCATTTGTTGAAATCCTAACTAACTCCTACGGTGACGGTATTAGTCGGTGAGGCCTTTGGAAGGTGCTTAGGTCATGAGTGCAGAGCCCTCATGAATGAGATGTGTTCTTATAAAAGAGGCCCCAGAGAGACCCTATGCCCCTTCCACCAAGCAAGGATACATGAAATCTACAGAAGAGGGCCCTCACCCCACCATGATGGCACCCTGATCTCTGCCTTCCAGCCTCCAGAGCTGTAAGAAAAATTTCTGTTGTTTATAAGCTACTCAGTCTGGTCTTTTGTTATAGCAGCCCAAGCAGACTAAAACAGTACTTCGTTTAAGAAACGTTCCACAAAGCTCAGATTTCACAGAGCAAAATATAAAATACAATTTTAGGATAGTAATATTGGGTATCTGGTTTTCTTAAAATTTCTAACTATAATTCAACACGATTTTGGATTCTGGTCATCTAAATACATATTTCTTGGTTTTGTTTTCTGTTTAAGAAACCACTGAACCACTGCTGACTCAGTGGTTTGTGCACAAAACTCTTCTTTATATTCTAGAATGGTCAGTTCAATAATCTCTGCCTCCAATGGTACCCCCAAACTTCTACAATAAAACAGAATAGATTTATTTTTGCCCTTTTCAGTTATTTCAATCCCTGATGTGGTCACCAGTGGCTCCTTTCGTTAATCATACAATATTATAAATTCACATACACTGGGACCACTGGAGCTACTTTGAGATAAGCAGATTTCAAATTAATTCATGCCTACTAATTTTGAGATCTGAGTTGAAGTTTCTTAGTCCTGTGTCACTTCACGGATATGACAATCATAATCAGTTTCTACACACAAAGTATGAGCAATTTAGAGATCTAAAATTAGTGTGTGCAAATTATTTAAATGAGTGCTGCATAAGAGATTAATCAGGTCACAGGAATGGCTAGAGTGTCCCAAATCCGAGTTCTCATTTATTTTCTTCTCTACTAATTGTCTAACCAAAGGTAGCACAAATTTCATTTAGTGAACTTATAGTACAGTGTCTTGTTTTTTTCAAACTTACAATGATCTAGCATCCATAGGTGAATTTAAACATTTTCGTCCATTTTCTGACTGAAGATTTTTTCAAAAGGAATGTCCAATAAAGTTTAGCATGCAGTGGAGAATTAATAAACATTGTTGATCAATAGGAACATGAACTAGATGACTTTGTCTTGCTAATCGTATGTTTTAATCACTTGGTTTATGACTTGTACATACAAACCCTTATTACATGTCCTTTTACAGTCAAGCAAAACCAGGGCAATTCTGAAGCTTACAATTTAGTTTCAGCTATTTTTACAAAATAGAAAACTTATGAAACTGTTTACCTGTCCTAAACACATAAGGAAGAAAATCTAAACACAACCCCACAATCCATGTCATTTACATATAATTTCTATTTTCATTCTTTTTAATACCATTTTATAAAATAGAATTGCCTTTATTGACAAAGTTTAACTAACTGAATTTTGAGTGAGTGTTGGTTTCTGGCTTTATAATTGTTTTAACATTATAACTTTAAAAAAAGGTGTTTTCTTATAACATCTCTAATTACCAAAAAACATTGTAAGATGCATTTTGGAGTTGTAAACCCAATAGCATGCATCAGTCATGTTTTAAATACTTATTTGATGAATGAATCAAGGAGTCTTCCTCTTCCACATTCCAAGGAAGATTTCCAGTACTTCGTGGGCAAAATGGTTATAGCTCATAATCTCTACTGTTACATCAATGTCTAAGCCTGTATAAGGTTATACCTACATCTCAAGCAAGAAATATAGATCTTCGCATAGTTTCCATAAAGAAAGGCAAGATCCAATGAGGCAGTGGGCAAATTGTATACCAGAACACTTGTAGTTGGATTGTGAAAGAATTTCAGGGTCAGATTTGGCAGATCACCTAGTAGGTGTTGGGAGGCACACCAACTTTCAATCCTAGCTAGGGTCAGAGAGCCTGTTCCTAGGTAGCACATATTTCCAAGCCCCATCACTGTTACCTTCCACCTCCTTTTAAAAAAACATTTGCCATAAGTAAAGCCAACAAGACACTCAAGAGAATCCAGGCATAAATGTTTATGCATTTGGCATTATTATACAAGTTTGGGAGAAAACAGAGTCAGAATTTAATTGAGGGTGTTTATATAACACAGCTGTACATGACCAAGTATGTTACCACAACATTCTACATTTAGCTTTCTGGAGCCCAAGGCAGAATTAAGATCTAGAATGGGCCTCTTCTCTGGAAAATCCTTCTCAAGATCTTTTATCTTTATCAAAGAGGATTATTTCCACCTCCATCCCATAGCTCTTATGGGTGCTAGATAACACAGGCCTACTCAAATAGGCTTCAGATATTTGGAATCTAGGCAAATGGGGCCTTAATTATCATTCAGTGGGCTTGAATTTTACTCTACTAATTTTGAGTGAATGAAGAGCATTCAGGAAAACTCTTGCCTGTTTCATTTTTGTGGTTTTCTTCTGTTTCTCCTTTCTGTTTCTTGAGCCCTGCCTTTCTTTTTATAGCAGGCAAGAGATTCACTTAAAGTGAAGGAAGGGAATAGTGAGAGAGACTATTTCTGCCCCAATTTCAACTTCTGGGTTCAGATATACTACCCTATGACCCACCACTTTAACACTAATTTATGCTTTAGCTTCCTAGTGAATAGCCAATTTGTAGCTCATCAAAATACTCTCTCCTCCTCCAAGACATAAACTCTACTATGAAGTTCTCAGCTACTAGTGGCTTAGAGGAGAAACTGCATTTCCCCCAAAATAGGCTCTTGCATACTCAAAACTAAACGGTATACAAATGTCTTGCATTGAGTTCCTAATATTGGCAGAATATTTGTTCTCGTTGTTGTTCTAGATACACGTGTTTGGTGAGTGAGGGGCGACAGAGGTGGAGATGGTGCTGTACGCACCTGGTATAAACTTTCAAGCTGAACGCCACACAGAGAGAAAGTCCTAACAGGGCAGGCCGGGCAGCATTCTGGGGCCTATAACACTGGGTTGGGTAGCGAGTCTGCGGGAGTCTCATCCAGGGCTGGCGGCGTCCAGCCACCCTGGAGGCTCGCTGGCCGGAGGTCCTGGGCGGCACCGGCAGCGGCGCCTGGGCTCAGCACACATCATTCAGGGCTTTGCGGGCAAACTCGGGGAGGACAAAGGGTGCCCGATGTACATCAGAGTTGTAGTATTTCAGCTGCATCTGTTCCACCTGCTTCTGCGTCAGCTGCTGCACGGGCTCCAGGAAGTTGGTGCTTGGATTTTTGCTACACAGTATGAAGCCAGTTTGGCAGCTGGGGTAGGTGGGGATGGTGCAGTAAGCGTAGCCCACCACCGGGAAGAGTGATTTGCAGAACTGCCGCATCACCTTGATGAGGTCCAGGTGCAGCCACTGACACTCGCCCTGGCAGCAGAGGATGCCACCCTCCTTCAGGGCCGTCTTCATGAGCCGGTAACAGGAATCCTTGAAGAGACTCTCAGCAGGGCCCAGGGGGTCTGAGGAGTCAGTGATAATGACAGCGAAAGCATCCTGGTTCTGTTTCATGAACTCAAAACCATTATCCACACGTAGGATGAGCTTTGAGCTCGAGTAGCCAACGGCCATGCCCGGCAGGAACTTCTTGGAGACTTGAACGACATCCTCGTCGATCTCGCACTGGACCACGGACTCCACGGAGGAATGCTTCACCACCTGCCGCAGGACACCCCCATCCCCGCCCCCGACGATCAGCACCTTGCGTGGATTGGGGTGGCTACAGAGGGGCAAGTTGGCTATATCATCTCCTGGTAGGAGAACTCGTCCCTCTCTGTGCACTGGACGACGCCATCCAACACCAGCACGTTGCCGTAGCTCTTACTGCGGAAGACAAGGATATCCTGGTACCGCCAGCGCTGATGGTGTAGCAGCTGCTCCGCCTGCAGCGACAGGGCCTGGCCGGGCCATGGGCTGCACGTCTAGCGGAACCAGATGGCGGCGGGGCCGTCGGGGCTGGGCTCCATGGCTGGCAGGCTGGGGGGCGGGCGGACTCGAGGCCCGGGGAGCGGGATTCCGGTCCGGACTGCAGGCAGCGCGGAGCCGCAGCACAACGGAACCAGCCCCACCCAGCGCCCACGCCTCGCCCTAACACCGCCCGCGCCCTACCGCCGCCGGCGGGGCGGAGCCTGCCGGCAGGGGCGAAACCCGAAACCTCTTTGCAGAGGCCTTTGGTATCTCTTTATCTCCTAGCCATTTCTTATCATTAACATTCTACCCCATGTCTCCAGATCACTGTGTCACTTCTGTATGGCATAATCCCCTCCCAGCACTTCTGGGAACATCCACTAGAGAGCACAAGATGTGCTGTGCCCACTTACCAAGCAAACACATTTAATACAAAATTATAAAAATGATATTTCATTACCAGAAAATACGCGTGTCCTAGAATAAAATTAGTTTTCACTCTGAAGGTGGAAAGCCTTGTGAACTTCCGTTCCCCATTGCATAGCTTGACAAACTCATAGCCAATGTCATGAAGACCAAATAGACCCAGGCCCATTTTGACCTGGATGGAGGACTTTGCCAGGATTTGGGACTCTCAGTGTTAAAACTGGGAAAGTCTCCGGCAAACCAGTAGGTTTGATCACCTGAAGACCAACTAAAAGTACTGGATAGCGCTACTGTCAAGAAAATCAAAGCCTCTTATCTGCTTTCTGCTGGAATGTACCTTTCTCATTAAACTTGAAGTCACTGATGATTTCCTCTCTTACTATATAACATTGTTTCCTACCTGGTGCTACCACCTTCTCCACAAAGACAAAATTCTGTGTCCTCTAGTCATCTTGTTATTGTGGTTGCTGTTTTGACAAAAAAGATATGAATTTCTTTTGAAATTGTCACCTTAAAGACTCTCATGATTGATAGTTTCTGGCATCATGGTACCATAATTCCATTTCCCCCTTCATCTCACCAATGAAAGTAGCTTGGGTTTTGCTGACTACCTCATGACACTTGCACGCGCATTACATTTATCTTGCCATCACAATAACAGATATTGTTCCCATTTCCTGATGAGAAAATAGAGGCTAAGTGCAATCAGGTGACTGGCATTGGTTGTAGAACTAGTCACAGGATAAGCCTACTCCGTCTCATGGCCTTGGCTTTCCATATTAATAATGATTCTCCTTTTTCTAGACTATCTGTCAAATATACCTAACACCCATAATCACAGAAGAAATGTGACCTAAAGCTTGTAGATTAAAAGATCTACTGGAAAATATTTTCTCAGCCCTGTCTTGTGTGTAGCTTAGATAGCTTCATGGTTGACTTTTCTAATTACTCTCATGAGACCATAAAATCCAACTCTCTGACAGAATGCTATTGAGTTGCTTTCTTTTATTTTTACCTTGAATATGCCGTTTGTGTTTTAAATGTTCATGGTAAACATTACTCAGACCGTATATTCCCATAATATTTCAAAAGAAAACCATATTCAAGAGCCTGAAAAATGAGGCGGGGAGAAAGAGCAGTCCTGAATTTTCATTTTACTCAAAGTACCCCTGATCAAAGATTGAATTTCAGGACACCAGACCAAGTAATTTTTCTTCAAAATTGAAGTTAAAATCCTCTTTATTTTTTTTATCCTATTTGCCATGCAAGGAAAAAAATATATATGCCAGTAATCCATAATTCACTTTATTGGAAGAAATTTCTTGGGAATTATAGTCTAGAAATGGCTATAGTCTGGCAATTCTAGAATCTATAATAAAGAAGTCATTTCAAAGGAGTTTTCCAAATAAAACCTTTTCACTTTGAAAAATGGCTCTGCTTTAGTCAAATTCACATAATGAAGGGAAAATAAAAGCCTAAAGTTAATTCTGTAAGAGTATAGGAATACATGCAAGCTTTGATACAAATTAATGGCATGGAATCAAAACACAAGCTTGAACAGTTTATCGGGCAGAATATCTGCAAAGTTAAAATATACACAGAGGCAGTAGTTATGAATGTGAAGAAAAATATCAAAACAAAGATCACTGAAAGACAGACTTATAGTTCAGCTTTAACTGCCCACAGGGAAGTTTTTATTTGAATTCGGTTCATCCTAGACGATTCCAAAATGGGAGTTCACTGAACCCTAACTTACAAAGAGAACTGACAGCCAGTCAGGTACATTTCACTCCAGTCAGTTAGAGCTGATGTTGCCTTCATGGATTTATGGTACTCCCAGGGATCTGTCTGTCTGTCTATCTATACAGCTCACCCCAACTTTAGGGAAATGAGTATAAACAATATAGACTTCCAATCTACAGGTATAATGTATAAATGATTAACAACCTTAACCCCCTCAATTTTATTTCTTATATTGTAATACTTGTGTGGCTCAGATTTACATAACAGAACTATACAACGTTTGTTGTAAGAAACATGCATGTCCCTAACAATTCTCGTAATATGCCTCTTTATTTAACACTGTTGCTTTAAGATTTACAAACTATATGTTGTTCAAACTAGTATCCTATTAAACTGTAACTTTAAAAGTACAAAACATAACTTACCATAATTTATAAATCAATGATAACCATTTGTATGGACAGTGCTTGGTAAACTGAATAAGATAAATAGGTGTTTAAACATCTACCTTTACACCTCTGGTACTTTATGATCAGTTTAGGAGGGAATGATATCACAATCACTTGTGAAATAGTGTCATCAAATCATTAAAGCCATCAGGTTCTAACATTCCCAGAAAAATGGCCTTATTAAAATAGACTGATGAACTACATTGTATCATGAACCTGGGTAGCCCCATTCTACATTTAATTTAACATATCCAAAAATATCATAGAGCTGAAAAGACATTCAAATGAAATAAATATATACTTTCCATTTGATTATTATAGTAATCTATCACATTGAAATAATGCAGTGTGTCCTATCAAAGCAAGGTTCCTGCTGTACTTCAAAGACTATAGCTGAGACAGTAAAATACCATTCATGTTTCACATATATTTCCTATCATCCACTAGGAACATCTATTTTTATAGGTTTACTTATATCTTTGGGGTAGAAGAGAGCAAAGTGGTATTATTAAAGTTGTAAGATTGTAAGAAAAGATTTGATAATTTTAGCACAGTATTGGGAACTATTTATTGGTTCTTTTAAAAATTATATCTCTTCAACTGTTAATGATGCATACTGAACTATTTATGGATGAAATATGATGAACTTGCTTTAAAATATTCCAGGCCAAAAAAAAATGGGTGGGATAGATGAAACAAGATTGGAAAGGTGTTAATAATCGTGTAAATTGGGTGATAGTTACATGGATTCGATTATATTATTCTACTTTTGTGTGTATGTGGAAATTTCTGTAATAAAATTTTTTAAATTATTATTATAATTCATCCTATCTTCATGGGACTTAACTCTAGTAAGTGTGATTTAGTGATGTATATGAACTTCATGTAAAAACACCATGTTTTATTCTTTTCTAAATCCAAACATGAAAAAAACTGACCTGTAAATGACATTCTACCACAAATACAGAACTGCTGAAAGTGTAAAATCAGCAAGATTTTGTGAGACTGATTCTTGAGGTGATTTAACTGATGCCTTTATGTCTCAAAAGTAGTAGGAAAAACAAAGGATCAAATTTAGGCATAGGTTCCCTGATATGAATCAATCAACTATTTAGTTAGAAACACACTAGAGGCTGTAAAACATACAATAAAATAGACAAGACATTGCCCCACCTGCCAAAAAGTTTCCAGATCAGCAGAAGAAACAACATTAGCACACACCAAACAGCAGGTAGTTGAAAGCTGAAATGCATGGTCCAAGTAGTAATTATAAAGGAATTTATCAAAAGGAGAGTTTTGTGAAAGTCCCATATTAAAGATCAGAATTGAAACAATCATTTTAAAATGGATAACATTTGGGGAAGCAGGATAAGGTATTATGCTGCATGTAGAGAGTTCAACACAAGCGAAAACATTAAAAGTCAGCATGCTATGTAGATATTCAAGAGAGCATGAACCCTAGAGCAAGGGACACATGTAAAGGAATAATAATAATGACAACAGTAATAATAATAATAGCAGACATTCTGTGCAAGGCACTATTAATAATACCCCAATTTTGCAAATGAGGGAACAGGCACAGAGAGATTAAAAAATGTGCCCGAGGTCATAGAGTTTATGTAATGATGGAGCAAGGTTTTGAACCCAGTCTAGTTTCAGGATATATGCGCTGACTCCCATGGCATACTACTCAGTAGGAAATAGGACTTGATAGGTAGTTTGGGAGCAGATAATAAAAGTCAGACAGAGGACTTTCCAATTGATGCTAACCATATTGGTGCCTGACAGGCAAATAACATGGGGACAGAATTGTGGCTGCACCATCCATTCATAGAGCTCATTTCTGATCCTAAAGCTGACTTCTCTCCCATCTTTACTTCAAATAACCACTACTTTTATGGACTGTGCAAAATTGTTCGGCCTAGAAGTTGAGAGCTAACTTTTGCTCTCTCAAGTCAAAGAATCATAAAAGCATGGTACTAAGTTTAAGCAACTTGGCTGAAAGCACATAACTGTGTTGGATCAAAGAACTAAAAATCCAAAGACTCTTGGTCTGAACCCCAGACTTCACATACAAATGTACACTTCTTCTCTCAGAACTATAATTCCATAGGCTGAAACTAGAAGTGCATATAACTGGATCCCAGCCATTTGTCTCACATCTAATGACACAATTTGGAAACTATTACACGATAATTCACAGCCTTTTGTGCTTTTGCACATCAAGCACATAAAAATAAGTAGTGCAAATATTTCTCATAATTCTTTCCATTATTATTAAGCTCAATATACAAACCCCACTGTTTAACACTTGGAATAGATCCTGGGACCCAGAATAAAGGTATAGAATCTAAGATTATGATTATTAATAGTCTCCTCTCCTCATACTTTTCCTGTTGCCTCTGACCTTGACACCTGACTTGTTCTCAGACCTGTTTACTGAATTATGATTTTCACTCCTTTATTATCTATGAGAAGTATTAAGCTATCTTACCAAATTTCCCCACCTTTAAGTCCAGAATTAACTCTTGAGGAGTAGAAAGCTTTTACATTGTCATATAGGAATGACTTTCCTGAACTCAGGTCACCAACCATGTTGGTTGGCCCCAGACTTTCCTGGTTTGGGCACTGAAAGTCCTGCATTCAAGGAAAAGCCCTCTGTCCCAGGCAAACCAGAACAGCTGGTCACCCTAGTGTCTGGCACACTGTCTAAAATGTTAGAAAAAGCAGGTGGGCCTGTCTCCATAGAGCTATTTGCGTATCTATGAGTTGTTTGATGAAACAAAAGGAATATGTGCAGGTGAAAAAAAAAATAGAATAAAAAGTGAAACACCCCCTCAGCCTTCTGGAGAGACATGTAATCCTAGCATGAGAACTCCTGCCACTTGGAAGAGAAGTGAGCCTTTTCCCTAAACCTGATATGATCTGTTGATAATCAGCTACAAGAAAGGTAAAAAGACTTCCTAGTAACTCTTCAAGTTGCAGTAATGCTGCTAACGTGCTGTGCTGGGGAAGTAGGATACCAATTTACCTGAAAATCGAACTAGCTCTTAATTAAAACTAATCATACAACACAGAATTTCTACATTGTAGTACACTGGCCCATGACCCAGTTTTCAGGAACTATAACAGTTTAGAAATGTTTTCTTTTATTGCAGCTGAAAACCCAGTATTAGCATTCAAGCAAAATGACTCACATTTATTATTAAGGTATTCTCTGTGAAAGTCACAATTTTACTGAAAGCAAAGCAGGGCAAAAAGAGGAAGCTGGTATTTGAGTAAAACCCCTTCTCCTTAGATCCTTACTGAGTGTGGGCATGGCTTCTCAACACACACTCTAGTCTCAAAAATGCTTGAGAAAGGATCTGCGAGTAAGAGTTCCCCTTCAGAAAACTTTAAGGGACCATTTTCCCCTCTCATAGACACTATGTTTGTGGAACAGCCAGGGATGAAATGAATTTTACGTTAAAAGCATCCAAAGATGTTTTGAAGACACTTCTCTTTTCATCGAAGAGAAGTTGTTTGGAGGACCTAATGATACACAGGAAATGTATTTTAAAATTACATCTCATTTACAAAATATGATATGTGATTAATTATGAATTCTCTTAAGAAGTTCCCCCACCCCACCAAATAGTTTGAATGAGTCTAATGAAAATAAAAATCCTGCCAGTCAGAACTGGATTTTACATTGGAATTAATAATTTATTTTATTTGCTCACTATAATACAGGGAAGATGACAAGAGAAGTTAGTATATTTATAAAGAAAACCAAGCGGAGGTAGTACATTTTATCATTACAGAACTTTCCTATAAAGCAAGCACATTTGAGATTAAAAACTTAAATTATACATCACACTTTTGTAAATGCAGAGCAGAAGGTAAAAACAGAAAACCTGGTTACTTTCAGATTTGTATGTCAAAATGGAGAGTTGATGTGTATTGTTGAGGTTTTGTGAGAGGCCTTAAGCTTAGAGGGCTGAGGTGATGGATAATTTTCTTAAGGGTATACAGAAAATCAACTGCTATACACATTCCCTTGCAAAATTTCACTACAGATATACTGAGAATAGCAGCTGAAAACAAACCCAAGCAAACAAACAACCAGAAAAGCTAGGAAACAAAAAAGTGGAGGGGGTGTGTTGGGGGGGAAGAGTTGCTTTGTTTTTGATAAGTTGGTATTTTCATGTATTTGACAATGAAAGCTATTACTAATAGAACTTAATGTTCCCTTCTTGCACCCTGTGTGCAGAGGGCAGTACTGCTAGATAGGGCAGTATCCTCCATGGGGGAACCTGCCCTGTGGCCCTTCAAGGACAACAGAATCAGGAAAAGAACTTATTGTGCTCGCAGTAGCAAGATAAAGGAAGGCTAGTACATCCAGAAGCTGCTGGATATATGGCCTGGCTTTGTTGTTTTCAGTATGTCATATCGCCAGTTTTGTTTCCCTTGCATGTGTCTTTAACACTGACTTGAAAGTTAGGGACCTGGGTTTTAAGTCTTGGCTCTGACACTAACCGGCTATCTAATCTTAGGCAAGCCGTTTCACCTCTCAGAGTCTTGGACAAGAATAGTCACCAGATGACCCCTATGGGCATCATTCAGTGACTTAAAGTCAAAGTCAAAAGTGAAGGCAATTTTTTGAACAATGTTATCTTAGATCAAATCACCCCAGCTGTTCCGAGGTATACTGAGAGGCCGTATAGAAAAGTATTTACTCATGTGGCTGTAGAACCAAACTGTCCAGATCCAGACCCTTCTTCTTATTACCTGTGTGATCTGTGGCAAATTTCTTCTCTGTGCCCCCAGCTCCTGAACTATGAAAACAAGAATGATAATAGAACCTAGCCCACAGGGTTATTATGAGGATTCACTGAAATAAGTCATATACAACCCTGAGAGCACTGCCTGTTTTACTTCTAATACAGTCAGGAAGAATTACTGAATTAATTAAGCTAGCTCCTCTCCAGTAGAAGATGAGTTCAAGGGCACACATGGACAAGTGAGGCTTTTTTATTTTTTTAACCTCTTTATTGGAGTACAATTGCTTTACAATTGTGTTTTAGTTTCTGCTGTATCACAGCGTGAACCAGCTATACATATACATATATCCCCAAATCCCCTCCTTCTTGCATCTCCCTCCCACCCTCCCTATCCCACCCCTCTAGGTGGTCACAAAGCACCGAGCTGATCTCCCTGTGCCATGTGGCTGCTTCCCACTAGCTATCTCTTTTACATTTGGTAGTATATATATATATGTCCATGCCATTCTCTCACTTCGTCCCAGCTTACCCTTCCCCCTCCCCGTGTCCTCAAGTCCATTCTCTCCTTCAGCATCTTTATTCCTGTCCTGCCCCTAGGTTCGTCAAAACCATTTTTTTTTTGGTTTTTTTTATATTCTATATATATGTGTTAGCATACGGTATTTGTTTTTCTCTTTCTGACTTACTTGACACTGTATGACAGACTCTAGGTCCATCCCCCTCACTACAAATAACTCAAATCCATTTCTTTTTATGGCTGAGTAATATTCCATTGTATACAGATGCCACATCTTCTTTATCCAATCATCTGTCAGTGGACACTTAGGTTGCTTCCATGTACTGGCTATTGTAAATAGTGCTACAATGAACACTGTGGTACATGACTCTTTTTGAATTATGGTTTTCTCAGGGTACATACCCAGTAGTGGGATTGCTGGGTCATATGGTAGTTCTATTTTTAGTTTTTTAAGGAACCTCCATACTGTTCTCCATAGTGGCTGTATCAATTTACATTCCCACCAACAGTGCAAGAGGGTTCCCTTTTCTCCACACCCTCTCCAGCATTTATTGTTGTAGACTTTTTGATGATGGCCATTCTGACCTGTGTGAGGTGATACCTCACTGTGGTTTTGATTTGCATTTCTCTAATGATTAGTGATGTTGACCATCCTTTCATGTGTTTATTGGCAATCTGTATATCTCCTTTGGAGAAATGTCTATTTAGGTCTTCTGCCCATTTTTGGATTGGGTTGTTTGTTTCTTTGATATTGAGCTGCATGAGCTGCTTGTATATTTTGGAGATTAATCCTTTGTCAGTTGCTTCATTTGCAAATATTTTCTCCCATTCTGAGGGTTGTCTTTTCATCTTGTTTATGGTTTCCCTTGCTGTGCAAAAGCTTTTAAGTTGCATTAGGTCCCATTTCTATATTTTTGTTTTTACTTCCATTTCTCTAGGATGTGGGTCAAAAAGGATCTTACTGTGATTTATGTCATAGAGTGTTCTGCCCATGCTTTCCTCTAAGAGGTTTATATTGTCTGGCCTTACATTTTGGTCTTTAATCCATTTTGAGTTTATTTTTGTGTATGGTGTTAGGAAGTGTTCTAATTTCATACTTTTACATGTAGCTGTCTGGTTTTGCCAGCACCACTATTTAAGAGGCTGTCTTTTCTCCATTGTATATTCTTGCCTCCTTTATCAAAGATAAGGTGACCATATGTGCGTGGGTTTATCTCTGGCTTTCTATCCTGTTCCACTGATCTATATTTCTGTTTTTGTGCCAGTATCATACTGTCTTGATTACTGTAGCTTTGTAGTATAGTCTGAAGTCAGGGAGCCTGATTCCTCCAGCTCTGTTTTTCTTTCTCAAGAGTGCTTTGGCTATTTGGGGTCTTTTGTGTTTCCATACAAATTGTGAAACTTTTTGTTCTAGTTCTGTGAAAAATGCCATTGGTAGTTGATAGGGATTGTACTGAACCTGTAGATTGCTTTGGGTAATATAGTCATTTTCACAATGTTGATTCTCCCAATCCAATAACATGGTATATCTCTCCATCTGTTTGTATCATCTTTAATTTCTTTCATCAGTGTCTTATAGTTTTCTGCATACAAGTCTTTTGTCTCCTTAGGTAGATTTATTCCTAGGTATTTTATTCTTTTTGTTGCAGTAGTAAATGGGAGTGTTTCCTTATTTCTCTTTCATATTGTTCATCATTAGTGTATAGGAATGCAAGAGATTTCTATGCATTAATTTTGTATCCTGCTACTTTACCAAATTCATTGATTAGCTCTAGTTGTTTTCTGGTAACATCCTTAGATTATCTATGTATAGTATCATGTCATCTGAAAACAGTGACAGTTTTACTTCTTCTTTTCCAATTTGGATTCCTTTTATTTCTTTTTCTTCTCTGATTGCTGTGACTAAAACTTCCAAAACCATGTTGAATAATAGTGGTGAGAGTGGGCAGCCTTGTCTTGTTCCTCATGTTAGAGGAAATGGTTTCAGTTTTTCACGATTGAGAACGATGTTGGCTGTGGGTTTGTCATATATGGCCTTTATTATGTTGAGGTAAATTCCCTCTATGCCTACTTTCTGGAGGGTTTCTATCATAAATGGGTGTTGAATTTTGTCAAAAGCATTTTCTGCATCTATTGAGATGATCATATAGATTTTATCCTTCAGTTTGTTAATACGGTGTATCACATTGATTGATTTGCATATATTAAAGAAACCTTCCATTCCTGGGATAAACCCCACTTGATCATAATGTATGATCCTTGTAATGTGCTGTTGGATTCTGCTTGCTAGAATTTTGTTGAGGAATTTTGCATCTATGTTCATCAGTGATATTGGCCTATAGTTTTCTTTTCTTGTGACATCTTTGTCTGGTTTTGGTCTCAGGGTGATGGTGGCCTCGTAGAATGAGTTTGGGAGTGCTCCTCCTTCTGCTATATTTTGGAAGAGTTTGAGAAGGATAGGTGTTAGCTCGTCTCTAAATGTTTGATAGAATTCGCTCGTGAAGCCATCTGGTCCTGGGCTTTTGTTTGTTGGAAGATTTTTAATCACAGTTTCAATTTCAGTGCTTGTGATTGTTCTGTTTATAACTTCTATTTCTTCCTGGTTTAGTCTCGGAAGGTTGTGCTTTTCTAAGAATTTGTCCATTTCTTCCAGGTTGTCCATTTTATTGGCATAAGGTTGCTTGTAGTAATCTCATGATCCTTTGTATTTCTGCAGTGTCAGTTGTTACTTCTCCTTTTTCATTTCTAATTCTATTGATTTGAGTCTTCTCCCTTTTTTTCTTGATGAGTCTGGCTAATGGTTTCTCAATTTTGTTTATCTTCTCAAAGAACCAGCTTTTAGTTTTATTGATATTTGCTATCATTTCCTTTATTTCTTTTTCATTTACTTTTGATCTGATCTTTATGATTTCTTTCCTTCTGCTAACTTTGGGGTTTTTTTTATTCTTCTTTCTCTAATTGCTTTAGGTATAAGGTTAGGTTGTTTATTTGAGACGTTTCTTGTTTCTTGAGGTAGGATTATATTGTTATACACTTCCCTCTTAGAACTGCTTTTGCTGCATCCCATAGGTTTTGGTTTGTTGTGTTTTCATTGTCTTTTGTTTCTAGGTATTTTTTTATTCCCTCTTTGATTTCTTTAGTGACCTCTTTGTTATTTAGTAGTGTATTGTTTAGTCTCCATGTGTTTGTATTTTGTACAGTTTTTTCCTATAATTGATATCTAGTCTTATAGCTTTGTACTCGGAAAAGATGTTTGATACGATTTCAGTTTTCTTAAATTTCCCAAGCTTGATTTGTGACCCAAGATATGATCTATCCTGGAGAATGTTCCATGAGCACTTGAGAAGAAAGTGTAGTCTGTTGTCTTTGGATGGAATGTCCTATAAATATCAATTAAGTCCATCTTGTTTAATGTATCATTTAAAGCTTGTTTTTCCTTATTTATTTTCATTTTGGATGATCTGTCCATTGGTGAAAGTGGGATGTTAAAGTCCCCTACTATTATTGTGTTACTGTCGATTTCCCCTTTTATGGCTGTTAGTATTTGCCTTATGTATGGAGGTGCTCCTATGTTGGGTGCATAAATATTTACAATTGTTATACTTCTTCTTGGATTGATCCCTTGATCATTATGTAGTGTCCTTCTCTGTCTGTTGTAATAGTCTTTATTTTAAAGTCTATTTTTTCTGATCTGAGAATTGCTACTCCAGCTTTCTTTTGATTTCCATTTCCATGGAACATCTTTTTCTATACCCTCACTCTCAGTCTGTGTGTGTCCCTAGGTCTGAAGTGAGTCTCTTGAAGGCAGCATAAATTCGGGTCTTGTTTTTCTATCCATTCAGCCAGTGTGTGTCTTTGGGTTGGAGTGTTTAATCCATTTACATTTAAGGTAATTATCGATACGTATGTTCCTATTACCATTTTCTTAATCGTTTTGGGTTTGTTATTGTCTTTTCCTTCTCTTGTGTTTCCTGCCTGGAGAAGTTCCTTTAGCATTCGTTGTAAAGCTGGTTTGGTAGTGCTAAATTCTCTTAGCTTTTGCTTGTCTGTAAAGGTTTTAATTTCTCCATTGAATCTGAATGAGATCCTTGCTGGGTAGAGTAATCTTGGTTGTAAGTTCCTCCCTTTCATCACTTTAAATATGTCCTGCCACTCCCTTCTGGCTTGCAGAGTTTCTGCTGAAAGATCAGCTGTTAACCTTACGGGGATTCCCTCGTATATTATTTGTTGTTTTTCCCTTGCTGCTTTTAATATATTTTCTTTGTATTTAATTTTTGATAGTTTGATTAATATGTGTCTTGGTATGTTTCTCCTTGGATTTATCCTGAATGGATAATCTCCACATCTTACTCCTCCACCATCTTGAAGGTCCTCCCAGGAGTGAGGCTTTTAAATGAAAAAAGATACTTCTTCCTGGCCACACCCACACTCCCAGTTATTTTCTAGCACAGTGATTCTCTCACTCTATCTGGCATCAGAATCGCCTAGACAGCTTATTAAAACACAGGCTCTTGGACCCCAGCCCCAGAGTTTCCGATTCGGTAGGTCTGGGCTGGGGTTGAGAACATACATTTCTAACAAATTTCCAGGTGATATTGATGTCACTGGCCCAGAGAACATATTTTGAGAACCACTGAACTAAATAATATCTCCCTGATTTTTCGTAATCAGAGAACCATCAGGACCTGCATAATTTGGATTGGACACCTGAGGACACCATCTCTTATCCAGTGAACTCAACAGTACAGCTTGCCAGCCAGTGGTATTAAGGTGTCTAAGCACAGTTAAGAACCACTGATCTATAAAATCACACTAATTGTTTGTTACCTTGCCCACTTATATTCCAGCCACACTGGCCTTTTTTTCTACTCTTAAAACCAGCCAAAGACCCTACCTCAAGGTTCTTGTGATTCCTATGGTTTACACTTGGATGTCTGCCCTTCTAGATCTTCATGTATCTATCTGGCTCCTCATCAGTTTAGTTATCACCTCCTCTTTATACAATATATCTATTTATAAAGAAAATCAAGGAGACGGGCTTCCCTGGTGGTGCAGTGGTTGAGAGTCTATCTGCCAATGCAGGGGACGTGGGTTCGAGCCCTGGTCCAGGAGGATCCCGCATGCCACGAAGCAACTAGGCCTGTGCGCTGCAACTACTGAGCCTGTCCTCTAGAGCCACAACTACTGAAGCCCACATGCCTAGAGGCCGTGCTCCACATCAAGAGAAGCCACCGCAAGGGCCCATGCGCAGCAATAGAGACCCAATGCGGCCAAAAATAAATTTTTAAAAATTTTTAAAAATTTAAAAAAAAAGAAAATCAAGGAGAGATCTTATGTTTTCTTACTATAAATTTCATTATAAACATATTTGCTATTAGCAACTTAAATTATAAATTGTACTTTTTCTATATTTATTTATTTGGCTGCATAGGGTCTTAGTTGCAGCACATGTGATCTTCGTTGCGGCCTGCAGGATCTTTCATTGCAGTGTGCGGACTCTTTGTTGTGGCGCCTGGGCTTCTGTCTAGTTGTGGCATGTGGGCTCTCTAGTTGTGGTGTGCAGGCTCTAGAGCGCATGGGCTCAGTAGTTGCGGCGCATGGGCTTAGTAGCTCTGTGGCATGTGGGATCTTAGTTCCCTGAACAAGGATCAAACCCGTGTCCCCTGCATTGGAAGGTAGATTCTTAACCTCTGGACCACCAGGGAAGTCCCATATTGCACTTCTTAAGTATAAAGAACTCCCCACTGCCCTTAGTCATTCTCCAGCTTATCACCTTGTTTTAGTTCCTTGATATTGATTATCCAATCTGTAAGCATATCATTTATTCATTAATGTATTTACCTGCCTATCTCCTTCCCCCATAAAATGTAAACTCCATGAGTTTGGAGATTTTTGTTAACTCTATTCCAAACATCTCAAAGGGTGCTAGGGATATAGTAAGCACTCAATAAATATTTATCAAATGGATAAACAGACCAAGAAAGAATGAGCCATTTGCATTAGAACCGATATTACTGCTCCACCCAGAGTGAAAGTTTCTCTAATTATGATGCCTACCAAACTATAAGAGGCCCAGCTTTCCTTCCAGAAATGATATCATTTTAGTCCTCCTTTATCCTAGGGTGTGAAGACTTAAAAAGGAAACTCGAGAAAAGAATGTTCTGTAAGGGCAGTGTTGTTTTGTACTATTTTTCTAAATATAAGTAAACTAACTTCTTAGAGTGACCTAAAACAAAAAATATGCAGGATTATGCTAGTTGCAATGTTACTTAAGCCAAGAACAGACTGTTACAGGGAGTAGAGAGACCACAAAAGATAACAAACACTAGTTCACAATGTGAACTGTTCTCTTCAACAGTGATGCTGCCTGCTGACAGAGTTTGTTGTTAACAAGTACTCCATTTTACATCCATATTCATCAAAGAACCGAGCCCTGGTCCCACTGGGTGAGCCTGTGAAATGGTTCTCATGGTCAAACACAGTAGGGAAACGCCGCATAGTCTAGCTTCTTCTTAAAGACTCACAAAGCACATGGGAACAGAATAAAGGTTTTGAGAATTCCTACATTCAAAAGCCTTTGAATTTGTTTCATCCCTGTTTCCTAAATTTTGACTGATCCATGTGTACAAAACACACTGTGGGAAAAACAACTTGGTGGTCCCCAGTACTGATTTGGTTGCTTGTTTTGTTTACAGTGAATGACAAACTCCTAGTGGGACGGTTAAATAGTACGCAAGCTCATTAAGACTGTGCCAGGATCTGGACCTTCACTGAATGAACAGTGGCTGGTTCATTTGACAAGATACTTATTATTCAAGTTTCTAGAATAATCTTCTAGCTCTTTAGCCCTCAAATTGCCTAGGGACTTAATGAGTTCCTTCATACCTAGTTTGCAGCTCTTAATCAAAGCCATCAGAGACAAGAAGTTGTTTTTAAAATATCAGAGAATTTGGCACAGCTTTAGGGGAGATATGCATGGAGCAAGGAGAAAGGAAGGCGACATGCCACCAGTCAGCCTGATCAGCTGTGTCACTCCTGAGGTCAATAGGTGACAAATATTGCTGTGAGACCACCCACACAATCAGATAATTGCTCTCCCCCTCCCCCCACCCAGAGAGGGACTTCTAAGGAACCCACAAATGACCAACTTCATGGAGTTTTCTCTTTAGAGAAGAACATGGTTTTCCTGTAAAGAATGCCAAAAGGATTAGTCTTTTGTCACTTGTGTTTATTTCTCAAGAGGCTTTTAAGCCCTTGCAGGTCTACAGCTCAGTGTAACAATAGTGCAGGATGCATTTACTTTTTTTTTTTTTTCAAGGGGAAGTCAGCCTTCAAAACAGTGACATCCTGGACAGTTTCCCGAGAGATTGCAAAACTTACACCTGTGGTACTAATAGACATCAATTTCCCTCTGGTGGTGGACTGCCAACTTAACTCACCAAATAAGCAAGGAGGAGAGCTCTTAAGCCTTTATTCTAGTGGCCATGACATTTGCTTTTAAATAAGTCAAGAAATGCTAAATAATACCTTTTATCAGTGGGAGATCGCTAAACTCTTAGACAATTGTAACGATTATTCTGAATATTGTTGGCACCTGAGGCTTGAGTTCTGGGATTTATGCTAATTTTGCTTGAAGCTAAAGAGAGTCTCTTATCTCAGGTCTGCCGGTGTGGTTCTATTGATGTCTCTAAGGCTTTGTTTCATGCAGAGTCCCACCTTCTATGGGCTAAATTGATGGTTTGGTCATTCCTTCAAATGTCTGAGGGGACTACTTCCTGCTGTACCCTGTCAACTTTAACTACTGATTCAGAGATTTCACTCCTTGTTCCGAACTCTTGTTTTTCATGAATGAACCTGATGTTTCCATACATAGTAAACATTACATCTCCGATGATGAACAGCACTATCATCTCTAAGTTACCTGGTTCCTCTAGTTTATGGAAAGAAAGGTTGCTACAACATTAATTCCCTTAACCAGAAAAGTGTGGATATCTAAATGTTATTAAGACAGGAAGGTTCAGAGGTCCAGTGGTGGATATGAGAGTTCATTCTCATCATTCATGGCAATCAGCATGTACAAGGAAGGTTGCTACAGTGCTTTGGGATTATAAGGTAGGTTCCTGCAATTAAGGAGCTATTGTGAGGGAAAATAATAGTGAGGGGAAGTAAGATCTAGAAACCATAATAAATGGGAGACATAAGACTGTGAAACATGGAGCATTTAAACTGGGCCTCAAAATATAGGTAGAAATGAGGTGTGAAAGGAAAATCAAAATGGAGTCAGTGTTGCTAAGAGAGTTCTCTAAAATGGAGCCAGGAGGCCATTGAGAGTGTGATTTATGCAGGTCTCAGCCCCGATGGAATCTGCACTTTGACCATTTCTTAACATAGGCATCCAGAACATCTGCCCAATGTTCCAGAAACTCAAGATACATATCAGACCCTTACCCTAAAATGAGTCAGGACAGACTATCCCTTAGACACAAATAGTTCCTTTCTTGCATCAGTGTCAATCATTATTCTTGAACAACCTTGTGTGTTTTGCCTTTATAAGCCCCTGACTCTCTCTTCCCTGGAACAGTCTTTTGGTTTTACCTGGATCTGTGTGTGCTGAATTACAATTCTTAAGACCCCCAAGTAAAATTCTTTGCTCTTTGCAGCCTCAACACTGATTATTGCTCAACCGAGGGATTGGATGGTTCAGGTGGAGAGTATTATAAGAGCACAAGCAGTGTCAATGGGAAAGGATCGACAGGAGTGTGTATGCATATGTATCTGTGTGTGTATGTGTGATGCGTAAAGTGTGTGAGTTTGCTTGAAACATAAGTCCACCCAAGGGAGTCACTAGTGACAGGCAAAGCTAGAAAGATGAATTGGAGCCAATTCATGGAGGGCCTTGAATGCCAGACCAAAGAGATTAGGCAGACAATGAAAGTTTCTTAGGAGGAAAGTGATATTATCCATTTAATGAATCTGAAAATGTATCTGGTCGTGATGTGCAGGGAAACTGAAGTTTAATAAAACACTACGACAGGTAGACTACCTAAGTGGTTATTGCAGGGAAAACTATAGGGAAAGAATTGAAATGTAATCCCATAGCAATTAAAATATAACCTGAATACCAACATGCAACATGTCACAATTGCCTCTTCCAGCTTAGCACCCTCTATGTGGAAGACTTATGAAGACCTAAAGCAAAAATATGATGCTTTGCAAGGTTATTTTTTAGAATGCAAAAGTGATTAATCACATGCATAAAAAGTACCATTTCATTTCATAAATTTTACTGCTTGGAACATTAATAATGGAGGGCATATAAAGAACTGAAATTAAGCATCTTTACTACACAATGTTAAAGATGCATGTGGTATCTTCCAAACGTTAAAAAAAATAAAGAAACCATTTTTTTCAGACTTCAAAGCTAGCATTTTTCTGTGACCCAGGTCATGAATAAAAACATAAAAACAGTCCTAAGTACTGCTGTTCCACTTTATTTGATAGAGAAATCTTAGTTAAACTCTAAAGCTTGCTCTTGAAACAAAGAAAAAAATGAAAAGAAAAAGAAAGGCAGGAAATATGTTTCTATTGTGCAGCAAGGCAGCTACACAATGCTGAAGAAAAAAAAGAATGACTTTAATATAAAAGCCTCGGATTCTGGCAAGCTTTGGATTATTCATAATGTTTGGTTTTGAGGGTCATAGATTGAACCATATGTCAGTAACAGCATGCTGAATGCCATTTTTTTCAAGCCTAAACAAAAATCCTCAAAATAATTACTTTCAAGTCTTCTTTGTTCCTTTTGCCTTTTGCTCCTCAGCTTTTGTTTTTTTTTGCTTTTTTTTAAACCAATTAGGTAAATATGAAGTATATGTTGAGTCTAGTCAACAGAAGGTATTTTCAGAACATAGTTCTTAGAAGTGATAATAAACAAGGCAATGTGTGTCAACTGAAAGAAAAAGCACAACGTAAAAGTTGTGAGTTAAGTTTTATTCGGGGACCTTACTGAGAACTATAGCCTGGGAGACAACCTCTCAGGCAGCTCTGAGGAACTGCTCCAAAGAGGTAAGGAAGGAGCCAGGATATATATGAATATTTTTGCTAGGAAAAAAAAAAAAAAAAACATGTAGTTGAACATCAAAAGATTACTGCTAATCACAAAGAAGACTCAAGTTAATGACTTTAGTGATTTTCTATGTATGGGAAGATGCAGGAATCTGGGGGTCATTGAAATTATTCCTTAGATATGCATCTTAACTATCTTGGGGCCAGTATATCCAAAACACAGAATGCTTCCTGTTTTTCTCCATCCTGAACTTCCCTCAGGGTGCACTGTCAGTGGGTGACTGCAGTGGTTCATGACTTGATCCTTGTAGAACCAGAATGGTGGGCAACATTCTTTTCTCTACACATGGTATATAAAAATAACATAAGAAGAGGAAAATAAACATCGTTTTAAAATTCTGGCATCTTTGTATGTTTATTTAACAGCATCCACTTTAAGAATCAAGTATTATCATTGTCTTTTGCTTTCCTGTTATGATTTTCAGCTCAATAAATTCCTGCTTCCTGATTTTGTCATACGAGGAATTCTGCTGCACTCACTCATCAGATCTATTTTTTGGCAGCTGTATCCTGTCTCCATCTCTAAGGGCATATTATCAAATTCTTCAAACTGACTCGGGGTCCCTGGTGACTTTTCAGACAGTTTGGGCAACTCAGTGGGACATTTAACGATTCCAATAACTATACCATAGGAGAACAAATTGTATCCTTATTTTCTGTCTGGAGGTTAGCATTACCAAAGTTATTGTGTATACATTTTCTTCTGTGGATGTTTATATCTTCCATGTTCACTAGATCCCTTTCCCCAAATTATTCCAAGCTCATGGGCTAATGTTCTTTTTCAGTGAAAAAGAAGCAAGATATCCTTCATGAAGGAGCAGGCCCTACCCTTTTTGTTGGGTTTTCCAGTAGTGGGAATGAGTTGTGCTGCATGGTCCCACATGTCTCTGCATATCTATCTAGATGCTAAAACATGAGCTCTCCCACCCAAACAGAAATACTGTTGTTGCATTTCTTATTTTTTTCATACAAATTTGTTCAACAAACATTTGTTGAGCAACTACTGTATACAACAGACTACATGCTATAGAGAGGATACAATGATGAATGGGTCACAGCCCCTTGCCCTCAAGAAACTTCTAGTTTTTCAGGACACAAAGGAGAGGAGTACAAGTTAAGTGTACAAATAACTGCAATACAAGGTAGAATATGATAAGGGCAATAAGGAAATGTTCTAGAGAGGGGCAGATTATAAACAGTGACTGGATCAGGGAAGGATTCAGGAAGAAGTAGCAGTGGAGCTATGGAATTTAATAGAGAGGGTCTCAACAGGCAGAGATAAGGGAGGAAATAATCCTGGTAGAGATAACAGCACTCACAAAGGCGTGGAGGCAGGAAAACACATAGCAAGTTTGGAGAAAGGCAAGTAATCCAGTTTGATGGGTCATAGAGTGGACATCCTTGGAAAGTGAACAATAAAACTGAAAAAGTGGGTGGAGGCCACATCAAGGAGGATATCAGCTAGATGTAGAGGTTCAGAGTTTATTTAGTGCACAAGAGAGAAAGCAATGAAAGCCTTTAAGAAGGAAAATGACTTGCATCTATTTGCACCTTTCCACATTCCAAACAGCACTTGACGCAACCAACAAAAATAAACACCATGTAATAAGATAAAAATGTGTAAAGAGACCAATAGTCAAATGACATCAGGAGTAGTTAGTGCACAAAAAAATGTGTAAAGAAGATCGTGCACAGTTATTAACAGTAGGGCTCACAGTCAGCCTTGGGTTTCCAATTTGCCAGAGTAATGGCAGAGATGTAACATGTGGGCCAAGGACACGATCAAAGCTGTGCTTCATAAAGGTCAATCTAGCAGTGGCATGAAGGATGGATTGGCAGATGTGGACAATGTCAGCAGACGGTAGACTGATTAGGAAGTTATTACAATATCAAGGATCTCAACAAGGTGATAAAAAGAGAGTTTCTTATGGAATTTGGTATTCCCTTAATACAAGTCTGGAAAAGAGGATAAACTATTGCTTTGGTATATCTATGGCCCAGAACATGTTGCCAATGACAAGCCCCAAAGATGTATAAAACTAATTTGGTGCTATTTTCTGTCTGTTAGAGGTGTTTTCCTTAGGGTGTGTATGTTGTGCAATTCATTTCTTTCAAGAGATTCTTCTTTAAGTGTCCCCAGGCGTTTGGCAGGTTCAAGTCCTCCGTGTCCTCTGTGTGCTACAGTGACATCTTTAACTGAGACTGTGTGGCACCTTTCAGAGTGGATTTCCCTTTTGCAGTCTGAACACTGGTAAGGCATTTAAGAGTAAATGTTCACTTAATAACATGTTTCTTTCAAAATAAATAAAGACTGCTTTTTTCTCCTTTGTGTGATTGTTCACTTTCAACATGGTGATATGTGATGCTAGCAGCAGGGAAAAGAGATAGCTTGCAAAGGCAACTGTAGCTCCAAAAAAAAACAAACAAAAAAAAGGGAGTCAAAGTAGTAATGATACAGATTCATTTCATTTTAGAAGGCCTGGCCAAGGCAGCAAGATTTATTTGAATAACAGCAGTTGAGTCCTGCGGTGAGAGTAAGTTATTCCCTGCTGGGTCTAAATTATTCAGAAGCAGGGGTAAGTAGAGAGGGGGAGTAATTATCTCTACCAATGGAACATGCTAACCTTTTCAAGCAAGGTATCATCCTAAGCGCACACAAACACACACACACATACACACACACAGGCGCACACAGATAGGTACGTATATTTCAAAGTGTACTCTATATATTTTCAACCACACTCTTTTCAAAACATACTAAAAAGGACCTCCTCTTATCTTACCTGCACCTTCCTCCATCATTTCACTCTTCTTTCCTTTCTCCCTACCATTTTCCCTCCTGACCAAATAGCCTGCAAAAAGAATTGCTCTCAAATAGCTCTATTATGTCCACAGCTCTTTACTTCTGGTTAGTTACTGCTCAGATGTTTTCATTGTATTTTGTATTATATAATATGAGAAAGAGACAGAGACAGAGAATGAGAGAGAGAAGTTTTGTGTTAGTTATAAAGCGTAATCCTCCAGCAGTGGTTCTCCAACATCAGAATCACCTACAGAGCTTGGTACAACACGATTGCTGGACACACCCCAGAGTTTCTGATTCAATAGAACTGGGTAGGACTTGAAAATGTGAATTTCTAACAAGATCTCAGGTGATGCTGATGCTGGCGGCTTTGAGAACCCCTGCAATGAAATATTATTAATAATGTTAAAGCTGCCCTGAGGCTTCTTTCTAATTCCATACCCCTCTCTCCCCTTAAGAGGTCATTACTCTTCTTATTTTTAAAAATCATTTCCTTTTTAAAAAGTGTCAGAAAGAGAAAAACAAATACCGTATGTTAACACATATATATGGAATCTAAAAAAAAAAAAAAAGGTTATGAAGAACCTAGGGTCAGGACAGGAATAAAGATGCAGACATAGAGAATGGACTTGAGGCACAGGGAGGGGGAAGGGTAAGCTGGGACAAAGTGAGAGAGTGGCATGGACGTATACACACTACCAAATGTAAAACCGATAGCTAGTGGGAAGCAGCTGCATAGCACAGGGAGATCAGCTCGGTGCTTTGTGACCACCTAGAGGGGTGGGATAGGGAGGGTGGGAGGGAGGCTCAAGAGGGAGGGGATATGGGGATATATGTATACATATAGCTGATTCACTTTGTTGTACAGCAGAAACTAACACAGCATTGTAAAGCAACTATACTCCAATAAGGATGTGAAAACAAATAAGAATATAAATATTCCAATTTTGTCACATATATATGTACCCCTAAACTGCAATAAAGAAATAGTGGTATAGTCAGACAATAGAATATTACATAGCAGTGAAAATGAATGAACTAGAGGTACACAGAATAACGTGATGAATCTTAGAAACATAATTCCAGGTGAAAAAATGTTGCTGAAGATTACATGTAGTAATTTAGCATTTTAAAATACTCCAATGCTTTTCATTCCCAGTTCTGGTTGATGATGTCCCCAGAAAAGCCTTTATAGTTTTTCACAAGTATATTGAATATACAACTTCCTTCTAAGGATCTCTATGCAAATCACACCTTCTTATTTAATCTAAATGTTGTAAGGTAGGTAGGAAAAGACATTCCCTTTTATATTTTAACAAATAAATGTGAAGTACAAAAAGGAGTCATCTAATGGGAATGTTGTTGGAAAAATAAAGCCTAAAATTCCATATTCTTGGAGACTTTTATTGAGGGCAATTGACTTTAGGTCCACAAGCAGTAGGAGAGCATAATAAATTTTAAAAGTTCTGGCTGGGATTTAGAAGAGGGAGATTCCAGTCCTGATTCTTCTCCAGACAAGTCAATTCATTCCTCTGGGTTTGATCCCTCATCTACGAAATGGTGAGGTTCATAGTTTAGAAACCATGCTCAAAGGAGCCCTAGGGATTCTTCACAGATGTTTCTGGAACTGCATCGGGCAATGAGGAAGATGTGCAGGTGTAGGGAGCAAGGATGATAATGTTTGAGGCTCAGGACCTTCTTTCCACCTCTTCCATCTGAGCCATTGAACTCTCTGATTTGCATATGCTAGACTTCTAGAAAGAATTCATTTGGAGAACTGGTTCTGCTGATTAAAAAATAAAAGTTTGAAAATCACAGAAGTAAGAGATTTGTAAAGGCCCTTCCAGCTTTACTGGATCCTTCTATTCCAAACCTTTGCCAACTTTCTCAAAGTTATCTGTACCACCACTACTGTCACAAAAACTCCCTTTTATCTCAGCCTTGCTTTTTCCTTTAAAGAAAATAAAATATCAACTCCCTCAACTTTCCATCTCAACACCCCAAAACCTGTTTATTACTCTACACCCTATAGTCTTTAATGCAGTCTCTGAAGAAAGGTCTCACTTCTCAGCTTCAAGACTAATCTTTCCACCCATGTTCTTGACCCCATTCCCTACAATTCTTAAGACCTTGCCTGTTTGTTATTCTCATTCACATTCTCTCTCTCTTTCTCTCTCTCTCTCATTCTCCTCCTCCATCTCCTCTCTTTCTCAGTTTCAAGATATTTCTCACAGGCTACACACATGCTCAAGAATCTCTCCTAAAAATAAACAAAGCATAAATCCTGCCTAGAGCCTGCATCCTCCTCTAGTTACTGGTCCCCTCTCCTTCCCTCTGGAAGAGTCTGGCATTGTTTCCAATTTTTTCCTATTTCATCACTTCTCAATCTACTATAGTTTGCCTTTTGCTCCCACCATTGCAATGAAAATGTTCTGGCAAAATCCTCCACCAATGGTCATCTAACTTCTCTATCTTTGCATCATTTAGTACTTGTTCTATGTCGGCTCAGTACCCTTAGCAACTTCTTTGCCACCTTCCACCTCAGCTGCAGGTGTTGTATGAAAGGCCCTGGTGGCTCTGCCCCAGCCCTCAGGGAACCTCCCCATGTGATGTCATCTATACTATTACACTCTGTTCACTGCCCTTGGTTTGTCGTAATCATTGTCTCACGCCCAGATTCTCTCTCTTTGCCTCACACCTTCAAATTGACCTTTTAGTTGGGATTATCTGAGTCTCTACTATTTCACTTTCATCCTTCGACACTGCTTCTCAGATCACTTTGAGCTCCATGCTCTGCGGTACATGGAACACTTCAGCCCAAACCCACACACACTCGGTGCGGGCATCTAGGAACACAGCATGCTGGTTCCTGGTTTGTTCAGAGGTGATGAGGGGCGTAGATCCAAGGAGCTTGTATTTCTTCTCATGCTGCAAGTTCTTCCTAGGTGATAGTATCCTCTCTCTTGAGTTCAACTACCACCTCTGTGCTGATAATTTTCAGTCTTCTTACTTCAGATTCAGACTTATGTATCACAATTGCAGCAAGATATTGCCACTTGGGGATCCAATAGTTACATCAGACTCAATACGCCCAAACTAAAGTCATCATCTTCCCTCTAATACTTGAGGCTTCTCCTGATTTCCCTATTTCAATGAATGATACTCCCTTCTAACCCATCATTCACATTGATGTCAAAGTTGTCTTGTAATAAAGCAGAATGAAAGAAGTAGAGGTACACAACTGACATAGAGTTGAGATCGTAGATATCTCTATGTCCCCTATTTATGCTGCTCATCCCCGTGAATCCCCATGAATCAAGCTGGAAGTTAAAGTTAAGTAATCAGTGATGTTATTAATTTGTTTTTGCTTACTTCGTGTAATAGTAAAGTAATTCATAAATGTATAACTGAATCACCTGCATGGGTATCTAGAGCATTCAGAACAGAGGAAACAGTAAGTGCAAAGGCCGTGAGGTGGGAAATTAATTAGCAGGTTTGAGGACAGCTAGAAGGTCAGTGTGGCTACTTGATCACATTACCTTCATTTGCATTCATTCCTTCTAGAACTCTTCATTGATGATCTACTATGTTTTAAGCACTGTTCTGGAGAATGGGGATGAAAGCCATGGTCTCTGCCTTCATGGAGCTAACAGAAACTGTAACAAAGTCCTTTTTCTCTACTTAAATTAGAAAAGAGGAAAAAGTATACTGTAGAATTTGGACTCCTGTAATGTACAAGGTCAGCCAGACACTTCCATGAACCTTGTTCTAATGTTTATACATCAAATTCAAGATCCACTCATTCATTAACTTATATATTCAACACAGTCACAGCTACTACAAAGTTTAAAGATGGTTGCCAAAAGGAAAATATAAATAAATACTTAATGCTATTCTAAAATAAAATTGCTACATTATGATAGCAAAGTATGCATATTGGTAACCAAGTTTGGAAAGGTTAAGAAGAAACTGGAGGATGTCTTTTAGAGACCTAAAATTTTTTTATTTTATGATGAAGTACAAACATAATAAAAGAGATAGAAAAGAAGTCCCACAACAAAAAGAACAAGAGGAAAGGGTATTGGAAGTAAGATATTAGACGAACCCCTTCATATTGAGAGTGACAAATATTAGAGTTGGCCATGGAAGCCTCGGTCTCCTGGTTTCCTTAAGAAAAGGCAATTATCTGTCCTGAATGAAATAGACATTGATGTGCATGAAGGAAACATAGATTCATCAGGTTATGCATTCATGCAAACAACATTGATCAACTATGTAGTAAGTACGTGCCACTCTGCCCAGCCTCTGGGGAATAGAAATGATAAGGGAGCTATGCTCACAGTCCTGAAAGCGCTTGTGAGGAGACAAGACAAATACACAAAAAGAATGATCAGATGCAAGAAAAAATCAGTCCAAGAAGGCACTATTCTCCGTCATCTAGCTCTTAACAAATTTTTAGTCAGGTAACGTCCATGAAGGACATTCCATTAATACTACACTTTAGAAAAAAATTAATAAAGGTAATGGGGAGGGGGTTACAGTCAGCATCCCTCACCTCACTTATTCCACATCTAATTCTCTAATCCTTTCCCTTTACTTTGAGTGTATTCCATACAGGGGCCAGAACAGAGAAGTCACCTTTAGGAAGTTTCAATCTATCAGTATGGCTGCGTTCATTCTGAAGAACTTTTTTCTACACGTTATCCAGCAGCTGATGAAATAGATTGAAAATATATAATGTCTCATGGGGTCTAAATTCTGTATGGCCAATATCTATAGTAAGAGTGAATGGCATTCAATATTCTTTGTGAAGAATTCCCAAATAGCTCACCCAGTTGACTGCTACAAACTGATGCAAATAAGGTTGGTAAATAACCTATGTTGTGAGAGGAACTTTCACAATGCCTAAGCTATTCGACATGAGCACAGAAGCACCTGGAATCTACTATATTATAGCTACGTGTTTTGCTTTTCATTCCATGCAGTTATTTCCTCCAGAAAGTCACCTTGCTGGTTATATTTTGTTGAATCTAGATACCCATCTAAGTGGAAGTTTCCAAAGACCACAAAACTGATAGAGGGAAAAGGTGAGGCTGGGTAACAAAGGAAAGCTAGCCAGTGATGAAATTTAAAATATGTCATGGGGTGTGAATTACTATACATAGATAATCAGAAACTGACTGTATCTTCCAAAATCCCTTTCATTCTGGGGCTTCCATAGCAGCTGTATATTTCTGTATCCTCCTCTACTCTGTACCACCAACCATAACTAACCAAAATAATTGTTATAGCCCTTCATTTATATCAGCAGATACCATTATACTAATTATCAAAAAAAATCTGGTGCTAGTTTGATCACAAACTAGTTAGAGTGATTATTTTCCACATTTTGGATATGTTCCTTTTAAGATATTACTATATCCCTAATGTTGGAAGCCTTCATTGATGCATTTTCAAAGTTATTTGAAAGTTATTTAAAAGTCATTTAAAAAGGAATTCATATCTCCATGAACTTACCAATGGCACCAATGATTTACATAATAAACAATATATCAAAGTGTACAAGTCACAGAACTCCTATATAGTGTTTCTACCAAGGAAAAATAACTTCCACACTTTTTATTGGATGCTAAATAGTTTTTCAAATATCCTTTGCCAATATAGAGGCTACCCAAGGACATTGATGAACATGTTGTTCCGATCATTTCTATTAAGCTCCTATAGTATACATAGCCATTTTCTAGACACTATAGAAAATGCAAAACATAAAAGAGAGAGAATGCCTTATTTAGAATGAGATCTAAGATAGACAATGTAAAAGAAAAGAATAAAAATATCTGATAATGCTTTCAAATTGTATGTAAGATGCTTCGGGATGCAAACAAGAGGAGAAATCAACTGGGATAATGATAATTAGGGAAACTCCTTGAAGTAGATGACTGTTGAGCTGGCTTTTTCCTTATTTGAGAAAATCTGGTCCAACCGTTTTTGAAAAAGTAAACTTTCAGCTTGGTGTGATTTGGGAACTGGGTGAAAACAACTGAATCTGTTCTTTTATAAGAAAAAAGAGGGGCAGAAGAGATCCATCACCTCTGCAAGGGGAAGAAAAACTATACTTCATCTTTAGGCACCCGCTCTTCTCCGAAATATGATTCATATCTTCCACCATGAATAGTCTGTTTTGCCTTGCATTGTTCTACTGAATGATGGAGTAAGATGATGAACATTTCATCTGAGGATGCAGAACAGCGACAGGTTAGATTATACATTGAGGTTATTGGGATACAAATGTGATTGCTCAGGGCACCCTTTTCAGGAAAAGAAAACTGATGATCTTTTATATTTCTTGTAGGAAGCAGCAATTTTGAACACATAAGTCTTCGCCAGCCCTAGTCAAAAGACACAGGGTCCCATTATAAAAAAAAAAAAAGTTTCTTGCCCAGTTCTTCTGGGGTCTGTTAACAAAGAAGATTCATCTCTGGCCTCGGCACACTGCTCCACTTTGAAGGTCTTTGAAAAAACGATTCTACGTGATATTCTTGACATTTCACAGAGGAAAAGGTCACGCAGCTGATTCAACCAACTATTTAATAATTAGAGCTGACTTGTTAGTCACTGTAAGATATGATTATGTCCAAAGGAATAGTTACCTTTCTGACAAACAATGACAATCTGCATTTATTTAAAGTCAGAGACATAGATCTGCTGTCCTTGGTATTATAGCAGGATTTTTCTTTGCTCCATCTTTATCCAGAGCCAGATTTCCCAAATTTAGAGAGAAGCTTAGACTCTGAGCCACAACATTATTTTTGAATTGCCAGAAGCTGCCTGTTAATTTTTCCCGTGTTCTTATAAATTCAATTAAAATCTGAAGCTTAGATCAAATTAAAATGACTTGCTTCGTTATCAAACATTCAGCCATCCAGCTGTTCACAATATTAACGTTAATACATTTCATGTACAATAGTATTTTTTAATGTTCTCTGTAGGTTCCCTCACGTCTGTAGTCAATTAATTATTTGTTATGCATGTGTTTACGGCAGCCTGGCTTCCTGTTTCCACTACCTCTTCCTCTCCCACAAAGCCCTAAAACACTTAAATCGTGACATTCATGAATCATAACTAAATGCAATATCCTTTCTTTTCTTTTCTCCGGAAACAGGTCTCATACTAGAAGGGAGTGAAGTCTGACATCTCTAAAAGACTTAAATAGAATTCTTGGCCATTATCAAACTTTATGACCACAGTCCATCTACCAATGTATGTCTATCATGGCAGATAACTGGCATCTTGACAAAAATTGTAGCACCAAATGTGAATAAGGAGATGGCAAGATATGCTGCTTCCTTGAGCTGAAGATTGAAAAGAAGTAGTGGTGATTGAAATAACTGCGAAGCATCGTGTTTTTATTTTCAGAAGGATTAAAAATAAGTGCTTCGACTGAAATCTGAAGATGTATGCCGACCTGGTAGAAAGAGCCATCCCATTCAGTCAGTAACCAGTAATCATTATTAATGCACAGTAAAGTACTATTGCTGAGACAGACCCATGCAGGTAGGAAAATTAATAAAAAATGAATGAAGTTATTACCAACACACAAGCAAAGTAGATTCAGTGATCAGCAAAATTCAATGAGGTGAAAAAAGAGTATCTTGGAATCAGCACAATTTCAGCTGCTTCTCTTCCTCATAGTAATACTTTCCTGGATCACCTGAGTCCTTCTGAACCTGCCATGGAATTTCAGGCTATCTTCATTTATTTAATTATTTTTTTTAACATCTTTATTCGAGTATAATTGCTTTACCATGGTGTATTAGTTTCTGCTTTATAACAAAGTGAATCAGCTATACATATACATATATCCCCATATCTCCTCCCTCTTGCGTCTCCCTCCCACCACCCCTATCCCACCCCTCTAGGTGGTCACAAAGCACCGAGCTGATCTCCCCGTGCTATGCGGCTGCTTCCCACTTGCTATCGGTTTTACATTTGGTAGTGTATATATGTCCATGACACTCTCTCACTTGGTCCCAGCTTACCCTTCCCCCTCCCTGTGCCTCAAGTCCATTCTCTATGTCTGCATCTTTATTCCTGTCCTGCCCCTAGGTTCTTCAGAACCTTTTTTTTTCAGATTCCATATATATGTGTTAGCATACGGTATTTGTTTTTCTCTTTCTGACTTACTTCACTCTGTAGGACAGTCTAGGTCCATCCACCTCACTACAAATAACTCAATTTTGTTCTCTTTTATGGCTGAGTAATATTCCATTGTATATATGTGCTACATCTTCTTTATCCATTCATCTGTCGATGGACACTTAGGTTGCTTCCATGTCCTGGCTATTGTAAATAGAGCTGCAATGAATATTGTGGTACATGACTCTTTTTGAATTATGGTTTTCTCAGGGTATATGCCCAGTAGTGGGATCGCTGGGTCATATGATAGTTCTATTTTTAGTTTTTTAAGGAACCTCCATACTGCTCTCCATAGTGGCTGTATCAATTTACATTCCCACCAACAGTGCAAGAGGGTTCCCTTTTCTCCACACCCTCTCCAGCATTTATTGTTTGTAGATTTTTTGATGATGGCCATTCTGATGGGTGTGAGGTGATACCTAATTGTAGTTTTGATTTGCATTTCTCTAATGATTAGTGATGTTGAGCATCCTTTCATGTGTTTGTTGGCCATCTGTATATCTTCTTTGGAGAAATGTCTATTTAGGTCTTCTGCCCATTTTTGGATTGGGTTGTTTGTTTTTTAGATATTGAGCTTCATGAGCTGCTTGTATATATTGGAGATTAATCCTTTGTCCATTGCTTCATTTGCAAATATTTTCTCCCATTCTGAGGGTTGTCTTTTCGTCTTGTTCATGGTTTCCTTTGCTGTGCAAAAGCTTTTAAATTTCATTAGGTCCCATTTGTTTATTTATTTATTTTTTTCCATTTCTCTAGGAGGTGGGTCAAAAGGATCTTGCTATGATTTATGTCATAGAGTGTTCTGCCTATGTTTTCCTCTAAGAGTTTGATAGTGTCTGGCCTTACATTTAGATCTTTAGTACTTGTTTCAGACTAACATACTATTCCTGTCCCAACAACTACACATCCGCATGTACTTTACTAGCCTCAATCATCACCCCTTTAGCTACATAAATGTTATGTCCATTCTAAAGAATCCATACACACTCATACTCAACAGAGAACAAATAGCATGGGAAGAAACAGGGAAAAAGACATTTCAGACAAGGGGAACAGCATGAGCAGAGACATGAAGCACATGATCAAAAGTGAAGATTACACAAATATTTTAAGGCAATAGGGAGTCAGTGAGTCCATGCTTGGCCTATGAGTATTAAAGATGATTAATATATGTCAAGTGAAAGTAGCATCTTTATCCATACCTAATTGCCCTTTTGTCAATAAATTTTCATAATGCCCCAGTCACAACAGGCAATATCAGTGTTATTCAATTTCTGGTTTCAAAGTTATATAATTAATTACATTAATCTTTTCTTATTTATTAATTGACCCAAGCTTTCTAATATGGTGTCTCTCAAAGTATCAGCTCCAGACACCTACATCAGAAGCCTCACTTGATGCTTGTTAACATGCAGATTCCTGTAACTCAGGCCAGATTTGCTGAATCAAAGTGCCGGCTAGGAATCTGAATTTTGACAAACATCCCTAGCTGATTCTGATGCACAATGAACTCTAACCACGTCATAGCATGACACCTATCTGTGGTGAATTAGACTAGAGTAACTGCTGACAGAAAGTCAGTACATACTGGCTTTTGTCTGCTGAACGCGCTGTCAGTGTTTGCCTAGGCATATTCCTTGGAGCCCTGCTCACTGGAGATGCTCTAGAACAAAATTTCTGTGGTCAAATGCATTTCTGATACCACCAAATTATATGTTTTTATTAGAGAGTCCCAGCGACTATTAACATATTAAAGCTTCCGAGAAGTCCTGCATTAAAGGAAAAACTTTAACCCAGCGCTTCCCAAATTTATTTGACTATGAAACCCTTTATTATCATAAACCTATTACTATACAATAGAATGAGTATGCTAATGTGAGTATACTTCTAAAATAATGCTCTAATGTTTCACTGTTAAATATGGAGTTGGTGTTTATCATATTATTGAATTATTTTCCATTTCCAGTTTATTAAGATTTTAAAAAATCAGGGGTATATTGGGATATATTTAAAAATCAGGGATATAACTGATGGTGGTGAAGGCTCAGTGCACTGATGAAAACTAACATACATTGAAATTCTGTGTGGTTTTTCAATAAATTGTTCAATTTATTAACTTGTTATTTATGATCTAAATATCTTTATAATAAGAAACCCACCAACAAAACTTAGTTGACAAATTGTGAGTCGGAAAACAGGGTAAAATATACCTCAGTTCTCCTGTTAGAATGTTAAAAAAATTTGGTTAGATAACTAAGTGAGAAATCATTTGGAGGCATTAGCAGATCAAACGTAACTTGCAAAGCAGACTTTAGCAGTTGTAGTTCAGATGGTTTTCAATGATTGCCTCGTTATAACGTGGCGTCTCCCTTCTTGTCACACACATGATGCGCTCTCCGTTATCTGACCGTGGGTTCACTGCAGTGTGGATTTATTTGTGAGATTCTGAGCACATCTTCATCACCTCACACCAGACTACTGAACAGCTCCCCCCCCAACCCCAGGACACTGGAAACACACTAAGAACATCTGACTCTGTCGCCTCAGATTTTACCCAATCAGCCTTCCTTCCACCTATTTACAAATTAGAGCCCAGAGAGCAAACTTCCACCTTTATAGAAATGATGTTTCCAGAAGGTACAGTTTACTATATTTATGTGTCAACTCACTTGACCCTACTGAGACCACTTTTACCTGTTTTTCTATCATAACTTCCGTATTCCCTTGGGAACCTCTAACTTCTCTCTAGAGCTTTAAATAAAATCAAGCCCATTTAGGAATGTACAGACATGGAATCTTTTTAAACCTGGGAACAAGTATGATACAAGCAGTAATAATATAAGGTTGAAATCATTTGCTTTAAAGACTGTATCAAATATTATAGAATGTCCCATTGTGAAAAGCAGTTTAGCACAGAATTAGCAATCAAAGCTTTTTGCCAGTCTCCTTAGCAGCTGTTAAAACGTGTCAGAGCCTCAGCATGAGAAAGGCTGCAGCAACTGTAAACTACAGTGGTCCATCTGAAATACATTTATGGTTATGAAAAGCACAGCAAAACATCTGCAAAGAAAAGCAAGCACTAGGAGGTTAGAAGGGCAAGTTAGTAAAGCTTCCCAGAATTATCTCAGGGCCTGTCAGGGAAGGTTAAAAAAGAGGCTTCCCCAGCAGCTGCCAGAGACAGAACTGAAGCTGCCAAGAGTTAAAGGAAGCGAACAAAGTGTAGAGGGACTCAAGGGATTTCTATCTAGGCTCAGTGTGAGGAAATGTAGAGAGGCGCTAACCTCCAAAATAGAGGAATATATGAAGAAATAGAATGGGTTGAGCCTTGTATGATCAACACAGTCTGTACACAAGCAAGAAGATAAATTCCATAAAGTGCAAAGTACTCATTACAGTGATTTCCAAAGAGTACCTTCTCTGCTGCTCCTTTAGATGGGATAAAACTGAATTTCCACTTGTGCTAATAAATTAGGAGCTTGATCAGAAAGATTCAAAACTGCATTTGCAAAAGAAAATAGAACATTTGAGTGGACAGTCAAAGAAGGCAGCATGGAGAATTCCAAGTAATTAATACTCTTAAAGATTGACAAGCATTTGAGTCAAGTTCACAATAAATTCAGAAAAGCATATTCAGGAACTTAAGAAGACATCAACTATTATCAGTGGGTTATTCTGGCCTCCATTTACACTGGCCAAGTGATTTACCCCCTCATTCCTCTTTCTTATAGTCTTCTAAGTCATTCCTAGGTCAAATCTATGTTAAATGGAAATTTATAGAGATTTATGTTAAAAACTTTCACAATAAAATGTAAATCTCTGTTGATTATCTTTCCATCATTAAGTGTTCAGTAGTAACCTTAGACATACTGTAGAAATAATGTACAGAATGTTCAATGCTTTTATTCTCTGAAGAGTTATAAATCTAAGATTGTACTGGGTAGCTGTCATGGTCTTCTAATGTATTACAAGACAGCGTTGGTGATTGCTGTGCATTTAAAAGATTGTTTTTCTACCAAAAAGCTGGATAAATGGATATTAGAGAGCTTACTTAAAGCCACACTCCTTGAAGTCAATAAAACATAGAAATATTTTTAAGTTGCCATATAGTTCATATTACTTTCTACATCTTACTGTTAGATTAAGTGGACTCCTAAGTTGAGTGATAATCTTAATAGGGTGATGATAATATGTTAACATTAGAATAATTATCCAAGAAGAAGTCAGAACAAAGTAAAAACTTTTGTGTTATACATTCTGTGTGTTTATACAGAACATTTCTTCAGGAGGTCCATCCTGTATTGATATAATATATAGCTTTCCTTAACATTAGGACCTCCACACTCCAAATCCCTCCATACCAGGTCAATCTACCATCAACTAAACTTCTCAGAGTCACTGCTATCTCTGCACCTTCATACATGAGGTCCCCCTACTTTAAATATTCTCAGTGCCTCCCCAATCAATCCCCCATCCTCCAATCTCTTTATAAATACTTTAGCTCAATTTTCGTGTCCTTTCTGAAGACTTCTGATGAGTCCCAGTCTATACTTAACTTTCCACAACTTCAAATTCCTCCAGCACTTATTAATAGTTTATATCGCAAGATCACAATCTTGCTCATATGTAGGAATTATTCTTGGGGACTGATGTAAAAAAATAAGGCATGTTCTTACAACTAGATCTCAAATTTCTTCAGGAGAGGGTTCAAACAGTGCAGTTGATCTTCCATAATATCTATTCATTGCTATCATTCAGCCAAAAGGACTTCATGGGCATTTCTTTATGTTCTTAGCACTGTCCAATGTATTACGTGTATAGAAGTGCGTAAAGATTATCGTCCATGCATAGAGTAGCCTGTGAATAAATGTTTCTTGTACAAATGAATACATGCAGTAATGGACTGTGTTTACCCACACTGTGGATCTTTCTTGGATTTGGGCATCTTTCCCCTGCGTTCTAGAATTTCTGTGGCAGGGCCACCTTTCCAAGCATACCCTTTTTAATACATCTTCCAATGCAAAGAGAAATTTGCAACTCTTACCTAAATTTAAGTTCAACAATTATAAGCACTTCAAACTTTGACTCATAAGCCAAATAATAAATAAACTCTGATCTTCAGAGTAGTTTGAAGGAATAGAAGGGGCACTAGGCTAAGAGCCAGGAATCTGGGCTTTATCATTAGTTTGTTGTGTGATATTTGACAGGCCATTTGGCCTCTTTAGACCTGTTTCTCACGTATTCACCCTCCAAATCCTTGTATCTCAAAGTGTGGTCCACCTGCGTGGGCATCACCTAACAGCTTGTTAGAAATGCAGACTCTCAGGCCCTGCCCTAAACTGACTGGATTATGCATTAAAGTCTACATTTTAACTGGCATTTCCCAGTTGATCTGTATACATATTAAAGTTTGAGAGGCACTGCCCTGGATTATGAGATTTTTGAGAACAGAGACTATTGTATTCACCATTATATCCCCTAACATCTATGAATGAGCCTGGCACATAATAGGCATTCAATAATTGGTCCAAAGGATGAATGAAAATATAAAAAGAAAAGGCTAAGATTGGTTGTTTCTCTGGTCTTTTCCAAATCTAATACTCTGTAACTGGAGACCAAGCTTAAAATAGTTGATTTTAACATAGGCACAATGGGAATTAGACTAAATCCTGCTTAGGGGCTAATGTTTCTGAACTATTTTTTCATCTACTAAATGATAAATTATATGCCAACTTATAACAGTATTCTCAATTAAATGAGATGAAAAACTCTGGAGACTAAAGGGCGTGTGTGTGTGTGTGTGTGTGTGTGTGTACCTTCTATAATCAATATTTGTATATATAGTCACTGAGATCCTGGATCTTGGCATTTAAAATGTTCAGTAAGTTTTTAGAAGTGAAAAAAAAAAAGTTTTCCTGGCCAGCTGTTTTTATAGCTCCTGTCTACTAGCTGGCTTTAAATAATAACAACAGAAAGAGAATGTATACCATTATTTACAGGTACTGTCAAACCGTGTGCACTGAATTTCTTGCCCTTCTTCCACTACTTGTCTCTTGCTTTCAGAGAGTTTAAATAATCTCATACCCACTCCTCCTGGGCTTCTGACTGTCACAACTCACATGGCTTTCACTTTTCTCTAAGTATAAATCGCATCAGTTCGTATCTTTTCTAACAAGACTCAGTTACTACAGTCACATTCTAAGTAAAACCAAAAAATGCAGAAATGTTCATATTGCAGTTACATCTTCTAATATGATTCTGCCATTGCAGTTTGAAAATATAGGTTTTATTATTCAATTAACAATAATGCCAAACAGAAAATATCTGTATCTGGAGACACTAGATGTCGGATTTGCAACCTTCTGAAATATATAGGTTTTAATTTATTTCTGCAAAATCCTAATAAATTACCTACTTTAATTCCTAGTTGTTTTTATTGAATAGATTCCCTACAAAAGTGAATGTAAATGTGCTACTAGCATAATTTCTACGACTAATTATCTCCAAAAATCTCCAGCAAATTCTCGTTCCCTGACTTTCTGAACCTTCTAACCCCTTATCATTTCTAAATGAGTGAAGCTCGCATCTTGGGAACACCTGGTGTTATGAGCAGTGATGGCCAGAGAAGCAGAGTAATGGAAATGGAGAAAAAAAAAAAAAAAAAAAAGCCCATATGTGTCCTACACCAAAACACAGTTGCTCCTGCAGGGCATAAGGCACTGCAAGTCAGGATATGACAAGGAGGTAATATTTCTGTAGGATGAGGCTTTACACTTTACATTTCTGTCTCTTTGTGTCCGCCAATAAAATGAAATTATGAAATTAACTACCATGTTCCCTACTACTATTCTAAGAGGTCTTAACATTTGTAATACAAGCGCCTCAACTGTTTATCTCTAATGTTATTATAAAGACTCCCATAATAGACCTTTCTAATTGAATGGTGAGCAAGTGATCACTGATATCAGACTGCTAATAAATCTACCATGGATGAAAACAATAATGCTTTTTTATTTACTAAGATTTTAGCAGAATCTGTGCTAGAATCTATAACAACTAATAGTTAAAACCCTTGCTGGGGGGAAGATATAGCCCAGATTGCCACAAATGGATTTGAAACCTGCTCAAAAGCAAACCAGCTAATTCCACACACAGCATTACTCCCACATTTTTAATCAGTTACTAATGAACATAACCAGAATGATTGAAAAGTCTGTCCCTCCTCTTTTGACACTTGAAACGTTTCTGAGATATACATAAACAAGAAATTAAAAACAAAAAGGAAAAAACAGTGGCTCCAAAAACCCAGTCATTCACCCAAGAAACATTATTAGGTGCCCTGAGTTATTCAAGTAGTTTTCCTGTACTTTTATGTGGTAGGTTAGGTCTCTGTGGCATCCCCACTCCCAGAAGCCAAACCCCCAAACTCAGCAGTAGCCAAAGATCTTAAAAACTGCCTGGTATGCTCTAAAATCTAATTGACCTTGTTTACATACAATCCTGACAAGAGATACAAAACAGTGTATTCATTTCCAAGGGCCGCTGTGAAGAAAAGCACTACTAACTGGGTGGCTTAAAACTACAGAATCTTATTCCCTCACAGTTCTGGAGCCAGAAGTCTGAAATCAAGGTGTTGGCAGTGTCATTCTCCCTCTGCAGCCTCTATGAGTGGATCCTTCCTTGCTCCTTCCACCTTCTGGTGGCCCCAGGCTTTCCTTGGCTTGTGGTAGCATAATTCCAATCTCGGCCTTTGTCTTCACATGGCCGCCTTCTTTGTGCCTGCATGTGTCCAATTACCCTCTTGTCAGGACCCCAGTCATCCATTATGACCTCATCTTAAGTTGATTACATCTGCAAAGACCTTATTTCCAAATAAGGTCACAGTCAGGTACAAGTCACAGGGATTAAGCTTGACATATCTTTTTTTTTCTGGGAGGGGAGGGCCACAATTCAACCCATAACACTGGGCAAAATGATGTCAGGATGCCCCCCTTCAGGTTCTATCTTTCCTTAACTCTTCTACTCAAACATTGAACAAGAAATCAAATTACATTCTATATTATTAATTTTGATATATTTTTTGTAAAACGCTGACTAAATGTGACACAGAGTAAATGCAAGCACAGAGATTCAATTTACTTATTTTTTTAAAATATCACTTTTTAACTATCTTCCAGATCCCACACTGGATAAATACACATCTCGAAACTAGAATCAAGTACACAGTCATTAAAGACCAAAAACCACAGATGTCACAGGCTCCATGTGGCCAATGCCTTTAAGGAGACAGCTGCTCCAATCTGTACCAACTGACACTTCCAGGTGGTGGACGAATGAACCCCCAGAGAAGCTACATTGCTTCAATCTAGCCTCGGGATAACTTATATCACAGAAATCAACTTTTATTATTTTTTTAAAATTTTCCCCCTTAGGTGATCTAGGTGATTCTCAATTGCCTTCCTTCTCCTTAAATTTGTCCTGGGGAAAAGTGAGTAGTACATAACTTCTGTCATTTGGTGAGACTCGAATCTTTATGTGATGAATGAAATCACTGCCCCTACTGTGGGATGACAACCAGTCACAGTGGCAGGATTGTATAGGGGTGTCTTAAGGAAAGTATAATATCTAGGACAAGCTCTATCATAGGCTAGTGATAAACTCTTGTAAAAGAAAATGATGAATCAATTCAACACTGTCAGAAAAATACTTTTCTTAAAGCATTTTTGAAATTTTTTGCTGCTAGACCTGATTAACTTAAATGCAAAAACAAAATAAACAGATGGCAATGACATTTGCCATCCTATAGGGAGGAATGGTGTACCAGGTCCCTTGCATCTAAACCTTTCTGAGCCTTTTAACTCTCGAATCTAGGTATAAAGCTCCCTCAAACTCTGAGATGGATGAGGCTCCTTGGCAGGAGGAAGAAAGGGAGTCCTAGGCCAGCCAATAGCTTACCTGCCTTGCTGGTGTCAAAATTAAGGTGCCTTGCTGGTGTCCCCATGCTGACCTGTACTCTGGTTCTCACCCTATTTTTTGTGTATCAGATTGCAATAGGTGGCCTAGTTCCTATAACTAGATCTTGGTCTTCTGCCTATCTAAGTCTCTGCCTGGATTTCTATACCATTCCTCCAGGTCTAGAATTCTGACTGATCACTGAGTCCTGGCAGAACCTCGGCTCCATCCTAAATCCCAGGTCCTATTGCTGGCTGAATAATGTCTACTTGGGGCTAATTTGCTGCTCTTTGTGTCTGTACTGTCTGTCAGAACCAAGTGGCAGACCTCCTTGGGTCTCATCTTATATTCTCATATCCCATATTCCTGTCCTGCCCTTCTAGCGATCAGTCAGCTATGGGTTCCAGTAAACCTTGGTCTGACCCATTCTAAACTCCAGTTATGAATTGGGATAATAGTTTGTTGAAAGTGATAACTCCAAATAAGCAATCAGTCAAAATATAAGCACCCTGTAGAAATAATAAGTATAGTCACATATTAACTTACTTCAGAGATTAACTGGGATACTTCTGACATTTTCCACTATTTCTTTTGTTGTGTATTTTGAAGGTTTGGGACTTCCATTTCCCCCTAGGTAATCTAGTTCCTTCTTTTTTTTTTTTTTTTGTGAATTTCATTATATTTATTTTTTATACAGCAGGTTCTTATAAGTCATCAGTTTTATACATATCAGTGTATACATGCCAATCCCAATTGCCCAATTCATCACACCAACATCCCGACCCCCCCACTGCTTTCCCCCCTTGGTGTCCATACGTTTGTTCTCTACATCTGTGTCTCAATTTCTGCCCTGCAAACAGGTTCATCTGTACCATTTTTCTAGATTCCACATATATGCGTTAATATACGATATTTGTTTTTCTCTTTCTGACTTATTTCACTCTGTATGACAGTCTCTAGATCCATCCACGTCTCAACAAATGACTCAATTTCGTTCCTTTTTATGGCTGAGTAATATTCCATTGTATATATGTACCACTTATTCTTTATCCATTCGTCTGTCGATGGGCATTTAGGTTGCTTCCATGACCTGGCTATTGTAAATAGTGCTGCAATGAACATTGGAGTGCATGTGTCTTTTTGAATTTTGGTTTTCTCTGGGTATATGCCCAGTAGTGGGATTGCTAGATCATATGGTAATTCTATTTTTATTTGTGTAAGGAACCTCCAAACCGTTCACCAGAGTGGCTGTATCAATTTACATTCCCACCAACAGTGCAAGATGGTTCCCTTTTCTCCACACCCTCTCCAGCATTTGTTGTTTGTAGATTTTCTGATGATGGCCATTCTAACTGGTGTGAGGTGATACCTCATTGTAGTTTTGATTTGCATTTCTCTAATAATGAGTGATGTTGAGCAGCTTTTCATGTGCTTCTTGGCCATCTGTATGTCTTCTTTGGAGAAGTGTCTATTCAGGTCTTCTGCCCATTTTTGGACTGGGTTGTTTGTTTTTTTAATATTGAGCTGCATGAGCTGTTTTTATATTTTGGAGATTAATCCTTTGTCCACTGATTTGTTTGCAAATATTTTCTCCCATTCTGAGGGTTGTCTTTTCGTCTTGGTTATGGTTTCCTTTGTTGTGCAAAAGCTTTTAAGTTTCATTAGGTCCCATTTGCTTATTTTTGTTTTTATTTCCATTACTCTAGGAGGTGGATCAAAAAAGATCTTGCTGTGATTTATGTCAAAGAGTGTTCTTCCTATGTTTTCCTCTAAGAGGTTTATAGTGTCCGGTCTTACATTTAGGTCTCTAATCCATTTTGAGTTTATTTTTGTGTATGGTGTTAGGGAGTGTTCTAATTTCATTCTTTTACATGTAGCTGTCCAGTTTTCCCAGCACCACTTATTGAAGAGACTGTCTTTTCTCCATTGTAAATCCTTGCCTCCTTTGTCATAGATTAGTTGACCATAGGTGTGTGGGTTTACCTCAGGGCTTTCTATCTTGTTCCATTGACCTATGTTTCTGTTTTTGTGCCAGTGCCATACTGTCTTGATTACTGTAGCTTTGTAGTATAGTCTGAAGTCAGGGAGTCTGATTCCTCCAGCTCCGTTTTTTTCCCTCAAGACTGCTTTGGCTATTCGGGGTCTTTTGTGTCTCCATACAAATTTTAAGATTTTTTGTTCTAGTTCTGTAAGAAATGCCATTGGTAATTTGATAGGGATTGCATTGAATCTGTAGATTGCTTTGGGTAGTATAGTCATTTTCACAATATTGATTCCTCCAATCAAAGAACATGGTATATCTCTCCATCTGTTGGTATCATCTTTAATTTCTTTCTCAGTGTCTTATAGTTTTCTGCATACAGGTCTTTTGTCTCCCTAGGTAGGTTTATTCCTAGGTATTTTATTCTTTTTGTTGCAGTGGTAAATGGGAGTGTTTCCATAATATCTCTTTTAGATGTTTCATCGTTAGTGTATAGGAATGCAAGAGATTTCTGTGCATTAATTTTGTATCCTGCAACTTTACCAAATTCATTGATTAGCTCTAGTAGTTTTCTGGTGGCATCTTTAGGATTCTCTACGTATAGTATCATGTCATCTGCAAACAGTGACAGCTTTACTTCTTCTTTTCCAATTTGTATTCCTTTTATTTCTTTTTCTTCTCTGATTGCCGTGGCTAGGACTTCCAAAACTATGTTGAATAATAGTGGTGAGAGTGGACATCCTTGTCTCGTTCCTGATCTTAGAGGAAATGCTTTCAGTTTTTCACCACTGAGAATGATGTTTGCTGTGGGTTTGTCATATATGGCCTTTATTATGTTGAGGTAGGTTCCCTCTATGCCCACTTTCTGGAGAGTTTTTATCATAAATGGGTGTTGAATTTTGTCAAAAGCTTTTTCTGCATCTATTGAGATGATCATATGGTTTTTCTTCTTCAATTTGTGAATATGGTGTATCACATTAATTGATTTGCATATATTGAAGAATCCTTGCATCCCTGGGATAAATCCCACTTGATCATGGTGCATGATCTTTCTAATGTGTTCTTGGATTCTGTTTGCTAGTATTTTCTTGAGGATTTTACCATCTATATTCATCAGTGATATTGTTCTGTAATTTTCATTTTTTGTAGAATCTTTGTCTGGTTTTGGTATCAGGGTGATGCTGGCCTCATAGAATGAGTTTGGAAGTGTTCCTTCCTCTGCAATTTTTTGGAAGAGTTTGAGAAGGATGGGTGTTAGCTCTTCTCTAAATGTTTGATAGAATTCACCTGTGAAGCCATCTGGTACTGGATTTTGTTTGTTGGAAGATTTTTAATCACAGTTTCAATTTCATTGCTTGTGATTGGTCTGTTCATATTTTCTATTTCTTCCTGGTTCAGTCTTGGAAGGTTATACCTTTCTAAGACTTTGTCCATTTCTTCCAGGTTGTCCATTTTATTGGCATAGAGTTGCTTGTAGTAGTCTCTTAGGATGCTTTGTATTTCTGTGGTGTCTGTTGTAACTTCTCCCTTCTCATTTCTAATTTTATTGATTTGAGTCCTCTCCCTCTTTTTCTTGATGAGTCTGGCTAATGCTTTATCAATTTTGTTTATCTTCTCAAAGAACCAGCTTTTAGTTTTATTGATCTTTGCTATTGTTTTCTTTGTTTCTGTTTCATTTATTTCTGCTCTGATCTTTATGATTTCTTTCCTTCTGCTGACTCTGGGTTTTGTTTGTTCTTCTTTCTCTAGTTCCTTTAGGTGTAAGGGTAGATTGTTTATTTGAGATTTTTCTTGTTTCTTGAGGTAGGATTGTATAGCTATAAACTTCCCTCTTAGAACTGCTTTTGCTGCATCCCATAGGTTTTGGATCGTAGTGTTTTCATTGTCATTTCTCTCTAGGTATCTTTTGATTTCCTCTTTGATTTCTTCAGTGATCTCTTGGTTATTTAGTAACGTATTGTTTAGCCTCCATGTGTTTGTGTGTTTTACGTTTTTTCCCTGTAATTGATTTGTAATCTCATAGCGTTGTGGTCAGAAAAGATGCTTGATATGATTTCAATTTTCTTAAATTTACTGAGGCTTGATTTGTGACCCAAGATGTGATCTATCCTGGAGAATGTTCCGTGCATACTTGAGAAGAAAGTGTAATCTGCTGTTTTGGGACAGAATGTCCTATAAATATCAATTAAATCTAGCTGGTCTATTGTGTCATTGAAAGCTTCTGTTTCCTTATTTATTTTCATTTTGGATAATTTGTCCATTGGTGTAAGTGAGGTGTTAAAGTCCCCCACTATTATTGTGTTACTGTCGATTTCCTCTTTTATACCTGTTAGCAGTTGCCTTATGTATTGAGGTGCTCCTATGTTGGGTGCATATATATTTATAATTGTTATATCTTCTTCTTGGATTGATCCCTTGATCATTATGTAGTGTCCTTCCTTGTCTCTTGTAACATTCTTTATTTTAAAGTCTATTTTATCTGATATGAGTATTGCTACTCCAGCTTTCTTTTGATTTCCGTTTGCATGGAATATCTTTTTCCATCCCCTCACTTTCAGTCTGAATGTGTCCCGAGGTCTGAAGTGGGTCTCTTGTAGACAGCATATATATGGGTCTTGTTTTTGTATCCATTCAGCAAGCCTGTGTCTTTTGGTTGGAGCATTTAATTCATTCACATTTAAGGTAATTATCGATATGTATGTTCCTATGACCATTTTCTTGATTGTTTTGGGTTTGTTTTTGTAGGTCCTTTTCTTCTCTTGTGTTTCCCACTTAGAGAAGTTCCTTTAGCATTTGTTGTAGAGCTGGTTTGGTGGTGCTGAATTCTCTTAACTTTTGCTTGTCTGTAAAGCTTTTGATTTCTGCATCGAATCTGAATGAGACCCTTGTGGGGTAATCTTGGCTGTAGGTTCTTCCCTTTCATCACTTTGAGTATATCATGTCACTCCCTTCTGGCTTGTAGAGTTTCTGCTGAGAAATCAGCTGTTAACCTTATGGGAGTTCCCTTGTATGTTATTTGTCATTTTTCCCTTGCTGCTTTCAATAATTTTTCTTTGTCTTTAATTTTTGCCCATTTGATTACTATGTGTCTTGGCGTGTTTCTCCTTGGGTTTATCCTGTATGGGACTCTCTGCACTTCTCGGACTTGGGTGGCTATTTCCTTTCCCATGTGAGGGAAGTTTTTGACTATAATCTCTTCAAATATTTTCTTGAGTCCTTTCTCTCTCTCTTCTCCTTCTGGGACCCCTATAATGCAAATGTTGTTGCGCTTAATGTTGTCCCAGAGGTCTCTTACGCTGTCTTCATTTCTTTTCATTCTTTTTTCTTTAGTCTGTTCCGCAGCAGTGAATTCCACCATTCTGTCTTCCAGGTCACTTATCCGTTCTTCTGCCTCAGTTATTCTGCTATTGATTCCTTCTAGTGTAGTTTTCACTTCAGTTATTGTATTGTTCATCTCTGTTTGTTTGTTCTGTAATTCTTCTAGGTCTTTGTTAAACATTTCTTGCATCTTCTTGATCTTCGCCTCAATTCTTTTTCCGAGGTCCTGGATCATCTTCACTATCATTATTCTGAATTCTTTTTCTGGAAGGTTGCCTATCTCCACTTCATTTAGTTGTTTTTCTGTGGTTTTATCTTCTTCCTTCATCTGGTACCTAGCCCTCTGCCTTTTCACCTTGTCTATCTTTCTTGAATGTGGTTTTTGTTCCACAGGCTGCATGATTGTAGTTCTTCTTGCTTCTGCTTAGGGCATGTTTTAATTGTTCTCTTTTGACCCTGCCATCCCACTTCCAGTAATCTATCCTGGAGAAAGGGCTGTAAACTCCAGAATTCCACAGTCCAGAGGCCTCTAGTTCCTTCTTAATTCCTTCTTTCTTCTTTTTTTTCTACCAATGGGTATAGGACCAATCCTCTGTCTATCTGTTTATTAGGACTCTTCATTTCAAAAATTGTTTCAAGCTTAAATCTTCATGGGCTTTCTCTGATTTTATACAGGGTTTCATACTGATGTTGGGAACTTTTAAAATTTGATTATAGCTCTCTGACCCATCAGATAAAGGAGCATTTGCTTAATAAGAAACCCCCTGTTGTGGACTGAATTATATCCATCCAAATGTCATATGTTGAAGTCCTATCCCCTGGTACCTCAGAATGTGATTATTTTTGGAAATAGGGCCTCTAAAGAGGCAATTAAGGTTAATGAGGTCATAAGGATGGGGCCCTAATCCAAATAGGATTGTTGTCCTTATAAGAAGAGTAAGGGACACCAGGGATGTGCACTCAGAGAAAAGGCCATGTGAGGACACAATGAGAAGACAGCCATTTGCCAGCCAAGGAGAGAAGCCTCAGGAGAGTGAACCCTGCCAACTCCTCAGTCTTGGACTTCTATCCTCCAGAACTGTGAGAAAGTAAAAATCTGTTGTTTAAGTCTCTTAGTTGGTGGGGTTTTGTTATGGCAACCCTAGCACACTAACACACACCCTTTAAAGTCACAGCCCTCAAATCAAGAACAAAAAGAAAAGAGGACGATCTTTGACACTTTGTAATATCTTGTTCTTGATATTTGTTGCTTTCTTAGAAAGTAAGCCATGGGCTTCTACAATTTGTGTTAAGAATAATATATTTTAACAATCTTTTTCAACCCCTAGTTATAGCTAGAATTTTTAGAAAGTTGATTAATAGTCAGAAAACCTGATTGTAACCTGTCTAGCCAATTTACCAGTCATGAGATATTGTTCAGGTCATTTAAGCTCTCTGAACCTTGCTTTATTTATCTAGATAAAGGAGATAACAAGCGCTGTCTTGATCACCACAAGAAGCATTGTGAGGATCAAAAGTGAAAGGGTATGAAAGTATTCTGAGGTTGCAGAGGTCTATAAAAATATAAGGTCTTTGTTTTAGTAAAGGGCAAGGATTGCTGAACATTTATAAAGAGACCTTTTTGTCCCCTCTCAACTTCACCTAATGTTGAAGGATAACTATAAGGTAATGTACTGTATACCCAACAAAAACTGCAGGGGAGAAAAGACGTAAGAAGCACATAGTCTTGATATACTTTGGTAATTAAAAGTACCAACTTTGGGGGAGGGGGAGGGATAAACTAGGAGTTTGGGATTAGCAGATACAAACTACTGTATATAAAATAGATAAACAACAAGGTTGTACTGTATAGCACAGGGAACTATATTCAATATCTTGTAATAAACTGTAATGGAAAAAATCTGAAAAAGTATCTATATATATGTATATATATATATGAATCACTTTGCTGTACATGGGAAACTAACACAACATTGTAAATCAACTATACCTCAAGAAAAAAATAGAAATAAAAGTAACAGTTTGGACCCAGAAAAACTTGAGTTTAAGCTCTGCTCTGTCACTTTCTTTCTGACTAATGCAATTCTTCCAACCTTAGTTTCCTCATCTGTAAAATGAAGAAAATAGTGTTTACCTCATAGGTTATTTACCACAGTAACTGAGATAAAAAATGAATGTAAAGGATGTAACAAAATATTAGTAAAATATACGGTAAGCACTGAATAAATGTTTTTATCATTATTGCTGATAATATTGTTATTGTTATTAAAAGCCTAGCACTATATTTTAACACCCTGAACCCTCACGGATAAGTCTTGCAGAATAACTACAGAAACGCAAAACCTAGAAAGTGATCATGGAAAGGAAGCTGGTTCAAAAGGAAAAAACACATGTGGTTTTAATTTTCCTGAAAGAGAAGCCAAAGTCTGAGTTGACAGTGTCAAGCCAAATTGAATGACACAACCCAAATTTGGATTCTACATGGGTAGGGCCAGGTGGCCAGGCATAGACTGCAGTGAATCTGATCAGATGGTCACAGGTCAGCATTTAAGCGTTGAGGTTCAAACTGGGTTTAAATAAGGAAACAGCAGAATTGAGGCCAGGAGATGAGGAATAGGAGAACAGATGGGGTGGTTCACACAAAAGCATAGCTAGGGTAGGACAGAACAGTTGCCTGTCTGATGGCCTGCTCTCTGTGCTGATTCAAGCATCCTTGTGAGTTCCAGTGATTAAGGACTAGCAGGTGTGCACAGTATCTGTGAACGAGGCAGTGACCTCCAGGTAATGGTGACTACAGAAAGGTTCTTGATCAACAAGAATTCCTAAGAGTTCTGAAAGTCCCCTTAGCTATTTTTCCATGTGTATGTGAGTCTGAAAAATTATCTTGTAGATGTCTAGGTAGTGTGTTGATCAGACAAAGTGATAGGAACTGGCCTGAGGTTCTAGACTTTCCTCATTTTGATCTTGGTATATGGTATCTATGCTAACTGTACCCATCATGCAGGTTACAGGTATTCTTTTCTGTTTATGTTAGGATTGGCTAGGGGAGAGAATATGCTGGAAAGGAAGAGAGAGGCCTTGATGAAAATAACGAGTAACATATAGAGTGTTTATCATATGTTGTTCTAAATGCTTTACACATGATTATCTCATTTAATCCTCCCAACATCCCTGTGAGGTAGGTATTGTTTATTGTCCTTATTTTCCAGATGGTGACCCAAGGCATGGTGGGGCTTAGTGACTACTAAGTAGTGAATCCAGGATTCATAACTAGCCAGTTGATCCCCAATTTCCCTCCACCAATATTGAGCATCTAGTAAGTGCCTCAATCAATGTTTCTCCAATCAATGAATAAATAAATGTTGAGTGTTAGAAAAGGTTGTAGTTGTATGTGTACACCCTGATCGCCTTAGTTTGCAAGTACACTGGCTGTAAAGAAAACGTTTTCTATGGTTCTTGTACCTACCACTTTCTCCCCTACAGTCAGTGCTTGCAGATCATTGGTACTGATGATGGAAATAAGAATTGGATTTGATGTCTAACAGACAATTACACCTACCATGTCCACAGCAGCAATCTTTATTTTATTCCCCAAACCTGCTCTACCTTCAGTCTTTCTGATCTCAATTAACCCTGTTGACTTTATCTTCAAAATATTTCCAAATCTGACCACTTCTCACTACTCCCCCTCCCACCACCAGTGATCTCCTGACCACCCTGCTTCTGTCCTGGCCTCTTTTCAGCAGCCATTATTATTTAATTAATAATTTAAGTCAGATCATGTCATTGCCCTGTTCACCTCAATGGCTCCCATCTCACTATGAGTAGAAGACAAGGGCCTTACAAATGGCCTCCAAGGCTCTACAGGACTATCTCTCTGACCGCATCCTCTGAATGCCTATTCTGCCCATGCTCACTCCCCTCCAGCCGCACTGGACTCTGCACTCCTTCTCTAACTCATGAGGAATGCTCTCTACATAAGGCCTGCATCTCTGTCTGAAATTTTTCTTCCATCATACCTGTATGGCTCACTCCTCACCTCCTCTAAGTCCTTTCTTGTATGTCACCTCAGTTCAATATATCCTGACCACCCTGTTTACACTCTCAACCTCTATATATCTGAAAAAAACCCCACTAACATGCTAATTCAAAAAGATACATGCACCCGAATGTTCATAGCAGCACTATTTATAATAGCCAGGACATGGACGCAACCTAAATGCCCATCAACAGATGAATGGTTAAAGGAGATGTGGTATATATATACAATGGAATATTACTCAACCATAAAAAAGAATGAAATTTTGCCATTGGCAGAAACATGGATGGACTTGGAGGGCATTTTGCTAAGTGAAATAAGTCAGACAGAGAAAGATAAATACTATATGATATCACTTATATGTGGAATCTAAAAAATAGTGAATATAACATAAAAGAAGCAGACTCACAGATATAGAGAACAAACTAGTGGCTACCAGTGGTGGGGGAACCACAATATAAGGGTGGGGGAGTGGGAGGTACAAACTATTGGGTGTAAGATAGGCTACAAGAATGTATTGTACAACACAGGGAATATAACCAATATTTTGTAATAACTGCATATGGAAAATAACCTTTAAAATTGTATAAAGATTAAAAACTTAAAGTAAAAAAAACCAAAAAATAAAGAAAATAAAATCTCACCCTCACCCCTGTACTTCAGATCCCCTTAGCCTGATTTATTTATTTTTTCTAATACCCTTAGCTGTAGAACATATAATAAAATGCACTGATACATTCTGTTCACTGTCTCCCTCCACTAGAATGTTAACTCCGTAATGGCAAGTATTTTTATCTGGTTTGTACACCGATGTATCCAAAGCACCTAGGATGGAGCCAGGCACCGAGTTAGCAGTCAATAAATATATGTTTATGAAATTAGATAGGAGATTCTCATGTGCAATATTGATGAACAGGCCTCAAATTAAAGAAAATCTATGTGGTTGCATTTAAAGCAATATTTCAAGATAATTCAAGTCAACGATAAGCTGCTTAAGCAGGCAAAACTCACCTCCAAACCCCCTAGTATAGGGTATATTCTAACTGTACTGGTATATTCTAATTATATTCAATAAGCACAAATGCATATATGTGGAGTCTAGAAAAACAGTACAGATGAATTGGTTTGCAAGGCAGAAATAGAGACACAGATGTAGAGAACAAACATATGGACACCAAGGTGGGGGGGGGATGAACTGGGAGATTGGCATTGACATATATACACTAATATGTATAAAACAGATAACTAATAAGAACCTGCTGTATAAAAATAAGAGAAATGCAAATCAAAACTACAGTGAGGTATCACCTCACACAGGTCAGAATGGCCATCATCAAAAAGTCTACAACAATAAATGCTGGAGAGGGTGTGGAGAAAAGGGAACCCTCTTGCACTGTTGGTGGGAATGTAAATTGATACAGCCACTATGGAGAACAGTATGGAGGTTCCTTAAAAAACTAAAAATAGAATTACCATATGATCTAGCAATCCCACTACTGGGCATATACCCAGAGAAAACCATAATTCAAAAAGACACATGCACCCCAATGTTCATTGCAGCACTATTTACAATAGCCAGGTCATGGAAGCAAGCTAAATGCCCATCAACAGACGAATGGATAAAGAATAAGTGGTACATATATACAATGGAATATTACTCAGCCATAAAAATGAACGAAATTGAGTCATTTGTTGAGACGTGGATGGATCTAGAGACTGTCATACAGAGTGAAGTAAGTCAGAAAGAGAAAAACAAATATCGTATATTAATGCATGTATGTGGAACCTAGAAAAATGGTACAGATGAACCGGTTTGCAGGGCAGAAGTTGAGACACAGATGTAGAGAACAAACGTATGGACACCAAGGGGGGAAAACCGCGGTGGGGTGGGGATGGTGGTGTGCTGAATTGGGCGATTGGGATTGACATGTATACACTGATGTGTATGAAACTGATGACTGATAAGAACCTGCAGTACAAAAAAACAAACAAACAAAAAAAAGCAACTAATACTAAACTTTCCTTGGGTTATTTGTATGGAAATATGTTCATATAAATGTTTCAGACATTACATGAAATTTCTAAAAATCTTATATGTTCTGGTATAATGTTGTAAGTCATAATTCTAGTTATTACTTTAAAATGTATATCTCAGAAATAACTGAATTTCCTTGTCAATTGCATTATTATGAACTCTCATCAAATCTTTAACCGTGGTCATTTTTAAGTCTTTTGTCATTTACAGACAGTTCTGGGTGTACTCTGATGCTTTTGCAAAAATGTTCCTATTAAAGGGTTTCATCTTCAAGGAATTCATGGAAAAGACTCTGACAAGTACAGGTTTCTGGTTACTGACTGTACTGCTGAACTGAATGAATAAGCATTTTCAGAACTCTAATGGAAAACTGATGAATTCATTAAAGTGCTAACAAAAGATCAAGATGAAAAAAAAATTAATTACATGGGACTGAGTGAACTGTTGAGGATGATTATAATTTTTGTGACTTTCTGTTTGAATAAAAAAAAAAAATCCCACAAGGACTCAGAGGCAAAAAATATACAAATCAATTTTCACTGCAAAGTAAAGGAGCTGTTACAGTGGAGGATTACTGGACTGAATGTCAATATTATGACATAGTATGAGTGTGTTTCGTGTTTGGTAATTGCAATTATTGTTGCTTTTGTTGTGGTCATCCATTTACAATGCTTGGTGTCAGTTTATTTATCTCTTGTAAAAATAAAATACAGTGTGTGTGTGTGAAAGAAATAAAAATAAAAATTAATTAATTAATTTAATTAAATTAAAACCAAAAAAAAAAGCACAAAGCAGACCCACCATCCAGAACAAACTGTAAATCAGCACACAAAAAAGTCAACATAAAACAGTACTTCTAAAAGTCTGCCCTGCAAATGAGCAAATGAAAATGGACCGTTCCAAATGTTAACAGCAAAACGGATACATTCATGAAAACCAACACATTTGCTAAACCCATAAAAACATTCTTTTACTTTGAGATTTTGTGTTTATTTTTTCATTGTTGGTAAAAAAAAACTAGATCATATCCTTCAATAGGTGAAAGGATAAATAAACTGTGGTACATCCAGACAATGGAATATTTTTCAGCATTAAAAAGAAATGAGCTATCAAACCATGAAAAGACATGGAGGAAACTAAAAGCATGTTGCTAAGTGAAAGAGGCCATTCTGAAAAGGCTACATATTGTATGACTGCAACTCTAAGACATTCTGCAAAAGACAAAACTATGGAAACTAAAAAAAAAACAGTGGTTGCCAGGGATTAGGGGGAAGGGATGAATAGAAAGAACACAGGATTTTTAAGGTGGTGAAAATACTCTGTGTGATACTACAATGGTGGCTACATGTCATTGTATATTTGTCCAAACCCATAGAATGTATAATAACACCAAGAGTGAACCCTAATGTAAACTGTGGACTTTGGGTGATAACGACATGTCAGTGTAGGTTCATCAATTGTAACAAATGTGGGGGAGTATATGGGAAAGGTCTGTACTTTCTCCTCAATTTTGCTATGAACCTAAAACAGCACTAAAAAAATTAAAGTCTGATTTAAAAAATGAGAAGCTAAAAGGCATAATATGTTCCATAAATTTCCATCTGTCATGAGTTTAAAAAATACCATTTATTATTACAGAAGTAGTATATATGCATTGTAGAATATATAGAAAATGCAAGTTAGCAAAAACTTAAAAACTAAGTCTTCACATTGCCAACTCCAGAGATCCCCTATGTTAACTCTAGTGCATATGCTTCTTAACTTTCTTTAAGCGTGTATATATACAATACATGGGCTTATATATTTTTGACCAAAACAACATTACTGTATACTGTTTAACACCTGCTTTTCATAAGTCAATGATCTTCATCTTTCCATTTCATTAAGATTTCATCTCATCTAATACCCAAGCTACATTGAAATCCCCCCACCCCACCAAGTGAATGAAGAATGGCATTTCTAGGTAGTTTGTCAAGACCAGTATCCAATCCAGGACAATATACTGAAAAATCACTTTTAAAGTAATAGTAACCCAAACTTCTTTAATTGTATTATTTTATTATTAAAGAAATGCAAATCAAAACTACAATGAGATATCACCTCATACAGATCAGAATGGCCATCATTAAAAAGTCTACAAATAATAAATGCTGCAGAGGGTGTGGAGAAAAAGGGACCCTCCTACACTGTTGATGGGAATGTAAATTGGTATAGCCACTATGGAGAACAGTATGGAGGTTCCTTAAAAAAACTAAAAATAGAGTTACCATATGATCCAGCAATCCCACTCCTGGGCATATATCCAGACAAAACTCTAAACCAAAAAGATACATGCACCCCAATGTTCACAACAGCACTAGTTACAATAGCCAAGACATGGAAGCAACCTAAATGTCCACTGACAGAGGAATGGATAAAGAAGATGTGGTACACATATACAATGGAATACTACTCACTCATAAAAAAAGAATGAAATAATACCTTTTGCAGCAACATGAATGGACCTAGAGATTATCATGCTAAGTGAAGTAAATCAGAAAAAGACAAATATCATATGATATCACTTATATACGGAATCTAAAATATGATACAAATGAATTTATTTACAAAACAGAAATAGACTCACAGACACAGAAAACAAACTTATGGTTACCAAAGGGGAAGGGGGGGAAAGGGATAAATTAGTAGTTTGGGATTAACATATTCACACTACTATATATAAAATAGATAAACAACAAGGTTCTACTGTATAGCACAGGGGACTATATTCAATATCTTGTAATAACCTATAATGGAAAAGAATCTGAAAAAGGATAGATAGATGATAGATAGATAGATAGATAGATGATAGCACTTTGCTGTACACCTGAAACTAACACAACATTGTAAATCAACTATACTTCAATTTTCTAAAAAAAGGAAAAAAAATATTTCCAACTATGGAAACACTCTCTTATCTGAAAATATTTATTTTTATTGCATTTGTCTGAATGTGATTTAAACTTTATTCAGTATAAACTCATCAGTGATTTGTTGAATAAAATTGTAGAATACATATTAAAATGTATAAGATATTCAAATATAAAAATGGGAGAAAACATTTAATTATAAGAAATGCTTTAGCTCATTGGAACTGTTCAAAATATACACAGTACCTTGAGACAACTCATTTTGGCTGAGTTTTTATTAGTGTGGTCATTACTCATTTGAAACTGATTTTTTTAATTGGCTTTTCTCTTTTTACTATATAATAAACTGCTCATATTCTGTGGCATTTTTTTAAGCTTTTTTAGTCAAAAAATGAATCTTATTTCTGTTACTCTTAGTGACAACAAAGGGTTATGTGATAAAATGACAAAGAGCCTAGAACTGATGGAAAATATAAATCACTTGTATTCAACAAATCTTTTTCGTCAGTATCCTTTAAATTTGAATATATATTTTCCTTAAAAACAATTAATGGTAGACTTACCATGGTGATTTTCTAAATGAATCCTCTTTCTGAATATAAAGTACAAGCACATAACATTTATAAACTTAATAAATCCATCCATCTGTACAGGCTTTAATGTGTCCTTGTGTGTTTGAGATTTGAGCATTATGTGAAGAGAACTGAAAACTCTCATTCAGCATAATGTTTTTAAAAATTCTGGAAATATGGTCTTGACATCTTTGTCAAACTAGAGGCATATCCCCAAAGATAAAAGTAACATGTGGTCAGTTTAAAGTGTTATTTACTGGAAAAGAGTCTGGCAATTTCTTATAAAACTAAAAATGTGACTATCATACAACTCAGCAATCACATCCCTTGGCATTTATCCCACAAAACTGAAAACCTATTTTTACACATAAAGTCTGTACACGAATGTTCATAGCTTAATTCATAATCATCAAAAAGTGGAAACCACCCAAATGTGCTCCACTGGGTGATTGTATAAACAAACTTTGGTTCCTCCATACAATGGAATACTATCAGCAATAAAAAGAAACAAACTACTGATACACAAAACAACCTGAATGCATCTCCAGAGAATCATACTGAGTGAAAATAGGCAATCCTAAAAGGCTATGTGCTATAGGATTCCCTTTGTACAATATTCTTGAAATGACAAAATTATACAGATGGAAAGCAGACTAGTGGTTGCCAGGATTTAGGGACAGGGCACGGTATGGGGAAAGTAGGAATTGTTACAAACAGGAGAGATTCATGTGGCAATGGAACAGTTTTATATCTTGTCTGTGACAGTGAATACAGGAACCTATCCATGGGATACAACTGTGTAGAAATAATACACACACACAAATGAGTAAAAGTGAAACTGGGGAAATCTGAATAATATCAACGGACTGTATCATGCCAAAATCCTGATTGTGATATTTTACTATAGTTTTACAAGATGTTACTATTCTACGAAACTGAGTAAAGTATACATGAGCTCTCTCTGTATTACTTCTTACAACCCCATGTGAATCTACAGTTATCTCAAAATATTCACAAGTGAATATTTACAACAAACTTTTTTCCACAACTGAAAAAACAAAAACAAAACAAAAGAAAAAGAAAAAAACGTGTCATTTATTGTCTCATGAATTTGCTTTAAACAAGCTTTCTGGGTAGACTAGAAGGGACCATTACATTCTGTATGAATAACTATATTCATTCCCTCAACCTCAAAGAATACATGAAAGTGAAAAGAATTTTTTTTTAATGACAAGAATAAAGTCAACCTTGATTTTATTTTTTATCTTCTTTAGGGATATTGGGAAAAAGAAAGTTACTTGGCTATACATTCTTTGAAATACAATTATTCAACTTACTCTTTTCATATGAATATTGCTTAGGTAGTCAGAGCTGGACCCACTTAGGGCCTGTGAACCAAGGGGAAATCAGAGTAGAGGTAATTGGTCTCAATTAATGTTGATTGAGGGAGAAATAAAATAGCACCCTCCCCTGGATGATCCTGCAAGGGTGACGGTATGAGCAAAGAACATTCTGGGAAAAGAAGAGTTCAGGCAGGCATGTCAGGAGGATCACTGGGCAGGCCCACCTCCTGGTCTTTACTTCTTCTGGAAAGTTGTGTCTCATAACCTCACTATATCAGACACATCCAGCTTAGATCAGTTCTCCTTCAACCAGTCATGCTTGGCTCTGCTTCCAGATCTTTACTTTGCCTAGAGTTTCTGTTCTCATTCCCCTTGCCTCCACCCTCATAGAAGCCTGAAGTGGAGACAGAGTATTTCTTCTAGAAAGTTCTGTGCTCATACTCTCACTTTATCAGAAATACCCAGGGAAACAAGCTTACCTCAGATCTCTTTCAACCAACAATGTTGCAAACTGCTCCCAGATATTTACTTTTGCCAGAATATTCTGTCCTTTTCCCAGCCCCAATACAGAAACCTTCTGCGAAGTGAGCTATTTAATTCATCGTTATCTAATCATGTTCTGAGCTGACCCAATGACCTTTACTTCTTCCAAATAGCTTTGTCTTTATCCCCTCACCCACTGTCACAGAAATCTCACTGGAGGAACTTAGTTGATTCAACCAATCACATTCTGTCTCCACCTTCTGACCTTTACATTTTCAGGAAACATCTGTCCTCATACCCTTACTGTATCAGGAACACCCAGGGTAGCAAGCTTACTTTAGTTTTCCTTCAAATAATATTTGGATCTGCTCCCAGACCTTTACTTCTTCCAGAAAGTTCTGTTTTTACCTCCCTCCTCACAAACTCACCCTTACAAAACCCCAGAGGAGGGATTTTAGTTCATTTCTCCTTCAACCAATCACTTGACTATACCTCCTGACCTTGATTTCTTCCAGAAAGTTCTGTTCTCATAACTTCACAATATCAGCAACCCCCAGGGTAAGGACTTTAGTTCAGTTCTCCTTCCATTAATCATGTTCTGACCCCCTCTTGTACTTTCATTTTCCCTAGAATATTCCCATCCTCATTCTCTCCACACTGGAAGTTTCTGTGAGGATGGGTGAATGAAGGTATAACAGTCTGGGAAAAGTACAAATCTGGGATGGTGTATGAACATGATTGCTTGAAGGAGAATTGAAATAAGTTCCCACTTCTTGGGGTTTCTTTGAATATGTCTGGGGTGGGCAGGGATTGAAGCAGATCTTTCTGGAAGGATTAAAGGTCAGAAGGAAGTCTCAGAACATAACTGGAAGAGGCAGGACTGAAAAAGTCCCCACTCCTGGGGTTTCTTTTAGATTGGTTAACATAAGAACTGAACACTCTAGGTCAGGTAAAGCTCTGGGGAGCAGAACATGATTGGTTGAACTGAACTAGAATTTCTACCCAGGGTGTTTCTGATATAGTGATGGTATGAGGATGAAATTTATGATGTCAGAATGTGACTGATGGAAGGAGTACTGAACTATGTTTCCTCCCGTGGGATTTTTGAAAGGGTCTATACTGGGGTGAAGAGTAATCAGAGAACTTGCTGGAAGAAAGACTCGCTCAGAATGTGATTTAATGGAAAAGAACTGAATAAGCCCACACCCCTGGGTATTTCTATGAGGATAGGTTTGAGAACAGAATATCCTGGCAAAAGTGATTGTCTTGGAGCAGATCTGAACGTTTTGGGTTTAAGGAAAATGGAACTAAGAACCTTCCTCTAGATGTTCCTGATATAGTGCCATTATGATCACAGAACTTTCTAGAAGAAGGAAATGCCAGGAGGTGGGTCAGAATGTGATTAGTTGAAAGACAACTGAACTAGGTTCCCTCCTCTGGGGGTTCTGTTAGGGTTTTTTGTGTGTCTGTGTGTGTAGCGGGGAGGAAGGGGTATAATGACAGAACTCTCTTAAAGAAGTAAAGTCAGGGGTGGGCTTAGTACATGATTGGATGAGGAAGAACTGAGTAAATCCATTCTTTTGGGAGTGTTCTATGAGGGTTGGGGGATAAGAACACAACTTTCTTGAAAAGAGCTATGTAATAGAAGACAGAGCCAATCAGAGATCATCACTACAAGGGGACAAACATTATTATATATGATAATGAGCTTCAAAGTTATAAATAGATTGGGGGACCAACTCCTTTAATTTTGTGAATTTTCTTGGTCTATTGTTTCAAAGTTGGCTCCCTTTGTTGACTTCTGATTTTTTTTTTTTTTTTTTTTTATGGCTGTGTTGGGTCTTCGTTTCTGTGCGATGGCTTTCTCTAGTTGTGGCAAGTGGGGGCCACTCTTCATCGCGGTGTGCGGACCCCTCACTGTCGCGGCCTCTCTTGTTGCGGAGCATAGGCTCCAGATGCGCAGGCTCAGTAATTGTGGCCCACGGTCTCAGCTGCTCCGCGGCATGTGGGATCTTCCCAGACCAGGGCTCGAACCCGTGTCCCCTGCATTGGCAGGCAGACCCTCAACCACTGCGCCACCAGGGAAGCCCCGACTTCTGATTTTAACCGCATTATGGGACCAGTTTCAATATACTTTCTTGCTCCTCTGCTTCGCTTTTCTGTCTTTATAGTTTTAAAATATTGACTATGTACATTAAGCCTCCACAATAAAGTACGTGGGGTTCAGACTCTTCTTAAACTAGACAGTCAAGTGATTTATGGAGGCCGTGTCCAAGAAGGTGTTCTTGCAGGGATGGAAATGGAAATAGGGCAGTAAAGGAAAAAATGGGAATGGAACTAGGTTTAGGGGAAGGATTCAGTTTGGGTTTGGACAAAGAAACTGTCAAAAAAAACAAAGCTCAAAATCAAAACCACAATGAGATATCACCTCACACCGGTCACAATGGCCATCATTTAGAAGTCTACAAATAATAAATGCTGGAGAGGGTGTGGAGAAACGGAACCCTCCTACACTGTTGGTGGGAATGTATTTAAACTGGTGCAGCCACTATGGAAAACAGTATGGAGGTTCTTTAAAAAACTAAAAATAGAGTTACCATATGATCCAGTAATCCCACTCCTGGATATATGTCCAAAGGGAACTCTAATTTGAAAAGATACATGTACCCCAAAGTTCATAGAAGCATTATTTACACTAGCCAAGACATGGAAGCAACCTAAATGTCCATTGAGAGATGAATGGATAAAGAAGATGTGGTATATATATACAGTGGAATATTACTCAGCCATAAAAAAAAGTATGAAATAATGCCATTTCCAGCAACATGGATGGACCTGGAGATTATCATATTAAGTGAAGTAAGTCAGACAGAGAAAGACAAATACCATATGATATCACTTATATGTGGAATCTAAAATGTGATACAGGGACTTCCCTGGTAGCACAGTGGTTAAGAATCTGCCTGCCAATACAGGGGACTGAGGTTCAATCCCTGGTCCGGGAAGATCCCACATGCCACGGAGCAACTAAGCCTGTGCACCGCAACTACTGAGCCTGCGCTCTAGAGCCCCTGAGCCACAACTACTGAGCTTGCGTAGCCTGCATGCCTAGAGCCCGTGCTCTGCAACAAGAGAAGCCACCACAATGAGAAGCCTGTGCACCGCAATGAAGAGTAGCCCCCCACTTGCCACAACTAGAGAAAGCCCGCACACAGCAACAAAAACCCAACGCAGCCAAAAATAAATAAATAAATTAATTAATTAATTGTGATACAAATTAACTTATTTACAAAACAGAAATATACTCACAGACATAGAAAACAAACTTATGGTTACCAAAGGGGAAAGGGGGGAAGGGATAAATTAGGAGTTTGGGATTAGCAAATACAAATTACTATATATAAAATAAACAAGGGCCTACTGTATAGCACGGGGAACTATATTCAGTATCTTGTAATAACCTATAATGGAAAAGAATATAAATATATATACCTGAAACTAACACAACATTGTAAACCAACTATACTTCAATTAAAAAAAAAATACACACAAACATACACACACACACACACACACACACACACACACACACACACACAAAGCTCAGGGGAAAATTGAGGCTCCAGATGAATATCAAGATTAATTCCACTGATATTTGATTCTGGTCAAAAGAATTATGTGGTCTGATCCATACAAATAAATATATATCCGAAGTACGACAAGAAAAAGTGTCACCATTAAAATTAATTCCTGTAATATTGGATCCTGGAAGAATTAAACAGTGGTCTGAACCATATGAGGAAAGTCTTACCTGAAAGCAGACAGCAAAAACCAAAGCCATCAAAATTAATTCCAGTGTTATTGGATTCTGGATGAGTTAATCTTGGGGTTATAATTTAAATAAATGAATACCTCTCTGAAGGAGGAGAAGAAAAATATTCACTTCCATAATTATATCCAAAGATGTTGGTTTCATGACTAGTTGTTTGTGTTGTCGAATCTACGTAAGTAAAAGTTTCCCTGAAACGAGGGGGACATATGCCACAACTAAAATTAATTTCAGTGATACTGAATCCTGGACAAATTAGTCATGGGGTCTGATCCATATAACTAAATGTCTATCTGAAGAAGGAGGGGCAAACTACTATCAAATGAATTCCAGTGGTATTAGATTCCAGACAAGTTAGTCATGAGTATAGTCTCTATAAGTAATCATATCTGAAGGGGGAGGGGAGAAGTCACCCCCAACATTAAATCCAAAGATGTTTGTTTCTAGACTAGGTAGTTGTGTTGTTTGATCCATATACGTAAATGCATCTCTGAAGGAGTACAGAGGACACTCCAGATGTCTATTGAAAAAACTCTGTGGCCACGACTGGTACTGGTTTTTGTCCTGAAGTACAATTGTGAAGAAAAATGCATAGGAGTGTGAGTCTCCTACTGCGAAGAAAACACCAGGGCATGAGAGAAGCAAGTTATAATAGACAGATGTGGTACAAGTCTCGTCTCAAAGGGGGCAGGAAACTTGAGAATAGTGACCAACAAACCAGTTATTCTGGGCTATAGTGAGAAATAAAGTGGGCTACTAAAGTGGGTGGGAAACTCCAAATATGGTGGTTAGCAACCAAGAAATCTGTCAGGAGATAGGATACTTGAACTATAATTAGAAAGCAAATTCACTATCTTAGTGGAAAGGAAAGTGAACAACTGTATAGCCAGGGAATCTATATCATGGACAAGCAACCAGAAAATTCACAGTGGAAAGGAACAAGGACAGCTAGGAGAGAGAAGGGAATTCCAGGTAGTCAGAAATTATTGAACAGGACTTGAAGTGAATAGATATATGTGCAGAAAGTGGTCAGCCAACCATGATCTGCAAGGTCTGCATATAGAGGCAGAGGTCCTGAAGACCGGACTACTGGCCTCTCCAGAGAAGTTCCAGTGAGTTCTGGAACCCTACTCCCTGCCCCCACCGCCAGGTGAAAGCAGCAACAGAAGGACTGGATGCTGAAGACTTTCCACAAATGAGCAAGATATCAAAATGTAAGTTGAATTTATTATAACGATCTTAGTGAGTATTTGGAGGGAATCAGGAGTCGCGTTTCATTGTTCTAAGCAGTTAGCTCCCGTGAGCTGGCAGTTGCAATGCACTAAAGGAAAGAAATCAGAGTGCCCTCAGTCATGCCATGCTCTAGACTTTTCTCATGGTGGTAGGAGGATGGGGTTTGAATATTAATAATGCAAACTAACAGGAAGCATTTTCAATCCAGAGAATTTTTTTCCTACTGGAAGCATTTTTTGTATTCAATAATTTTCTATAAATGACATTGCTAAGCATATAGAGGGTAAATATTGTTATTTCCTATGGTGACTTGTTAAGACCAGGGTGAAAATCTGACCCTGAAATTTATCTGAAAGTGAATTCTAGTTTAACACACTTCTTTGTTGAGCATTTCTTTATATAGCAAGTCAATGATTTTCCACCGCTTTAGAGAGCAATTTCTAGTTGTGTCTACATACATGTGCTAGAAAAATATCTCACAAAGAGCAGATTCTTGGAATAGTAGTGATAGTATATGTAGTTAAAATTTATATTTAAAAAAATTTCTTAAAGTGCCACTTTATCTTAACTTTAATCCTAGAGCACTTTTCAACTACAGTTAACTCTTTGTGAAGAGCACTTAAGCTTTACCTTCTAACTCCAACAGGAGAGAGTGCTACTCAAAGTCAATTTATTAAAGACTCAGATATAGAGCTTGAAGAAAATGGAGCTATGGCTGTCATCCTCCGGGGGAACAGGCTCAAAGTTTTAAGTGATGCACTTAAGGACACACTAAAGAAAATTAGCAAAACTGGGACAAACCTAAATCTCACTTTCAGGTCAATTCTCTTTCTGTTATCCATATGGATTGAACTTTAAAGGACAACTATAAGATTACAAACTTAAACTTTAGAAGATGTTAAGAATTTCCTGGATAGCATTGTTGCTTTCGTTAGCTTTGGTATCCCATAAGCATGGATGTTAACTGGTTTAAGGATGAAGTTGGAAACTTAAACTTTAGCAAGATATTAGACATTTTCTGGATAGAGGTGCAGGATTTTGCTGGATTTGCTCTCCTGTAGGCACTGGTGTCCTGGCAGGTTTTGGCTGGGTCTTTGTGTTTGCTGTTTTCTTCAAGGATTCTCTACTGCTGACTCTGTTGAAAGCATTTTTGGAATGAAAATAATATAATGTATAGACTTTTCTCCAAAATAATCTAGTGAGCAGGAGGATTGGACAGGTGTATAAATAAAACAAGATTGGCCACGTGTTGATAATTGTTGAGGTTGCATGATTAGTACCTGGAGGTCCATTATACTACTATATCTACTTCTGTATATACCTGAAATTTTCCATTATCAAAAGTTTAAAAAATATTATTTATATTATAAAAGACAAGCCTGATGGGTAATAGGAGCTAGCTAGTAATAAAGTAATGAAGCTAAGGGCTTTTTTTTGAAAGTCAGGCTGGATATAAAATCTTTGGCTCACATATCTTTCTTTAGCTATACTGAGTATGTTACTGCTTTTTCTGCTGGCATAAACTTTGCTATCAAAGTCTGACTATAATCTGATTTCCTTTCATTTATGAATGATCTTGATCCTTTTAGCTGAAAGGGTTTTGTTTCTTTTCCCCTTAAAGTCCAAGAAGTTTACTAGAATATGTCTCTCTGTTGGTTGATCTGGGTCAATTTCCTCAGAAATTTGTGAGATTTGTGCTCTTTTTTTTTTTATTGGAGTATAGTTGCTTTACAATATTGTGTTAGTTTATACTGTACAGGGAAATTTGTACTCTTTTAATATGCACTTTTAAATATTATTTCAGGGAATTTTTCTTGCATTATGCTTTTGAGAATTTGTTTTGCTTTGTAACCACAATTTTCTTCTTTGGGGATTGAGAACCTGTGGAAAGTAAAAAAGATTTCAAACAGCTGCTGAGGACATCATCACAGGGATGAGTGAAGAATTGCCAAGTAGTATTGAAGGCCCAATTGAGATTAAATGGCATAAATTTGTAATGGAGCCAATTGGCACTGTTCTCCAACTTTCTGTGGCAGAACTTAAAACAATCAAACAAAACAGATTTTTGGGTTTTCCAGTGCTATCTATTGGCAAGGCACAGATAGAGTGTAAGGTCAAGAGGATGAGGTAGGAGTTGAAATGTAGTTGAAATTAATTATCAAAATGTCAATTGTACAAATAAGACAGAAATACACCCTAGAATTTCTAGGACAGCTCCAATTATATGCTACTTTTTTCAATAAAGAGAATTTAAATGTATGACTAAAGATAATTTAATTCTTACTCTTTTGTAAGAATGTTTACAACACTATCAAATCAGAAAAAAAAGTAATGCTGATAAACCATGTGTCCCCAATTTTTATTTGGATAGAAATATTCCATATCTGTATGTCTTTGGTCATAAAAAATACACAAGGATTGTGTTGTGCAGCAATAATATCGATGAAAATAGTGCTTGAGAAAAAAAGACCCTTTAATTTGAAACCCATTTTTATCAGTCATGCAAAGCAGTGTCAGTAAGTTTCAGAGTCTTACTAATATTATTTCTGCTAAATTCTAGGCTTGTGGAGCTGAAGGTACCACCAACGGAGGAAATGAGGAAAGTTGATATTTGTCCATAGATTCCCTTTCTGAAATGGAAATCCATCAACGTTTGTATTTTCTGCATTTACACCCAGCTTAAGGTAATTCTAGACAACACTGTAACGATGAAAAAGATATCATTTTTTTGGTCTCTCTTTCCTTGTAGGAGTGGTAAAAATGCCCATTGATCAAATCCCTTCTTATTCTCCTTTAAGTTTCTCAGTGTTTCCTGCTCTTTACCTGTGATCCTGTCATATTTGACTTCACGTATGCTCATTGATTGGTAGGCTTTCTTGATCACTTTCCCTTATCTTCCTATTAATTGTTAAGGGGCAATGAATGAATAGAGCAAATGTTTATCTCCACATGGTGGTGGCCTCAATTCTTTTAAAGCTAGATATACAAGTCCCATTCATAAATCTCAAGAAATTCTGTGGTCAACTTTAGAATCTCACATGAGGTTTTATTACCTCTAGCTAACCTCTCTTTCCTCTTTTTGTCTCTAAAAAGCCCATCCTTCTTTCTTAGTGCCCTCCCTTGAAATCGTCTGGTCTATACCCATTTTATCATCTTTGTCCCACTTCTGTTCGCCCTAATATGATGAAATGTAGCTGGGATGCACTGGGATCAGCTAGTCAGGATCTTAGCATGAGCTTCTTGATCATTTACCCAGCTTGCAGCCCTTATAACAATCTCTTGTAAAATCTCACCCATTTCCTGTTTCCAACTACCTTTGCAGGACCAAGGCAATGTTACAGGTGCTGGGTCCTTCTTCATGACAGTGCTGCAGATGCCTACACTGAGATTACTCATTGTAATGGGTTGAATAATATCCTTCCCAAATTTCTATCCACCCAGAACCTCAGAATGTAATCTTATTTTGAAATAGGGTGCTTGAAGATGTAATTAAATTATGGATTGAGATGAGATCATAGTGGGATTGAGGTGGGCTCTAGATCCAATCAAAGTGTCATTATAATAGATAGAAAAGAACACACAGAGACACACAGAGGAGAAGGCCATGTGAAGATGGAGGCAGAGATCGGAGTTATGCTATCACAAACCAGGAAGTGCTAGGGGCCACCAGAAGCTGGAAGAGCCACCAAGTTTGGGGTAATTTGTTATGGTAGCCCTAGGAAACTGCACCAAAAATACCACATCGTATTACTGCCAAGACTGTTGGCACCAATGCTGCTGATTCTTTGACTTTGAATGTCTCAAGGAGATTTATTCTTTTAACTGTAGCCTCCTTGCTAAAAGATTCAGACTTAAGACTCTTGGGCCTGACCTAGAATATTATCTGATATCCACCATGTTATACTTCGAGTCTCCTTCCACTCTGTTCTCCAACACTGGTATATTTCCAGAGTTGAACTTGTTCATCTTGATTCTTCCCATATAACTCTTTATCAGAAAAATCCTTAGACTCTAGCGTAATATAAATGGATCTCTTGCTTTGTTGTTGGATCTCAACAACTCTGAAAATGTTCAAAATGTGCATGATATTCTTGCTATATTCTTCCCTTCTTCGTTACTTCTGAATACAACTTGCCCTGTCTATTTAAAGAGTCTATCTCTACCCAATAATGAGCCCTTCTTAGAAAGATGGAGAAATTGACACTCCTTCAGGTAATTCTAACTCAATACCAAGGCATGGGGAAAATGAAAAGGTGGAGCCATCTGGTTCTTGCTCATCAGTTCACATAGCTTGCCACTGTTAGTTGCTACTGTCCCTATCCGGTGGCCCATGGTAGGCAATGGGGTCCAGAAGAGAGCTGCTGTTCAGTGCCTACTTAGGCCACGGTAATCTTTCTACTGCTTCTATGCCACATTTGAGGCATGAGTATAATTTATGAGGTAGCTTATGGTCCCATATTGGACAACACAACCACAGCCACTTCCTCTCTGGAGTCATTAGACATCACCATCCACACCCCAAAGCATCAGGGTGGAGGACCCCTCTCTTCTTTGTTCTTATTATCTAATACTTCTTCCTTTTCATTTCTTCCCTCTGCAAGCTAAGGGGAATATCAAGACTGCAGGGAATGCCTCTTTCTCCTCACCACTCACTTACCCTTATGGCTTCATCTAATTCCACAGACTTCTCCATAGCGCCTGGCTGGGGAGCATGTGGAGGTGTGGTTAACAGAATCGTTTAAATATTTGTTAGAAAGCCTTAAGATAAGAAAAAATTCCACCATGAAATGCAGTCTTCCCCCTAAGCATAGCAGAAGGACAGGTACTTCCCTGTCTCTTATCTGTTGCCTAAGGAACATTCTGATTCCAAGGCTGGGGAGGGTCCTTTCTAGCACCCTGAAACACAGACCTACTGTGATCTTGACTGGATAGCACTGTGCGACAGCCTCAAGGGAAGTACTGGGCAGAATACTGGGTAATGAGGAAAATAAAAAAGGAGGGATGGTGTTTTATTGTATAATAAGACAAACCAAGGCTATCTGCTTAAGTTGCTCCCAGTTTTGTAATCATCAGTCATTGTAAATGAATCCAGTGTTAGCACAGAATTCCTGAACAGGAATCAAGAGCTCCTATGGCTCAGGGATAAAAATACCTTGGAATCTTGCTAGGGATACATAAAGAAGGACAGGAGATTGGCACCGTACAAGATACTAGACAGCTTTGAGAGTGGCCTGTTACTATTGTGGGCTACTCTCCTCTTTTGAGGGAGTAGAGTAGCCTATACCTGGAAGTGATTCCCAATAAGATTTAAAAAAAAAAAAAAAAAAAAAAGACACATTCTGATTTCAGGATAAGCCTGGAGTAGTGGGTTAAGTAATCAGTTCCCGTTAATACATTGGAACCACAAAGGCAAATATATGAAATCTGCCTTTGGGTGGGGTGGGCAGTGCTGCCATGAATGTTTCCTGTTATACAATGATGAAGTTGGCAGGACTGTCCTTTGTGATAATATGCAGCAATCACAAAATTCACATCTGGATTTAACACTTTTACATAGCGTAAGCTAAAAAGGAGGTCCATACTTTTTCTCCTACTTTGTAAGAAGATTCTTTTTTTTTTTTTAACTGTTTCTTCAACTTCATGGTTGGTTTTATTTTTTTTTTAATTTAATTTTTATTTTATATTGGGGTATAGTTGATTTACAATGTTATGTTAGTTTCAGGTGTACAGCAAAGTGGTTCAGTTATACATATACATATATCCATTCTTTTTCAGATTCTTTTCCCTTATAGGTTATTACAGAATATTGAGTGGAGTTCCCCGTGCTCTACAGTAGGTCCCTGTTGATTATCTATCTTATATACAGTAGTGTGTATATGTTAATCCCAAACTCCTAATTTATCCCTCCCCCTCAACCTTTTCCCTTTGGTAACCATAAATCTGTGTGTCTGTTTCTGTTTTGTAAAAAAGGAATAGAAGGTAGAGATCAATCCACTTATATTGAGACTTAGGTAAAAGAAACTCAGGCTCACATGTGTCCAGGTCCCCACAGAAGAATAAGGCATAGACCAAACTTCTATCTCAAAATAAAGTTCATGTCCCTTGAGTTTCTTCTGTGTATACATCCTTTCTGATTCTCATGAGTCAGATATGATAATATTCCTTTCATAAATTTAGGATAATAAAACACTAGCTTCCTACTGAACAGTCCTAAGGCACTTTATATTTGGGGTTCTGTGCAGTCTTAATATGTGACTTAAGAGCATATTAATCCACATGTGTTAGAATCTTTCCAGATTTCTTACTACTATGGTTACATTCATATCAACAGTGGGCTTCAGGAATGATCCTATTCTCCAAGATTTCTTTGATTATGATTCTCTAGCACAGCCTTCCTCCTAGATTATTCCCAGAATGGCCTTGAGTCATTCAACTTTACGATGTGCTGCTCCTTTTGCAGTCACTCCACATCCTAGGCAAATAGAGAAACACCCTGGTCCTCACCTGAAATTTCCTCTTCAACCTCTCCTACCCTCAATCCTGGAAAGTCTCCCAAATGCAAGTCATTTTGATTTATGTTTTGGTATTTCCTAGAATGATTGTCAGAGGGAATAAATTGGAATTGGGAATTACTTTCTTACTTGCTCCTATCTTATAAACTTTTGTGAAATGTGTGGAAGGCGTGCTGGTAAATAGCAATTCACAACCTACTGCTGGTATTCCTGTGCCAGGTATTTAAAGTGGCTAGAGATAGTCCCAAATCCTGCCACACTTCCTCCACGCCCGTCAAATTAGGATAATTCCAGTAGCCGGTTCACTTTAATTTCTACAACATCTTATAGAAATTCCAACCTGACAGTTAAGATACTAATTATCTTCCTAAAAGCCATTCTCTCCCCTCTTCTTCCTGAACAATAGAACTTGATTTTTTCAGGAAGTAGGCAGAGATCTCTTAATCTCGGGGTAGAGAGACCCCTAACCCAGCCCCAGGGGATAAACTAATTGCTCCAGTCACTTGAATTCTGTTTTCTTCCACAAGTGATTTGTCTAGGATTGGGCCCAGAGTTGAGTAACTTCTGACCACTGGGATATAAATGGGAGTCCGGTGGGCTGTTTCTGGGAAGTATTTTGCTTGCTGGTAAAGGGGACAGGGCATAAGAAGAGGGCTTGCTGACACTGTCTCTTCCCCCTTCTTCCAGCCATAAACTAAAAAGACAAGCCTGCAGCTCTGTCAGCCATCTTACAACCATGAGATGACAATCATGAGGATAAAAAGCCAATAGAACAGGAATGAAAAGAAAGAGTTTGGCAGAAAAAGACAAATACCACATCATATTCTCTCTTATATGTGGAATCCAAAAAAAAAAAAAAAAGCTGAACTCATAAAAACAGAGAGTGGAATGGTGGTTACTAGGGGTTGCGGGATGGGGGACTGGGAAAGATGTTGTTCAAGGGTACTCCCTTGCAACTAGTAGATAAATAGGTCCTGAAGATCTAGTATACAGTATAGGGATTACAGACAACAAACATATACTATAAGCATTAAACTTGCTAAGAAACTAGATCTTAATTGTTCCCACCACTAAAAGAAATAATTATGTGACACAACAGAATGGCAATCATATTGCAATATAAATGTATCAAATCAATATGTTGTATGCCTTAAAATTACACAGTGTTATATGTCAATTATATCCCAACAACAACAAAACAGAATCTGGGTCTTTGTTGAGCAGCTGAACCAATACTAGCAACTGCTTACCTGTAGACCAGCAGATCTCAAACTACTGTTCTCAGAACCCTTTCCAATTATACTCCCTATTGAGGAATGTTAATTTCTTACTTTTGATAAATGTGCTGTGGTTATGTAAGATGTTAATATTAGGGGAAGCTGGATAAGGGGTATACAGGAACTCTTTTATCTCTGCAACTCTTCTTTAAATCTATTTCAAAGTAAAAAGCTTAAAAAAAATTATTGAGGACCCCCAAAAAGCTTTCACTTCGGTGAAATATATCTATTGATATCTATCATGTTATAAATAAAAATGGAGTTTTAAAACAAATTTTAACTATTAATTTATTTAAACACTAAAAATAATATCTATTGCACATGACATAAGTAACATATTTTCATGAATGTTATATTTTCTGAAACAAAAGTAAATTTAGTGACAAGAGTAGCAATGTTTTATATGTCTGCAAAGTCCTTTAATGTCCGGCATGATAGAAGACAGCTGGAATCTCATCTTCTGCATTCAATCTGTTATGATATATAGTTCTGGTTCGATTATATGAAGAAAATCTAGGCTCACACATGCATTTCGTTTGAAAAAAAAAAAGTATTTCGATGGCCTTTCCAGATAATTGTAGACATTTCTCTTTGATACTTCACTGAAATTCAAGAAGTAGTAGCTCAAAAAAAAGTGAGTTGCAACACGGAATCAGAAACCATATCAATGAGCTTTTCATGCTCCCGCACATTAAAATCTATTTGTCTATGCTGCATTTTAATGGATCTTTTACCCACTCATGATTTTGTAACATGATGTATTCACTTGTCATTTGGAAAATAACTGGTTCACTGAGTTTTATACAGGACTTCCAAGTGGTGACACATTTCATTACAGAATATGAAAAAAATCATGTTTTTTTCTTAATACCACCATTGATCTCATCAGAAAAGTCTTTATGTTGGGAAGCTGACAAGCTCATGATGGCAGATACAAGTTTTCCAAAACTCTAATTTTCACTTGAAAGCACAAATGTTATTATTGGTAACAAATACTTTGAGTTGTTTTCCTTAAAATGACAGGCTCACTTTGTTCATTTTCAAGAAAATATCTGCCAAATACCCAAGTCTGTGTAACCATACTTTACCTGTCAGTCATTCCATCAAGTAAAAATGATGCTTCTTTAAAAGAGCAGCCAACTCAGCTCATTATTCGATTGTACAAACTCTTTTTCTGGAGACAACCATTCAACTCCAGTACTTAGCAGAAGTACTTCATGCAAACTCCCCATTTCATTCCGTAGAATATTAAGAAGATGAATACTCAGGGGTTGAGAGTCAATAAAATTCGCATTCTTTACTGCTTCTTCAAGAGCCTTCTAAAGTGAAACTGGCTTTTTTTTTTCTTCAAGTGCATGGCAATGAAGACTATAACGGCTAGTACTAGTACAGTTTGGTACCACTCCGTTGATCTGTGCTAAGAAGTTAGCAGTTTTAGCTTCTGTTGCTTTAGCACCAACAGTGCAAATGTCAGCAGAGTGGAAAAGGCAAATAATATCTCAGAATTATTATTAAAATTGCTTTGATCTTGCAGAAACCTGAAAGGTCTCAGGAACCCACAGGGGTCCCTGGGCCACACCTTGAGAACTATAGTTAGACTTATGTGGGAAAAATAAACCCTTATTTGCTTTATCCTCTCTTAATTAGGTTTTCTGTTAACGGCAACTGAAAACAACATATAATATATTCTTGGTTATTACTTTGAATTCAAAGCATCCATGCTTTCACTTCTTTTTCTTTTTTATCTTTATGTCTGTTTTACATGACTTTTTTTCAACTTTTTATTTTATATTGGAGTGTAGTTGATTAACAATGTTGTGTTAGTTTCAGGTGTACAGCAAAGTGATTCAGTTATACATATACATGTACCTATTCTTTTTGAAAGTCTTTTCCCATTTAGGTTGTTTCGTAATATTGAGCAGAGTTCCCTGTGCTATACAGTAGGTCCTTGTTGGTTATCTATTTTATTTTATTTCACTTTATTTTATTTTATTTTGTTTTTTTGGACTTGCCACATGGCATGCAGGATCCTAGTTCCCCAACCAGGGATCGAACCCACGCCCCCTGCAGTGGAAGTGCAGAGTCTTAACCCCTGCACTGCTAGGGAAGTCCCCGGTTAGCCATTTTACAATTTTTTTAAAAAATTAATTAATTAATTTATTTATGACTGTGTTGGGTCTTCGTTTCTGTGCGAGGGCTTTCTTTAGTTGCGGCAAGTGCGGGCCACTCTTCATCGCGGTGCGCGGGCCCCTCACTATCGCAGCCTCTCTTGTTGCGGAATACAGGCTCAGTAATTGTGGCTCACGGGCGCAGTTGCTCCGTGGCATGTGGGATCCTCCCAGACCAGGGCTCGAACCCATGTCCCCTGCATTGGCAGGCAGACTCTCCACCACTGCGCCACCAGGGAAGCCCCTATCCATTTTAAATATAGCAGTGTGTACATGTCAATCCCAAACTCCCTAACTATCCCTCCCCCCGACCCTTTCCCCCTGGTAACCATAAGTTCGCTCTCTAAGTCTGTCTTTCTCTTCTTCTTGAGGCAAAAAGGTTACCTTTTTGAGTTGAGTCTCTTCTTGTGTGGAGCCAGAGATAGTTCACTCCTCAACATCCTGTGGCTTTTTCCTGACTGGTCCATGAAGGCTATACTTCTCTAAGTATTGGAACAATGCTAAGCAACTCTCACACTGCATGTGGTCAGACAGCTTTGAAATATTTCCCATGACTTAATTTCTGGAATAGGAATCTTAAATGATTAAATTACTGAGCAGTAATTCTACTCATTTCCATAGCTGTAATTAGAAAATCTTCCTTGGCATTATTGCTGCCTCAGTCTAGAGAAGCTGCTTGTCCCAAGAGAGTTGAGTCAGAAACAGGGACAAGCCATTGCCAAAGGTGTGGCACTGGAGACCTTGGCAACAGGTACATGGCACTTTTCAAGATGAAGGAGAAAGAGAAAAGACCTAGGAATAAAGATAAGCTTCTGGGAATTCCCTGGTGGTCCAGTGGTTAGGACTCCACGCTCTCACTGCCGAGGGCCCAGGTTCAATCCCTGGTCGATCCCACAAGCCACGCAGCAAAAAAAAAGAAAAAAAGAGATAAGCTGCTCCCTGCTTCTATTTTGGGGACATATGAAGCAAGAATGTTGGTTCCATTCTAATTTATTTTATAGTTTGGTAGTGGTAAAGAAAGTCACTTAGTATTCTAAATCCTCCTTCACTGCAATATGTAATTATAACACTTTACATTTGAATATGTTGTATGCAATAAAACCAGTAAGTAACATAGGGAAGGGTTTTGAGAGATTTGAGAACAGAAAAATAAATTTGACCAGAGTTTAGCCACAGGCTAAAGGTTAGGAAAAAACTTTTAAAAAAGACTGATGTGTTAGTAATGGACAAATTGTATTTTATTTATGTATGTATGTATGTATTTATTTATTTATTTTTGGCCACACCGTGCAGCATGTGGGATCTTAGTTCCCCAACCAGGGATCGAACCTGAACCCCCTGCACTGGAAGCACGGAGTCTTAACCACTGGACCACCAGGGAAGTCCCGAGAAATCATATTTTTTAAAATGCCTAAATTTAATTGCATATATTTTTATCTAAAAGATATCATTTCTTAAGCCAGTCACAGAAAGACAAGTCCTGCATGATTCCACTTATATGAAGTAGTTTTTTAAAAATTTTATTGAAGTATAGTTCATGTACAATGTTGTGTTAGTTTCAGGTGTACAGCAAAGTGATTCAGTTATACATATACATATATCCACTCTTTTTTAGATTCTTTTCCCATAGAGGTCATTACAGAGTATTGAGTAGAGTTCCCTGTGCTATACAGTAGGTCCTTATTAGTTATCTATTTTATATATAGTTGTGTGTATATGTCAATCAGAATCTCCCAATTTATCCCTCCTCCCCCTTTTTCTCCCCTGTAAACCATAAGATTGTTTTCTACATCTGTAATATGAAGTATTTAAAATAGTCGAATTCATAGAATCAAAGAGTGGAATGGTGATTGCCAGGGACTGGTGGGAGGGAGAAATGGGGAATTACTAATCCATGGGTATAAAGGTTCAGTAAGCAAGATGAATAAACTCTAGAGATCTGCTATACAGCATTGTACCTATAGTCAACAATAGTATTGTACACTTAAAAATTTGCTGAGTGTAGATCTTATGTTGTGTTCTTACCACAATAAAATATGATTTTTAAATAAATAAATAAATATGTAAAATAAAAGATATAATTTCTTACTAGGAGTATAAGGGGACTTCCTGAACTAATAAAGGGCATCTATGAAAAATGCACAGCTAATATCACATTTAATGGTGAAATACTGGATGCTTTCATCCTAAGATCAGGAACAAGACAAGGATGTCCATTCTTGCCACTTGTACTTAACATTGTACTGGAGGTTGTAGCCAGGGCAATAAAATAAGAAAAATAAATAAAAGGCACTCATATTGGAAGAAAAGGAGAAAAACTATCTTTACTCATATATGACATGATCTCATATGTAGAAAATCCTAAGGAGTCTATTTTTTTTTTAAACTGTTAGAACTATTAGATCAGCAAGACTGCAGGAAACAAGATTAATATTTAAAAAATCAATTGTACTTCTATACACTTGCAGTGAAAAATCTGAAATGAAATGAAGAAAATGATTGAATTTACAATAGCATCAAAAACAATAAACTACTTAGGAATAAACTTAACAAAATAAATTCAAAATTTAAACTCTGAAAACTACAAAACACTGTTTAAAGAAACTACAGAAGATGTAAATAAATTGAAAAACATCTCTTGATCTTTGATTGGAAGACTTAATATTGTGAAAATGTGATACTCCCCAAATTGATCTACATATTCTATGCAATTCCTATCAGAATCCCAGCTGGCTTCTTTGTAGAAATTTATAAACTGATTCTAAAATTCATATGAAATTGCAAGGGACTCAGAATAGCCAAAATAATCTTGAAAAAGAAGAAAAAATGTTGGAGGACTCATACTTCCCACTATCAAAACTGCTATGAAACAACAGTAATCAAAACATTGTGGTACTGGTATAAGGACAGACATAGATGAATGGAATGAAATTGAGTGTCCAGAAATAAATCCATGTGTCTATGGTCAACTTATTTTCAATAAGGAAGCCAAAACCATTCAATCAGGAAAAAAATATTTTTAACAAATGGTGCTGGGACAAATGGATATCACATGCAAAAGAATGAAGTCAGAACCCTATCTCATACCATATACAAAAATTAATTCAAAATGGATCAGCAACCTAAATATAAGAGCTAAAACCATAGAACTCTTAGAAGAAAACACAAGGGTAAGTCTTGATGTCCTTGGATTTGGCAATAGATTCTTAGATATGAAATGTAAAGCACAATCAAGAAAAGAAAAAATAGATAAATTATACTTCACCAAAATTAAAAACTTCTGCATCAAAGAACATTATCAAGAAAGTGAAAAGACAGCCTATAGAAGGGGAGAAAATATTTGCAAATCATATATCTGATAAGGGTCTAGTATCCAGAATATATAAAGAACTCTTACAAATCAACAGAAGACAACCCAATTGAAAATGGGCAAATGACTTAAAGTAAACGTTTCTCCAAGTAAGGTGTACAAATGGCCAATAAGTACATGAAAAGATCCTCATCATCATTAGTCATTAGGGAGATTCAAATCAAAGCCACAATGAAGTGCTTGTTCACAGCCAGTAGGATGGCTGTAATTGAAAAAACAGACAGTAGCAAGTATTGGCAAGGATGTAAGGAAATTGGAATCCTTAGACATTGCTCCTGGGAATTTAAAATGGTTTAGCTGCTGCAGAAAAGTTTTTTTTCCCTCAAAAATTTAAACATAGAATTACTGTATGACCCTGAAATTCCATCCTTGGTTATATACCCAAAAGATTCAAAGCAGGTATTCAAACAAGTACATGTATTCTTATGTTCATTGCAGCACTATTCACAATAGCCAAAAAGTGGAAACAGCCCAAATATCCATCAATGGATGAATGGATAAACCAATTGCGGTGTATCCATATAATGAAATATTCATCCATAAAAAGGAATGAAGTACTGACACATGCTGCAATATGGATGAACCTTGAAAACATTATGCTAAGTGAAAGAAGCCAGTCACAAAAGACCACATATTATATGATTTCATTTATATTAAATGTCCAGAATAGGCAAATCTGGAGAAACAGTAGATTAGTGGTCACTTAGGGCTGGGGAGAATGAGAGGACAGAGGTGAAAGCTAAAGGGTATAGGGTTTTTTTGAGGTGATGAAAATGTTCTAAAATTGACTATGGTGACAATTGCACATCTCTGTCATTATACTAAAAAAGATTAGCACATACACTTTCAAAAGGGTGAAGTATATGGTTTGTGAATTATGCCTCAATAACACTATAAAATAAAAACGATATATTTTCCAGAAAAATACAAAAATGCAGTTCATATTTACTTTCTATTTCCTTAATGTCTCTCAAGCAAAACAGATTTTTTATCACTGTATTTGAGAGCCACTTCTCTACCAATTCTTGTCAGCCTCCTTGTGCTTACCATCCTAATACAGAGAGCTAAGAAACTAGGAAACTACTCATGAAAAGAGCACTTGGCAATGCTCATTACCAAAAGTATTTGAACTTGGGACAGAGTTGACAGCATTGAATAATCACAATACAGTGTGATAAGGGTTATAATGGTTGTATATAGTAAGATAGAAGTTGGATAGGTAGATTGAGAAAAAGGCATTGAAGATCACTATCTGATCAATGAGTCACAGAGGGCAAACATCATGGTTTGTATGGGAAGATTTCTGGGAGTTTCCATGGACTGAGTTAGTACAAGCAGTGGGGTTGGAGGTGGCCAGTATATATGGACTAAGAGAAACGACCAAGATAACTAGAAACAGGAATCACTAGGTGATCTAATTGCAGGAAGTGATTTTCTTTCTTTCAGTGAATCTTACACTTGCCAGCATCTTAAAGAGGCTGCTTGTCATTTGAAAAGAAAATTATGGGAGTCCCAATTTTAATCTGTGTGTGATTCACAAAGAATAGACGTATCTAGCACACTAGTCGAATGAACCCAATAAGTGTATGAGTTCTGAGGAGCCTCTTGGAAGAACTCTTCCTCAGGGAAGAAGGATCTGGGAGTACAGTCTTAGTCCTCTAAGGGGTGCAGTGATATTGAGCAGAAGATAGTGACTGTCATTTGTGTTGATCTCCTGATCCCAGCCCGAATATGACTCATAGTTAAGTCCTAAATTCTTAAGTCATTGGGGGTACAGGCAGAATTGCATGGGTTCCCTTATTAACAGAGAATAATGCTAGAGACATATAAGAACAAGGAATAGCAGCAGGTAGTCTGGTGGAGGTGCTGCTGCATTCGGTGGAAGCCAGCTTGATCTGGAATACACGAGGGATCCCTAGAAACCTTCCAGAAACACTTAGGGGAGGACCTTTGAAGAAACCGGAAGTCATGTGTCATGTAGATGGGGGCGTGAACAAATTGTTGGAGGTATTACTGTTTATGTCATACCCACAGGCTGGTGAGGACTGAAGAAATGGGAAACATGGAGAAAGCTCCTAATCCTTCTGGAACAGTTAAACGCGATCTTAAGGTGGAAGTGACCGTTGACCCATGCTTTGAAGGAGTACAACGTGTTTACCACACTGAGAGAGGGTCCGAAGGGCATTTCAGATTAAAGCAGAGGAGATGTACAAATACACAGATGCTCATTATGCCTATTCATGAGGAGTTGTTTTCATGGACCAAATGTTTTCCACTTTGTGGCTACACGTGTACATACTTAGTGAGGATCCTGCCATTTGACCACAGTCACCACTGAGAGCAGCTCAACTATTTCCTATAACTGTTGGAATTATTAAAATATTAGAATTAAAAGGAACCACAGATGCCATCTACTGTCACTCTCCCTCCCTGTCAAGTGCAAGGGATAATTGCAAAGCTATTAGCAAATTCCAAGGCTCGATAATCACCTTGCATGTATATACAACATCTGCTTTGTCATGTAAATTTAGAGGAGCTAAAAATTCCTATAAGGTTTAGAAGGCTGAAGGGATGCTAAAAATCTGGTCAGCAGGTCATTAAGTGTTTCTTTTGTTAATCGAATGGTCTAGTAATTCGACACACAATGGAAGGCAGAAAATTACCTCTAATTCTTTGAGGATCAGATAGCATTTATACTTATGAGACAAAAGAAAATGGCAGTGAGAGTGTTAATGCTTAATTGTTCGTGGATCACATTGTTTAACTCTAGCATCTAAATGTCATGATAGTGCTTACAAACTGAACATTGTGATTCTAATTTAAATTATTTTTGTGTCACTTTACAATATTTATTTCTTTCACTTTGTCTCAAATAAGTGGCTGCATTTATTCATCAGGAAATATACAAAGCAGAATTCACTTTATATCTTTCAAATAACCTAGAGTAAGCCCTGAATACAGTACCAAAAGTGATTTCTTTGAAAACCCAGGTCAAAAAAAAAAAAAAGTGCAACTCTAAAATTCAGTAAACAGATTACAATAAAAACGTAACATTTCCATAGCTTTTGCTTTCCAATACAACTGTGGCATTTTTTCAGAGACTATAAATGAAAACATTGGTAACATATACAAAACTTTAATGTAGTCGACCCTTGAACAATTGGGGGTTAGGAGCACTGACCCTCCACGTAATTGAAAATCCACATATAACTTTATAGTTGGCCTCTGTTTCCGAGGTTCTGCTTCTGGGGATCCAACCAAAGGTGGATGGTGTGGTACTGTAGAAAAAAATCCACATATAAGTGGACCCACACAGTTCAAACCCATGTTGTTGAAGGGTCAACCGTACTTATATATGAAGGTATGTGCATTATATTTAACCTTTCCATTGTGAGATGATCAAAACCACATTGTTATCAAAATTAAACACTAGGGGAGGGTGGAAGGAAGAAAAAAAAATTAAACACCAAAAAAAGTTCTGTGCCAAAGCTAAAATAGTCTCTAATATTTCATTTTTAGTAACTTTAACTTAAACAATGCATAGGTTCATAGTGTCATATTACCCAGATACTCTTTCATTATTGTCAGGCATTATAAGCAGTAAGATTACTTAAAATAAAATCTGTGTATTATGCACATTGCAGTAAAACTCTTAATTAGCACCACCTACACAAAGAATTGTTGGAGATGTAAAGTGTAAGGCCTTCCCCTTGAAGGATCTAGGATCTAGAAGAAAGGAGATACAAAATATTCAACATATGACAGTACCCCTGTGTCAAATGAGTGTGACAGTCAACAACAGCTATAAGAGTTCAGAGGAGGGCCTGAGATTCCTAGGTACATATGGCTTTGCAAGGCTAGAATTTCTAAAGTTTTCTTTGTGCTGGGCAGTTTGGCTGCAATTAGAGCTGAGATACTATTTGTTAGACTGTAGTGTACGGGTGATTGCCTCCTAAACCTGGGATGGTTAATTATATCAATTGCAATTGTTTCATACTACCATATATAACCATATATATTTCCAATGACAGTATTTTCAAAAAGTATATATATATTTGGAGCAAAGTTTAACCTTTTTTTTTTGGCTGTGTGACATGTGGGATCCTAGTTCCCTGAGCAGGGATCAAACCCGTGCCCCCTGCATTGGAAGCGTGGAGTCTTAACCACTGAACTGCCAGAGAAGTCCTGGAGCAAAGTTTAAAGAAATTAAAATACCTAAATATCATATAGTCTTAATTTCTTAACAGCTGCACATCATTTTTTCTCTCTGCTCTTTTTGGCACAAGGATTATCTTGAGCTGGTTATTTTTAAGAAACAGTAGACACAGGAAAAGCTCTGAAAACCGAGTAGAAGTTACTCTTTTGTAAGAGAGATTTACATTTATAAGGAAGATCTCCATTTGTAAGGGTGTCTCCCTCTCTGTACCAGGAAGAGGATGACTAAATCCCTAGAAACTCATCAACGGAGAAGGCAAGGCCTTAAATCTGTATAACAACCTTACCCTTGTTAACTGTGTTTTCCTGGTCACTTCCCTTAACTGGTTCCCCACCCTCAGCACCTTCTTTTGTCTTTAGCTTAAGATGGCATTTAAGGTGATGGCCTTGGTCATTTTGGAGAGTTACTCAGTTTTCCCATGTCTCTCCCATGTATACAAGAGGTATACAGGTTATTAGACTTCTGTTTGTTTTTCTCCTGTTAATCTGTCTTTTTATTACAGGGGTGTCTCATCCAAGAACTAGAAGGGTAAAGGGAAAATTGTTTTTCCTCCCCCACAGTACTTTTCTTGAAAAACTGGTTTTCTCTTAGTTCCATACAACAATTCATTGATTCACTAACCAGCCCCTCTCAGTCTCTTTGAAAACAAGCAGGACCCTGTGAGTCTTCCCAGTACAAAAGCATTTTCATGTCCCCCAATCCTTGTTTGAAGGAAAAAGGCTTTCAGCCTCTTAGACCTTCCCTGAGTTCCAAAGGGCAGTTATAATTAGAGGAGTGAGGGAATGCAGAAAAAAACAATAGTGCAGCAATGGAGCAGGGTCCTGGTTCCTCCTGGGGGATGTGCATAATTATCTGATACATATCTCTGAGTTCTTCTACAGGAACTAAGGCCCCCACCCAGGTGGAGGATGGTAACTTCAGGCTGAGCATAAGCCATGGACCCCAGACTGATTGGAACCAGAAGGCTGATGATTGAGATTCCTGGAACACCACCCTGTTACCTCCCCACCAACCAATCAGAAGAAAGTCACATATCTTGCAGCCCTCCCCCCCAAATTTTGCCTATAAAAACTGTTCCTTAAAAACCATCTGAGAATTCAGGCCTTTTGAGTACAAGCCACCCGTTCTCCTTGCTTGGCCCTGCAATAAACCTTTCTCTGCTCCAAACTCCAACATTTGGTTTGTTTGGCTTCACTGTGCGTCTGGCACACAAACCTGAGTTCGACTACATCTTTGTTTGTAGGAAAAAAATCTGCCTGTTATTTAAATAAATATGGCTTGACAGACACAATAAGAAAAATGATAACCAGATACAATCTTATCCTTTTATCTGTAATAACTGTGTTCTTCCAATCATAAGGAAGTTATTTTTCTTTTACTTCATTAATTCAACAAGCATTTACTGAGCACTTACTATGCACCTGGCACTATACTAGATACCAAGGATACAAAAAGGAAAAGGAAAAAAGTCTCCTTGATCATGTATGCAAATAATTGCAACAGAATGGGGATAAACAGAAGTGTTCAAACACCATACTATGGCCTCCAAGGCCCTTGCTTACCTTTCTAATCTCATCTTGGTCACTATGTTCCTGCCTCACTGGCCTTCTCTTTATTTCAAATACACTAAGTTCCTTTTCACCTCAGGCCTTTGCACTTATTTCCTCTTCCTGCACTGTTTTTTCCCCACATTCATCAGCTGGCTAAGTCCTATTCACCCTGTAGTAATCAATGTGAATATCATTTCCTCACAAAAACTTTAACTATCCCCTCAGATGAGGTTTTTTTCCTGTTGTATACTCTCAGTACCCCCTGTAATTTTAAGTTTTAGCTCTTGCAAACTAAAGAACGTCGCTCCACATCTGGTTCTACAAGAATGAAGTCACTAGCCACTGCAGTCACTGACCTTCAACACACACTGAAAGGAGTTCAGGGTGGAGATCAAGAATGAGACACCCTCCACTTTGCAAAAATCTGGCAGAACCGGCCTTCAGATAGTTAGATATTTTCAGGAGAAAATTTTATGAACCCAATTTCTTGCATCTTCTCATACCTAGAAAAGCTCTAAAATTATTAATGGAGACATCTACTCCTTGTGACTAGAAGCAACCTTCTACCAGGATGTGTGTGCTTGATTGCACATATCCCCTTCTCCAAAATCACTTATATACTGGCCTCCCCCCTCTACCTCTTCAGAGCAGTTCCTCAGAGCTATCTGAGAGTCTGTCTCCCGGGCTAAAGTCCTCAGTAAGCCCCAAATACACCTGAATTCACAGCTCTCATGTTGTGCCTTTTATTTTCAGTCTACACCCAAATCTCATTGTAATTAAATAATTATCCATGTAATTGGTTATTGTCTGTATCTTCCACTAAACTATATTATAAGCTTGATGAAGGCAGAACTACATCAGTGTTGTTCAGTAGTATATTCCTAATGGCCAGCACAGTGCCTGGAATATAGAAGTTTCTCAATGAACATTTGTGGAAGGAAGAGAGAACTAAAGGAGAAAGGAAGATGGAGAGGAAGGGAAGGAGGGAGGGAGGAAGGAAGGAAGGAAGGAAGGAAGACAAGAAGACTGAATGTGCATTAAGAAGAGAGTGGCTTATCCCTGTTAATGGGAGTCAGAGGCGCTAATTTTTGAGGTTTCTCTTTTCATCAGAGTTACTTATTCTTAGTTTCTTAATCACCCCCTTTCTTTTTTTTTTAAATTTTTATTGAAGTATAGTTGATTTACAATGTTGTGTTAATTTCTGCTGTAGAGCAAAGTGACTCAGTTATATGCATATATACATTCTTTTTATATTCTTTTCCATTATGGTTTATCCCAGGATATTGAATATAGTTCCCTGTGCTATACAGTAGGACATTGTTTTTTATCCATTTTATATATAATAGTTTGCATCTACTAATCCCAAACTCTCAATCCATCTCTCCCCCATTCTCTCTCCCCCTTGGCAACCACAAATCTGTTCTCTATGTCAGTGAGTCTGTTTCTGTTTCGTAGATAGGTTCATTTGTGGCATACTTTAGATTCCACATATAAGTGATATCATATGGTATTTGTCTTTCTCTTTCTGACTTACTTCACTTAGTATGATAATCTCTAGTTGCTGCAAATGGCATTATTTAATTCTTTTTTTATGGCTGAGTAGTATTCCATTTGTGTGTGTGTGTGTGTGTGTGTGTGTGTGTGTGTGTGTATACCACATCTTCTTTATCCATTCATCTGTCAATGGACATTTAGGTTGTTTTCATGTCTTGGCTATTGTGAATAGTGCTGCTATGAACATAGAGGTGCATGTATCTTTTTGAATTATGGTTTTGTCCAGATATATGCCCAGGAGTGTTTATCACCCTCTTTCTAATAACTTGTATCTCTACATTCCAGACCAGGAAGCTGTGCAAGCACCAACCACTTTCTGACAATGACTGTACCACTAGCATGAAGTTTTAAAGTGACCTCAATACAATACAACCCCAGTGGTTTTAATATGGGGCCTGCTGAATGCAGTTCCATACTCATCCCAAACTCCTTCCCTCTTTAGCTAAATCTTTTGTGTTATATCTGCATCTGTGTCTGTACCTCTATCTTGGTGATGCAGAAGTGGAAAAGAAACTTCAAAAATTAGATCCTTTAGGTCATTTGTAAAGCACTTTTTCACACAATCTGCCCTCCATTCCCACAGGTAATTATGAATTGATGGTAGAAAGTTATTGCCATCAGTCTTAGAGAGATTAATATGAGCAAAACTAACAGTTCCCTTCTCTCCTACTTAATGACTGCAGTCAGAGGTTTTTTACATTAATATAAAAGAGAAGGCAGACAAGATGAAATCAGTCTCTTTAGAAGCTTCAACAGCAATCTAGTCTCTTTCAAATATGAAACAGCAACTCCCCTCTCCATACTTCAAAAAATTAATATAGCATTTGAAATTATCTTTTCATTCTACTTTTATTATAATGCTCCAATTTTAAGTTACTATAGTAACCACTTTGGATTTGAGTGAAAAATTCATTATTGTCACTTTAATTGTTTGGTTTTTGTTTTCTACTCTAGCTACATTGGAGTTTAAAAATGGAAAATAGACTTATCTTGTACTATTCTCTAAATATTATGGAGCACAAAGACAATTCAGACAATGATTCTGTATGACTATTATTGGAACTATCTGTTTATATACCAATCATTGATGTCTGTTTTAGAAACATCAGATACTGTACTAAGGTAGACCTTTGTTCGGTATAATTAAATAAAAGAGTGTTAATAACTAATATTCAACACTCCACTAAAAAGCATACAACATGCAACTACTTCTGTGATACTTAATTATTAAAGAACATTTATTTGTTACTTATATTGAGGAATATAAAGATGGTGGTCATGATATTTACATCATAACACAATGTGTGCATTAGGAGAGAGGACCCCATAATGGATTAGTCTGATTTTGTCATAATATTCATCAAAATTACCAATTAATGTAATTTAAGTTGTCCATGTCTGATTTTTTTTTAATTTCCTAAGCGCCTAATTATCTTCAACTGTTTTACTGATTATTGCCCTTAATAAACTATTTGTGGACTTTGGGTCCAACATCTTAGCAAGGCAGCAGTGGTAGCAGCTGCTCTCTGAGTTTCGCTATGCTGTCCAAGGATGACAAAAAGAAGAAAGATGCCAGAAAGTCGGATAAGAAAGACTAAGACCCAGGAAACAAATCTAGGGGCAAGGCCAAAAAGAAGACGTGGTCTAAAGGCAAAGTTCGAGAGAAGCTCAATAATGTAGGCTTGTTTGACAAAGCAACATATGACAAACTCTGTAAGGAAGTTCCCAACTGTAAGCTTATAATCCCAGCTGTGGTCTCTGGGAAACAAGATTTGTGGTTCCTTGACCAGGGTAGCCCTTCAGGAGCTCCTTAGTAAAGGACTTCTTAAACTGGTTTCAAAGTACAGAGCTCAAGTAATTTACACCAGAAACACGAAGGGTGGAGATGCCCCAGCTGCTGGTGAAGATGCAGAACAGGTCCCACCAACTGTCCATTTTGAAAAATAAAACTGTATTAAATCAAAAACAATCATTTGTGGAGATTCCACAAGGCTTGTAATAAGTGCTTTCCTCCTTCTGGCTGTGTTTTGGGGGCTCTACAAGTCGGAGATCACATCAAACCAAATTCACTGACCATCTATGCTATCTGTTCCTAGGGTACAAATCTGTATGAGGGCAGATGTTCTCAGGTTTATTTTATCCCCCTTCCTTTCCCTTTTCCTGCTCTGCTTAGGTCCAGAGAAGCCTTCTCTCTGGGCCTGTGGGGTTGGTAGGATCAGGAGGTGACCGATTAGTTGTGGTTCATCTTAATCCTCACCCTTACCCCTCCAATGTCTTCAAGGCAAAAGCAACTTCGGCACTCAAATAATCCTCTAGCCTCTTTGGTCAAGCTTCCCCTCAAAATGGGTCTGCTAGGGCTGCATAATCTTTACAACCCTCAGTGTTTTTTTTTTTTTAGGGTTAGTTTTGTAATGCAGATTTATTTAATATTTATTTATTTATCTATTTATTTTTGGCCACACCAAGCGGCTTGAGGGATCTCAGTTCCCCGACCAGGGATTGAACCCAGGCCACGGCAGTGAAAACCTGGAATCCTAACCACTAGGCCACCAGGGAACTCCCACAACTCCTCAGTGCTTTTAAGGTGATTTACTCAGAGTTGTTTTCAGCCAGAGAGTTTGAGTCGAATAACCCACTACCTAACCTGCCCTTATGAGGAATAGCTATTACATTTTTATTGTATGAAATTATGCATTTATGTTTAACAACTGTGATACTTGCTTTTAGGAACTTCACAGTGCAAAAAGATGAAGGAAATGTAGTCCCACAGTTTTTATTTGTTTTGAGAGATTAGTAACCATATGGAAGACTGCTCTGTTGTAGACTTTTTGGGGAAAAAGTTGTGAGATTTTTGATGGGTTGTCCCATTAATGTTATAAAACTGAAGAGCCCATTTTGCTTGATGACACTTGTTCTTTCCTCAAGGGGTAACTTCAATTGGTTGGCCAATAAATTGCATCCTTGCCTTGAAGAAATAACCACCAAAGGAAAATCACTCCTAGCTGGTTTCCCAACCACCTCCACCTGGTCCTGAGCTGCCCTGTAGTGGCCAAGGTCCAGCCTCGTGAGGGGAAGCTGTGAGGGCAGCTAGCTGATTCAGACTGTAGAGACAGCATTTAGTCAACAGCCTTGTCTCTCATACCCTGATGCCTTCGAACTCCAACGTGTGTCTGTGAAAATGAAGGCAGATTCCTGACTCTGGCTACGGATAAGTGGATAAGCTTGGGCCAAGTTTGTGACTTCATAACTTTTTAACAACAGCTCCATTTATGGCTCAGTGCTTAACTAGCCAGAACAATGGATTTGATTCCTGAAAGGCCAAATCAGTAACATTGGACACCACAGCTTTGAGGGCAGGATTATGGTGAAAGTGGTATTTTAGATCTTACAGAGGAAAACTAAGTTCACATTTACTAAAGACACAATTTAGGTATTAACATACTTCCTAATATACACTTAAAACTTGTCTAAATTACCCAAGATTAACCAAAAGGAAGTATAGAAATGCATTGTAAATATGAAAAAACACTAAACTTAAAATCACAATATCATGCTATTCTTCTTTTAGCATATTAAAATAGAGGTCATCTGAAATTCATTGAGTATTAACTCATTGTTTTTGCATAAACATAAATAGCACATTTTACCTAAGACACTGGAGTTTTTATGAAAATAATTAGTCCATTAAAATTGGTTCAGTGCCTTTAGAAATGAATAGGCTGAAATGCAAAGCAAGATCTATTTATCCAAGAACAAATTGAACCAAGATTTTAATTTATTTGATAGTAAAACAAAATTGTTAATCTTCTATTAAAAATTATTTGTATTTGTATAATATCCCATGGTTTATAAAGTACTTACACACTCAACATCTTATTTAATCCTCTCAACAGCCCTGTGAGGTAAGCATTATCACCATTTTACAGATTAAAAAACAAACTCAAGACTCATTTAGAATATAGGTCTTCCTAAGTTCACAGAGTGAATCAGTGGCAAATAAGTCTTAAATTCAGTCATCTGACTTACAATCCAGTGCTTTTACCACTAAGTTCACAATTTACGTTTTTCTCATCATTGTAGAATCATTACTAGTTTCATCCTAGGAAAAAGACCAATCCTTACAACTCTAGGCCATGTGTGCAGATAAACAATGAAAAAGGACAAATTTCATGAACTTTCAGTTCAGGTTTGTCAATCAAAAGATTCTGTAACTACAGACAGAGGCATTCCCCAATGATGAACTCAATGCCTAGAAAATACTCTCCAAGTCTGAATGAACAATCTTTCAACTGTTTAATAAGGGAATTTCACCTTCTAACAAAAAGATTTTTTCCCTCCTTACGAGTAAAGTTAAATCCTAACTCAAGGCCAAATAAATAGTTAAATTATTTTTCTCATCCTTTAACCTAGAAGTCGCTTTTCTTAGCTAAATTCATGGAAGCAGTCTACATATTTTAAGAATTTTCATTTAGTGTTACATCGACTTCCACCTTTACTTTATGGTTGAAACTTTGAACAAGTGCCAATAAATCATGACTGAGATGAAACTGAGCAAGATCCTTAGAAGCAGAATAATCAACACATATGCATTTGAGAGACCTGTAAATGCCCCTTCAATTCTGTATGTATTAAATTTATATTCATTCTGCCTAAAATTATTTAAGACTTGCATTTGATATAATTCCTAAGTCATTAGTGCTTAAGATATCATACCATTTTTGAGGAAATATGTAAACATTATGTAAATATTGATCTATAAACTACACATATTTGTAAGAACTTCTCAATACAGTTAATAATTCTGTTAAATCCCAGTGCTTCTATTTTTTTATACAAACTATAACTTTCCAGTGACATAGATCTCTATTCTCAATATATTCATTAACAATTTGAGACATTTCATATTTGTAAATTAAAAGTTAATTTTACAGTACATATTCCAAGTTAGCAGGCCAAAAGGAATATTCTTCTCTAATTGACATTGAAACAAATGATTAGCATGCTACAGTACTTGTCCAACTCTTTTATATTCATTAATTATTCAGGATTAATTCTGCGAAAATCCAGAGAATGCTTATGATGATGAGTTTTTAAGATACACAACTGTTCTAGGAGATAAGAAGTGTTCATGAATTTATCATGTGTTGAAATATACTATGAAGATCTCGACTGCTAGAAATGTCTCCTACCTTTTTAAAAATACAATTACTAAATATTGGTGGAGAACACACATTAACATTTGCCGATTAAAACTGAATTACAATTTTCTGAACTATTAAGATTTATTAACCTTGTGCAAGGTTATATACAAATTATTCAGATGCTTTTTATTTGTGAAGTACTTTATATACATTACTTACTTCACATGCATTGTCTTATCTGGTCCTGTCAACAATCCTGGGAGATAGGGGGAGCAGTTAGTAAGCCCACTATAAGGGATGAGAAGACATGCCCATACTAGAAGCCAAGCAGAGGAAGTATCAACTCTATGCCAGGTACAGTACTAGATACTGAGGATATAATGAACAAGCTGCATAATCAGAAAGCTTCTGATCTAGCAGAGAAGACACACAAGCATTAAGAATGAGCTGTGGTGAACACTCTAATGGGGAAATCAAAGATGCTACGGAAGCTCAGAAAAGGGCAACCTAACTTCACCTTAGAGGAGTCAGGAAAGTGTCCTTGAAAGAAGATATATTTGGCAGGCACAAAATCAGAAACTTCCTTGCAAGATATGCTCATTGGTTTGTATCTTATTGTGAAGGCTGTGGGAGCAGTGGGAGAAAAATGAGGGGAAATGCTGGAAACATAGGTCTGAGATAGAAAAAAATTTTTTTTAATTATACTAGCACTCATTAACCACTTAATGGGGGGGGGCAGGAATTGTGGTGAATCTATTTCTGCAATCTATATTTTATTAAATCTTCACATTAACCCTAGGAGTTAGTTACTAATGGTATTGATATTGGTATTAGTGTTACTATTATTATTTCTAATAGCAGTAGTAATAGTCTAAGTAGTTGACGATTACTTAAATACCACATAACAAGACACTATACAGCAAACATGGTAAAATCCCATTTTATATAAAATGAAAGAGAAAATGTCACGCAAATGGCTAATGCTCAAAAAAGTAATGAGGTGATTGTTATGGATTGATCTGTGTCTCCCCCAAATTCATGTGTTGAAGCACTAACTCCCACTGTGACTGTATTTGGAGATAAGGCCTTTAAGGAGGTAAATGAGGTCCTAGGGCCTCATCCAGTCTGACTGGTGTCCTTCAAAGAAAAGGAAGAAACACCAGGGATATGGATGCACAAAGAAAAGGCCATGTGAGGACATGAGAAGATGGCCATCCACAAGCCCAGGAGAGAGGTCTCAGGAGAAACCAAACCTGCTGACATCTTGATCTTGGACTTCTAGCCTCCAGAACAGTAAGAAATACATTTCTGTCGTTTAAGACACCCGGTCTGTGGGATTTTGTTATGGTGGCCTGTTGCGCTGCACCCCGCAGTCCTGCAATCCTTGCAACTGCTCAGTTGTGAGACCGAAGGAAGAACCCAGAGCCAGTGACAGAGACATCAGTGATTTGTTGGACAGGGTATCTTACAAGTCAGAGGCAAAGGTCCTGGAGCCACACCCCACACCCCACCCTGTATGGGTGTACGGCCAAGGGCAGGTGGGACACAGCAGCAATCTTTGCTACACAGGGGCGGGGAGGAGGAGACTATCAGTTACAGGGGCCATGACTTCAGAAGAGCTCCCTCCTTGCCAGGGCGACTGGGGCAAGGGCTGCTGTTTTCCTGTTGATGACAGAATATACTGGAGCCTTTCTGGTCCCAGGGCTAGAAAAATTGTTAGCTGGGGGTTGGGCCAATCACACAGGTAGTTACTGATTAAAACTTTCAGCTTAGGAGGGGGAGGCAATCATGCTCAGAAGGGTGAGGCAGGGCCAGGTAGAGTAAGGGATGCACAGAGAGCAAGAGAGCAGCCATTTTATGGGGCTTAAACATACCTGGCCCGAGCAGACCAATACAGTTATACTATTTATTTTCAACCAAGTCATCATATTGACCAAACTACTTATAGCAAAAAGAAATTGTTTTGGTTTTGGGTAACATTTTGCTTATTTGTTTGCTTTGGTTTTGTATTTTCTAGTGAGAGGAGGGTGGATACTCTGCCCTAAGCTTCAGTAGAGTGTGATCCCACTGGTGCAGTTGTGGGAGCAAAGGGAACCAGACCTCTGTCCAAGGCAAGACAGCATAGTAAAGCAAGGGACCATCAGATCCTGGTTGGCACCAGGGTGGGGGATAGACATTGGTCATTGGCAAGAATCAGATCTGAGTTCCATATAGGAGGCACAAGATGGAGGGAGTAGGTTGAGAAGGTAAAGTTTGGTGAGATTGCCTGAAGCAAAAACCTACATAGGGGATATTTTATAAAGAATCAGCTATTGAGCCTGTGGGCTAGTAGAGGCCTTAAAAAAAATTGTCTGGAAAAAAACATGAGAACCCTTTCTGAGGAAGGAAGGAAGGAAGGGAGGAAGGAAGGGAGGAAGGGAGAAAGGAAGGAAGGGAGGAAGGAAGGGAGGAAGGGAGGAAGGAAGGAAGGGTTATTGTGATAACACATTTGAATTATCTATCCATAATTATTAGCTATCAACTGAAATGTAAAGAAAAGCTAAGACTGTTACTCATTACTTCACATTCTGCCCCAAGCTGCCACAGACAATATTTCAGATACTCTTACTTAACTGCATATTTATCCAACCAGAATGCCCCCTGCATCTCAGACCCATCTCCAGTTATATTATATAGTTACATCATTGGTCTTGATATTTTTTTGTCCATTGTTTTTTTCTTTTGTGATAAGGGCATAAGTACGGGGATTAAAACCCCAGGTTCTGTAACCAAACTGCATGGATTCAGATCCAGAATCTATTAATACTTTTATTTAGCTGTGTAACCTTGGAAAAGTTACTTAAACTCTCTGTGCCTCAGTTTCTGAGCAAAGGTTGTTGTGAGGTTTAAAGGAGTTAATACATATAAAACACTTATATTCATGCCAGAGACATGGTAATGCTCTATAACTCTTGGCTCTTATGATTGTTAATTGTGACATTAAACTGTGAAAGAAAGTTTAGCAAAGGAAGACTGGCATTGCTCAACCACATTCTATTTTACTAGAAGGCTTTATTTTTTTTTCAGGGATAAAACATAATCTAGTATGAGTTTGTTTCTATTTTTTTCATTTTAATAATATAATGAATATTGCATCCTAATTATAAAGCATAAAAAACATAGAAATAAAAAATATAATACATAGTGGGCTTCCCTGGTGGCGCAGTGGTTGAGAATCTGCCTGCTAATGCAGGGGACACGGGTTCGCGCCCTGGTTTGGGAAGATCCCACATGCCGCGGAGCAACTGGGCCCGTGAGCCACAACTACTGAGCCTGCGCGTCTGGAGACTGTGCTCCGCAACAAGAGAGGCCGCGATAGTGAGAGGCCCGCGCACCGCGTTGAAGAGTGGCCCCCGCCTGCCACAACTAGAGAAAGCCCTAGCACAGAAACGAAGACCCAACATAGCAATCAATCAATCAATCAATAAATCTTTAAAAAATATATATATATATAATACATAGTAATATAACTATAAATAGCTAATATAAAATTATAGAATATTTTGAAATACTATCAAGGATTTTTTAAAAATTAAAATAGTAGCTCCTATACTCAAAATAACCACTGTAATTTTTTTCAATTTTCCATGAATTCTTAAAACTATTGTACAAATTTTAAATCGTAAGAAGATATAAGTAATTTTTTAAATTTGCAATGCAATAGGAAGCTTTTCTGTCATAAAATATGATTTGTGAATGTAATTTTTTTTAAACATCTTTATTGGAGTATAAGTGCTTTACAGTGTTGTGTTAGTTTCTGCTGTATAACAAAGTGAATCAGCTGTATGCATACGTATATCCCCATATCTCCTCCCTTTTGCGTCTCCCTCCCACCCTCCTTACCTCACCCTTGTAGGTGGTCACAAAGCACCGAGCTGATCTCCCTGTGCCATGCAGCTGCTTCCCACTAGCTATCTGTTTTACATTTGGTAGTGTATATATGTCCATGCCACTCTCTCACTTCGTCCAAGCTTACCCTTCCCCCTCCCCGTGTCATCAAGTCCATTCTTTACACCTGTGTCTTTATTCCTGTCCTGCCCCTAGGTTCATCATAACCACTTTTTATTTTTAGATTCCATAAATATGTGTTAGCATACGGTATTTGTTTTTCACTTTCTGACTTACTTCACTCTGTATGACAAACTCTAGGTCCATCCACCTCACTACAAATAACTCAATTTTGTTTCTTTTTATGGCTCAGTAATATTCCATTGTATATAGGTGCCACATCTTCTTTATCCTTTCATTTGTCAATGGACACTTAGGTTGCTTCCATGTCCTGGCTATTGTAAATAGAGCTACAATGAACATTGTGGTACGTGACTCTTTTTGAATTATGGTTTTCTCAGGGTATATGCCCAGTAGGGGGATTGCTGGGTCATATGGTAGTTCTATTTTTAGTTTTTTAAGGAACCTCCATACTGTTCTCCATAGTGGCTGTATCAATTTACATTCCCACCAACAGTGCAAGAGGGTTCCCTTTTCTCCACACCCTCTCCAGCATTTGTTGTTTGCAGATTTTTTGATGATGGCCATTCTGACCGGTGTGAGGTGACACCTCATTGTAGTTTTGATTTGCATTTCTCTAATGATTAGTGATGTTGAGCAGCTTATCATGTGTTTGTTGGCAATCTGTATATCGTCTTTGAAGAAATATCTATTTAGGTCTTCTGCCCATCTTTGGATTGGGTTGTTTGTTTTTCTGATATTGAGCTACATGAGCTGCTTGTATATTTTGGAGATTAATCCTCTGTCAGTTGCTTCGTGTGCAAATATTTTCTCCCATTCTGAGGATTGTCTCTTCGTCTTTTTATGGTTGCCTTTGCTGTGCAAAGCTTTTAAGGTACATTAGGTCCCATTTGGTTATTTTTGTTTTTCATTTTATTTCCATTTCTCTAGGAGTGGGTCAAAAAGGATCTTGCTGTGATTTATGTCATAGAGTGTTCTACCTGTTTTCCTCTAAGAGTTTTATAGTGTCTGGCCTTACATTTAGGTCTTTAATCCATTTTGAGTTTATTTTTGTGTATGGTGTTAGGGAGTGTTCTAATTTCATTCTTTTACATGTAGCTGTCCAGTTTTCCCAGCACCACTTATTGAAGAGGCTGTCTTTTCTCCACTGTATACTCTTGCCTCCTTTATCAAAGATGAGGTGCCCATATGTATGTGGGTTTATCTCTGGGATTTCTATCCCACTCCATTGATCAATATTTCTGTGTTTGTGCCAGTACCATACTGTCTTGATTACTATAGCTTTGTAGTATAGTCTGAAGTCAGGGAGCCTGTTTCCTCCTATTCCGTTTTTCTTTCTCAAGATTGTTTTGGTTATTCGGGGTCTTCTTGGTATCCCTACAAATTGTGCAATTTTTTGTTCTTGTTTTGTGAAAAATGCCATTGGTAGCTTAATAGGGATTGCATTGAATCTGTAGATTGCTTAGGGTAGTATAGTCATTATCACAATGTTGATTCTTCCAATCCAAGAACATGGTATATCTCTCCAACTGTTTGTATCATCTTTAATTCTTTCATCAGTGTCTTATAGTTTTCTGCATACAGGTCTTTTGTCTCCTTAGGTAGGTTTATTCCTAGGTATTTTATTCTTTTTGTTGCAATGTTAAATGGCAGTGTTTCCTTAATTTCTCTTTCAGATTTTTCTTCATTAGTGTATCGGAATAAAAGAGATTTCTGTGCATTAATTTTATATCCTACTACTCTACCGAATTCACTGATTAGCTCTAGTAGTTTTCTGTAGCATCTTTAGGTTTCTCTAATGTAAAGTATCATGTCATCTGCAAACAGTGACAGTTTTATTTCTTTTCTGATTTGGATTCCTTTTATATCTTTTTTTTCTCTGACTGCTGTGGCTAAAACGTCAAAAACTATGTTGAATAATAGTGGTGAGAGTGGGCAACCTTGTCTTGTTCCTGATCTTATGGGAAATGGTTTCAGTTTTTCACCATTAACAACAATGTTGGCTGTGGGTTTGTCATATATGGCCTTTATTATGTTGAGGTAGATTCTCTCTATGTCTACTTTCTGGAGAGTTTTTATCATAAATGGGTGTTGAATTTTGTCAAAAGTTTTTTCTGCATCTACTGAGATGATCATATGGTTTTTCTTCTTCAATTTGTTAATATGGTGTATCACATTGATTGATTTGTGTATATTGAAGAAGCCTTGCATCCCTGGGATAAATCCCACTTGATCATGGTGTATGATCCTTTTAATGTGATGTTGGATTCTATTTGCTAGTATTTTGTTGAGGATTTTTGCACCTATGTTCATCGGAGGTACTGGCCTGTAGTTTTCTTTGTGACATCTTTGTCTGGTTTTGGTATCAGGGTGATGGCGGCCTCATAGGATGAGTTTGGGAGTGTTCCTCCCTCTGCTACATTTTGGAAGAGTTTGAGAAGGATAGGTGTTAGCTCGTCTCGAAATGTTTGATAGAACTCGCCTGTGAAGCCATCTGGTCCTGGGCTTTGTTTGTTGGAAGATTTTTAATCACAGTTTTAATTTCAGAGCTTGTGATTGGTCCGTTTATATTTTCTATTTCTTCCTGGTTCAGTCTCAGAAGGTTGTGCTTTTCTAAGAATTTGTCCATTTCTTCTAGGTTGTCCATTTTATTGGCATATAGTTGCTTGTAGTAATCTCTGATGATTCTTTGTATTTCTGCAGTGTCAGTTGTTACTTCTTTTTCATTTCTACTTCTATTGATTTGAGTCTTCTCCCTTTTTTTCTTGATGAGTCTGGCTAATGGTTTATCAATTTTTTTTTATCTTCTCAAAGAACCAGCTTTTAGTTTCATTGATCTTTGCTATTGCTTCCTTCATTTCTTTTTCATTTATTTCCAATCTGATCTTTATGATTTCTTTCCTTCTGCTAACTTTGGGGGTTTTTTGTTCTTCTTTCTCTAATTGTTTTAGGTGTAAGGTTAGGCCGTTTATTTGAGATTTTTCTTGTTTCTTGAGGTAAGATTGTATTGCTATCAGCTTCCCTCTTAGAACTGCTTTTGCTGCATCCCATAGGTTTTGGGTTGTCGTGTTTTCATTGTCATTTGTTTCTAGGTATTTTCTGATTTCCTCTTTGATTTCCTTGTGATCTATTTGTTATTTAGTAATGTATTGTTTAGCCTCCATGTGTTTGTATTTTTTACAGTTCTTTTCCTGTAATTGATAACTAGTCTCATAGAGTGTGGTTGGAAAATATACTTGATACAATTTCAATTTTCTTAAATTTACCAAGGCTTGATTTGTGACCCAAGATATGGTCTATCCTGTAGAATGTTCCATGAGTGCTTGAGAAGAAAGTGGATTCTGTTGTTTTTGGATGGAATGTCCTGCAAATATCAGTTAAGTCCATCTTGTTTAGTGTGTCATTTAAAGCTTGGGATTCCTTATTTATTTTCATTTTGGACGATCTGTCCATTGGTGAAAGTGGGGTGTTAAAGTCCCCTACTATGATTGTGTTACTGTCAATTTCCCCTTTTATGGCTCTTAGCATTTGCCTTATGTACTGAGGTGCTCCTATGTTGGGTGCATATATATTTAGAATTGTTATATCTTCTTCTTGGATTGATCCCTTGATCATTATGGAGTATCCTTCCTTGTCTCTTGTAACATTCTTTATTTTAAAGTCTATTTTATCTGATATGAGTATTGCTACTCCAGCTTTCTTTTGATTTCCATTTGCATGAAATACCTTTTTCCATCTCCTCACTTTCAGTCTGTATGTGTCCCTAGGTCTGAAGTGGGTCTCTTGTAGACAGCATATATATGGGTCTTGTTTTTGTATCCATTCAGCAAGCCTGTGTCTTTTGGTTGGAGCATTTAATCCATTCACATTTAAGGTAATTATCGATATGTATGTTCCTATGACCATTTTCTTAATTGTTATGGGTTTGTTTTTGTAGGTCCTTTTCTTCTCTTCTGTTTACCACTTAGAGAAGTTCCTTTAGTATTTGTTGTAGAGCTGGTTTTGTGGTGCTGAATTCTCTTAGCTTTTGCTTGTCTGTAAAGCTTTTGATTTCTCCATTGAATCTGCATGAGATCCTTGCTGGGTAGAGTAATCTTGATTGTAGGTTCTTCCCTTTCATCACTTTAAGTATACCATGCCACTCCTTTCTGGCTTGTAGAGTTTCTGCTGAGAAATCAGCTGTTAACCTTATGGGAGTTCCCTTGTATGTTATTTGTTGTTTTTCCCTTGCCGCTTTCAATCATTTTTCTTTGTCTTTAATTTTTGCCAATTTGATTACTATGTGTCTCAGCGTGTTTCTCCTTGAGTTTATCCTGTATGGGACTTGCTGCGCTTCCTGGACTTGGGTGGCTATTTCCTTTCCCATGTTAGGGAAGTTTTCGACTATAATCTCTTCAAATATTTTCTCGGGTCCTTTCTCTCTCTCTTCGCCTTCTGGGACCCCTATATTGCGAATGTTGTTGTGTTTAATATTGTCCCAGAGGTCTCTTAGGCTGTCTTCATTTCTTTTCGTTCTTTTTTCTTTAGTCTGTTCTGCAGCAGTGAATTCCACCATTCTGTCTTCCAGGTCACTTATCTGTTCTTCTGCCTCAGTTATTCTGCTATTGATTCCTTCTAGTGTAGTTTTCATTTCAGTTATTGTATTTTTCATCTCTGTTTGTTTGTTCTTTAATTCTTCTAGGTCTTTGTTAAACATTTCTTGCATCTTCTCAATCTTTGCCTCCATTGTTTTTCCGAGGTCCTGGATCATCTTCACTATCATTATTCTGAATTCTTTTTCTGGAAGGTTGCCTATCTCCACTTCATTTAGTTGTTTTTCTGGGGTTTTATCTTGTTCCTTCATCTGGTACCTAGCCCTCTGCCTTTTCATCTTGTCTATCTTTCTGTGAATGTGGTTTTTTTTTCCACAGGCAGCAGGATTGTAGTACTTCTTGCTTCTGCTGTCTGCCCTCTGGTGGATGAGGCTATCTAAGAGGCTTGTGCAAGTTACCTTATGGGAGGGACTGGTGGTGGGTAGAGCTGACTCTGCACTTCCTGGACCTGATTGACTATTTCCTTTCCCATGTTAGGGAAGTTTTTGACTATAATCTCTTCAAATATTTTTTCAGCCCGTTTTTTTTTTCTCTTCTTCTTCTGGGACCCCTATTATTCGAATGTTGGTGTGTCTAATATTGTCCCAGAGGTCTCTGAGACTGTCCTCAATTCTTTTCATTCTTTTTTCTTTACTCTGCTCCCTGGCTGTTATTTCCACCATTTTATCTTCCAGCTCACTTAAGCATTCTTCTGCCTCAGTTATTCTGTTATTGATTCCTTCTAGAGTATTTTTAATTTCAGTAATTTTGTTGTTCATCACTGTTTGTTTGCTCTTTAGTTCTTCTAGACCCTTGTTAAATGTTTCTTGTATTTTCTCCATTCTGTTTCTGAGATTTTGAATCATCTTTACTATCATTACCCTGAATTCTTTTTCAGGTAGGTTGCCTATTTCATCTTTATTTACTTGGTCTTGTAGGTTTTTACCTTGCTCCTTCATCTGTAACATATTTTTTTGTCGTTTCTTTTCTTTTTTTTTTTTTGATGGGTGGTGCTGTATTCCTTTCTTACTGGTTTTTTGGCCTGAGACGTCCAGCACTGGAGTTTGCAGGCAGTTGGATAGAGCTGGGTCTTGGTGCTGAGATGAGGACCTCCAGGAGGCCTCACTCCGATTGATATTCCCTGGGGTCTGAGGTTCTCTGTTAGCCCAGCGGTTTGGACTTGGAGCTCCCAGCACAGGAGCTCGGGCCCAATCTCTGGCCTGGGAACCAAGATCCTGCAAGTTTCATGGCCTGGTTAAAAAAAAAAAAAAAAAAGGAAGAAAGAAAGAAAAAAGAAGCAGTATAATATCAAAGAATAAAAAACAAAATAAAATTAGAAAGATAAAAAATATAGTAGGAAAAATAAAACTATAATTGAAACAACTGCACCAAGATAAAATAAAACCACAACAGAAAAAAGAAAAAAAAAAAAAAGGAGGGGGTAACAAGCCAAAAGGAGAGATCACTAACAAAATATAAAGAATAAAATAAAATTAGAAAAATAAAAGATTTATTAGGAAAAATAAAAATATAAAAGAATCAAGAATAATGAATCAACAAGGTGAAACAGAACCCCAATCTAAAAGAGGAAAAAAGGGGACTTCCCTGGTGGTGCAGTGATTAAGAATCCACCTGCCAATGCAGGGGACACGGGTTCAAACCCTTGTCCAGGAGGATCCCACATGCCATGGAGCAACTAATCCTGTGAGCCACAACTACTGAGCCTGCTCTCTAGAGTCCGCAAGCCACAACTACTGAGCCCACGTGCCACAACTACTGAAGCTCGCGCGCCTAGAGCCTGTGCTCCACAATAGGAGAAGCCACCACAATGAGGAGCCTGCGCACCGCAACGAAGAGTAGCCCCTGCTTGCTGCAACTAGAGAAAGTCTGTGTGCAGCAATGAAGACCCAATGCAACCAAAAATAAATAAATAAATAAAATTGATTCTTTAAAGAAATAAAAAATAAATAAAGAGGAAAAAAGAAAAGTAAAAAAAGCTTTGGCTATGGGGGTGGAGTTTAGGCGGGGGGTGGAACTTAGGCAGAGGTGGGGTTTAGGGTGGGGCGGGACCTAGGCAGGTGGGGGTGACGTTTTAGTTTGAGGTGGGGCCTAGGTGGGGCGACGTTCAAGCGTGGGGCGGGGCTTTTGCTTAGGACCTGCGCAGAAGGGGAGAGGCAGCATGTCAAAAGGAGGGCCTCTGGGGTGTGGAGTTCTGGAGTTTGGAGGTAGGGCCCTGAGTGAGGATGTGTGGGTGGGGTTTAGGCCCAGCTTTTTAGAGGGGGTCTCCAAGTGTAGGGGTAGGGCCCTGGGTGGGGGTGTAGGGGCAGGGCTTGGATTCTGCATAGCAGGAGGGAGGCTCCAAGGGCAGAGGATTAGGCCTGGGAGCCCAACAGGCTCCCCGGTGCCTAAGTGGACAGGGAAAGCACTGGTCCTGTTCCCTTTCATTCCTTCGTTCCCCTCCCCAACCGTCTCTCCCAGGTTCTCTCCCCTTCGCTGCTGGACCCCTAACCATAGGTGGGTCCCGCTGGGTGTAGGAACTCCTTCCCTCCCCCAGCCACCCCTCAGGGATGCCAGTCCTTGAGGTTCGCTCTTTCCCTTTGCTCCCACTTCCCTCCTTCCCACTCCCTCAGGACCCATGTGGCTGGAGGGGGCCTCAGTGGGCAGAAGACCAGGCCCAGGATCTCAGCAGATTTCTGGGGCCCCAAGTGGGCAGAGGAAACCTGGCCACACTCCCTTTTGGTCCTCTGTCCTCCCAGTGGTTCCCCAATTTCCCCCTTTGGGTGTGGGATCCCTTCCCCTCCCCCAGCCAACCTTCAGGGGCGCCAGTCCCGTCCCACCTCCACTTCTCCTCCCCCTTCACTCCCCCCCATGCCCCTCGTCCTACCCAGTCACTGGGGGTTCCTCCCGTCCCCTTAGGTGTCCATGATCCCCCACCAGTGCCTGGTAGGTGCCCTAGTTGTGAGGCGATGTGAATTCTGCATCCTCCTAGTACACCATCTTGACTCTGCCCCCCATGAATGTAATTTTAATTATTGTATAACATTCTATTGAATAAATGTACCACTACTTAGCCATTCATATTTTTAGGCATTTAGGCCGCATCCTCCTCCTCCTTCTCTTCCTCTTCCTTCTTTTCCTTCTTTGCTATTGTAGTTAACACTTAGATATGAATCCTGGTACCAAAATACAAATAAATATTTCAATAAATGAAAGGATGGATAGATAGGTAGATAGGTAGGTAGGTAGATAGATGATAGATAAATCTGCTTTGAACATCTTTAATACTAATATTTGTCATCATCTCTGATTATTACCTTAAGAAGAATTCCTAGAAATAGAATTCCTGGATCAAAAGTTTTAATATTATATTATCATTTTCCACCAAATATGTTGGGCCGATTCACCCACAGCATACAAGGGCTCTTATTTCCCTGCTTTACTAGTAACAGTGTATATTTCACTTCTTCATCTTTGCTAATTTTTATGGGCAAAAAGCATATGACATTGTTTTTTTAATTTGATTTTTTGATGACTAGTCAAATTCAAATATATGCATTGACCCTTTGTACCTACTTTATGGACTATCTTTTAATAACTTTAGATCACCTTTCATTTATTTATTATGTTTTATATGTATACACACATATTCAAGTTTGTATGTTATAAACAAAACCATATCATACACAGCTGTAGCTTTAATGAAGTTTTCCTTTTTTCTTCTTTCTCATTTTGCTTTACATACACCTATATCACCTTCACCCCCGTAGCCTACGTTAATAACTTAGCATGTATCCTTCCAGAGTTTTCTCCATGCTCATATAATCAAGCACCATAAGAGAGAGACAGAAAAAGACAAAGTGTGTGTGTGTGTGTGTGTGTGTGTGTGTGTAAGAGAGAAAGAAGAAGAAAGGAGAGGGAGAGAGGAGAGAGGAAGGGGAGAGGGAGGAGAATTGTTGGAACCATGAACACTAGAGCCAAAATGTCCATGTTGAAATCACATTTCTGCCATTTACTAGCTGTGTGAACTTGGACAAGTGACTTTACCTCTCTATACCTCAGTGTCCTCATTGGTAAAACAGGTATCATAGTAATACCCACCTAAATACATACATGTAAATTCCTTATAAGATTTCTGGCACATTGTATGTGTAGTATAAATATTAACCATCATTATATACAAGAGTTTGGGGTCATCATTTGTTTTACAAAAATGGTATTGTAACATACAAATCCTTTTGGAAGGAGGATCTCGTTTTCCTGATATGTGAGACATAATAATTAATATATTTCATTAAGTCTTAAAATGCATTTGATTGAAAGATGCATTATTACTTTATGCCCCACTAAGAAAGAAAAAGTGTTACCAGTTAAATACGACACAATGTTTTCTTATTATTTAGAGTCTTCATTCTTATTGAAAGAGTTCTTTGAGACATATTTATACATAAAATTTTATCGTATATTATTCTTGTGCATATGTTTTAAAAAACTATAAAAGAACTAAATTGGTTACAGTATTCCCTAAAAAAAAAAAAAAAAAAAAACTTTCCCACATGAGTCCAATTCTTCTGCACACTCTCAAGTCAGAGTTATTATCACCCATGGATTTGCACACATTTTTTTCTGTGTCATCCAGAACATTGGTGGTGAGGCATTTCTTTAAAAAGGGCTTTACTATCATCACCGGGATTTTATTTGAAGCCATGTACACCCATTCTGCAATTCTTGATGCTGGAGTCTTCTTGATCATATCAGAAAGTGTCAATACAAGGTTTTCAAAAAATAGGGGAATTCCCTGGCGGTCCAGTGGTTAGGACTCTGCACTTTCACTGCCAAGGGTCCAGATTCAATCCCTGGTCGGGGAACTAAGATCCCATAAGCTGCGCGGCACAGCCAAAACAAAAACAGAAACAAAAAACAGTTCAGGACTCATATTCTTTTCTCCAATGATTTGCTTGAGTGAAACATTGAGGGATCGTGACACTTTTCCAGCCATGGTATCGGGAGCAACAACCATATTTGTGCCAGTGCAGTGGGGGTAACTATGGCATGACTATTACCTGGCCCACAGCAACTACAGAATGTCATCAATTCTAAGGCACATCCTAATTTTAGAAATGAAAAACTGAGAGAAAAAATGTGTTTTGAACTAATGGGATATGGTAACCCATTATTTTGATTAAAAAGAAATTTTCCCTGACTGCCACCGAGCTTAGCATATTTACATTTTGCAGGGAGGATTTAGTCTTCTGTGATTTGCTTTTTTATATCCTTCATTTTTCTATTGGGGTATTTTCTTTTTCTTGTCATTTTGTAATAGTTCTTATATATATGATAGATATTAACTCTTAGTGATCATCAGTACCAGAATTTTCCCAAATCTATAATTTGTCTTTTGACTTACTGAATTTTTTCTCATACCAAATATTTTCATTTTTATATGGTCAAATACATTGCTTTTTTTAAATATAACTTTGGGTTCTCCTGCCTTGCCAATGTCTTTGTGATTTCTAAGCTGTAAACATAGTCTCTTTATTTTTCTTCCATGATTTTTATTTTTATTTGTTTATACTTAGTATTTAACTCATCTATCTGTTTTTGTGGTGTTTTTTTAATACAATTTGAGAAAGGAGTCTAACATTATTTTCTTCTATGTAGATAGCCAGTTGTCCCAGAACCATTTATCAAATATTTCATCCTTTTCCCACTGAACTTGAAATAACATTTTTGTAATATATTATCTTTTCATATACTTTAGGATCTATTATTTGGTAAATTTTATTCTTCAATTTATCTTGAATTTACTCTTGTGCAAATGGTTATTCAGGTGTTTAGAATTATTTATTGAATAATTATGCCTTCCCCACTGATTTGAAATGCTGTGTCTGTTCCATTCATCTTTCAACTTTGGCACTAGCATCACCCCATTTCAATTTTTGTAGCTCTATAATATGTTTTTATATCTGGTAGACAAATCAACTCCTTCCATTTTTTTTATTCTTCTTTATCAGAATTTAATTGGATATCTTCTCATGTTTATTCTTTCAGATGAACTATCAGATGCTCTGGTCACATCACATCTCTCTCCCCATACACATAGATACTAAATAAATAATAAATACAATGAAGTGGTTTTGATTGAGAGTGTGTTGCATGAATAGATGGATCTCTCCATAAAGATATACTTTCTATAATATGTTCCTCCATTTACTAAAGTGTTCTTTTATGTCTTTAGTAGAGTTCTGTAGTTGTCTTAATTTGGTGGTGCACATGTTTTTGTTAGCTTTATTATTGGGGGATTTTTTTTGGTTAGTATTGTGATTTTTTCCTTCATTTTATTGTCAAATGGATTATTGTTAAAATATTTAAAAATATTTATTTTAGTATATTAATGTCATAGTTTTGTACTTCATTTTCCTGGAGTTTGCATATAGAGAATTACACCACTTATGAATAATAAAATTTTTCTATTTTTTATTTATATTTGGTTTGTATATTTATATTTTAGAAACTCATTGACAAACATGTCCATATTATGTTAAATAATAGAGATAGTGGTGAACAATCCTATTCGTTTTGAATTTTAATAGGAATGCTTCTGGTATTTCCTCATTAAGTATGATGCTAGTTTGACTTACATTAGTTTTTTATCATGTGAAGAAATTCTCCTTCTATTTCTATTTTACCAGGGGTTTTCTTTAGGAATGTCTGTCGAATTCCTCCCCCCAAAAGATATTTAAGCATCTGTTGAAATATTTTTCTTCTTTGATTTATTTTGAATTACTATTAGTTTCTTAATATTGAGCCATCTATGAATTAATGGTATAACATTTACTTAATCAGCAAATATTAGTCTTTGAATATATCACTGGATTCAATTTGCTTTGTCATTTAGGATTTTTGCACCAATAGTTACAATTGGTATTGGACAGTTATTTGCTATTTTTGTGCTGTCAAATTTTGGCACCAGATTTATACTAGCTTTGTAGAATAATTTGTGGAACTTCCTTTCTTTCTCTATGATCTTTTATTTGGAAGACTGAAATAACTTACTATGAAATTGTCTTGGCAGGTGGCTTTCTACAAGGGGTTTTCTGTGAACAAGTCTCAATTTTAATAAAGTTTTCTACCTCTACTTGGGTTGATTTTAATAATTAATATTGCCCTAAATATTCATGCATTATGTTGAGATTTTCAGATTTTTTAATACTTTTTTTAAAAGTATATTTCTACCTGTAGTTATATCACGTACTTGCTATCTACTATTGCATATTTATGCTTTCTTTTTTTCTTGTTTGGCCTTGTTAAAAGTTTGTCCATTTTATTGCTGTCTTTGAAGAAAATAGCTCTGTAATTGTTCATCAATAAAACTGTATATTTTTTATTTAATAGACTTTTATTTTTAATTCATTTATCCAATTTTTCTCAGTTTTCCTTTTCTTTCTGTTCTTTTTGAGGGTAAGGGAGATTGCTCTTTTTTCCAACCTCTTGAGATGAATGTTATTTTCATTCTGTCCTGTTTAATAATAAATGCATTTAAAACTAGTAAGTTTCCTCTGAATACAGATTTGGCTTCAGAAATTTTGATAGTATTGTTTTCACTGGCAATATTTTCTGAATGGTGACTTAAGCTAAGCTTGATTTTCTCGTAGATCCAATAGTTATAGGAGAGTGATTTTTAGTAGCTTAATGGTTTGATTTTTTCAATTTATAACTCTGCTATTAATATCTGGTTTTATGCATTTTTGTCAAAGAATGATTTATATAATTTCCAATTTGGGGAAAGTAGTAAGATCCTTTATGACCGATTTTGGTAAGTGTTCTGTAGACACTTGAAAAAAAAAGAAAAGAAGTGTATTTTCTGTAGTATAAATGTGTGTCAAATTGATAGTATTATTAATCTTATTACTTTCTTCTATTTCTATTTAATTTGTCAAATATTATGAGAGACATGCTAAAATCTCTCCTGATGGTTGCGCTTTTGTCAACTTTCCCTTATAGTCAACAACTTTTGCATTATATATATTTTGATGTTGTCTTATTTAATACTTAAGCATTGTTTTATCCATAAAAATCGGTTTTCTCAATGTAGTTTTATCCTCTTTGCTTTTAATTCTACTTTGCCTGGTGTTGAAGTTGTGAATCTTTCTTTTCTCTCATTTTCATTTGCCTGGTATAGCTTTGCTCTTCACTTTATTTTTAACCTTTCTCTGATCTATTCTTAAAATATTGGTCTTGTATTAAGGGGGTTTAATCCATTCACATTTATCATGATAAGTGATATATTTGGTCTTAATTTTGGCATGCTATTTGATACTTTCAGTGTTTAATATGTCCAGATTTAATATGGTCATTGCTTTTTAAATTTGTTTCCTCATTTCTCCAGTTTTCCTGGTGCTTGTTTTCTGTCTTTCTCTTTTTAATCTAGTGATATGGAAGTTGTATATGGTAGTATTATTATGTGATGTTCTAGTAAATTGGTCTCCCCAAAAAGCTGTGATTTGTAGTGTTTTTGTAGTATTTGCCAATTGCTGATTTTGATGGTGTAAATACTCCCACTATGGCCAATTTCAAGTCACCAACATGATGTAACTGAATACAGAGATAGCTCCAGCCCACTACTGGATTTATGCTACAAATGCTTATGTTTACATGTTAAAAGTTGACCTCTATATCTCCACAAACATCAAAAATATGTGTGAATTGATCTCCTCTATACAGGATGTCTTAATATGTGTTTATTCCATCACCACCAATCCCCACCAACACTCATGTTTTATTAAAATAATCTGATCTCTTGAACTGAGATTATTCAGTCCTTTTTATTATGTAATTTATCCTTTAGTAGTTATTTGAAATTACTGTCATTTTATAACCATACCAATAATAATTATTTATTATTTATATAATAGCTGTGTGGTTTTCTAATTAAAGCACTCATAACCACATTTTATGATATTCATGGGGAATGATTCAAATGATATTCAGTTCCCTTATTTTTCTGGATATTTTAAATTCTGCTCTTGGATTAAGCTAGGCTATCAGGATGGTATGTCTAAGGCCTTTGCTACCTTAGCCCTTCAGAAATAACCTTCACCAAGTCAAATGTGTGTTAACATCAGGGTAATTTTCAAAGAACACAAAAAACAATAAGAATTTCACTACAAATTTTGATGTAGATGGAAATGGTTGTCCACTGTATCTCTCAGTATTCCTAACAGAAACCTCCATGTGTGTGGAATTTTGTTTAGAATCCAACTGGTACTTTAAAAACTTTTTTGAGGATCATGAAAATGACTATGTTTCTTTATTCCTTTTGATTTCCAGGAATCTCAGACCTAAATTTGAAGCTCAACTTCAGGAGTTATGCAAATTCTCATGGCCTGATTTTCCCCAATCTTGACTTTCTGTTCATGATTTTATTTTGGCCCTGATAGTTCCTATTTATATTTTCTCATTACTTTATTGTATGTGCTCCTCAACAGGCTGCTTTACATTCCTTGCAAACAAGGAGAGTAAAAAATAATAATAATAATAATAATTTCTCTATAGAAATTCTATCATTTTGTTTTGTGGTTCCTGATCATTAAAATGGAATTTAATGCTGTTTTTATTTCTTCAAGGTCCTTATATGAGTCAAAAGTTACCAAAAAAAATTTGTTTTGGATTATTGGTATTTGGGTGCTTGTCCATCAGCTGATTTCTTCAGTATATCAGTGGTCAAAAAGAGACAAAAGAGGCTCTTCATCCCTTATGTAATGTGTTTCTTTGACTGCTTCAAATAAAATTGGAATTTAGATTAATTTTGGTTTTGTTTTCATGCTGATGTTATAGTAGTTTGCCTGATAAACTACACTGAATTAAAACTTTATAGCTGGTACTGAAAGTCTTGTTTTTAGTGATTTGAGTAGTGGTACAATGTATTAGAATGATCTCGGGAATAAGAGTTAGGAGTCTTGTTCCCAGTTCTAGTTAAGGTTCAGCTACAAATTTGCCTTTTGATTTGTGGTAAATCACTTTACCTGAGTCTTAAAATTAAGGGATAAAATGATATGCATTTTAAGGTCTCATCCAGTTCTAATGTCTTATTATTTGAATTATGAAAAAATAGCTCGTGAATACTTACTGATAAAATATGTTCATTATACCTTTATTGTATCTACAGTATTCCACCTTTGGCCATGCCTTAAATTTATATGACTAAGTGTGCATATTAATATAGTGAAAATAAGAAGCAATAAAAAACGAACATCTCATTCATGCATGCATAATTCTTGTTCTTATGACATTTTTGAAATCCACGGTATTACTACAAGTACTCTTTTTCCTGTTTCCATAATGACAAAATAACATTAATAATACATGCCTGGAATATTAACTATGTTGTGCTAATGAAAAGTTTAACGGCTTAAAAAATGCTAACAAATAACTCATGATTGTGTTTTCTGAGTAGTTCATTCACCTTTGCTGCTGAGATCATCCCTGAAATGCTATGGGATCCTAATGGTTTGACTCCTACTTATAAGATTATCATTCCTACAATAAACAAAAGGAAAAGACAACCTATGGACTAGGAGAAAATATTTGCAAATGATGTGACCAACAAGGGCTTAATTTCCAAAATATATAAATAGCTCATACAACTCAACAGCACAAAACAAACAACCCAATTGAAAAATGGGCAGAAGATCTAAATAGACATTTCTCCAAAGAAGACATACAGATAGCCAGCAGGCCCATGAAAAGATGCTTAACATCGCTAATTATTAGAGAAATGCAAATCAAAACTACAATGAGGTACCACCTCACACCAGTCAGAATGGCCATCATTAAAAAATCCACAAATAGAACTACCGTATGACCCAGCAATCCCACTACTGGGCATATACTCCGAGAAAACCATAATTCAAAAAGAGTCATGTACCACAATGTTCACTGCAGCACTATTTACAATAGCCAGGACATGGAAGCAACCTAAATGTCCATCAATAGAGGAATGGATAAAGAAGATGTGGTACGTATATACAACAGAATACTACTCATCCATAAGAAGGAACAAAATTGTGCCATATGCAGAGATGTGGATGGAGCTAGAGTTTATCATACAGAGTGAAGTAAGTCAGAAAGAGAAAAATACCGTATGCTAACACACATACATGGAATCTAAAAAAACGGTACTGATGAACCTAGTGGCAGGGCAGGAATAAAGATGCACACATAGAGAACAGACTTGAGGACACAGGGGGGACGTGGAAGCTGGGACAAAGTGAGAGAGTAGTGTTGACATATATACACTACCAAATGTAAAATGGATGGCTAGTGGGAAGCTGCTGCATAGCACAGGGAGATCAGCTCGATGCACTGTGATGACCTAGAGGGGTGGGATAGGGAGGGTGGGATGGAGGCTCAAGAGGGAGGGGATATGGGGATATATGTATACATATAGCTGATTCACTTTGTTGTACAGCAGAAACTAACACAACATTGTAAAGTAATTATACTCCAATATTTTTTTAAAAAGTGAAAAGAAGAGGCAAGGGACAGAAATCAGAACTCACAGAGATTGAACCAGGTATATTGGACTCCTCCTCGCAATCCCTGCCCCCTCCCCACTTTCTGTTTGACGTCATCAATCCTCAGTATCCCCATCTGTAAAATGGAAATTGCAGTAGTAGCTACTGCGTATGGTTACCATGAAATCTAAGTAAAGTGGTTAACACAGAAAAAAAAAATCCACAAATAATGGACAGGATGTGGAGAAAAGGGAACCTTCCTACACTATTGGTGGGAATGTAAATTGGTGCAACCACTATGGAAAACAGTATGGAGGTTCCTCAAAAAACCAAAAATAGAGTTGCCATATGATCCAGCAATCCCAATCCTGAGCCTATATCCAGAGAAAACTATAATTCAAAAAGGATACATGCACCCCTATGTTCACAGCAGCACTATTCACAATAGCCAAGACATGGAAACAATCTAAATGTCCATCGACAGATGAATGGATAAAGAAGATGAGGTACATATATACAATGGAATATTACTCAGTCATAAAAAAGAATGAAATAATGCCATTTGCAACAACATGGATGGACCTAGAGATTATCATACTAAGTGAAGTAAGTCATAAAGTGAAAGACAAATACCATATGATATCACTTATGTGTGGAATCTAAAATATGGCACAAATGAACTTATCAACGAAACAGAAACAGACTCACAGACATAGAGAACAGACTTGTGGCTGCCAAGGGGCATGGGGGTGGGGGAGGGATGGACTGAGAGTTTCGGATTAGCAGATGCAAACTATTATATATAGAATGGATAAACAACAAGGTCCTACTGCACAGCACAGGGAACTAAATTCAATATCCTGTGATAAACCATAATGGAAAAGTATGAAAAAAATGTATATGCATGTATAACTGAATCACTTTGCTGTACAGCAGAGATTAACAAAACATTGTAAATCAACTATACTTCAATAAAATAGAATTTTTTAAAAAAAGATTATTATTCCTGGGACTACGTCATAGAAAAGCAGGCTTGTAGAGTTGGAAGGGTCCTTAGAGTTTATTGTTTCTTATATTGAAGACAGTTGCATCCTTTCACTAAGTACAGTGTCAGAAATGCTCATATGACAAAAAGTACTTTCCTACCATACATAAAATGTGAATGGAATTTGAAAACAAAGGTTTTCCATTAATACTGTCATATCAGTACCCTATCCTGGGGCCTACCGCAAGGAAAGAAATTACATTACTTCTAAGATCAGTGATAGAATGATAAGTCAATTTATTTCTTCTTTACTGCCCATTTAGGTAGCCAGCCACCAAGGTGGTCCCCAGTGTTGCTTACCTTCTGGTATTCACACTCCCCTCCCAGATTGTACCAGAGTTGGTCTGTATGACCAGTAGTATATCGCAGAAGTAATAGTATGCAGCTTTCAAGATCAGGTTACAAAAGACTATGACTTTTGTCTTAGCCACTTCCTCCTCAGAGCACTCATGCTGGGGAAGCCATGGATACATCCAGGTGGCAAGGAACTGTAACCTTCTACCAACAGCCATGTGACTGAGCCATCTTGGAAGAGAATCCTATAGCCCTAGTCAAGTCTTCAGAAGCTGCAGCCGTGACCAACGATTTGACCGCAACCTCCTGAGAGATCCTGAGCAAGCACCCAGCTGAGCTGCTTCCAAATTCCTGAACCCCTGAACCTGTAGGAGATAATATCCTTGTTGTTTTCACCTCATAAGTTTTAGACTGATGCACAATAATAAATAACTAATACAGCATAGTCTACTTTAATATTAAATGATAGGTTAAAAATTATTTTTCAGAGTGTTCCTTCCCAGGTCTTTCACAACCTATCTACACATTGAAAGACATTAAGCCCATTCTCCAGAAAATGTAATTGTTTCTAACTAATTTTGCAAATAAAATTGCTATGTCCTGTAATCGACTCAGAATTTTCAACAAATAAATGGCATGGGGGAGAAAAGGGTGAGGGGAAATTTTTATTGATTAAAATAGATCAAAGAGACATATCAACAACTTCAATGTGACCTTGATTGGATCCTGATTCAAACAAACCAATGGTAAAAAGACATGTTTGAGGTCATTGTGGAAAAGTAAACACAAACATATTAGATGATATTAACAAATTATTGTTACTTTTCTTGGGATGATAATGATATTGTGATTATAATTTTTAAAGTCTTTTCTGTTAAAGATATATTATGAAGCATATATGGTTGAAATGATATCATAGCTGAAATTTGTTTTGACATGCTCCAACACAAACAAGCAGAATGAAATGTTGGTGGAGAAGGGATAAATAAATCAAGCATAGCAGAATAGTGATAACAATTGAAGTTAGGTGATGGATACATGAGGATTCATTATACTAATATTTCTAACTTTTCTATCTGAAGATTTCTATAATAAGTTTTTTAAATATTGAGCATCTTATACTTTATTTAAAAGTAATATGAGAATATGAATATGACATTGTAATGTTTGTTGTTGGAAAATATGATACAGTTCAAAAGGTTCTCCAAATAAAAACTTATTTTAAGCTATTTCAAGAGTAAACAATTTTACAGTGGTTATCCAAAGTCCAGGAAGTTTTCTTTTATACGCTAAATAATTGTAATAATTTATTTAAAAAAAAAATAAGTAAAAGTAAAATTACAAATAGTCAAAAAAAAATTTTAAAGACTTCAGGTGAAGTGGCACAGGTCACAATTTGATGTATCTCCAATGCGCCAAACACATTGCAATTCTAGATAAAATACAGAAAAATAACACTAAGACACAACTAAGCTTAAAAGCAAAAACAAGACTGGGGATTAACCAAGATGGCGGAGTAGAAGGACGTGCTCTCACTCCCTCTTGCGAGAGCACCAGAATCACAACTGGCTGCTGGACAATCATTGACAGGAAGACCCTGGACTTCACCAAGGAGGATACCCCACGTCCAAGGACAGAGGAGAAGCCACAGTGAGACGGTAGGAGGGGCGCAATCAGAGTAAAATCTAATCCCATAACTGCTGGGTGGGTGACTCACAGACTGGCAAACGCTTATACCACAGAAGTCCACCCACTGGAGTGAAGGTTCTGAGCCCCACGTCAGGCTTCCCAACCTGGGGGTCCGGCAACGGGAGGAGGAATTCCTAGAGAATCAGACTTTGAAGCCTAGTGGGAATTGATTGCAGGACTTCGACAGGACTGGGGGAAACAGAGACCCCACTCTTGGAGGGCACACACAAAGTAGTGTGTGCATCGGAACCCAGGGGAAGAAGCAGTGACCCTGGGGGAGACTGAACCAGACCTACCTGCTGGTGTTGGGGGGTCTCCTGCAGAGGCGGGGCGTGGCTCTGTTTCACTGTGGGGACAAGGACTCTGGCAGCGGAGGTTCTGGGAAGTGCTCTTTGGCGTGAGCCCTCCCAGAGTCTGCCATTAACCCCACCAAAGAGCCCAGGTAGGCTCCAGTGTTGGGTTGCCTCAGGCAAAAAAACCAACAGGGAGGGAACCCAGCCCCACCCATCAACAGTCAAGTGGATTAAAGTTTTACTGAGCTCTGACCGCCACAGCAACAGTCAGCTCTACCCACCACCAGAGCCTCCCATCAAGCCTCTTAGATAGCCTCAACCACCAGAGGGCAGACAGCAGAAGCAAGAAAAACTACAATCCTGCAGCCTGTGGACCAAAAACCACAGTTAGAGAAAGATAGACAAGATGAAAAGGCAGAGGGCTATGTACCGGATGAAGGAACAAGATAAAACCCCAGAAAAACAACTAAACGAAGTGGAGATAGGCAACCTTCCAGAGAAAGAATTCAGAATAATGATAGTGAAGATGATCCAGGACCTCGGAAAAACAATGGAGGCAAAGATTGAGAAGATGCAAGAAATGATTAACAAAGACCTAGAAGAATTAAAGAACAAACAAACAGAGATGACCAATACAATAACTGAAATGAAAACTACACTAGAAGGAATCAATAGCAGAATAACTGAGGCAGAAGAACGGATAAGTGACCTGGAAGACAGAATGGTGGAATTCACTGCTGCGGAACAGACTAAAGAAAAAAGAATGAAAAGAAATGAAGACAGCCTAAGAGACCTCTGGGACAACATTAAACGCAACAACATTCGCATTATAGGGGTCCCAGAAGGAGAAGAGAGAGAGAAAGGACCCGAGAAAATATTTGAAGAGATTATAGTCGAAAACTTCCCTAACATGGGAAAGGAAATAGCCACCCAAGTCCAGGAAGCGCAGAGAGTCCCATACAGGATAAACCCAAGGAGAAACATGCCAAGACACATAGTAATCAAAATGGCAAAAATTAAAGACAAAGAAAAATTATTGAAAGCAGCAAGGGAAAAATGACAAATAACATACAAGGGAACTCCCATAAGGTTAACAGCTGATTTCGCAGCTGAAACTCTGCAAGCCAGAAGGGAGTGGCATGATATACTTAAAGTGATGAAAGAGAAGAACCTACAACCAAGATTACTCTACCCGGCAAGGATCTCATTTAGATTTGATGGAGAAATCAAAAGCTTTACAGACAAGCAAAAGCTAAGAGAATTCAGCACCACCAAACCAGCTCTACAACAAATGCTAAAGGAACTTCTCTAAGTGGGAAACACAAGAGAAGAAAAGGACCTACAAAAACAAACCCAAAACAATTAAGAAAATGGTCATAGGAACATACATATCGATAATTACCTTAAACGTGAATGGATTAAATGCCCCAACCAAAAGACATAGACTGGCTGAATGGATACAAAAACAAGACCCATATATATGCTGTCTACAGGAGACCCACTTTAGACCTAGGGACACATACAGACTGAAAGTGAGGGGATGGAAAAAGATATTCCATGCAAATGGAAATCAAAAGAAAGCTGGAGTAGCTATACTCATATCAGATAAAATAGACTTTAAAATAAAGAATGTTACAAGAGACAAGGAAGGACTACATAATGATCAGGGGATCAATCCAAGAAGAAGATATAACAATTATAAATATATATGCACCCAACATAGGAGCACCTCAATACATAAGGCAACTGCTAACAGCTATAAAAGAGGAAATCGACAGTAACACAATAATAGTGGGGGACTTTAACACCTCACTTACACCAATGGACAGATCATCCAAAAGGAAAATAAATAAGGAAACAGAAGCTTTAAATGACACAATAGACCAGATAGATTTAATTGATATATATAGGACATTCCATCTAAAAACAGCAGATTACACGTTCTTCTCAAGTGCGCACGGAACATTCTCCAGGATAGATCACATCTTGGGTCACAAATCAAGCCTCAGTAGATTTAAGAAAATTGAAATCATATCAAGCATCTTTTCTGACCACAACGCTATGAGATTAGAAATGAATTACAGGGAAAAAAACGTAAAAAAGACAAACACATGGAGGCTAAACAATACGTTACTAAATAACCAAGAGGTCACTGAAGAAATCAAACAGGAAATAAAAAAATACCTAGAGACAAATGACAATGAAAACACGACGACCCAAAACCTATGGGATGCAGCGAAAGCAGTTCTAAGAGGGAAGTTTATAGCTATACAAGCCTACCTAAAGAAACAAGAAAAATCTCAAGTAAACAATCTAACCTTACACCTAAAGAAACTAGAGAAAGAAGAACAAACAAAACCCAAAGTTAGCAGAAGGAAAGAAATCATAAAGATCAGAGCAGAAATAAATGAAATAGAAACAAAGAAAACAAGAGCAAAGATCAATAAAACTAAAAGCTGGTTCTTTGAGAAGATAAACAAAATTGATAAGCCAGACTCATCAAGAAAAAGAGGGAGAGGACTCAAATCAATAAAATCAGAAATGAAAAAGGAGAAGTTACAACAGACACCGCAGAAATACAAAGCATCCTAAGAGACTACTACAAGCAACTTTATGCCAATAAAATGGACAACCTGGAAGAAATGGACAAATTTTTAGTAAGGTATAACCTTCCAAGACTGAACCAGGAAGAAACAGAAAATATGAACAGACCAATCACAAGTAATGAAATTGAAACTGTGATTAAAAATCTTCCAACAAACAAAAGTCCAGGACCAGATGGCTTCACAGGTGAATTCTATCAAACATTTAGAGAACAGCTAACACCTATCCTTCTCAAACTCTTCCAAAAAATTGCAGAGGAAGGAACACTCCCAAACTCATTCTATGAGGCCACCATCACCCTGATACCAAAACCAGACAAAGACACTACAAAAAAAGAAAATTACAGACCAATATCACTGATGAATATAGATGCAAAAATCCTCCACAAAATATTAGCAAACAGAATCCAACAACACATTAAAAGGATCATACACCACGATCAAGTGGGATTTATCCCAGGGATGCAAGGATTCTTCAATATACACAAATCAATCAATGTGATACACCATATTCACAAATTGAAGAATAAAAACCATATGATCATCTCAATAGATGCAGAAAAAGCTTTTGACAAAATTCAACACCCATTTATGATAAAAACTCTCCAGAAAGTGGGCATAGAGGGAACCTACCTCAACATAATAAAGGCCATATATGACAAACCCACAGCAAACATCATTCTCAATGGTGAAAAACTGAAAGCACTTCCTCTAAGATCAGAAACGAGACAAGGATGGCCACTCTCACCACTATTATTCAACATAGTTCTGGAAGTCCTAGCCACGGCAATCAGAGAAGAAAAAGAAATAAAAGGAATACAAATTGGAAAAGAAGAAGTAAAACTGTCACTGTTTGCGGATGACATGATACTATACATAGAGAATCCTAAAGCTGCCACCAGAAAACTGCTAGAGCTAATTAATGAATATGGTAACGTTGCAGGATACAAAATTAATGCACAGAAATCTCTTGCATTCCTATACACTAATGATGAAAAATCTGAAAGAGAAATTATGGAAACACTCCCATTTACCATTGCAACAAAAAGAATAAAATACCTAGGAATAAACCTACCTAGGGAGACAAAAGACCTGTATGCAGAAAACTATAAGACACTGATGAAAGAGATTAAAGATGATACCAACAGATGGAGAGATATACCATGTTCCTGGATTGGAAGACTCAACATTGTGAAAATGACTATACTACCCAAAGCAATCTACAGATTCAATGCAATCCCTATCAAATTACCAATGGCATTTTTTACGGAGCTAGAACAAATCATCTTAAAATTTGTATGGAGACACAAAAGACTCCGAATAGCCAAAGCAGTCTTGAGGCAAAAAAATGGAGCTGGAGGAATCAGACTCCCTGACTTCAGACTATACTACAAAGCTACAGTAATCAACACAATATGGTACTGGCACAAAAACAGAAACATAGATCAATGGAACAAGATAGAAAGCCCAGAGATTAACCCACGCACCTATGGTCAACTAATCTATGACAAAGGAGGCAAAGATATACAATGGAGAAAAGACAGTCTCTTCAATAAGTGGTGCTGGGAAAACTGGACAGCTACATGTAAAAGAATGAAATTAGAATACTCCCTAACACCATACACAAAAATAAACTCAAAATGGATTAGAGACCTAAATATAAGACTGGACACTATAAAACTCTTAGAGGAAAACATAGGAAGAACACTCTTTGACATAAATCACAGCAAGATCTTTTTTGATCCACCTCCTAATGGAAATCAAAACAAAAATAAACAAATGGGACCTAATGAAACTTCAAAGCTTTTGCACAGCAAAGGAAACCATAAACAAGACGAAAAGACAACCCTCAGAATGGAAGAAAATATTTGCAAACGAATCAATGGACAAAGGATTAATCTCCAAAATATATAAACAGCTCATTCAGCTCAATATTAAAGAAACAAACACCCCAATCCAAAAATGGGCAGAAGACCTAAATAGACATTTCTCCAAAGAAGACATACAGACGGCCACGAAGCACATGAAAAGATGCTCAACATCACTAATTATTAGAGAAATGCAAATCAAAACTACAATGAGGTATCACCTCACTCCTGTTAGAATGGGCATCATCAGAAAATCTACAAACAACAAATGCTGGAGAGGGTGTGGAGAAAAGGGAACCCTCTTGCACTGTTGGTGGGAATGTAAATTGATACAGCCACTATGGAGAACAATATGGAGGCTCCTTAAAAAACTAAAAATAGAATTACCATATGACCCAGCAATCCCACTACTGGGCATATACCCAGAGAAAACCGTAATTCAAAAAGACATATGCACCCGAATGTTCATTGCAGCACTATTTACAATAGCCAGGTCATGGAAGCAACCTAAATGCCCATCAACAGACAAATGGATAAAGAAGAGGTGGTACATATATACAATGGAATATTACTCAGCCATAAAAAGGAACGAAATTGAGTCATTTGTTGAGAAGTGGATGGATCTAGAGACTGTCATACAGAGTGAAGTAAGTCAGAAAGAGAAAAACAAATATCGTATATTAATGCATGTATGTGGAACCTAGAAAAATGGTATAGATGAGCCGGTTTGCAGGGCAGAAATTGAGACACAGATGTAGAGAATGGACATATGGACACCAAGGGGGGAAAACTGCGTTGGGGTGGGGATGGTGGTGGGCTGAATTGGGCGATTGGGATTGACATGTATACACTGATGTGTATAAAATTGATGCCTAATAAGAACCTGCAGTATAAACAAACAAACAAACAAAACAACTAATACTAACCTTTCATTGGGTTATTTGTATGGAAATATGTTAATATAAATGTTTCAGACATTACATGAAATTTCTAAAAATCTTATATTTGTATTTGTATGGAAACATGTATGGAAATACGTTAATATAAATGTTTCAGACATTATATGAAATCTCTAAAAATCTTATATTTGTATTTGTATGGAAATATGTATGGAAATATGTTAATATAAATGTTTCAGACATTACATGAAATTTCTAAAAATCTTATATGTTCTGGTATAATGTTATAAGTAATAATCCTAGTTATTACTTTAAAATGTATATCTCAAAAATAACTAATTTTCTTGTCAACTGCATTATTATGAACTTTCATCAAATCTTTAACAGTGGTCATTTTTAAGTCTTTTGTCATTGACAGACAGTTCTGGGTGTACTCTGATGCTTTTGCAAATATGTTCCTATAAAAGGCTTTCATCTTCAAGAAATTCATGGAAAAGACTCTGACAAGTACAGGTATCTGGTAACTGACTGTACTGCTGAACTGAATGAATAAGCATTTTCAGAACTCTAATGAAAAACTGATGAACTCATAAAAGTGCTAACAAAAGATCAAGATAAAAAAAAATTAATTACATGGGACTGAGTGAACTGATGAGGATGAGTATAATTTTTGTGACTTTCTGTCTGAATTAAAATTAAAAAAAAAAAAATCCCACAAGGACTCAGAGGCAAAGAATATAGAAATCAATTTTCACTGCAAAGTAAAGGAGCTGTTACAGTGGAGGATTACTGGACTGAATGTCAATATTATGACATAGTATGAGTGTGTTTCATGTTTGGTAATTGCAATCATTGTTGCTTTTGTTGTGGTCATCCATGTACTATGCTTGGTGTCAGTCTATTTATCTCGTGTAAAAATAAAATACAGTGTGTGTGTGTGTGAAAAAAAAAAAAACTAAAAAAAAAAAAAAAAAGCAAAAACAAACAAATAAACAAAAACCATCTCTGTGGACCAGAAATTAAATAGAAATGAAAAGTGATAGGGAGTCCTGGAGCCACTGGCCTGCTGGTCCTAGGTCTTAGAAGCAAAGTAGGGATGGCTACGAGTTTACCTCCAATGGGGTAACATGGGTTAAAAGTGCTATAGAAATAAGAAAGGAAGTGAGCAAGGTTTATTGTTTAAATCCGGGATCTAGGATGGATTTATCATGATCTAGAAAGAAGGCTAGAAAAAATAAACTGCCTGCAGATAGAGCTCAAAAGAAGCTGCAAGTCTAGTGAGGTGAGGAGCAAATATGGCTGAATATTTGTCTATCCAAAAGACTTTTTCTTTTTACCAAGTAATTTTAGAGACGAGTTTGATAAATATTTTGAGGATGTTCAGAATACTAAAAATAATAATCATCATCATCATCAAGATTTCATATTGATTTAAAAAATACCCCAGCAAATTATGGAAAAAACCAAGTGGAAATGAAACATGAATAGGCAGATGTGGAAAAGAACCAACCAGAAATTCTAGAAATGAAACATCTAAACTTTAAAAACAAAAGAAACCCGATAAGTAGGATAAACAGTTGGATAATTAGTGAATTGGAAAGTGATACTGAAAATTTTACCTGGAATGAGACACAAAGACACAAAAAGAAGAAAATTGTGGCCAAGATATAGAGAATAGATTGGAAGACCACAGCATCCCTTTAATGGAAGTTCCAGAAGAAAAAAAAAAGTAAGGAGAGAATGATATAGAATCAATATTTGTAGAACTTATGATTAAGGTTTTTCCAAAATCTAAAGACACAAATCTTTAGATCTAAAGTATACTCTGAGTACTAAGATAAGTATAAATAAATCTGCATCTAGACACATAGTGATAAAAAAACAGCATAACACCAAATACAAAAATAAGATCATAAAAGCTACCAGTAAAAAAGACAGATTATCTGAAATGGGAACAAAAATTAGACTGAGCAGCTTCTTGTTTTTTTAGCAATATTAAGTACTAGGAAAAAAATAAAGTAATATTTTCAATGTGTTAAGAGTAAAGTGTTATTCCCCCTTAAGCTACCATTCAAGAGTGATAGCAAAGGAGGGAAGAAAAGGAGGAAAAAAGGAAAGGAGACAAGGAGGGAAGGAGGGAGAAAAAAAGAAGAAAGTCAGAAAGAAAGAAAGAAAGAAAAAGAAAGGAAGGAAGGAAGGAAAAAAGAAAGAAAGAAAGAAAGAGAAAAACAGAATCCAGAAGGAAAGCATTAGATAGAAAAAAACAAAGCTAAACAAAGACGTTGTCAGTAAAACAAATTACTTTTATATTATAAAAAAGAAATATCAACTGTCTTTAAGTTTTAGAAAAAAGCTTGATACAACAATAGCAAAAATGCACTTTAAAGTCCTTATTGTTGTCAAAAGGAAGAGAAAACCTGAATAACCTGTTAGAAAAAATATGTATTTTGAAAAATTTAAGGTCCAACTTACATTTCTACAAGTGTGGCAGACTAGATAACCTGCAAATTCCCCAACCACAAAACAGCTAGAAATGCTGGAATAATAAGATTTAACTGACATCCGTTTAAAAGCATAGCTGTGCTCTAATGAAAGGAAAGGAAATCACCAGTGGCAAAGAATGAAGAGGAAGCTGAAAGCCAGAGAAATAAGTTTCTGAGCTGATACTGCAGGAGTGTTGAGGAAAGTTGCTGGTCACAACAATTTAGAAGTTTGGATTTTAAAGTCCAAGTAGGGATAGGACATCAAACCTAGAGTATACATGAAGTGTGGAATTGAAATTGAGAAATTCCTCACAAAGAATGGGTCTCCAATGGCTACAATTTGAATAAAAGGAAGAAGTAGAAAAATGTAAACAACTGGCACAAGGAGAAAACAAAGACAGTTGTCTGTATTGTCTTGCTTGCTTTGTGGGGAGAGGGGTAGGCAGGGAGTCTCCTTTAAGAATTCCTAACCACAGGCCTGCCTTTAAACGATGAGTTTGTGGTTTGAACTTACATTACCTGTTTGACCTAATTTAAAGGAATTAGCTCATGTGATTATGAAGGTTGCCAAGTCCAAAATCTCCAGAGTGGGCAGGTAGGTTGGAGCCTCAGTGGAGAGCTAATGCTGCAGTTCAAGTCCAAAGGCCAATTGGCTGAAGACCCAGAAAAGAGCCAGGGTTACAGTTCAAGTCTAATGGTCATCTGCTGCAGAACTCCCTCTAGCTCAGGGGAGATGAGTGTATCTTCTATTCAGGCCTTCAACTGATTGGATAAGGCCCACTCATTATGGAGGGTAACCTGCCTTACCCTTAAATCCATTGATTTAAATGTTAATCTCATCTAAAAACACCTTCACAGAAACATCCAGAATGTTTGACTACATATCTGGGCACTGTGGCCCAGCCAAAATGACACATAAAATTAACCACTACAGTTAGCTAACTCAACAGCCATCTCTTGCTTTGTTCTCCCTTGCCTCTTACCCACAAACACTAGAGATGCTAGAGAAACTATATGCTTGCTTTTCCAGTCTCTGGGAATGGCTATATGACCCAGATCTGGTCACCGAGACTTAACTAGAAGTTGGTTATGGCAAAGGGAGTGGTTTCTTTATGGGGTAACAAAAAATGTTCTAAAATTATGGTTGCAGAATTCTGTAACACTTAAAATAGGTGAGTTGTATTATATCTGAATCATATCTCAATAAAGCTGTCACCAAAAAATATTTGTTTCTTCATATCATTTTCCACTTTCTTTACACTATGATAAAGGTATAGAAATCCCTGCTCAAAGAAAGGAAGAAAGAAAGAAGGAAAGAAAGAAAAGAAGAAAAGTCACCTCTGCCAACTCCTTTCAGGCCCTTGAGAGAGCAGAAATCTAAACCAGGCTATTTCCAGCTTTCTGTGTAATAGTGACTAACCCAACCATACAGTAGATCAGATTTGATTGCCCTGTATTTTTTTACACTTTACTGCCTAGCTCCTAGCTGAAATAATCTCTGACGCCCCTACCAATATGCTTGGCAAGTAACCCACTCTTAAGACAAAGAAAATCCTCTTTATTAAAAAAAAAGGGGGGGGGGTGGTCAATGGGCAAAAGGAAAGAAAGCCACCTGGCTTTGCCTTTCTTTGTGACAAATATATATTAGTAAAATGAGGTTCCTTCAATCCTTACACAGGTTCCAAAGATAGACATGTACAAAGCAATTTTAAAGATACAACAATAGATTTCAGAGAAATTCATTCTCCAGACTGGCCACTTTGGACTATGCTTCAAGAGTTACTAAAAGTGCATGTGTGACAGGCAGCTTCTAAAATGGCCCCCAGTGATCTCCACCTCTTGATATTCACAACTACTGTAGTTCCTTCCCCTTGGGTGTAAGCTGAATTTACCCACTTTCCTTCAACAAATAAAATATGCCAGAAGTGATGGGATGTCACTTCTAAGTCACAAAAAGACTACGGCTTCCATCTTGGGCTCCTTCTTTCACTCTTTTACTCTAAGGGAAGGCAGCTTTGTGAGTTGTGCTGTGGAGAGGCCAACGAGGCAATGACCCTGAAGCCTGCCAACAGCCATGTGAGTGAGCTTGGAAATGGACTCTTTCCCAGTTGAGCCTTGAGATGATGGCATCCCAAGCAGACACTGTGATGGCAGCCTTATAAGAGACATTGAGCCAGAGACACTCAAGTGAGCTGCACACGGACTCCTGACCCACAGAAACTGAGATAATATGTGTCTGTTGTTGTAAGGCTCTGAGGTTTGAGGTAATTTGTTAGGCACTAATAGATAACTGATATAGATGTAAAATAAATAACACCTCCCATCCAATTAGCTACAAAATAAACTATTAAGATCCTTGAAGTATAGTTGATTTACAATGTTGTGTTAATTACTGCTGTACAGCAAAGTGATTCAGTCATACATATATATATATATTCTTTTTCATATTCCTTTCCATTATGCTTTATCACAGGATATGGAATATAGTTCCCTGTGCTATACAGTAGGACCTTGTTGTTTATCCATCCTATATATAATAGTTTGCATCTGCTAATCCCAAACTCCCAGTCCTTCCCTCCCCCACGGCAACCACATGTCTGTTCTCTACGTGAGTCTGTTTCTGTTTCGTAGATAGGTTCATTTGTGCCATATTTTAGATTCCACATATAAGTGATATCATATGGTATTTGTCTTTCTTTTTCTGACTTACTTCACTCAGTATGACAATCTCTAGGTCCATCCATGTTGCTGCAAATGGCATTATTTCATTCTTGTTTATGGCTGAGTAATACTGCATTGTATTTATATACCACATAAGATCCCATACTTTTAAAGTTGAGTCAACGCAAAGGAAGTGGGGGTGGGAACTAGCTTACTTTAAGGATTTGGGGGATGTACTGTTACTTTCTGAACAACTGTAAATGTTTAGAAACCAAAAAAAGAGAGGTGTTTAACTCAGCCCTTTTTCCTCTCTTCCAGTTTTGGGGATGATCACCAGCCAATTATGAGCTCCTTACTGACTGATGACTAAAACATCCAATACAACCTTATCCCATGACAACCTTAATTTCCTCACATTTTCCAGGACTAGCCCATCACATTCCAGGGAATGCCCTGGAAAATACTGGCATTTTACTATGTTCGTCTCCATCCCTTTCAACAGAGGCAGTACAGAGCTGAGCCACAGTTTCTTTACTCTTATTACAACAATTTTCTTCCTTTTTCATACTTTATACTGTATAAAGCCATTTATGTAATGTTGGATATTGTTCTTAGAATTAAGCACTTTTGAACACCATATACACAAATCCTACCTTCCATAAAAGGGTCTGTGAACCTATGGGTACATAAATGTTAAAATTTCACTACATTGTAATAAGTAGAAAAAAAAGCCATCTCGTGTGGTGAAAAAGACCAAATTTTTAAGTATTTTTCAAAATACATGTTTTCTACCTTTAGGCACATCAATAAGAAATTAAGATACAAATGATAGTACATATCATGTAAAATACTCATGAAAAATTGACCATAGTCAACTACATTACATAACAGTGCATCATAAATATTGGCCTTCAGTTTCAGACCAAGAAGTGATTTCTTTCACATGCCTTAAGTTTTTGATACCATGGTTATATACACTACTGAATTCTAATTCCCCTTAATCTGTAGTTAAACCTTAAAGTTGTAAGTGGAGGAACTTTGGAAATTTTTCCTCAATTAAAAATTATGCTGAGCACAAATTATTAGAAAATTTAAAGTATAAGTGACATTTTATTAACACATAGGCTTAAAAGCTCTCACCCACAGCTGATTTTGTTCAGTTTCATCTGCTTTCCTTTTTTCCTTATTATCTCAATAAAATGGAGGAAAATGAGTGGTAGCACCTAAATTAATACAGAGTTTAAATTTGGGGAGCAGCAAATGAGCAGGCAGGGTACATAGTATAGGCTTAATGTGCTTGGTACAGCTTACTTAAGGAGAGTGATTATTGGACTCACAGACACAGCAAACCAAAGGGGAAATGGAGGGGGAGGAATAAATTAGGAGTATGGATTAACAGATACACACTACTACATATAAAATAGATAAACAACAAGGACCTACTGTATAGCACAGGGAATTATACTCAATATTTTGTAATAACCTATAATGGAAAAGAATCTGAAAAAGAATACATATATATATTATATATGTATAAATGTATAACTGAATCACTTTGCTGTATACCTGAAACTAACACAACATTGTAAATCAACTAGACTTCAATAAAATAAATAAAGATTAAAATTTTTTAAAAAATGAAGACTGGTTATTGTATGTCCAGGAATCCCTTTCATCCAGCTAGAGTTCTAGAACAGATGGCAATGTATTATAACTTATTGATGTATGCAGATACATCAACTATATAATTTATTATGTGCATCAGTCCCCTTTACACACTCCTTTACAAACCCATCCGTGATGGGAGCAGAATGGTGACGTTTACCCTGTAGTTTTACACAAGTCTGATGATCTTAGCATTGCTGTTTCACCCTCTCCCTCAGTTTGACATGCATACAACTAAGGGAGTGATTTTTCCGTTATTAAGAATTATATATAAACTGAATTTCTTTGGTACTGTAGATACTCCTAGTGAATTATGCATGGGTCTTCCAAGAAAGTTATAATTCTATCATTCCAAATACATTGTTCAACCAGGAGACCTGGACTGATTTAAAAGTATGCTGTGATTGTAAACCACTTTGGTATTCTTTGGGATGAAGCACAATGTATAATAATGTTATATCATATGAGAACGGGTAGGAACAAGAATGACAGAACATATGAGGTGTTAATCATTTAATATTATTTCTAAATTATTCAAAGTGATTCCCAAGACAAATGTTATCTTCATTTTGACATCAAATCCATGTTAACTTGACAGGTAGAAAGCAATTGCTGCTTTATATTTTCCCTGCCTTTTTTCTTTAGATTCACTAGGCAATAGTAAGTTTGCTTATTTACAAAAGACAGAACTGCATCAATAGATATCATCCATGAAATAAAACTCAGATCGTACCCCAGGGAAACAGATTTTCCCCAGATACTCTTAAAATCCCCAAAGTGGTCAACCAACTGTTCTACCCTGTCTGTCTTTTGCATGGACAGAAATTGCTTTCTTTCTTGAATTCAACAGAGATTTGGCTTTTTCTAAGGCAGCCCTCAGGGGCATTCTGAAAGCTTTCTCTAGATGGTATCATTTATTTATCTGTCACAAAGAAACTCAAGCAAAAAGCCACGCTGTAAGTAACAGCTAGAATTACATCTGAAGTCCTTCTCCCCTTATGCTCAGGTCAAGGCCTGGCTGTTTAGTTCTCAACCAGAGAGTAAGTCATTGTTACTATTCGGTAGAGGGAAGCGAAGTGGGGGAAAGTGAAGCAACTCTTTTAGGGAACAAAAAAGATATCAGTGAAACTCAATAATCTGCCTTCTTCAGTTGGGGAGCAGCCTTTATCTTCCCTTTCAAGAATAGATACGGAAGTGCTTATCTTTTCCTTCAATCAAATCGATGAATATTTTCCTCATGTTGCTAATGAGAAGTCTGAAGACACTTCCAAATGAGTTTTGACATCATCTTTACGATTAAAGGAAATACGTTTAAATAAAAGTTGGGAAGATTGCAGCAAAAAAATCATCAAAACAAAATTTAGCATTTCAGCTTAGGAGGCATTTCCTATTAGTAGACTGAAGATTGTATTTTTAAAGTCCTGCCTATTATAAAAACCACCAACTTCTGTGAAAAGTTTTATTTCAAAGACTTGGTGGGGCTTCAAAGAACATGCACCCAGCACAACACAGGCAATCGATCTACTGGATGACTCAGTGAATTAACACCAGATTTTAGTGTTTCAAGAATTCATTAAGTGATACTTTGCCTCAATCATGTGTGTAAATCTGTATCTCTCTGCAAATGAATATACACTGATGGCGTATGTCTGTACAAGTGAATTATACATGAACTATAAAGAATTAATAAGCAGAAACCTCAATTAGAATTGGGAGATCAGAAGGGGGAGCTCTCATGCCCTGTGATGATAGCAGAGCCCAAAAGGAAGAGGAAAGACTCCCCTTCTTTCCTCGCAAGGGCTCAGCCAATGAAAAGCCGTGGACTCTTTGTTTACTACAGCCCTCCCAATTTCCTTCTCCTCTTTATAAAAAATGTTCTCTTTCTTTGCCCTGCGGGGACTTGCACGTGGCTTCCCATGGTTGCAGACCCTGAATGGCAATTTTCTGCTGATCCTATCTTTGCCGGAAAGATATCTGGCAGTCTATTTGTTTCTGGTCAACATTTTGGTGCCCTTTACAGGCACCAGAGAAGACTCCTTATGGCTCCAGAGCAGGTGAGCAAACACATATGGTACCCACAATTGAGCCCCTTGTCGCTCACTGCTTTTCTTGCCAACCCTAAAGTTTGAAGGTACATCTTTCTCCTAGATCTGAGCTTATGCCCCCTTTGCATTTGAAGCTCCCCGGCCTTTACTCGGGATCCATTTTTGTCTTTCTGGTTAAGGCCTTGCTCTGTATGCAAGAACTCACTTGGCACTTCAGTCTGATTTGGGGTCAGACTGTTTGACTAAAGCTGGCCAGCCTTTGACCCTCTCAGGAACAGGGGTTGTTTCTCTGAAACAGTGCTGGGTTTTTCAGCCTTTGGCCTAGTCCTTTGGATACTGGCTTTAAAAAAAAAATTTTTTTTTTTTTTAAAAAGCCTTTGGCCTGGCTCTGGGACCAAGCTATCTCCTTAAGACTAGCTGGGATTGGCTTGCAAACTATTTGAATTGAACCCTTTGTTGTGTAAGCCATTTAAGCTGTTTGAAAATTGTTCTTTAGAGGAAAAATCTCTAGGAAATGGGATCACAGTTATCTAAGTATTTTGAGGGCGCCTCCCTACAGGTACCTCAAGCAATTTTATGTTTAAAAACCTGGGTCCGGGGCTTTCCTGATGGCGCAGTGGTTGAGAATCTGCCTGCCAATGCAGGGGACACGGGTTCGAGCCCTGGTCTGGGAAGATCCCACATGCCGCAGAGCAACTAGGCCTGTGAGCCACAACTACTGAGCCTGCGCGTCTGGAGCCTGTGCTCCGCAACAAGAGAGGCCGCGACAGTGAGAGGCCCGCGCACCGCGATGAGGAGTGGCCCCCGCTTGCCGCAGCTAGAGAAAGCCCTCGCACAGAAACGAAGACCCAACACAGCCAAAGATAAATAAATTAATTTAAAAAAAACAAAACACCTGGGTCCTTCCTCATGCATATTTCTAAGTAAATGGACCAACCTGACCAAAGGCAATTTAGAATATCAATGGCCACTATGGGGAACTCTCAAATCCCCAGACTTAATTTCCCTAAAACCAAAGAGCACTACAATAGCTCCAAACTTCCCAGAACTGAGTGGAATGCTTATTTCAACTGGTATTTTGAGACTAAAATTGCCTCTCTGCAAAATAAGATTTTAAGATTAGCTGAGGCAAACAGATGATTAAAGAAAGATAAAATGGCTCCCGACGCCTCAGGCTCTTCTTCCTTGGCTTCTTTGTTTCAGATTTCACCTCCTTCCCTTCTACGCCACCAAAATTCTTATCTTCAACTTGAGCAAACGAGGGCTCCTCAAAGAAACCAAAACCCTCCTAGATTCTGCTATTATTGCAAAGAGCCAGGACATTGGAAAAGAGATTGTTAACAAATTTAAGAGTTTTAGGCACCTTCATTCACCTAGACAGTAATGCCTCAGGGTTGTACCGAAAGTCCTTATTTCTCGAAAATCCTGAAGGCTGATCTGAATGATATAAAGTTCCCTAGGGGTTCTGCTTTGTTGTAATATGTGGATGATTTGCTTCTTTGCTCTCTTTCTCAAGCCTCCTTACAGGAGGACACATCCACATGCTAAAGCTTTTAGCCTTAAGGGACATAGAGTCACCAAAGAAAACTGCAGTTTTCCCAAACCCAGGTTTGATATTTAGGATATCAGGATAAGGGCTACAGCTAGATCCAGAGAGTTTCCTAAGTTTCCCAAAACTAAGCACCAATTGCAAGGTTTTCTCAGCCTAGTTGGTTATTGCCAAAATTGGATTCCAAATTTCTCTCTTATGGCCAAACCTTTATATGTTTTACTAAACAGTTAAAATTGTAACCCAATTTTAGGGGAAAAACCAGATGACATAGCCTTCAACGCCTTAAAGGAGAGTTTGAAGAACCCACCTGCCCTTGGACATCCCAATGATCAGATTCCCTTTTTCCTTTTTGTATATGAAAGGGAAGGGAATGCACTTGGGGTACTCACCCAAAAACATGAGGACCACCACCGACCCATAGAGTATTATAGCCAGAAACTGGGCCCTGTGGCACAGGGATACCCCCCTTGCATTAGAGTCATTACGGCCACTGTCCTTTCAGTTAAGGCCACTGAAAAAATCATTGTGGGATCCCCTTTAACCATTTTTGTACCTCATGTAGTAGGAGCTCTCCTGATTTCTCATCACAGTCAACGTTTCTCAGTCAGCTGCCTCACCTCCTATGAAGTCCTTTTGTTAACTGCTCCTCACATAACTCTTTTAGGTTGTAATAACCTTAACCTGGATGCTCTTCTCCTCTCTGTCACCAGCAAAGTCCCTTAGGACAGCTTAAGGCTGACAGACCACCTCCTGACTCCTCCTAAGGATCCACAGGAAATTCCACTGGGTAATGTTGACTTCTCATGGTTCACTGATGATTCTTATTTAAATGGTGACAATGGCAAATATTGTGCTAGGTGTGGTATTACAAATCCTTTTGAAGTTGTTGAGGCAACATCTTTACCTATGATTACTTTGACGCAGAAGGCTTAATTATAAGCTCTTACATGGGCTTGTGTTTTAGCCAAGGACAAAATTGCCAATATTTACACTGATAGCAGATATGCTTTTGGAGTAGCCTGTGGTTTTGGAATGTCGTGGAAACAACATTGGCTTCCTTACTTCCAGAAGAAATAAAATTTAAAATGGCCCCTATATTTGGGAATTATTGAATGCAATATTTTACTTGCAGCTTTAGCTTTTTTTAAAGATTTGGGGGCATTCTATACTTGACTCTCTGGAAGCTAAGGGAAATTACCGTGCTGATATTTGTGCTAAAGGGACCAATAGCAGCCAAACCTCTGTCATGGTCCAAAGGGATATTTCATAAAATTGATACTGACATTTAGAAGAGTGATACTGGAAAGTAACAGATCCCAAACATGGAACTGGTTGATTGCAACTGAAACGTGCGACACTGGATTCTCCTGTCTCCAGCCATGAAATTGGCAAACTCTTAGTTTGCAGTAGTTTATTAAACTGCCCCTGTTGCATCTTAGGACTCAGACCTTGGGCTTACCAAAGTTTAGGGGCTTGATATAAATACTTCAAGATATTGGATTTCATTGCCTACTGCCTTTGTCCTTGAATAACTGCCTATTCAAGGAGGGTAAAATGTATGGTCCAAGCTGGTATGTCTGAAAGAGGACAGGGGAGAAAATAGAGATACTTTCAGCTTATGACCAGAAATACAAAATGGCTGACAGATAATCATTAATCTTACCAGGTCGGAAGTACTATATGTATACTCTGCTCCAAGCTAAACATAGTGTGAACAAGTTTTGGGGAATAGCAGATATAGCAGGAGATAAGACCACTACTGATCCCCTAGTTCCCTACCAGAGACCTTATCCTGTGAGTTCCCTGTGTGACAGAGAGCACAATTATCTGCATTTTAAAGAACAGTCTATTAGGATTCTGCCTTGGGCAAGGAGCACATTAACTGCACCCCCATCATACCCTAACCTACTATAACTTGTTCCAAGAAAGAACAAGATGCCATTTAACTAAGGGCTGTGTCAATGGGCATAGCATCTTGGTTTGTTGCGTAAAGGCAGAAATTCTGAGGCCCAGATTCAAGGTCTATGACTCTGAGAGAAATGTGCCTTTGGTTACCAGACCATGAAACCGACCAGATGTAAACTGGCAAAAAGCCAATTAAGATTTTAAAAGGATTGATAGTCTGCCTGAAAATAAGCCAAAACAGTGGAGAGCAGTGCCAAGAGGAAGAAAGACATTCTAATGATATTGGCGGAACCCCTTGAATTTCCCAGTTAAATGAATGAACATATTCCTTTTTTTTTTTTTTAAGGCTGTTTGATGTGGATTTCCATCACTTACAACTAAGAGTCCTGACTAACACAAGGCTAAAGTGAATGGGAAGAAAATTAAACTGTATTGAGAAGTTATGATACGCCAGAAACTGTGCTAGGTGCTGTCCAATATTCTTATTTAATGTTCACAATAACCCTGGAAGGTATTGAGTATCTTCCCTTATTTTGTGTAAAGGAAATTGAGGCTTAGAGACTTAAGTACACATTAAATACCCATGGCCACATTGTTAGTAGGTGGTGGATTCAGGATTTAATCTAAGTCCGTTTCATGCTAAAATTCATACTATTTTTACTAAACCACACTCCTCCTCAATAAAACGAGGATCATAATAGTGCTTGCCTCATAGGGTCATTATAAATACTTGGAATATTGTCGGGCACATAGTAAGTGCTAAATAGTTAAACAAAATGCATAAAGATAAAATAAATAAATAGACAAACAGTGGATCAAGGCATTCCTCCTTGACATCAGAATTTAATATAATCCACGAATGACATGCAGTTTGATCCTGGCAAATCCTATGATGTCTAATGGCCTTGATTATTTGAAATCTGTAATCAGAAGACGGTTATAGTCACTCACCAGCTTAAAAAAGAATAATTATAATTGCTGTAAACTTTTAAAATATAAAAGCTACCAAAGTCAAAGTAGATTTGGTTATTTTTTTCAGGAAAGCTAAAATAATTAAAATACATTTACTATAAAAACACTATTTGGACATTATAATTCTTTCAGGGCCCCAAGCTGGGAATTTTTAGCATGAATATTATAAATTAAGAAACATTAAATGCAGGACTCCTGTAATGAGATTTCTCACTTAATATGCAATACTACACATAGGACTTGAACTTACTCCTATCTTGACTAGAATCTGCTTGAAAATTTAAGTAACAACAACTTTGCTCTGTGCAGAGTTTCAAGGTATAAAATAAATTATTCATAATGAGTTAATTATCATCTCAGTGTGCCATCACTCCTATTTTTAAAATGATATTCAAAAGATTAAATCCTCAGGAATTTAATCATAATTTGCATACACTAGTTTTGAAAATAAGTAACAGTCTCTCGATCAATGCAAAATTACAAAATCTCCCAGATGAAAGATAACCTTCACACCATAATACAGATAGAAAAATAACTTTCCTGTCAGAAAAGCTAACGACCACCCTCCATTGCTTGAGGACATTTTACAGTTTATTTTAATAAATTGTCTCACATTCCCCTTTCCTATGAAAAGAGGAAAAATTATATCTCTAATTCTATGTGGGCCTTTGATTTTCAGCACATGGAGGACTGGGCTTCAATAATTGAATCCATGCCTCTGCTCTTTTCCCTTGAATATATAGGTGCTTGATCATCACTGAATCTCTTAAACACAAAATAGTGACTGACACATAGTGCCCCCGTCCAAATTTCTTAGACTTGCATAGATGAGAAACTACCAGGTCATCACAGGAATTATTATTTTCTCCCTGAAGCCACTGTGAAACACAATGGCTGAACAGTATAAACTCAGGCATCTCTGTTTCCTCCAGACCCCAAAGCTAGCCTTTGTGATAACCAACCCCCGACACGTAAAACAAGAAACAAGGACCAAACATTACCTAATAGCAGACACAACATCCCTTCCACTTTGAAAATAATCAATAGATATAAAAACTTTATGATTTCTCATATTTAGTTTACTACCAGATTATATTTTGGTCTAGTACTTCTTCCTGCACAGAAATCCATATAACTAACATATTGAGAATTAACATATAGAATTAAACCATTTCACTTTACAAGCATATTTATTGTTTGGTTGAACATGTTACAGACCACAATTAAGTCTAGTTCTTACAATTTATTGCTTAACTTAATAAATGTGTTTTCCCCAAATTTATTACAAACTCCAAGTGTTAGTGTCTGAAGACGCTATGTAACACTTCTGTATTCCCATTGTATAATTTATCCCAGCATTGACACCGTATTCTGCACTGCTTCTTCAAAAACAAAACATGTTTGCTATGATTCTAACAAAATAGTGTCTAGACATCAAAAGAAAAGTTTTCTCTAATCTTTCCACCTTTTCAAATACTCAGAGAATTTACTGGAGAGGCAGAGAAGAAAACGAGATCAAAGTTTTAACATTTTTTAAAACTATATGTTCCCATTTCTTGACAGATAAAGAGACAATGAATAAGATCTGCATCCTGTGATCAATAGAAATGTAGAGGTTTGAGTTTTATTATTTTTCTCTTGCTTGCCTTTAAAAAATAAATAGCACTTGCCAATGACTTCATTACACCCAGCACTTCAAGGTAAACATAACAGAATTCTACTTTTCTGGCACACTGTGATGGCATGGTCTTCTTGGTAAGTAAAAGATGACATTGAATTAAACAACTTATTTCTTTATAGGAACTCAATTATAGCCTTCTCTGGTATTTTCCCGAATCAAATCCAGGGCTACATCTTGTGTTAAAATTCTCATATACTCCCTTGGCACAGAGGTAAAGAAAGGCTTCTCTGCCTCCCTCTTTGATTTTCCTCTTCAACCAGGTTAAAATCCAATCCAGGATTTTTAACAAACACAGCTGTATATAAAAAACAACTGCTAGAAGACAACAGAATTCTTGACTTGAATAACAATTTAAAAAAAAAACAAAACTGCTCGAATACCCAAATGCTGCCAAGTTCTCCACAATCTTCTGAAGCCACTCTTTTCATGTAATATCCAATTATAAAATGATGTAAATCACCATTACTTATACAATGAAAAGTCCACCCTCCCTAAAATCCAAGGATTCCTGGGGTGGGGGTTGGTGACTGCAGACATGAAATCTCATCCCCAAATACATCCCTGACTGATTCTCGATCCCCTTATCATCATATGTCTGAAAGCTGCTGACCTCTTATCTCCCCTACTTTGTGGCCCTCCATCCCCCCCGCCCCATCTAGCACTCTTCCTCCTTAATTCCCCAAAGTGCCACTAACACATGGAGTATGGAGTTCAAGGAAGTCATGTGGAATCAAACGAAGCCAAAACGAGGTGTGGAATTAAACTGGAGAAATAAATGAATGTATGCAGCAAAACAGAAACAGACTCACAGATATAGAAAACTAGTAGTTACCAGCTGAGGGAGGGAAGCGAGGAGGGACAAAGGTAGGGGATTAAGAGATACAAACTACTATGTATAAAATAAATAAGCTACAAGGATGTATTGTACAGCACAAGGAATATAGCCAATATTTTATAATAACTTTAAATTGAGTATAATCTATAAAACTTTTGAATCACCATGTTGTATACCTGAAGCTAATATAATACTGTAAATCAACTATGCTTCAATTTAAAAAAAATTTTAATTAAAAAAATAATAAAATGTTGCACCAAGAAAAAAAAAAAAACCAAACAGGAGAAATGTCAAACCAATAAGCCCAAAAGTGACAATGAAGACAGAGGTGTAGCTCAGAAAATATAAGAGAGATGGTCTCTGCCTTCACGGAATATATATACAGTCTATTGGGGCATTTTGAAACATACTTGAGCACCACTTACGCTTAAGCTGGGGCCTTTGTTATACACTTAATGTCTTTCCACGATGGTGTTTTTTCCTTTAATGAACCCAATGATCAGAGATCTGTCAAAGTAAATAGGAAGCCAGAGAGTAACCAGGTAGCTAGTGGTGTGTTTTATAATTGGCCAGGTGATTGAAGACCTGTCTTGAGTGAATAACTGGACCAGAAGTGGCCAGGGAGAGATAATGTTTTCAGAGGATCTGACTGAGGGGGAGCTGTATTTTCCATTGTCTTAATAGTTGCCAATCATCTGTCAGTAAGTAATCTTCTGTCAGTAAGAAGAGAGTTTGTTCAGCCCGTTCAGTGCACCTGTGTGATCATATTCTAATTCCCAGTCAGAGTTCACTTGCTCTAGAGGAAGCCATTTCCAAATGAAGTGTTACTGTTTCATCCTCCTGGTTTTATTCCTTGGTTTTTAGAGCCAAAGAAGTGCTGCTCAAAGGGTAAAATTTTCTGAAATATCCAGTGAGCTGAAAATTCAAATAAGTGCTGGATCCTAATTATAAATAGAAAGAGTGGTAAAGAAAGTACATCTGAACAGTGGATAATAGAAATATGTAATCAGAGTTGGGAATAGAGATGTAGAAATAGGCGAGACTATCAAAAAGAATCTTCCAGGCACCCTTGTAATCTACTTAGATATTTCAGTATTTGACCTTGAAACAACTTCTGGCAAGTTGGATGGCATAATTTCCTAGAATATCATAGTGAATAAATCCATTAGCCCAGTGACCCTCACTTGGCATTTTCAAAGAAATTTACTGCCGGTAGTGATAAGGTTTCGAACACTAAAAGCTGCCTGGCTGATGAAAATCCTGTTTGAAAAAAAAAAAAATCTAGGCAGATTTCACACAGGAGTTCCACCAAATACACTCATACACCCATACTGTTAAAGTGCATTAAGGTCTCAGGATATCATGGGTATTACAAATTCTATTTCTTCTATGAAATTATTTTTAATCCATCAAAAATGTTTTGAGACCTACTATGTACAAGGCATATGCTAGGTGCTTAGGGGAGCATAGAGAGGAATAAGAGAGTCCCTTCTTCCTTCTAGTAACAGATAAGACAATTAGGCAAATAACTAAATACTAGAGATACAAATACCCTACTGGGAGAGCTCAGGGAAAGAAGCAATTGATTCTTTTTTTTAATTAATTAATTAATTTACTTATTTATTTATTTTTAGCTGCGTTGGGTCTTTGTTGCTGCGTGCGGCCTTTCTCTAGTTGCGGCGAGTGGGGGCTTCTCTTCATTGCGGTGCGCGGGCTTCTCATTGTGGTAGCTTTTCTTGTTGTGGAGCAAGGGCTCTAGGCTCACGGACTTCAGTAGTTGTGGCTCATGGGCTCAGTAGTTGTGGCTTGTGGGCTCTAGAGCATAGGCTCAGTAGTTGTGGTGCACGGGCCCAGTTGCTCCGCGGCATGTGGGATCTTCCCAGACCAGGAATCGAACCCGTGTGCCCTGCATTGGCAGGCGGATTCTTAACCACTGTGCCACCAGGGAAGTCCCAAAGCAATTGATTCTGACCAACAGAATTAGGGGAGGCTTAATTGAGGTGAGAACTGATTCATAGAAACCAAATTAAGCCACATCCTTTGTGGAATCAAACTTGAAACCACATTCTTTAACTGGATTTAATACACGGTGGGAAACCTGTTTAAAGATTATTTATCCTACAAAGGGAGAAATGTTATTAATGAAACAAAAGAGTTTTCGGCCATGTCATCACCAATGACACAACCTAAAATGCTATCACTGAATAATATCTGTCCTCATGGGAACTGCAGTGTGTTACAAAAGTATATTTAATTCAAGAAGGACAACGTCATGACTCTTAGTTGTAGAAAGACATTTTGAACAGTGGCTAACAGAGCAGGAGGACATAAATATTCTGTCGCTAGAAAGATATGCTGTAGAGTAGAACAGGAGTAGTTAGCTTGGCTTAAACATGCCTGTGATGTACTCTTCTCCCAAGACTATCAATTATTTTGCTCTTATTCTACAAATACCTAGTAGGCCTTTGATTACTAATGTACAGTTCTCCCTCGGTATCCACAGGGGATTGGGGACCCCCACCCCCACTCCACGGTTACCAAAATCAGAGGATGCTCAAGTCCCTTATATAAAATAGCATAGTGGGACTTCCCTGGTGGTCAGTGGTTAAGAATCCGCCTGCCAATGCAGGGGACACAGGTTCGATCCCTGGTCTGGAAAGATCCCACATGCCGCGGAGCAACTAAGCCCGTGTGCCACAACTACTGAGCCTGTGCTCTAGAGCCCGCGAGCCACAACTACTGAGCCCACGTGCCACAACTACTGAAGCCCGCACACCTAGAGCCTGTGCTCCACAACAACAGAAGCCACCGCAATGAGAAGCCCACGCAGCAACGAAGACCCAATGCAGCCAAAAATAAATAAATAAAATAAATAAATTTATAAAAAAAAATAGCATAGTATTTGCATATAACTTATGCACATCCTCCTGTACACTTTAAATCATCTCTAGATTACTTATAATAGCTAATACAATGTAAATGCTATGTAAATAGTTGTAAATACAATGTAAAAGCTATGTAAATACTTGCCAGTGTGCAGCAAATTCAAGTTTTGCTTTTTGGAACTTTCTGGAATTTTTTTCTCTGAATATTTTTCATCCACGGTTGGTTGAATCCACAGATTTGGAAACTGTGGATAAGGAGGTATAACTGTAAGCATGCATTTTAATCCCAGAAAGGAAACTGCTTGAAGAACAGCACTAATCTTTGAACTCCTTGAGGGCAGGGACTATATGCTGGTTAGCATAGATCAATATGGCAGTGCTTGATGAGCCCTTAGGTAAACTGACAAAATTGCAAATTCCCAAAACTGTCAAAAACCACAATTCTAAGTACCAGCAAAGCAAAATGGACTCTTAATTGTCAGTTAACTCTTACACATCCTACCAGACTTGCAAATTTAAATATTATAGCCATATTTTTCAAAATAAAAGAAAGCCAGTAGAAAAATTATGGAAGAATCCACATAAAGTAACCTGATATATACCATGGGCCTATATTTTCAGTTTAACCACAAGTATTTGATATCAGAATGAAGTGGAAAGCTAGATGATCAAGGATCTATTTAAAATTTTTAAAAATCATATCAGAAATATTTTAATAATAAATATGATGAGAGAATGCAGAACATTTTTCGAGTAGGTCAAAACTAGAGCACAAATGAATTTAGGGACAAAAATCTAATGAAATGAGTATATCTTGACTTGGTTAAATTTATTTGAAGTCTTTTGTAGTTCAAGTATTTAGAAATACTTCCTGTTTAGTAAAATTTTAATCCATTTATTCATTTGAGAACTGTTTACTAAACAGCTACTTAGTACTAGGCATTGGGTGTACAGTAGTGACCAAGACAGGCACTGTCCATCTTTTTGAAGCCAGGGCCAGCTTATCCATTAGGCATGGTGAACACAGTGCCTAGGACCCACAATACTTTTTAGGGGTCTACAAAATATTTTAATTTCCTTTAGGATGAGAAGGAAAAAAATGAATATAATCCTGGCTGGATTATATTAGTCTTTATACTAATGCAGTCATAAAATATAATTTTAATATTTGTTATGGAGAAAGAGGCCCACAAAGGCAAAAGTTGCTAGGATGGGCCTATGGGGAGTTTACATTCTATTAAAAGAGACTGGCTAATAATTACATAAAGTAGAAGACAGTGTAAAAAGTGCTGAGATCAGGGTAAATGCAGGGCGCGAGGGGAACCCATCTTGAGAGGTCATGGAAAGTTTCTCAAAAGCCTCAATAGAAACATGAAAGATGATAAGAGTAGGAAAGGAAATGCACAGGAGCAAGAATATGCATAGATCTGAGCAGTGCGCTCTGCACTCCTGGGGATCTGTCTCTTGCTTCAACAGTGTTTGGACGGAACAGACCCAGGGACAGACCCCTCCTCCAGCCTTCGATCACCCTCCAACCCTTTTTCCAGTCGCAACCTTCAGAACCAGCAACTCAGCTATCCTCGGCCTCCAGGACAAGCCAACATTATTTTTTGAACTTAGCTCCTTATTACCCTTCAACCATGAGCTCCCAGATTCATCAGAATTACTCCATTGAGGTGGAGGCCGCAATCAACCGCCTAACCAACATGCATCTGTGTGCCTCCTGCACTTACCTCTCTCTGGGCTCCTATTTCCACCAGGACGATGTGGCTCTGGAGGGCCTGGGCCACTTTTTCCATGAATTGGCCAAGGAGAAGCTCAAGGGTGCCCAGCATCTCTTGAAAATGCAAAACCAGCACGGCGGCCGTGCCTTCCTCCAAGACATGCAGAAGCCTCCCGAAATGAGCGGAGTAAAACCCAGGATGCTATGGAAGCCATCCTGCTCGTGGAGAAGAACCGGAACCAGGCGCTCTTGGATCTGCATGCCCTGGGTTCTGCCTGCGCAGACCCCCAGCTCTGTGACTTCCTAGAGAGCTACTTCCTAGATGAGCAGGTGAAACTCATCCAGAAGATGGACGACCACCTGACTAACCTCCACAGGCTGGCTGGTCCCCAGGCTGGGTGAGTATCTCTTCGAAAGGCTCACCCTCAAGCACAACTAGGAGCCTAGCGGCCTTTGAGGAGCCCCTCTGGTGTCAGGGCTTCTGCCTGAAGCCCCTCTCTGCAGCCACCAGTCAGCTTTTTAACCACCCCGGAGCCCTCTCCCAAGCCTTGGACCAAATGGGAACAATAAAGCTTTTTGCAGAAAAAAAAAAAAATGTGCACAGGTCTGAAAGTAAGAGAGGTGACGGTGAGTGGGAAGAAGGCCAAGTACCTCCATATGTTTAGAGCAGTGGTTCTCAACTCAGGGCACTCTTGCCTCCCACAAGACATTTGGTAATTCCTGGAGACATTTTTGGCTGTCACAACAGGAAGGGGATGTTACTGGCATCTAGTGGGTAGAGGGCAGGATGCTGCTAAACATCTTACAATGCACAGGACAGCCCTCCACCACAAAGAATGATCCTGCCCCAAATGTCAACAGTATGAAGGCTGGGAAACTGTTAAAGAATTAGAACTGGAGATTTTAAAATTTTAGTCTTTGCCAATTTGATAGCTAGAGATAGTATCTTGTTGCTTAGATTTACATTTCCTTGGTTACTAGTGAGCATAAATGTTTAAAATGTTTAAATATATTTATTAGCTATGTATTTCTTCTATAATACATTTTCTGTTTGTGCCCTTTGGAGATTTTTCAACTGGTTACTGATTTGTTGCTTAGTGTCCTGGAAGAACTCTTTATATATTACAGATAGAAACCTGGGTGTCATTTATGTTGCAATTATTTTTCCTACCTTATCATTTTCCTTGATGTTTTATTTTTTTCTGTGCAGTTTTAACTTTTACGCAGTCAAATCCATTATTCTCGTCTTTTCACATTTTCTGCTTTTATGTTATAAAAGCTGTTTTCAACCCAAATTGCATAAACTGATTACTTTAATAAAATGTGATAAACAATATAGTAGAATGGTATGTCCCATACCAATAGTGTGGAGGCACACAAAAAATAGCCAATTAAAATGGGCGGAAGGAGCAGAATTAATTTATTTTTATTACGCTATGTATCCTAAGTGCCTAGAAAAGTGCCTGGCACATAATAGGCTACCAAGAAATATTCGTTAAATGTTGAATAAGTGGTATTTAATTGGTGATATAGTTGCAGTTTATGAAACAGTATAAAATATTCATACTTGCAAACGTTTTTTGTGGAATTGGATAATGAGTAGAAGAGATCATATGCTTTTGCTTTTCTCCTAGTTTATCCCTTTCAAAGCTATGTCTGAATTTAGGGCTTCCAGGCTCTCAAAGTCATCCTAGGAAAATGCATCAGGCTTAGGGCTGATCCAGATGACTTTGAAGATATCCACACATCTCCAGATCCTCTTCTCAACCCAAATTGACTTTTGTTTTTGTTTTGAAAGGAAAGTATTATTATCCTTTCCCCCAGATACACACACATACACACATACATTTATTTTTTTTTAAATAGGACAGATACATTTTATAAATTTATTTATTTATTTATTTATCTATTTTTGGCTGTGTTGGGTCTTCGTTTCTGTGCGAGGGCTTTCTCCAGTTGCGGCGAGCAGGGGCCACTCTTCATTGTGGTGCGCGGGCCTCTCAGTATCGCAGCCTCTCTTGGTGCGGAGCACAGGCTCCAGACGCGCAGGCTCAGTAATTGTGGCTCACGGGCCCAGTCTCTCCGCGGCATGTGGGATCTTCCCAGACCAGGGCTCGAACCCGTGTCCCCTGCATTGGCAGGCAGATTCTCAACCACTGCGCCACCAGGGAAGCCCCACACATACATTTTAAGTAAAAAGTGAAAGCTCCTCTGAACCCCATCCCACTTCCCAGAGGTTAGATGCATCCTTCCATTTTTAAAATGTATTTGTGATAGGCATGAATTTGTTCCTGATTGCGTTGGTACAAGAAATAGCACATTTATTGGTTCTGTTTTTTAAATTAAGTCCAACTTAGTTCTGAGCTCTCATATTCCTAGTTGACAGGGCACTCACTCACTATCAGTCATTCTTGGAGCTTCCACCCCTATCAGCTTTTATAGGAATCTCAGAGCTTACTAAGTCACAAGAAAATGAGAGAGAATGGCTAATCCTTAATATCTGGTGGACACCATCATTACTGATGATTCTGCTACCCAATGATGCCATTGAATTCTGATTCTCTGCCATCTGCCAGGTGCCAGTGCTCTGTAGAATATATGGCAGGAAGCAAGATGACAGACCTGCCTTTCAGCCATGGTTTCTCCATGCCTCCACTGACTCTACGATTTACCCCAGGGGATCCTCACTGTCCTCTCAATGCAAGACCGAGGATCTTTTTTGATCAGTCCCCAGCATGTACCTCCCACCAACAGTAGTATTGCCACCTCCCTGACCACAGTCTTAAGGAACCTCTTCCTATCCAGCAACAATCACTCACCAAATTGACAGCAAGTATAAACTTCTATCCACCCTTGCCCTGTAGGGCAACTCAAGACTTTACCAACAAAGACCTGGACAGGTGTTATTGTTTGGGTTTTCTTGGAGTGGTTGTGGTTTGTGTGTTTTCCTGCTAGGGCTGCTCCTCATAAAGAAAGAAAAGAAGGAAGGAAGGAAGGAAAGAAGGGAGGGAAGGAGGAAGGGAGGAAGGAAGGAAAGATAGATGGATAGATGGATGGATGGATGGATGGATGGATGGATGGATGGATGGATGGATGGATGAAGGGAAGGAAGAAGGAAACAGCTGTTAACTTTACTTACCCTTCCACCTACCATCCCCCAGAAAAAGACTGATTCCTAGAAAAGCAAAATAGGTTTAAGACTCCAGGAGTTGTACTCAATGTGAGGAAGATCTTAGGAAGACTCTGAAATAAAGAGCATCTTTAATAATCCTCATGTAACACATTTAAAATCTATTCAAAGGAAAGAACTCAGAAGGTAGCAAAATATTTCCATCCACTAGGTCCTCTAGATATAAAGCTCACTAATTTTAACAGGTCATCACACCCGTTTCTCTTTCCTCCCGCACATTGGCAGTGACCCAGATGCTTTTTGATTGCTGAATAGGATAAGATCGTGTGACCTGCCAGGAGGTTTTTAATCAATGAAAAAAGAGCAGCAGGCACAAATGTCTGGAGTTTATCAAACACTGGAGCAGCAACTTAAGATTTGATCAGAGTGGATTTCCACTTAAAATGACAACATCAAGCTACTGTATTATTGGAAAACCATCACAAGTTAGGAAGAAACAGAGCATGGACTACTTTAGGGAGAATATAGTTTAGAGTCCTTTAGCAATAAGTGTAAAAAAGTTGTTTTATATTATCTTCCCAAAGCTTTGCTTTTCTGAAAATACTCAGTTGCAGTCCTCTTTAACATGAATTAAAATATTTTTCCAGAATGTTCTGACACTAATTTTTTTAATCAAACATTGGGATAGTTTTGCAACCCTAGAGTATCAGTTCCATGATCACACTGCCATTTATTTTATCTTTTTTCAAATATTTATTTACTTATTTAGCTGCATCAGGTCTTAGTTGCGGCACGTGGGATCTTCCTTGCTGTGTGCGGGATCTTATAGTTGCAGCATGCAGGATCTTTAGTTGCGGCATTTGGGATCTAGTTCCCTGACCAGGGATCAAACCCGGGCCCCCTGCATTGAGAGCACAGAGTCTTAACCACTGGACCACCAGGGAAGTCCCCACACTGCCATTTAGATTGTCCGACGTTGAGCATTGCACCAAAAGTTAGAATGGAAAAGCTGTGGGAAATATTCCACCACCTTAAGGGAAAAGAGGCCTTATTTATATTAGTTAGCATGTTACAAAGATTGTGTAAAAGAAGTTGTCAAACACTAGATGATGTATAAATAATCAGTCTTCACATCTTTGAAGGAGCTGAAAGAATGTCACCAAACACACCAAACACACACACACACACACTCAAATCTCTCTGAGAAATAAGTACTTGCCAATACCCATGTGCAATCACAGCAACATTCTTTTCCCTGTTTAGAAGTGGGAGCAGACTACCTCAAGACCTATTTTTTTCTTATTTTTCTCTTTTTTTCAATGGAAGTATAGTTGATTTACAATTTTGTGTTAGCTTCAGGTGTACAGCAAAGTGATTCAGATATACATATATATCTTCTTTTTCAGATTCTTTTCCATAATAGGTTATTACAAGATATTGAATATAGTTCCCTGTGCTATACAGTAGGACCTGTTTATCTATTTTATATATAGTAGTGTGTGTCTGTTAATCCCACACTCCAATTTATCCTTCCCTCCTCTCCCCTTTCCCCTTTGGTAACCATAAGTTTGTTTTCTATGTCTGTGAGCTCCAGACCTACTCGTAAGGGCAATTACTGACACATAGATGAGCTCCCTTACCCCGTTTTCACTAAATAGTTATAAGTTTTAGTAAGTTAAGTTAATTTTAGTAAGTTAATTCATCACTCTGGATCTTTGTCTCCCCATCTAGAAAATGGGGATAATAATAAACTACCCTATCTACTAGTCCATGAAGCTTATGAAAGGCTGAAATAAGATGATGTATATACGAGTTATTCACAAAATATGAAGCTTTGTTTTCACCTATTTCACATTCATTTAGCCAGGAAGTGTACTAGGTGCTCAAGAGATAAAAATGAAATCAACAGAGTCACTGTTCTCATGGGTCTTTATAACACAAGGTGTTCAATCGGCAGACCTATTTCAGCCCCTAATATTATGGTAGTCACTGTGCTAAGTGAGGGGGTTAATGAAGATGAAAACCAATGTTAAATACTGATCCAGCTCTTTTGACTTGAACAGTCGTGTTCCCCATATGTGTGGGTAACTGAGAAAGAAATTAGCATGCTTTTTACTCCATTATCCGTTCTACAGTTAAAAAAAACCAGAAATCTTTATTACAATAGATTAAGCACCAACATTAAAGAATGAAGCAGATAGTCATCCAAGGCAACTTTTTAAAAAGACATTAACTCCTAAGTTCAGTTTGTTATTTTTCTCACTAATGGTGAACAAGCGCTGGTTAGGGCAAATCCATATTTTCGGCATTGTAGTCCTCAAAATCAAAATATCTGTTTATGTTGGAAAAACATCTTAGAATTGCTCTTATTAATTACATAATTTAATCTTACTTGAAATATTCAAGCAAAATAAACTTAAAATTCCCACTAGAAACATACAAGATTCACCAAAGGAAACTTCTGCTTTAAGCACTTAACTGACATGAGATATTGTTGTGTATGAGCTCTTTTTGTTTTTTTAATAAAGTATCAAGTTTTCCCAAGATAACATCCCATGGGAGCTGGGAAATTTATTTTTAAAGCGTATAATTTTTTTTCTTTAATATGCTGCTATAATTCTAGGACAGCAGTCTCTCTCTGGGAGTCTCCATCATTTCGAATGGGGCTTGGAAACAAGCTGGTTCAGAGGCTGAATGACAAATATTATGAATTTTGAACAAATCTAAACCTGCCATTCTCCTCAGCTCGGATGCTCAAGAAATCATTTAAAACATTTGATAACCATGTCATTGCACACCTTGAGAGGTGTTTTGATTTCAGGGATTACAATTACCTGAGAAACACAGAACCATTTGCCTTGCAGAAGCTATTTAGATTTGAAGACCTCTTCGTCACAGCCCTGAAACTTCATCTTACAACATCTCCCGACGTGAGCTGACTATTATGCAGTTTGGATCTGCATTGAAAGCTGCAGGCGTGTTTTACTGACAAGTCTTGCAGATAGCATTAGTATGATAGGCTATGGCACATACAGGAACTTTTGAGAAGAGAGGTTAAATCCTAGAGGGAAAAGAGTTTGGGGAACAAGTGATTTAGTAACAGGAAGAAATCAGTTAGCCAGCAAAGCAGCAGGACTGAACAGGTATTTAGCTCTTTAGGGAAACATGTAACTATGTATCAAGGTCAAGGAAAAGCATGAGATCAATTACAGTAGATATTTACAGACACTTAATATTTGATGATGCTGATATTTAAAGAGAAAGGACAAGGAATTCATTGTTTCTGTGTGCCATTAATTTATAAATATTCTGCATTTAAAAATAAACTTTTTCACAGAAATGATGTCCTTTTATCATCTTTCTTTTTTGAAACGTATTTTTTGTTTTCAGTAATTGAACTATATCAGAGCACACCATTTAAAATGCTTCTTCATTTAACCCCAAAGTAATTAAATCAGCAAAACGCATGTATGATGAATAACTTTTATCAATCAATGTCAGCATTTCAAATGTTTGAAATTGTTCGGTAATATCCAGGATAATGATTTCAGAAATACAGGGGAGGCATCATGATTCTTAATGTGTATTATGACATTTAGGAAATGTTAAGGAGAAAAAAATGAGAAAGAAAAAAAGGAAAATGAGCTATTAAATGCATGCATGTCAATTTCATGAAGTGGTTCAAGATTAGCATTTTATTCAGAATAAACTAATTTTATTATTATTTTATAATCCTCAGACCAATAGACCAGTCTCCACTTCAGAAATGTTCAGATAACATTCTTCTAATTTAAAGTTTACCTATCTGAAGAATAATATTTGTAACAATTACAAGTTTCATCTAATTTACCTTGCTTACAAGTAATAGCCTCAAAATATTTCTTGCCTTCAGTGGCTTGTTTCTTCCAAGACTTTAGTTATCAAAGTTTTAAATTGTTCCTTGGGATACGTGAGGATAATTAGATCACTGCCCTCAAAATCTGCATTCAATGGCAGTGATTTTATTTCAAGTTTTGAAAGAAGTAAAACAATAATTATCTCATTAGAAGTTCATTGGATAGAACTTTATCAAAAAAACACTTGTTTCAGGGGCCATTTTATCTTTTATTAGAAGCCTAATAGATTCATTCTAAAATCCAAAAAGCATAAATCCCTTTCCAAATTCTCAAGTATGTTTGTAAGAAAAAAGGTTTCTTTATGTCGAATTGGTTTCAACTATTAAATCCTTATTTTAGAAAATTCCCTCCTCTGTCTTTTATATACAATTACATATTGTAAAGATGATATATACAGTAATCTTTGTATATATTTGTGTATCATCTTTGTATACATTGTGTTATTATTATAAATTTGGGATGTCAAGGATATTGTCAGTCTTTAAGGTGCTTTGCTGATCTCTTGAATAATAAAGTGAAACAGGCTTATATTATTTCATTATCATCCCCTTTCTTTCTATTACTGTACTTAACATGAATCATTCATTCAATAACCTTTTTTGCTAAACATTGTGGGTAACACAAAAGAAGTGTAATGTATAGTCTTTACCCTCAAAGACACACACATCTTCTAGGAAGTCAAGACACATACACCGTTATGTGTCTTGGAGAAAAAGGAGAAAAAATAAAGATTAAGTGCCAATACAGCAGGAATTACAATAGAAATTTTAAAAAAGATGAGATTCATCTTCACTGAAGTGCATGTAGAAGGTTTCACAGAGGTTATAGGACTGGGTCTTAAAGGATATTGGATTAAGTTGAAATGAAGGGAAAGGGTATGCACAAGGAAGAGTACAGAAACAAAAGAATGAACATGACCAGGAGACAGTGAATGGAGACTGACTAACATAAGTGGGAAGATCTTGATGAGCAGTAGGGAAAGATAAGTTGGAAATAAATTTTGGAGGGACTCAAATACTAAAGGGGAGATTTGGGGCTTGGCTAACCGTGGGAATTGGGTAGGAAGGGTGAGTACGAAAGGCCTAGGGAAGGAAGCATCAATAGGGCTTTCGTCCGTTCATTCTAACAAGCATTTGTTGAGTACTGTTTAGTTGGTAGAATATTTGGGGGACTAAAGATTCCAAAATGGCTTCAAGCCTTTGAGATTTCAAAAGCAAGTGTTTATAGTTAACAGAAACTTTACGATACTCTCTGGTCCCTTTAAAAATAAGATTCTAGCCCCCAGAAGTTGCTTGAGCCACATAAGAAGGAGGGGGAAACAGATGAACCAAATTTGTGTAATTAGTTCCTGAACTGACCTTCTATTCCATTGTGCTTTTCCTTGCTTTAGAATCCTTCAGTTTCCAAACCTTTCTGTCTCCAGCTCCCTTCCTGCCTCACCTCTCCAACTTCCCAGACCCTAGCTAGTTATTTTCTTTCTAGATGCTGTTCCAACTTGGAGGTTTAGATCACTTTAGGCAAAGCCTAAGACATCTTTCCTTTTCTGGTTTGCACTGGGAAAAACTGGCTCGGAGAAAAATTAGGAAGTTCAGGAAGAAAAACAATTGGGGTAGGAGAAAGATGATCAATTTGACTATGATTCTATTGACTTGGTAATGATGGTGGGATTCACTATCATATGTGTGATTCCTGATAGACAGTTGGAAATATCAAATTGGAAATTAAGGTAGGAAACAAGGTTGGAATGCAGATTTGGGAGTCTTCACCAATGGCAATTTAAGGTCTCAAAAAGGCACTGAAGAGTGTGCCCTTCTTCTTACCCCACAGTGGGCATCAGTGCTGAGGAGACAGGTCTATGGTGTTATTCATGGTCAACTGATATCAATGTGTTGAGTCTTATTAAGTCCTTGCAACATCCCTGAGGTAGGAAGGTGAGACAGATTATATATCATTTCCCATTAGGATTTGTTTTCTAATTAGATTACGAATTTTATTCATATTAAGATTTACATACATATTTATCCCAGACTGATTTCTTCTAAGGCCCTACACACATAGACCAATCCTTTATTGCCATGACTGGTCTAATTATTCCTAAAATTAGCCGACACTGCTGTCTTTCCTATCAGCATGTGCAGTCTTGTTCTCACAAATAACTGTGATTAGAAAAATTGCATATGTTAAAAGAAGGCCAGCTTGAGGAAATTTGGTGTATAACACACAGATCCTCTAGTCAGCTAAAAATAAAGCAAATATGTAAGGGAAAGCTTTAAAGAGAAAAAGGCTTGTTATTCTTTGAAGAATATGTTTTGAAACCATTGGTAACTGTGCCTGGAAAAACAATAGACTGTGAAAAAAACCTGCCTTTTTATTCTTTATTTACTAATTTTCTACTGAACATACTACACTGTATTCAAGCTCTTCTCTTTCTTCTAAATCATTTTGTTATATACCATCAAGAGGAGTCATAAATATAAATCCCAGAGGATGGAAGAACATTCACTAACTATAAGACATCGGTGGGAAATTAGAAATATAGAGGATTCTTATTCACTCCTTTGGATCACTGGATCATAGAATTGAAAGGAATTTGAAAAAAAATTAGTTTAGGCACCTTTGTTTTAAAGAAGAAACCCCAACGCAGAGAGATTGTGAAAAGCTTAAGGTCCTACAGCTGGTAAATGGTAGAGTGCTCATTCCGTGGCACCACACTGCTGATACTAATCCCTACACCTTGACTAAATGAATGAATCCAAAAGTAAAATTTGAGTTCCTACTATATGGTATGTGTTGAAGGGGAAGATAAAGTTTAAAAGAAAAGGGTTTTACCCTCAGAATGGGAGAAAATATTTGCAAATGAAGCAACCGACAAGGGATTAATCTCCAAAATATACAAACAGCTCAGGCAGCTCAATATCAAAAAAACAAACAACCCAGTCAAAAAATGGGTGGAAGATCTAGATAGACATTTCTCCAAAGAAGACATACAGATGGCCATGATGCACATGAAAAGATGCTCAACATCACTAATAATTAGAGAAATGCAAATCAAAACTACAATGAGGGCTTCCCTGGTGGCGCAGTGGTTGAGAATCTGCCTGCCAATGCAGGGTAGACGAGTTCGAGCCCTGGTCTGGGAAGATCCCACATGCCATGGAGCAACTAGGCCCGTGAGCCACAACTACTGAGCCTGCGCGTCTGGAGCCTGTGCTCCGCAACAAGAGACACTGCAATAGTGAGAGGCCCGCGCACCGCGATGAAGAGTGGCCCCCGCTTGCCGCAACTGGAGAAAGCCCTCGCACAGAAATGAAGACCCAACACAGCCAAAATAAATTAAAAAAAACTACAATGAGGTATCACCTCACACCCATCAGAATGGCCATCATCAAAAAATCTACAAACAATAAATGCTGGACAGGGTGTGGAGAAAAGGGAACCCTCTTGCACTGTTGGTGGGAATGTAAACTGGTACAGCCACTATGGAGAACAGTATGGAGGTCCCTTAAAAAACTAGAAATAGGGCTGCCGTATGATCCAGCAATCCCACTACTGGGCATATGCCCTGAGAAAACCATAATTCAAAAAGATACATTCACCCAATGTTCATTGCAGCACTATTTACAATAGCTAAGACATGGAAGCAACTTAAATGTCCACCAACAGATGAATGGATAAAGAAGATGTGGCATATATATACAATGGAATATTACTCAGCCATAAAAAAGGAACAAAATAATGCCATTTGCAGCAACATGGATGGACCTAGAGATTCTCATACGGAGTAAAGTAAGTCAGACAGAGAAAGACAAATAGCATATTATATCGCTTATATGTGGAATCTAAAAAAAAGGCTACAAATGAACTTACTTACAAAACAGAAGTAGAGTCACAGATGTAGAAAACAAAATTATGGTTACCAGGGGGTAAAGGGGGGAGGGATAAACTGGGAGATTGGAACTGACATATACACACTACTATATATAAAATAGATAACTAATGAGGACCTACTGTATAGCACAGGGAATGCTACTCAATATTCTGTAATGGCCTATATGGGAAAAGAATCTAAAAAAGAGTGGATATATGTATATGTACAACTGATTCACTTTGCTGTACACCTGAAACTAATATAACATTGTAAATCAACTATACTCCAAATAAAATTTTTTAAAAATGACAACAACAAGAAAATTTTATAAAAAGGGTTTTACCAACATATATGTCCATGGACAGATGAATGGATAAAGAAGATGTGGTATATATATATATATATATATATATATATATATATATATATATATATATGTATATAGGAGGTAGTGTCAGGGCATTAGGGACAGTGTCAGTTGCTGAGATGGGAATAGTCTCAGGGTCTTAGTTAGGGAGAGTGTCAGTGCCTGAGTTGGGAATAGTCTCAGGGTCTTTTTTGGGGACAGCATCAGGGCATGAGTTAAAAGTTGTGTGAAGGCCTTAGTTAGGGAGAGTGTCAGTGCCTGTGTTGGGAGTAGTATCAGGCCCTTCGTTAGGGACAGTGTCAGGGTCTGAGGTGGAAGTAGTCTCTGGGCCTTAGTTAGGTAGCGTGTCAGTGCCTAAGTAAGTAGTAGTGTGAGGGCCTTAGTTAGGGACAGTGTCAATGCCTGTGTTGGGAATAGTGTCAGAGCCTTAGTTAGGGACAGCGTCAGTGCCTGAGTTGGGAGTAGTGTCAGGGCCTTACTTAGGGACAGCGTCAGTGCCTGAGTTAGGAGTAGTGTGATGGCCGTAGTTAAGGACACTCTCAGTTCCAGAGTTGGGGGTAGTGGCAGCCCTTTGTTAGGGACTGTGCCAGGGCCTGAGTTAAGAGTAGTGTCAAGTCCTTAGTTAGGGACAGTGTTAGTGCCTGAGTTTTGAGTAATGTCAAGGCCTTAGGGACAATGTCAGTGCCTAGTTTGGGAGTAGTGTCAGGGCCTTAGTTAGGGACAGTGTCAGTGCCTGAGTTGGGAGTACTGTCAGGGCGTATTTCAGGACAGTCTCAGTGCCTATGTTGGGATTAGTGTCAGGGCCTTTGTTAGGAACAATGTCAGTGCCTGAGTTGGGAGTTGTGTCAGGACATTAGTAAGGGACAGTGTCAGTGCCTGAGTTAGGAGAAGTGTCAGGGCTGTAGTTAGGGATAGTGTCAGTGCCTGAGTTGGAGGTAGTATCAGGGCCTTAGGAACAGTGTCGGTGGCTGAGATGGGAGTAGTGTCAGGGCCTTAGTTAGGGACAGTGTCAGTGCCTGAGTTGGGAGTAGTGTCAGGGCCTTAGTTAGGGACAGTGTCAGTGCCTGAGTTGGGAGTAGTGTCAGGGCCTTAGTTAGGGACAGTGACAGTGCCTAAGTTGGGAGTAATGTCAGGGCCTTAGTTCGGGACAGTGTCAGTGCCTGAGTTGGGAGTAATATCAGTGCCTTAGTTAGGGACAGTGTCAGGGCCTGAATTGGGAGTAGTCTCTGGGCCGTAGTTAGGAACAGTGTCAGTGACTGAGTTGGGAGTACTCTCAGGGTCTTAGTTAAGGACAGTGTCAGGGCATGAGTTAAGTATTTTGTCAAAGCCTTAGTTACGGAGAGTGTCAGTTGTTGAGTTAAGTGAAGTGTAATGGCCTTATTTAGTGACAGTGACAGTGCCTGAGTTAGGAGTGGAGTCAGGGCCTTATTTACGGTAGTGTCAGTGCCTGAGTTAGGAGTAGTGTCAGGGCCTTAGTTAGGGACAGTGTCAGTGCCTGAGTTGGGAGTAGTGTCAGGACCTTAATTAGGGAGAGTGTCAGTGCCTGAGTTGGGAGTAGTGCCAGTGCCTTAGTTAGAGACAGCACCAGTGCCTGAGTTGGGAGTAGTGTCAGGGCCATAGTTAGGGATGGTGTCAGTTGCTGAGATGGAAGTAGTGTCAGGCCCTTAGTTACGGACAGTGGCAGGGCCTGAGTTGGGATTAGTTTCAGGGTCTTTATTATGGACTTTGTCAGGGCCTGAGTTAAGAGTAGTGTCAAGGCCTTAATTTGGGAGAGTGTCACTGTCTGAGTTGGGAGTAGTGTCAGACCCTTAGTTAAGGGACAGTAGCAGTGTCTGAGTTAGGAATAGTGCCGGAGCCTAAGTTACGGACAGTGCCAGGGCCTGAGTTAGGAGTAGTCTGAGACCGGTAGTTAGTAACAGTGTAAGGGCCTGAGTTGTGAGTAGTTTCAGGGCCTTAGTTAGCGAAAGTGTCAATGCCGGAATTGGGAGTAATGTCAGGGCTTACTTAGGGAGAGTGTCAGTGCCTGAGGTGGAAGTAGTATCAGGGCCTTAGTTAAGGACAGTGTCAGTGCCTGAGTTCGGAGTACTGTCAGGGCATATTTAGGGACAGTCTCAGTGCCTATTTTGGGAGTAGTGTCCCGGCCTTAGTTAGTGACATTGTCAGTGCCTGAGTAAGGAGTAGTGTCCGGGCCTTAGTTAGGGACAGTGTCAGTTGCTTAGTTAGGAGTAGTGTCACGGCCTAAGTTAGGGCCAGTGTCAGTGCCTGAGTCAGGAGTAGAGTCAGGGCCTAAGTTAGGGACAGTGTCATTGCTTGAGATAGGAGTAGTGTCAGGGCCTTAGTTAGGAGGAGCATCAGTGCCTTCGTTAGGTATTGTATCAGCGCCTCAGTTAGGAATAGTTTCAGGGCCTTATTTAGGGACAGTGTTAGTGCCTGAGTTAGGAGTTGTGTCGGCCTTAGTTAGGGACCTTTTCTGGGCCTGAGTTAGGAGTAATGTCAGGGCCTTCCTTAAGTATTGTGTCAGCGCCTGAGTTAGGAATAGTGTCAGGGCCTTAGTTAGGGACATTGTCAGGGCATGATTTAGGAGTTGTGTTAGGGCGTGAGCTATGAATAGTGTCAGGGCCTTAGTTAGTGACAGTGTCAGTGCTGAGTTTGGAGTAGTATCAGGGCCTTAGTTAGAGACAGTGTCAGGGCCTGAGTTAGGTGTATGTCAGGGCCTTAGTTAGGGACAGTGTCAGTGCCTGATTTAGGAGTAGTGTCAGAGGCTTTGTTAGGGACAGTGTCAGGGCCTGAGTTAAGAGTAGTGTCACAGCTTGAGTTAGGACCAGTGTCAGGGCCTTAGTTAAGTCCAACATCAGCGCCTATGATAGGAATCAGATCAGGACCTGTGTTACAGGTAATGTCAGGGCCTTATTTAAGAACAGTGTCAGGGCCTGAGTCCAGTATATATATATATATATATATATAAATGGAATACTACTCAGTCATAAGAAAGAATGAAATAATGCCATTTGCAGCAACATGGATGGACCTGGAGATTATCATACTAAGTGAAGTAAGTCAGAAAGAGAAAGACAAACACCATATGATATCACTTATATGAGGAATCTAAAATATGACACAAATAAACTTATCTATGAAACAGAAACAGACTCACACACATAGAGAACAGACTTGTGGTTGCCAAGGTGGGGGGTGGGGGGTGCGGGAGGGATGGATTGGGAGTTTGGGATTAGCAGATGCAAACTATTATCTAGAGAATGGATAAACAACAAGGTCCTACTATATAGCACAGGGAACTATATTCAATATTCTGTAATAAACCATATTGGAAAAGAATATGGAAAAGAATATATATATATATATATATATATATATATATATATATATATCTGAATCACTTTGCTATACACCATAAACTAACACAACATTGTAAATCAACTATACTTCAATAAAATAAATTTTAAAAAATTAAAAGGGTTTTAAATTTGAAGACACTGACCCTGTTGCCAGGAGCTTTGAAATTGATGTGAGGTCAGCACACAAGAGAGTGTTAACAAGTACTATCAGAATGAATCTATAATCAAATGTTCAATGGTGGCAGGGCATTGACTGGGAAGAGAAATTGGAATTGGAAAGAGCAGAGTAGAGAAGCATCTATTATGCTCCAAAGCTACAAGACAGGTCTCTGCGGAGTCATTCTTTGACAAGGCCATGTGTCACCACCAACATACCAGGAGTAAAAAGGCACTCTGTAGTCACCTTTGTCACAGGGTACATATAGAAAAGTTGATGAAAGTTAAAATTTGCTGAGGAATTTTAAATCCTTGCCCTCCAAATAAGCTGTATTTTTTCTTACTGTGAAATTACTAAAATTCCTGCCAAAGCATTAAAAAGCAGTTTCCTCCACTTTAAGATCTTCCATCTCACTAACATATGATAAATATTATAGTCTCCTTTTTATGGCAAACAGCACGTAACTCCAGAAAAATGTAGAGTAAGCTCTGAGCAGAAGTCCTCATTGAAGTAGAAGCATTCAGTGCCCCAAATTGCTTTAAATTAATGGTTACTACCAAAAGGCTAAGATACAAATTTATACTTAGCAAATGGTTTGAGGCATCCAAAAGAGAAAAACAAAAAAATGGGCAAGTAATATTACTCTTTGGTTTTACTCATTTACAATAATATCATTATACTGCAGATACTAAACCCACAAATGTATATAACCTGTTTCAAGGAAAAATTACATCATCTATAGAGGAATTTTAAAATGCATGTTTCATTGCCATTGGATCAGTTTTTAGTATAAATATATACTTTTTTGTCTCTACTTTTTTGTATGCATTTTTCACTGCTGGGTTTCCCCAGGGCCTGTAATTACACTGACACATAGTAGGCACTCAATAAATATCTGTTGCATTTTTCTAGATCAGGCCCTTTTCTCTCTCTAAATGTAATAACATTTAACCTCAATTGTTGCTTAGGCCACAAGGGCTACACAAAGAGACTAACGACAATTTGAAAACATACTTTCAAAGTCATTGCATAAACAATGCTAAAATTAGATACAGTTCTGTGAAAAAAAAGCCATTTCTCTTCTTCCTTTGGAAAAATTAAGGACTAAAACTGGGGAGATCTTTCAGAGTCTCAGTGTGAGTTCGAATAACAAAAAAAGAAAAGAGAATGAAAAAGAAAAAAAGCAAGTCAGTGCGACACAGAATAAGAGGATCAGAAACTACTTTTATCACTAAAAAAAAGTGAATAAATGGAGCAAAAATAGGGTAAATAGTGTACCCCAACAACAGAAAACTGAAATTGTATAAGGCTGCTGCCAGCTGATATTCCTTACCTACCTGGCTTGAAACAAATTAGAGGCAGAAGAGTTAAATGAGTTGGTGTTACAGAACCAAACTTGGGTCTGCTTACCCGTGCACAGTAAAGCCAATCTACTGACACCGGGTTGTGATGAAGGAAAGTGCAGCATTTATTGCAGGGCACCAAGCAAGGAGTCCAGGGCAGCTAGCGCTCAGAAAACCCAAACTCCCCAATGGATTTCAGGAAAGCATTTTTAAAGGCCAGGTGAGGGAGGGGAGTCTCAGGGTGTGTGATCAGTTCATGCACAATTCTCTGATTGGTTGATGGTGAGGTAACAGGGCAGTGTCACGGGGTTAACATTATCAATCCTTAGGCTCCAGTAGGCCTAGGGGGCTACGTGCTCAAGGTCACTGTGTAGTTAGCCTCTTCCATTTGGTGGGGGTTTTAGCATCTGTAAAATAACCCAGGAAATGTACATCAGATACTGTTATCTAGGTATAACAGTAAGGAGAAGAGCTAAAGCAGAGGCTGTGGGGAGCAGTCTGTCCCAGGAAGGTCCCATAGGGTCCTGCTTGGTTACACTGGCTTTGGAGTCAGACCAGGATATGCATTCCAGTTGTGCATCTTAACAAAAGTGAGACTTTCAGGGTTACTGTGACATTAGAGACAATTTCAATAAATAGCAGCTCTCAATAAGTATAGCTTTTTCAGTTTTTAAAGTTATAATTAGTGTTTCGATTGTGGGCAACCATGCTGAATTTAGTCCTAATAAGGCAATTTTTCTGCCTAAAACAAATACCCACACCATTGGCACTATGAACATGCCAGTAAAACCTTGTTGGAATATTTTTAAGCAAAAATTTTTATCACACTAATAATATCCCTCGAGTCAGTCCAGACAAAAATTGTTGCTAAAGTCCAATCAATTGTTAAAAAAATAAACATGAAATGACTGCCTACTACGTGACATGCTATGCCAGGCACTGAGGCTACCACAATGAGTAAAGCTTAATCCTTTCCCTTAGGGGAGTGAGTGGAAGAAGAGTGCTGTAAACATTTATAAAAGGGGTAATGAGGAGGTCCATTGTTTTCAACTCAATATGTCATGTGGCAGAAAAAAACTTGGGATCAGAAATGGGTCTAAATATCCTTGGTCCCACTTCCCATAACCCTGCTAACCACAACTGGAGATTTCAAGTAGGTCACTACTAAAATGTGGGCCATCTAAACTCACTGAAAACAATCACAGTTAGAAAGAAAACAGAGTCCATATATCAAATCATGAAATCAATCACTCTTGAAAAAGTAAGAGCTAACAGAAATTTAACATTTTATAGAGTATACAATTTACCAAGCACTTTCCTTTCTATAATCTCATTCGACCCTTAGCTCATAAATTCATGAGCTAAGCAGCTATTCTTTGGCACATTTTATAGGTAAGGAAACTGAGGTTTCAAAAAGTAAAGCAAAGAATTTGAATCGGTGTGACACGCTGAAAAATAAGAACAGGTGCTCTTGAGGCCTGGAAAAAGAAATGCCCAAAAGGTAGAAATCAGGTGGAATCAAATTAAAAAAAGGAAGGGAAGAAGGGAGAGAGACAGAGGGAGAGAAAGAAAGCAAGGAGGGAAGGAAGGAAGGAAAGAGGGAGGGAGGAAGGGGAAGAAGGAAGGAAGGAGAAAGAAAGAAAGAAAGAAAGAAAGGAAGAAAGAAAGAAAGAAAGAAAGAGAGAGAGAGAGAGAAAGAAAGAAAGAAAGAAAGAAAGAAAGAAAGAAAGAAAGAAAGAAAGAAAAAGAAAGAAAGAAGGAAAGAAAGAGAGAAAGAAAGAAAGAAGGAAAGAAAGAGAGAAAGAAAGAAAGAAAAAGAAAGAAAGGAAGGAAGGAAGGAAGGAAGCAAGAAAGGAAGGAAGGAAGGAAAGGAAAGCCACAATGCAAAGGTGCACAGGAGAAGGGGCTACTGAAAAGTGAGGAGACCCTCTAAAGTGCTTCCAGCATAGAGATGGCTGAGACCGTGGGGCAACGAAAATGATATAGGTGAGCCCTACAGAAGAAGCAGTCAGAAAGTGTGACTCCACTGTAACACCTGTATCATGATCTTGGACCAGACAGAAAAAAATAAAGTTGCCTATACTTCCCATCTCTATTTCCTCTCCTTCATGCCCTTAGACCACTCTAATCACCTTCTAGCCCTTCTGTCAACGCCACCAACAGTGCTCTCATCGAGGTGACTAATGAACTCCAAATTACTAAATCCAGTAGTTAATCTCAGTCCTCACCTTACTTGACTTGTGGTATGGTCTGAATGTTTGTGTCCCCCAAATCCATATGTTGAAATCCTAATGCCCAATGTGATGATATTAGGAGATGGGGCTTCTGGGAAGTGCTTAGGTCATGAGGGTGAAACCCCCATGAATGGAATTAGTGTCCTTATAAAGGAGGCCCTGCAGAGCTCCCCTAGCCCCTTCCACCACGTGAGGACACAGCAAGAAGTTGGCAGTCTGAGACCCAGAAGAGGGCCCTCACCCAACCATGCTGACACCCTAATCTTGGACTTCCAGCCTCTAGAACTTTGAGAAATAAATTTCTGTTGTTTATAAGACTGCTAATCTGTGGTATTTTGTTATGACAGCCCAAATAGACTAAGAGAATTTATCAGGAAAATTGAACACAATAATTGACATCCCTTCCTCCATATCTGAGAGACAGTTCAAACTCAAGATATTCAAACTTCAACTCCTGGGCTTCTCCCCAAAGCTACTCTACCTGAAGCCTTCTTCATCTCAGTGAATGGCAATTTCATCTTTCCAGTTGTTCAGGCCAATAAAAACCTTGAAATTATTTTTCAAAAAATTCTTTATTGAAATAAGTGTATTTATGAGCTTCCCTGGTGGCACAGTGGTTAAGAATCCACCTGCCAATGCAGGGGACACAGGTTAGAGCCCTGGTCCGGGAAGATCCCACATGCTGTGGAGCAACTAAACCTGTGCACCGCAACTACTGAGCCTGCACTCTAGAGCCCGCAAGCCACAACTATTGAGTCTGTGTGTCACAACTACTGAAGCCCGCGTGCCTAGAGCCCGTGCTCTGCAACAAGAGAAGCCACCGCAATGGGAAGCCTGCACACTGCAACGAAGAGTAGCCCCCACTTGCTGCAACTAGAGGAAGCCCACACGCAGCAATAAAGACCCAATGCATTCAAAAATAAATAAATTAATTAAATTTTTAAAAAATAGAAAAGAAATAAGTGTATTTATTAGCCATCTAAAGTTTAAGAATTTTCACAAATCGAGCAATTGCATGTAACCAACCTGAGATCAAGAAACAGAACCGAGAGTTCGCTGAGTGGCCTAGAGGTTAGGATTCCAGGCTTTCACTGCCATGACCTGGGTTCAAACCCTGATCAGGGAACTGAGATCCTACAAGCTGTGTGGGAAAGAAAGAAAGGAAGGAAGGAAGGAAGGAAGGAAGGAAGGAAGGAAGGAAGGAAGGAAGGAAGGAAGGAAGGAAGGAAGAGAGAGAGAGAGACAGAGAGGGAGGGAGGGAGGGAGGGATGAAGGAAGGAAGGAAGGAAGAAAGAAAGAAAGGAAGGAAGGAAGGAAGGAAGGAAGGAAGAGAGAGAAAGAAAGAAAGAAAGAAAGAAGAGAAAGAGAGAAAGAAAGGAGAGAGAGAGAAAGAAAGAAAGAAAGAAAGAAGAGAAAGAGAGAAAGGAGAGAGAGAGAAAGAGAGAGAGAGAGAGAAAGAAAGAAAGAAAGAAAGAAAGAAAGAAAGAAAGAAAGGAAGGAAGGAAGGAAGAGAAGGAAGGAAGGAAGAAAGAAAGAAAGAGAGAGAGAGAAAGAAAGAAAGAGAGAAAGAACGAAAGAGAGAAGAGAAAGAAAGAAAGAAAGAAGGAGAGAGAGAGAGAGAGAAAGAAAGAAAGAAAGAAAGAAAGAAAGGAAGGAAGAGACGGAAGGAAGGAAGGAAGGAAGAAAGAAAGAAAGAAAGAAAGAAAGAAAGAGAAAGAAAGGGAGAGAGAGAAAGAAAAAAAGAGAGAAAGAAAGAGAGAAAGAGAAAGAGAGAGAGAAAGAAAGAAAGAGAAAGAAAGAGAGAGAAAGTGAGAAAGAGAAAGAGAGAAAGAAAGAAAGGAAGAGAGAGAGAAAGAGGAAGGAAAGAAAGAGAGAGAGAAAGAAAGAAGGAAGGAAAGAAGGAAAGAAAGAATGAAGGAAAGAAAGAAAGAAGAAAGAAAGAAAGAAAGAAAGATTGATTCAAGATGGTGGAGTAGAAGGACGTGCTCTCACTCCCACTTGCAAGAGCACCGGAATAACAACTAACTGCTGAACAATCATTGACAGGAAGACACTGGAACTCACCAAAAAAGATACCCCACATCCAAAGACAAAGGAGGGGCCACAGTGAGATGGTAGGAGGGGCACAATCACAATAAAATCAAATCCCATAACTGCTGGGTGGGTGACTCACAAACTGGCAAACACTTATACCACAGATGTCCACCCACTGGAGTGAAGGTTCTGAGCCCCACGTCAGGTTCCCAACCTGGGGGTCCGGCAACGGGAGGAGGAATTCCTAGAGAATCAGACTTTGAAGGCTAGAGGGATTTGATTGCAGGACTTCAACAGGACTCGGGGGAAACAGAGACTCTCCACTGTTGGAGGGCATACACAAAGTAGTGTGCGCATCAGAACCCAGGGGAAGGAGCAGTGACCCCAGGGGAGACTGAACCAGACCTACCTGCTAGTGTTGGAGGGTCTCCTGCAGAGGCAGAGGGTGGCTGTGGCTCACTGCGGGGACAAGGACACTGGTAACAGAAGTTCTGGGAAGTATTCCTTGGCATGAGCCCTCCTAGAGTCCGCCATTAGCCCCACCAAAGAGCCAGGTAGGCTCCAGTGCTGGGTCATCTCAAGCCAAACAACCAACAGGGAGGGAACCCAGCCCCACCCATCAGCAAATAAGTGGATTAAAGTTGTACTGAACTCTGCCCACCAGAGCAACACCTAGCTCTACCAACCACCAGTCCCTCCCATCAGGAAGCTGGCACAAGCCTCTTAGATAGCCTCATCCACCAGAGGGCAGACAGCAGAAGCAAGAAGAACTATAATTCTGCAGCCTGTGGAACGAAAACCACATTCACACAAAGATGGACAAAATGAAAAGGCAGAGACTATGTACCAGATGAAGGAACAAGATAAAACCCCAGAAAAACAACTAAATGAAGTGGAGATAGGCAACCTTCCAGAAAAAGAATTCAGAATAATGATAGTGAAGATGATCCAGGACCTCGGAAAAAGAATGGAGGCAAAGATTGAGAAGATGCAAGAAATGTTTAACAAAGACCTAGAAGAATTAAAGAACAAAAAAACAGAGATGAACAATACAATAACTGAAATGAAAAATACACTAGAATGAATCAATAGCAGAATAACTGAGGCAGACAGACAGATAAGTGAACTGGAAGACAGAAGGGTGGAATTCACTGCTGCAGAACAGAATAAAGAAAAAAGAACGAAAAGAAATGAAGACAGCCTAAGAGACCTCTGGGACAACATTAAACGCAACAACATTCGCATTATAGGGGTCCCAGAAGGAGAAGAGAGAGAGAAACAACCCGAGAAAATATTTGAAGAGATTATAGTCGAAAACTTCCCTAACATGGGAAAGGAAATGGCCACCCAAGTCCAGAAAGTGTAGAGAGTCCCAGGCAGGATAAACCCAAAGGGAAACACACCAAGACACATCATAACCAAATTGACAAAAATTAAAGACAAAGAAAAATTACTGAAAGCAACAAGGGAAAAATGACAATATACAAGTGAACTCCCATAAAGTTAACAGCTGATTTCTCAACAGAAATTCTACAAGTCAGAAGGGAATGGCATGACATATTTAAAGTGATGAAAGGGAAGAAGCTACAACCAAAATTACTCTACCCAGCAAGGATCTCATAGAGATTCAAGGGAGAAATCAAAAGCTTTACAGACAAGCAAAAGCTAAGAGAATTCAGCACCACCAAACCAGCTCTACAACAAATGCTAAGGGAACTTCTCTAAGTGGGAAACACAAGAGAAGATAAGGACCTACAAAAACAAACCCATAACAATTAGGAAAATGGTCATAGGAACATACATATCGCTAATTACCATAAACGTGAATGGATTAAATGCTCCAACCAAAAGACACAGGCTCGCTGAATGCATACAAAAACAAGACCCATATATATGCTGTCTACAAGAGACCCACTTCAGACCTAGAGACACATACAGACTGAAAGTGAGGGGATGAAAAAATATATTCCATGCAAATGGAAATCAAAAGAAAGCTGGAGTAGCAATACTCATATCAGATAAAATAGACTTTAAAATAAAGAATGTTACAAGAGACAAGGAAGGACACTACATAATGATCAAGGGATCAATCCAAGAAGAGGATATAACAATTATAAACATATACGCGGGCTTCCCTGGTGGCACACTGGTTGAGAATCTGCCTGCCAATGCAGGGCACACAAGTTCGAGCCCTGGTCTGGGAAGATCCCACATGCCGCAGAGCAGCTGGGCCCGAGAGCCACAATTGCTGAGCCTGCGTGCCTGGAGCCTGCGCATCTGGAGCCTGTGCTCCGCAACAAGAGAGGCTGCGACAGCGAGAGGCCCGTGCACCGTGATAAAGAGTGGCCCCCGCTCGCCACAACTAGAGAAAGCCCTCGCACAGAAACGAAGACCCAACCATAAATAAATAAATAAATAAATAATTTTAAAAAAACAAAACAAAACAAAACATATATGCATCCAACATAGGAGCACACCAATACATAAGGCAACTGCTAACAGTCATAAAAGAGGAAATCGACAGTACACAATAATAGTGGTGGGCTTTAACACCTCACTTACATCAATGGACAGATCATCCAGACAGAAAATTAATAAAGAAACACAAGCTTTAAATGACACAATAGACCATATAGGTTTAATTGATATTTATAGGACATTCCATCCCAAAACAGCAGAATACACTTTCTTCTCAAGTGTGCATGAAACATTCTCCAGGATAGATCACATCTTGGGTCACAAATCAAGTCTCGGTAAATTTACGAAAACTGAAATCATATCAAGCATCTTTTCCGACCACAACACTATGAGATTAGAAATCACTTATAGGGAAAAAAACGTAAAAAACACAAACACATGGAGGCTAAACCCATGTACAGAAATTGAGACACAGATGTAAAGAACAAACATATGGACACCAAGGAGGGGAAAGTGGGGCGTGGGGTGGGATGAACTGGGAGATTGGGATTGACATATATACACTAATATATATAAAATAGATAACTAATAAGAACATGCTGTTTAAAAAATAAATAAAATTAAATTTAAAAATTTTTAAAAAGAGAGAAAGAAAGAAAACTTTAATAATACCCCAGAAGCCTTCCTTAGACTGCTCCCTTCTAGTCACTAGTGCCCCTTCAATAAAACAAGTGTCTCTCAGAATGTAGTGCAGAACAAGAAAGAAAAGTTAGGAGACACAGATTATATATCCAGGTGTTCCAGCATTTGTCTACAATCAGTGCCAAGAGAAAAAGAAGAGATTTTTATTTTTTTATGTATTTATTTTTTTGATGTGGACCATTTGTAAAGTCTTTATTGAATTTGTTACAATATTGTTTCTGTTTGTTTTTTGGGCTTTTTTTTTTTTTATGTTTTGATTTTTTGGCTCTGAGGCATGTGGGATCTTAGTTCCCCAGCCAGAGATCGAACCCGCATCCCCTGCATTGGAAGGCGAAGTCTTAACCACTGAACCACCAGGGAAGTCCCAGAAGAGATTTGCAAAAAGTAGATAGGAAGGAGAAGAGACAAAACAATAATAAAGAAAATTTCTCAGAACTATAAGAAAGACATGAGTTCTCAGATTTAAGAGGCCCATCAGTTGTCAAGCAGTGTTACCAAAAGTGGGGGTCCAACTGCTTGCCACTCAAAAGCCAATAAAGAGGCAAGGTTGATGGAAAGGAAAGTTTGCTTTATTTCAGATGCCGGCAACTGGTGGGGAGGGGCGGACTCCTGTCCAAAGGCCAACTCCTCCCCCCGCCCCGATCAGTAGGCAAGAGCTTTTATAGGTGAAGGGAGGGGGGTACATGGAGAAACAGCACAGTCAGCTCTGACAGTCTTTTTTTTTTTCTGTCTTTTTTTGGCTGTTCTGCGTGGCTTGTGGGATCCTAGTTCCCGAACCAGTGATTGAACCCTGGCCCTTGGCAGTGAGAGTGCAGAGTCCTAACCAATGGACTGCCGGGAAATTCCCGTCTTGAGAGTCATCTTGAAATTGGTCCTGCAGTGGTCTGACCAGCGTCATCTTGATTGTTTTAGATATTGTTAATCTTCAGTTCCAGGGTCGGTTTGTTCCCATTTCCTTGAGGCCAGTTCTCAGAATTGTGGCAGCTTATGTCATGGCTACAGTCTGGTCATCATGTAGTTAACTTTTTCCACCTGGTAGGGGTTTCAGTATAAGCTCAAAGGATATGGCTCAGAATATTATCTATAGTCCTTGAGAAGGAACTAAATGTCCTTAACTATGTTTAATGACTAAACTATTATTATTTAGTCTTGTTGGACTGTTTTCCTTTGTTTCTGCATTTTCTCACTTCTCTGATTAAACTTATTCTTTGGTTAAAGTTTTTCCACAGCCAAAAGGCAGGCGGAGGACATGGTGGTGGGGGGAATGACCATAGGGCCCTGCTCCATTTAAGCAGGATGTATGGATAAAGAACCGCTCCTAGACACACTGTGGTGAAATTCTAGAATAAAAAGAAAAAACAAAACCCAAAACCTCTTAGTTTCCAGAGAGTAAAACATTGCCCTAAAGGAGCAATAATTAATGACACCTGAATCAATGACCAATGATATCTAAATTGTCATAGGCAACATTGTGAAGGAAGAAGATGGGACAATGTTAAAAATCAAGAAAAGATTTTCCTTAATGTTCTGATCATGTTTATATTTATGCACATTATTGAAAAAAATTATTAAAAAGTCTGCATTCCAAAACAAAAATAGTCCACAATCCCATCACCTAACTGGGTCAATGCTTTCCTTTAGCCAGGTTTTCTTCCAGTCCTTGTTTATATGCATTTTCAAATTTCACATATTTGCAGTAGTATTAAAGGTAGAAATTCTATTCTACAGGCTTCGTTTATAATATATCATGGAAATTGTTCTAGTTGGTAGCCTTTCTTTATTTCTCACCTTCCCCCATCTCTTCCCCTTCCCTCCCAAACCCTTCTTCATGGTAACATTACCACTCCTTCTTTGTTATTTTTTCAAAATTTCTCAAATTTTCTTGCTTATTTTCTCTACCTCTTAAAAGCTAGAATCAGCCTGTCAAACGTCTTTAAAAATTTCTCTTGGGCTTTAATTGGAACTCCATAGGATTTACAGATTAATTTGATGAGGACTGCCTTCTTTAGAAAATTGAGACTTTCCATCTAGGGACATGGCATATCTCTCCACTTGTTCCAGTTATCTTTTGTGTGGAGAAACTACTAGTGTCACTCTCACAGACATTTGGGACAACAGTTTGGCCATGTCTATCACAGGACAAATGCACCCATCCTATGACCCACCAATTCCTTTTCATCAACTCTGGAGAAATATCCATACTTGAACATGTCCTATGGTATTCTCTATATAGGGAAAAAAAAAAAAAAGGAAATAACCTAAATATCCATCAATAGGGGAATGGATAAAGAACATATTTCCATCCACATGGAATACATACATGCTTATGTAAAGCATACATGCATACACACAAAACACACATATTTCTACCACTCATCAGCTTTATAATCTCGAATTCACCTGATACTTACTTAACTTCATTGTTATTTTTCTGATGTGTATAATTTGAATAGGATTGTAGAGAGGGTTAAATGGATTAATACTTGTGAAGTCCTTAAAGCAGTGGCTGGTACAAAGTAATTGCACTCAATGCTAGCTATTATTATTATTATTATTATTATTAGTCTTAGTTAAATTCAACAAATATTCATTAACTAGCCACCATGCGTCAGACACTCCATTAGCCATTGGTGATACAGAGATGACGAAGAATCAGTCCCCATCATTGAAGATGCTGACACAATGTGGAACAAATAGACATATACGCCGGTGATGGGAATACGATGTGGTAAGCACTTTTAAAGAATAATTGCGGGGTGCTCTGAGCATACAGAGGAGACTCAGTCAACACGGGATGGGGAGGGAAGGGTGGAAGAGTGGGGGCACTTTTGATATGGAAAATTCTAATGACAACTTTCTTCCCATCCCCTGTCGTCATTAAAGGAGACAAAGTCCTTGGTAGATTATTTACTCCTTTCCAAGCCTAAAAGTGACCCACCACAATTTATGTTACCACAAGATTTTCTGATTACCACTCAAGCTTGGCAACCAAGAGTAACCATGATGAGACACGACAGGGTTGTTCGGCAGGACAAGTTGGGAAACAACTATAAATCTTGCTGTCAACCGTGCAGGGAATCTACTTTATTTTGCAGGGTGCCAGCCTTTCAAAACATAATTTCCACTTTCAGAGAGCATTTTATGGTAAGTTTCCAAAGATTGTGTTGCACAACAAATATCTAAATCCCCTGCCAAGGATTCAAGATTGTATGAACTCAAGATAAACATAAGTCAGCATTGCATCGCTATTTTTTAAAAAAGCAGGGTGGGGTGGGGGACATGGCAATGACTTGTATTAACTAGAGTAGGAACTATTAGGTAAGTTTCCAACTATAGACCACAATCTTACAAGATTCACACTGAATATTCAACAGAGAGACAGAAAATCTGATACTGACTAAAAGACCAGCCTATAAGACTGCAGTGGATTAAAGGAATAAAGAATGCTTTCCAGCTAATTCAGTAAGAACTGCTCACTCCAGGTCAACCAAAAGTAAGAGATTTCCTGCTCATAAGAGCTCATGGTCTAGAATAAAAACAAAGTGCAAACACAGAAAATAGGATGCTATCAAGTCTTTTACAATATGAACTTTAAGTATAGGCTTGAGCAAGTGGGATTTTAGCTAGATTTTTAACAAGGATTACACATCCCTCGTGAAAAACTTGTCATGGCTTCTTATTGCCGACAGGATAAATCCGTTTTTCTTACCTTGTCCCACACACTATATCCCAATGGTAATCCTCTGGTCCAGCTAGAATGGCTTAGCAGTATGCCTCAAATTTCGCATCTGGAATACTTTTCTGTACAAATCCTAACCATCTCCATGTTAATCCCATCTCTTCCATGAAACCTTCGTGGCTACAGCACTTTATGCCGTCTTCCTTCGAATACTCTGACCACTTATCTGCAGTCTGTCTGCAGTCTGATATCTCTTGCTAACCTCCACCTCTACCACAAGAACTTGGTCATGAATGAGGAAAATTTACAAAATAGATCAGAACAGAAACACGCAAAGTCCCCTATTATGGTCAGAATGACTCACAGGCCTCCTATACGTGACTGCATCCTAATTGAATAAGTTTATGTCTCTAAGGAAAGCAAGGGTCGATCACTAAAGGGATAACAAACCTCAAAAGCTAGAGCTTTGTCCAAATAGCACCTTCCTGGGGAGAGGGAGGCTTGGGCCCTGGACTTGAATATTTTTATTCCTTAAGGAATATTCCTTATCCCATCCTTCATGGGGAGAGGGTACAGGGACATTCAGCCAATAGACTTCACATATTTCTAACCCCACTGGTGCCAGCATTTCCTACCTACTAAAAGAGAAACTTCAGTGGAAAGTGCCCTACAATCTGCATTGTTTAAAAAGTCAGCTTTATTTCAGGATAATTTACGTACTGTAAAAATCACTCCTTTTAGGGGTATAGTTCTATGAGTTTTGACAAATGCATATGGATGTATAACCACCACCACAATCTAGATATAGATGACTTTACTTCTTATGTAAGTTTGTCGACAAGGAGGAAAATGCACTGTTCCTAAAGACGTGCCTGAAACAATTATTTTTCAGTAAAAATAGATAATACGGTAGTGTTAGCTTGCCTAGAATGAGTCCATTTGCAATGTACTAATTCCTGAAAATAAGAGAAAGAAAATTGTCCTCTAGGACCTAAATTATATCAACACAACGTATCAGATCAGAATGACAAAAAGTTACCTTAAAGAGACAGAATATTTCACAGGCCTGAAGTCTTGTTGACCAAAACCTGATTGCAGATTTTGTATTAATCTGGTGTCTCGAGGGACTTCCCTGGTGGCACAGTGGTTAAGACTCCATGCTCCCAATACAGGGGGCCGGGGTTCGATCCCTGGTCAGGGAACTGGATCCCACATGAATGCTGCAACTGAGAGTTTGCATGCCACAACTGAGGAGCCCATGTGCCTCAACTAAGAAGCCCACGAGCCACAACTTGGGAACGCGCCTGTCACAACTAAGACCCAGTGCAAGCAAATAAGTAAGTAAAATAAATATAAAAAAAAGAAAAGTAACTGAAAAAAAAATCTAGTGTGTCAAGCAAGGGAGGTTGGTTCAGTCAGACATTTTTTAGACAAGTGCTACTCAAAGTATGGTGCTTGAGCTGGTGCCCTTATATGAACTGTTTGTTATGGCTCCATGATGAGATAACTACTAAAACTAAGAGTAGCAATTAGAAACTTACAGCAATTTGACAAAGTGATTTTATATTGGTTGAATTTAATACTAAAAACTTTGGGCTTGTATTTTGTATGTCTTTGTTTCATGTTTCTAATGATTTATTTTTATTGTATTTTTTCAAAGTCCATGATAAATTGGAGAAAAAAAAAAACCTGCTTCTTTCTTACACAGATTGAGAAGCACTTCCTACAGGTACCTACTAAATGTTGACCACTCCGTTAGCCCTTAATCGTTGACTGCCTTAAATCAAAGGTCAGCAAACTTTTTCCATAAAGAGTCAGATACTATATCTTCGGCTTTGCAGGCCATGCAGTTTCAGTCACAACGGTACAACTTGGGCAAAAGTAGCCCTAGACAATCTGCAAATGAATGAGCTTGTTTACGATTCAATAAAACTTTATTACAATGGACACAGGCTGGATTTGGTCCATGGACTTTAGTTTGCCAAACCCTGCCTTATACTATCATTTAATTTTGTCATATTAGATAGCAAATTCTTCATCAGGAGGAGACCTGGAGCTTATCTTTTTTTTTTCATTACAAGCAGTGACTCCAAGTTCCAGAAACCACTTTTGAAATTAATGGAAAAAAATGGTGAATAATAAACTGGAGGTGTGGAAGAGAGTATTCCAGATAGTGGGGACAGAAAAAATAGAGTTAGGAACATAAGTGAAGATAAATCAACCAAAGCTAAGAACACTGAGAATAATTTCAACACTACCATCAATGATACAAAGTGGTTTTTTTGTTTGTTTGGTTTTGGTTTTTTGATATATTTTTTTTTTTTTGGTACTACTGCCTCATTGGGTTTGGGGGGGGGTTGTTTGTTTAATTTCTTTTTATAACCATTTTTTTAATTGAAGTATAGTTAACTTACAATGTTGTGTTACCTTCTGGTGTACAGCAAAGTGATTCAGCTTTATATACATATATGTGTGTGTGTATATATATATATATTCTTTATTTTTTTAAACATCATTATTGGAGTATAATTGCTTTACAATGGCGTGTGAGTTTCTGCTTTATAACAAAGTGAATCAGCTATACATATACATATGTCCCCATATCTTCTCCCTCTTGCGTCTCCCTCCCACCCTCCCAATCCCACCCCTCTAGGTGGTCACAAAGCACCGAGCTGATCTCCCTGTGCTATGTGGCTGCTTCCCACTAGCTATCTATTTTACATTTGGTAGTGTATATATGTCCATGCCACTCTCTCACTTCGTCCCAGCTTACTGTTCCCCCTCCCTATGTCCTCAAGTCCATTCTCTACATCTGCATCTTTATTCCTGTCCTGCCCCTAGGTTCTTCAAAACCATTTGTTTTGTCTTGTTTTTTTTTTAGATTCCATATATATGTGTTAGCATACGGTATTCATTCTTCTCTTTCTGACTTACTTCACTCTGTATGACAGACTCTAGGTGAATCCACCTCACGACAAACAACTCAATTTTGTTTCTTTTTATGGCTGAGTAATATATGTACCACAAATTCTTTATCCATTCATCAGTCGATGGACACTTAGGTTGCTTACATGTACTGATTATTGTAAATAGAGCTGCAATGAACATTGGGTACATGACTCTTTTTGAATTATGTTTTCTCAGGGTATATGCCCAGTAGTGGGACTGCTGGGTTGTATGGTAGTTCTATTTTTAGTTTTTTAAGGAACCTCCATACTGTTCTCCATAGTGGCTGTATCAATTTACATTCCCACCAACAGTGCAAGAGGTTTCCCTTTTCTCCACACCGTCTCCAGCATTTATTGTTTGTAGATTTCTTGATGATGGCCATTCTGACTGGTGTGAGGTGATACCTCATTGTAGTTTTGATCTGCATTTCTCTAATGATTAGTGATGTTGAGCATCCTTTCATGTGTTTGTTGGCAATCTGTATATCTTCTTCGGAGAAATGTTTATTTAGGTCTTCTGCCCATTACTGGATTGGGTTCTTTGTTTTTTTGATATTGAGCTGCATGAGCTGCTTGTAAATTTTGGAGATTCATCCTTTGTCAGTTGCTTCATTTGCAAATATTTCCCCCCATTCTGAGGGTTGTCTTTTAGTCTGGTTTATGGTTTCCTTTGTTGTGCAGGAGCTTTTAAGTTTCATTAGGTCCAATTTGTTAATTTTTGTTTTTATTTCCATTTCTCTAGGAGGTGGGTCCAAAAGGATCTTGCTGTGATTTATGTCATAGAGTGTTCTACCTGTTTTCCTCTAAGAGTTTGATAGTGTCTGGCCTTACATTTAGGTCTTTAATCCATTTTGAGTTTATTTTGGTGTATGGTGTTAGGGAGTGTTCTAATTTCATTCTTTTACATGTAGCTGTCCAGTTTTCCCAGCACCACTTATTGAACAGGCTATCTTTTTTCCATTGTATATTCTTTCCTCCTTTATCAAAAATAAGGTGACCATATGTGCATGGGTTTATCTATGGGCTTTCTATCCTGTTCCATTGATCTATATTTCTGTTTTTGGGCCAGTACCATACTGTCTTGATTACTGTAGCTTTGTAGTATAGTCTGAAGTCAGGTAGCCTGATTCCTCCAGCTCCGTTTTTGTTTCTCAAGATTGCTTTGGCTATTCGGGGTCTTTTGTGTTTCCATAAAAATTGTGAAATTTTTTGTTCTAGTTCTGTGAAAAATGCCATTGGTGGTTTGATAGGGATTGCATTGAATCTGTAGATTGCTTTGGGTAGTAGAGTCATTTTCACAATACTGATTTTTCCAATCTAAGAACATGGTATATCTCTCCATCTGTTTGTATCATCTTTAATTTCTTTCATTACTGTCTAATAGTTTTCTGCATACACGTCTTTTGTCTCCTTAGGTAGGTTTATTCCTAGGTATTTTATTCTTTTTTTTCAAATGGTAAATGAGAGTGTTTCCTTAATTTCTCTTTCAGATTTTTCATAATTCGTGTACAGGAATGCAAGAGATTTCTGTGCATTAGTTTTGTATCCTGCTACTTTACCAAATTCATTGATTAGCTCTAGTAGTTTTCTGGTAGCATCTTTAGGATTCTCTATGTATAGTATCGTCATCTGCAAACAGTGACAGCTTTACTTCTTCTTTTCCGACTTGGATTCCTTTTATTTCTTTTTCTTCTCTAACTGCTGTGGCAAAAACTTCCAAAACTGTGTTGAATAATAGTGGTGAGAGGGCTTCCCTGGTGGTGCAGTGGTTGAGAATCTGCCTGCCAATGCAGGGGACACGGGTTCAAGCCCTGGTCTGGGAAGATCCCACATGCCGTGGAGCAGCTGGGCCCGTGAGCCACAACTACTGAGCCTGCACGTCTGGAGCCTGTGCTCCACAACAAGACAGGCTGCGATAGTGAGGGGCCCGCGCACCGCGATGAAGAGTGGCCCCCGCTTGCCACAACTAGAGAAAGCCCTCGCACAGAAACAAAGACCCAACGCAGCCATAAATTAATTAATTAATTAATTAATTTAAAAAAAATATTGGTGAGAGTGGACAACCTTGTCTTGTTCCTGATCTTAGAGGAAAGGGTTTCAGTTTTTCACCATTGAGAACGATGTTGGCTGTGGGTTTGTCAAATATGGCTTTTATTATGTTGAGGAAAGTTCCCTCTATGCCTACTTTTGGAGGTTTTTTTTCATAAATGGGTGTTGAATTTTGTCGAAAGCTTTCTCTGAATCTATTGAGATGAGCATACGGTTTTTCTCCTTCAATTTGTTAATATGGTTTAACACACTGTTTGCTTTCAGTATATTAAAGAATCCTTACACTCCTGGGATAAACCCCACTTGATCATGATGTATGATCCTTTTAATGTGATGTTGGATTCTGTTTGCTAGTATTTTGTTGAGGATTTTTGCATCTAAGTTCATCAGTGATATTGGACTGTAGTTTTCCTTCCTTGTGATATCTTTCTCTGGTTTTGGCATCAGGGTGATGGTGGCCTCGTAGAATGAGTTTGGGAGTGTTCCTCCCTCTGCTATATTTTGGAAGAGTTTGAGAAGGAGAAGTGTTAGCTCTTCTCTAAATGTTTGATAGAAATCGTCTGTGAAGCCACCGGGTCCTGGGCTTTTGTTTGTTGGAAGATTTTTAATCACAGTCTCAATTTCAGTGCATGTGATTGGTCTGTTTATATTGTCTATTTCTTCCTGGTTCAGTCTCAGAAGGTTGTGCTTTTCTAAGAATGTGTCCATTTCTTCCAGGTTGTCCATTTTATTGGCATATAGTTGCTTGTAATAATCTCTCATGATCCTTTGTATTTCTGCAGTGTCAGTTGTTACTTCTCTTTTTTTCATTTCTAATTCTATTGATCTGAGCCTTCTCCCTTTTCTTGATGAATCTGGCTAATGGTTTATCAATTTTGTTTATTTTCTCAACGAACCAGCTTTTAGGTTTATTGATATTTGCTCTTGTTTCCTTCATTTCTTTTTCATTTATTTCTTATCTGATCTTTATGATTTCTTCCTTCTGCTAACTTTGGGGGTTTTTTGTTCTTCTTTTTCTAATTGCTTTTGGTGTAAGGTTAGGCTGTTTATTTCAGATTTTTCTTGTTTCTTGAGGTAAGATTGTATTGTTATAACTTCCCTCTTAGAACTGCTTTTGCTGCATCCCATAGGTTTTGGGTCATCGTGTTTTCATTGTCATTTGTTTCTAGGTATTTTTTGATTTCCTGTTTGATTTCTTCAGTGATCTCTTGGTTGTTTAGTAGTGTATTGTTTAGCCTCCATGTGTCTGTATTTTTTACAGATTTTTTTCCTGTAACTGATATCTAGTCTCATAGCGTTGTGGTCGGAAAAGATACTTGATATGATTTCAGTTTTCTTAAATTTACCAAGGCTTGATTTGTGACCCAAGATATGATCTATTCTGGAGAATGTTCCATGTGCATTTGAGAAGAAAGTGTATTCTGTTGTTTTTGGATGGAATGTCCTATAAATATCAATGAAGTCCATCTTGTTCAATGTATCATTTAAAGCTTGTGTTTCCTTATTTATTTTCATTTTGGATGATCTGTCCATTGGTGAAAGTGGGGTGTTAATGTCCCCTACTCTGATCATGTTACTGTCAATTTCCCCTTTTATGGCTCTTAGTATTTGCCTTATGTATTGAGGTGCTCCTATGTTGGGTGCATAAATATGTACAATTGTTATATCATCTTCTTGGATTGATCCCTTGATTATTATGTAGTGTCCTTCTTTGTCTCTTGTAATAGTCTTTATTTTAAAGTCTATTTTGTCTGATATGAGAATTGCTACTCCAGCTTTCTTTTGATTTCCATTTGCATGGAATATCTTTTTCCATCCCCTCACTTTCAGTCTGTATGTGTCCCTAGGTCTGAAGTGGGTCTGTTGTAGACAGCATATATATGGGTCTTGTTTTTGTATCCATTCAGCCAGTCTATGTCTTTTGGTTGGAGCATTTAATCCATTTACATTTAAGGTAGTTATCGATATGTATGCTCCTATTACCAGTTTCTTAATTATTTTGGGTTTGTTATTGTAGGTCTTTTCCTTCTCTTGTGTTTTCCGCCTAGAGAAGTTCCTTTAGCATTTGTTGTAAAGCTGGTTTGGTGGTGCTGATTCTCTTAGCTTGTCTGTAGAGGTTTTAATTTCTCTGTCGAATCTGAATGAGATCTTTGCTGGGTAGAGTAATCTTGGTTGTAGGTTTTTCCCTTTCATCAGTTTAAATATGTCCTGCCACTCCCTTCTGGCTTGCAGAGTTCCTGGTGAAAGATCAGCTGTTAACCTTATGGGGATTCCCTTGTGTGTTATTTGTTGTTTTTCCCTTGCGGCTTTTAATATTTTTTCTTTGTATTTAATTTTTGATAGTTTGATTAATATGTGTCTTGGCATGTTTCTCCATGGATTTATCCTTTATGGGACTCTCTGCGCTTCGTGGACTTGATTGACTACTTCCTTTCCCATATTAGGGAAGTTTTCAACTATAATCTCTTCAAATATTTTCTCAGTCCTTTTCTTTTTCTCTTTTCCTTCTGGGACTGCTATAATTCGAATGTTGGTGCGTTTAATGTTGTCCCAGAAGTCTCTGAGACTGTCCTCAATTCTTTTCATTCTTTTTTCTTTATTCTGCTCTGCAGTAGTTATTTCCACTATTTTATCTTCCAGGTCACTTATTCGTTCTTCTGCCTCCATTATTCTGCTATTGATTCCTTCTAGGGAATTTTAAATTTCATTTACTGTGTTGTTCATCACTGTTTGTTTGCTCTTTAGTTCTTCTAGGTCCTTGTGAAACGTTTCTCGTATTTTCTCCATTCTATTTCCAAGATGTTGGGTCATCTTTACTATCATTACCCTGAATTCTTTTTCAGGTAGACTGCCTATTTCCTCTTCATTTGTTTGGTCTGGTGGGTTTTTACCTTGCTCCTTCATCTGCTGTGTGTTTCTCTGTCTTCTCATTTTGCTTAACTCACTGTGTTTGGGGTCTCCTTTTCACAGTCTGCAGGTTCGTAGTTCCCGTTGTTTTTGCTGTCTGCCCCCAGGGGGTAAGTTTGGTTCAGTGGGTTGTGTAGGCTTCCTGGTGGAAGGGACTGGTGCCTGTGTTCTGGTGGATGAGGCTGGATTTTGTCTTTCTGGTGGGCAGGACCATGCCCGGTGGTGTGTTTTGGGGTGTCTGTGACGTTGTTATGATTTTAGGCAGCCTCTCTGCTAATGGGTGGGGTTGTGTTCCTGTCTTCCTAGTTGTTTGGCATAGGGTGTCCAGCACTGTACCTTGCTGATCACTGAGTGGAGCTGGGTCTTAGCCTTGAGATGGAGATCTCTGGGAGAGCTTTCGCCATTTGATATTATGTGGAGCCAGGAGGTCTCTGGTGGACCAATGTCCTGAACTCGGCTCTCCCACCTCAGAGGCACAGGCCTGACACCTGGCCGGAGCACGAAACCCTGTCAGCCACATGGCTCAGAAGAAAAGGGAGAAAAAAAGAAAGAAAGAAAAAAATAAAATAAAATAAAGTTATTAAAAAATTAAAAATAAAAAAATTTTAATTATTAAAAATAAAAAAAATTAAAAGTAATTTAAAAAATGAAAGAAAGAAAGAGGAGAGCAACCAAACCAAAAAACAAATCCACCAATGATAACAAGTGCTAAAATCTATACTAAAACAACAACAACAACAACAACAACAACAAAAACGGATAGACAGAACCCTAGGAGAAATGGTAAAAGCAAAGCTATACAGACAAAATCACATGAAGTCCGCGGCCTCAATTTTGGGATGATTCGTTGTCTATTCAGGTATTCCAGATATGCAGGGTACATCCAGTTGATTGTGGAGATTTAATCCACTGCTCCTGAGGCTGCTGGGAGAGATTTCCCTTTCTCTTCTTTGTCCGCACAGCTCCTGGGGTTCAGCTTTGGATTTGGCACTGCCTCTGTGTATAGATTGCCTGAGGCCGTCTGTTCTTCTCTCAGACAGGATGGGTTTAAGTAACAGCTGATTAGGGGGCTCTGGCTCACTCAGGCTCAGGGGAGGGAGGGGTACGGAATGTGGGGCGAGCCTGCAGCGGCAGAGGCCAGCGTGACGTTGCAGCAGCCTGAGGTGTGCCGTGTGTTCTCCTGGGGAAGTTGTCTCTGGGTCAGGGGACCCTGGCAGTGGCGGGCTGCACAGGCTCCCAGGAGGGCAGGTGTGGAGAGTGACCTGTGCTTGCACACAGGCTTCTTGGTGGCTGCAGCAGCAGCCTTAGCGTTTCATGCCCGTCTCTGGGGTCCGTGCTGATAGCTGCAGCTCGCGCCTGTCTCTGGACCTCGTTTAGGTGGCGCTCTGAATCTCTTCTCCTTGCGCACTCCGAAACAATGGTCTCTTGCCTCTTAGGCAGGTCCAGAGTTTTTCCCGGACTCCCTCCCGGCTAGCTGTGGTGCACTAGCCCCCTTCAGGCTGTGTTCACACAGCCAACCCCAGTCCTCTCCCTGGGGTCTGACCTCCGAAGCCCGAGCCTCAGCTCCCAGCCCCAACCTGCCCTGGCGGGTGAGCAGACAAACCTCTCAGGCTGGTGAGTGCTGGTTGGCACCGATCCTCTGTGCGGGAATCTCTCTGCTTTGCCCTCTGTACCCCTATTCCTGTGCTCTCCTCCGTGGCTCTGAAGCCTCCCCCCCGCCAACGCCCCCCGACCCATCTCCCCCATGAAGGGGCTTCCTAGTGTGTGGAAACTTTTCCTCCTTCACAGCTCCCTCCCAGAGGTGTATGTCCCATCCCTATTCTTTTGTCTCTGTTTTTTCTTTTTTCTTTTGCCCTACCCAGGTACGTGGGGAGTTTCTTGCCTTTTGGGAAGTCTGAGGTCTTCTGCCAGCGTTCAGTAGGTGTTCTGTAGGAGTTGTTCCGCATGTAGATGTATTTCTGATGTGTTTGTGGGGAGAAAGGTGATCTCCACGTCTTACTCCTCTGTCACCTTGAAGGTCTCCCCCTCTATATTCTTATATATATATATATATTCCTTTTCAGATTCTTTTCCATTATAGGTTATTACAAGACATCGAATATGGTTCCCTGTGCTACACAGTAGGATGTTGTTGGTTATCTATTTTATACATAATAGTGTGCATATGTTAACCCCAAAACGTTTTTAAAAAAAGTTCCAGGCCAATTCCTTTGGTATCTTCACTGAATATAGAAAAGAGGAAACAAATTGGCATTTTACCAGAAAGGTTTTAGATGACACATAAAGTAGAGCCTCTGGTAAACTTTCAGCTGGGTTACCAAAGGGACTTGCTCAGCTGGGGAATCTCTGAAAATAATATTAATAGAAAGTAGTGTGAACTGTTTGAAGAGATTGTGATGGTTGTCCAAGAAATGTCCTGGATAATTCCTCAAGGTTGTTTTCATTTTCAAGCTCATGAATTCACCAGGCAACCCATTTTTCTCTGGGTATAAGCTCCACGCCTCTAATAAAAAAGTTCTAAAAGGGAAGCATAATATTTTGTTTAAACATAATTGATACTTCAAATTATATCATATATACTAATTATATATTTTCATGCTTGGTAAAAACAGACTAAAATAAAGATTTTAAGAAAATTATTCACTGTAATGGGTAACTAAGGTTTAATCCAAATTTGATGGCTTTAGCCTTAGGTCATATAAATTTCCATTTGGCCATTAATGATTAAAGAGTTAGAGGAAGGAGAATAGGTTATAAATATTGCAGAGGTGGAATATGAAGAATGTTAAATAAGAGAATTGCCATTCTTCGTTACAGCAACAAAATTGTCATGCAAAGTCACATTCACTTAGCCAATATTTATTGAGTACCAACTATGTGCCAAGAATTTTGACCCACAGGATGAATCAAACGCAACCCCTGCCTTCAAGGTAGAGTGTAAAACATGATGAATGAAATAGTCCAACGGATGTGTCCAATCTTACCGCAATTTGTCAGACTATATTGGTGTTTTCCAAAAGCTGTCAAATGTGTCTTTCAAAAATTACTCAGGTAACTTTATTTACACATTTTATTGTCACTGTATCTCCTCAGAGTAGAAGAGCCGTTGTCTTTGCCGAAGATAAAAACAGGCTTTTGGAGCAACAGAGAGTTAATTAGGCTGAGATTGCCCTAAAAGCATGTCTAGTGGAAGAAATGTAAGACAGAGTAAAATGAAAAAGTCTCAGACCTAAGAAACTCATTCCAATATGTTCTGATCTATACTTAATATAGAATCAGTCCACAGTTATTTAAAAAATCATTTTAAGATTCATAAAAGCCTCACTTCTTATAGCAAAATTCTTGGCAGTTGAAATATTTACAAATGTAAAGTGAGTCATGTTGTGAAAGAACTAGCTGCAGCTTCCTTAATTAAATCAATTGTATATTGATTTGTACATTAAAGCTCAAATGTAAAGTATATGATAAGGTCACTCCTTTTGGGTACTTAATGGCTTTATTAACCATGAAAATCACCATTAAAAAGAACCTTTTAAAGGACAATTTAATATGACAGTTTTGATTTTTGTAACCACGTGTTGCATTAAGCTCACCTTTCACAAATAGGAGCACTCTGGTCTGCTCCTTAGATAGCAATGCTGAATGCAAATATGGTTAACCCAGTGTAGCATACATCTGCATCTGCCAGGTCTCTAGATGAAACTCAGACTCACTAAGATTTTCTGTCTGATGCAATACTTGTCATACGTGAGGCCCAGAAGCCAGATATAATACATCTTTTCGACATTCCCACTCAAGAGCTGGTCTAAATCTTCTCACCAAAGCCTGAGGGCCTTGACTGATTCGTCAACAACAGCATCCTTGCATGGTCTCTGTGTTTGGTACTCACAATCTTAACCTTGTTCAGATTAAATTTTTCCTCTGGTTTATGATCTTGGCATTTGTTCTATGGCCCTAGTATATTCATCCCATCTCCTGGGCCTTAAGTATGATCACATTGTTTTGCTCTGTCTTGCCTGATACTTTGATTCTAGTGAATTACTTTACTTCCCTAACCTAAACCTCAGTCTCTGGGTGACATATGTTCCAATTGCTGCCCTGTGGTATGCTGGTCAGAATCTTAATGATAAAGTTTATATTCATTTTTTTATTTAACAAACAGGTATTTGTCTGTGCAAAGCACCCTCTCTTAGCTTTGGCAATACAAAGATGAATGAGACAAAATCCTTGTCTTCAAGGAGCTTACAGTCTAGGGAAGGATACAGAGAAGTTAATCAACAATTGTAATAGAATGTGTTAGAAAAGTATCATGTCAAGGGAGCCATGCAAACACAATGGAGGATATAAAGGAAGGTCTCCTGGAAGAGGTGATATTTAAGCTGAGGCTTAAAGGCCAGGTAGGAGTTAGCAAGGCAGAGAAAATGGTTAAGTGAGAAGGCAGGAAGACTGGTCCAAACAGAGGGAACAACATAGGTAAGTAAAAGCCAGCATGACAGATTATAGGAACTATAAGTAGTTTATTGTGGCTGAAACATATCTGTGGCAAAGTAGTGAAATGTGAGGGTGATTGGAGCCAGATCATGAAAAGCCTTGTTGTGCTATATTCTTCTCTAGTAGGCAATAGGAACCCACCGAAGGGGATTTACCAGAGGAGTGTTGTGATCAGATGTATGTTTCAGGTTAATCTCCAGGGTTGTGGAAGATGGATTAGAGACAGGTGAAAGAGGGTGAACAGAGAGGAGACTTACTGTAATCCAGATAATATGCAATGAGGGACCAAAATAAGATGGTTGAAGAGGAATGGAAAGGGGGGGGGAATGAAAGTGAGAGTAAGAGATGTAGTATTTGATCATACAGAATTTGACAAATCACTGGGCACAGGATAAAAAAGTCTACACTAATCCTGCAGTTACAAATGTGAGGTATTAAGAGAAGAAACTGTTTGTAGTTGAAAGTTTGATGTAGAAGATGACGCCTTCTTTAACGATGCCGAGTGTGTGGTGCATATAGGTGTCTAAGTGGAGATAATCCACAGGCAGGGGAGAATGCCATTCTGTAGCTCAAGATAAAAGTTACGGTTGGGATATATATGAGGGCTGTCTACATAGAAGTGATAGCTAATAGGCATGTGTATATGAAGAAAATCTGGAAAGGTTTCCAAAGGAAACAAAATGAAATTTTAGATAAGGCTAGAGTTTCCAGTAGGTTTAGCATTGTTGGTATCATGGCATGTACAGTGTCAGAAGCAAAGTCATTATCTTACCTTTTCCTTTCTAAAAAAGTTTCAACTAATTCTTTCCAAAGTACTTCCTCTTACCTAGTTTCCTGTGGCCCTCTTCACAAGTGCTCTTTGAGTTACATGAGTCAAGTATTATCCCCTTTATAAGAACTTCCTGGTAATCCCAGCACCTTTGTCCTTTCCCCCAGGCGGACTCTTGATCCCAGTCAAACCTAAAGACCTTTGCCCTACTGTCACCCATGTCCTAGCATGACACTCATTTTATAAGTGGAAGGACCAGGGCACTAGGTGTTCAGGTGTTTGCCGAGGCCACACAGCCAAACTGGACCGGAAGAAAGTAAAGACCTCAGGACTGTTAACTTCATCTCTAGGGCTCTTCGCACTACATTTTATGATGAACTTCCCTGGAATTCATCTATTTTACAAAGCAAAGCAAAGAATCCTTATGATATTGAACTTGAATATACACGTATATTTTAAAAAATATGTATATACATATGAGAAAAAGGTGGAAAATTTAAACATCTCATAACTAATATTTATTTTTGCTCTTTACTAATCAAGTATCACTCTAAACTTTAAATCAGTTCCCATAGGAAAATCTTTTTCTCTTCCTCTCTCACCTAAATAAGAATGCACATTAGAAAAATATGATGAAGCTCCTAGCATTAAAGAACTTTAAAATTTCTATTAAAGTGACATAATATTACTCTAAAAATAGCCAGGGAGTTTTCACAAAGACCCAGAAGGCAAAAATTACAAAAGAGAGAATTGTGTCTGAAAACTAAGGAGGTAAGATTTTTGCAGACTGTAGAAAGTACCTGCAAGAAAGAGGAGAGTAAGATACCTTCTAGCAAACTGAAAATTGTTTAACCCTCTAAGAGTTAAAACTATAAAATCAAGTCCTAATGGACCAGGTCATAGACAGGCAAAGAGAAGCTAAAGAAAGAATGGCACCCAGATTAGAGCAAAACTAACAAAATACATGAAAATGTCTGAGGAAAGAATGGGTCCATGAGAAAGCAGGCTGTCAGACAGGAGTATAGGAAGAGAATGACAATAGCCTTGGCAATACTCATCCTGGCACTGCTCAGGGAACAGTGTCCAGGCCATAGGGTTCTTTAGGTCCTTTCGCAGGTATATGCCTATTCCAGAAATGGACCAATTGATCCTTCAGAAGTAATTGTCAGTACTTATTAATTTCATCCCACTATTACTCCTTGCTTGCTCCTCAAACAGTCCTCCTGTTTGGTAGGGCTTCCTATGAGGAGAGAACACTTTGGTCATGCCAACATTAGCATTCCATCCACTATGAGAGTTGTATAATTTTTGTTGTCAATCAATTTTTTGGCATTCTGGATTACTGCTTGTGAATTTAGTCAATATGAGTTCATCTTTGGACCATAGAGCTAATCTCAAGGTATAGACAAATCAAGTTTCTGAGGCTACCCTGTCAATTTTCCAACACCAACCTTGGACAGTGCCTTTTATTCACACTTGAAGGGGAAGAGATGTACATAATCAATAACTCAGTAATGGGTATATGGTCTACCTGAGAAGTCTGGGTAAGTAATAGAATCTTTGTTTGCCATTGATAGAAATGCGATGCTAAGAAGCGGGAATGGTTTTAGATGGAAAGTTAAAAAAAAAAAAATCACTGTTTAGTATTAATGTGTCTTTGGGCTAAATCCAATGACCAGATGTAGTACTTCACCTCATACCTAATCTACCTCAGATATACATGTTCTGATAGTGCAATCACAAATATATGTATGTAGCACTATATGGATTATGTAGGTGCATACACTCTTTCTCTTTTTTTTAAATTGAAGTATAGTTGATTTACAATATTGTGTTAGTTTCAGGTGTACAGCAAAATGATTCAGATATATATATATATATATATATATATATATATATATATATATATATACATATATTCTTTTTCAGATTCTTTTCCATTATAGGTTATTACAAGATATTGAATGTAGTTCCCTGTGCTATACCACAGGTCCTTTTTGTTTATCTATTTTATATATGGTAGTGTGCATCTGTTAATCCCATACTCCCAATTTATCCCTCCTCCCTTTCCCCTTTGGTAATTGTAAGTTTGTTTTCTATGTCTGTGAGTCTGTTTCTCTTTTGTAAATAAGTTCATTTGCATTTTTTTAGATTTCCCATATAAGTTCCCATATAAGTGATATCATATTAATATTTGTCTTTTCTGTCTAACTTACTTCACTTAGTATGATAATCTCTAGGTCAATCCATGTTGCTGCAAATGACATTATTTCATTTCATTTTTTATGGTTGAGTAGTATTCCTCTGTGTGTGTGTGTGTGTGTGTGTGTGTGTGTGTGTGTGTGTGTGTGTGTGTAATATATCACATCTTCTTTATCCATTCATCAGTTGATGGACACTTAGGTTGCTTCCATGACCTGGCTATTGTAAATAGTGCTGCTATGAACATTGGGGTGCATGTATCTTTTCAAATTAAAGTTTCCATTTTTTCTGGGTACATGCCCAGAAGTGGGATTGCTGGATCATATGGCAACTCTGTTTTCAATTTTTAAAGGAATCTCCGTACAGTTTTCCATAGTGGCTCTACCAATTTACACTCCCACCAACAGTGTCACCCTCTTTATCTCTTTCTCCCTTTCTTTCTGAAAAGTAGATGAGTGGAACAAACAGAATTTTGCAGTTAGATCTGGGTTGGAATCTCAGTTCTACTACTTCTCAGTTTATTTTCTCTGTCCCTCAGCTTCTTCATCTCTAAAATGTAGATAATAATAATACATATCTCATAGAATTGTTGTGAAAATTAAATAATGTGTGGAAGTACTTAAATTTGAGTTCTATTCCTATTCTTTTTCATGCCTTGGCCTCTTCAATGTGTGTTAAAAATCAACACACACACACACAATTATATTCCACATGACTATAAGCTTCATGAGAGCAGATAACAGCTGATTTATGTTTACCACTCTATCCCTAGTGTGTGGTTTTTAGGGGATCCTCAAATCTATTTTGAATTATAAAACCAGATTGGTTAAGAAAGTGGGGTTTTGTTTAAATAATGAATTTCCCAATCAGTTCAGAGATTTCTCTTGATTAAAAAACAAAAACAACAACAACAACAAAAACTACCATATACACTAAATTCCTTATCAGGTGTCACTTCTGTAGACTCTATTTTATGATATTTGATTAATCAGTGTAAAATCTAAGTGACTTTTTAAAGTGTTTATTTTTGTCTGAAATTTCAGATAGGCAACTGTATTAATTTAGTAGGGCTGCCACAACAAAGTACCACAAACTGAGTGGCTTGAACAACAGAAATGTATTGATTTATTGTGTCACAGTTCTGGAGGCTAGAAATTCAAGAGCAAGGTGTCAGCACGGTTGCTTTCTTCTGAGAGCTATGAGTAAGGATTTTTTTCAGGCCTCTCTTCTTGGCTCTTAGATGATCATCTTCACCTGTGTCTCTTCACATCATCTTCCCTCTGTGTGTGTCTGCCTCTGTGTCCAACTTTCCCCTTTTTATAAAAACACCAGTCATATTGGGTTAGGGCCCACCCTAATGACCTCATCTTAACTAATTCCAATTGTAATAACCCTGTGTCCAAATAAGGTCATATTCTGAGGTCCTGGGGGTGAAGACTTTAACATGTGAATTATTGGGGGGGACATAATTCAACCCATAACAGCAACTTCTGAGTGATTTTTCTTTTCTTTTTTAAAAAAATTTATTTATTTATTTATTTATTTATTTATTTATTTATTTATTTTTGGCTGCGTTGGATCTTCGTTTCTGTGTGGGGGCCTTCTCTAGTTGCAGCGAGCGGGGGCTACTCTTCATTGCGGTGCATGGGCTTCTTATTGCGGTGGCTTCTCTTTGTTGTGGAGCACAGGCTCTCGGCATGCGGGCTCAGTAGTTGTGGCTTGTGGGCTCCAGAGCGCAGGCTCAGTAGTTGTGGTGCACGGGCTTTGTTGCTCCATGGCATGTGGGACCTTCCCAGACCAGGGATCGAACCCATGTCCCCTGCATTGGCAGGCAAATTCTTAACCACTGTGCCACCAGGGAAGTCTCCTGAGTGATTTTTCTTTAAGGCTTCTGGGCATAGCCTCTCCCTGGACTGCTTTCTTATTACTGCATATAGAGGAAAATACTTGACATTTACTGAATTAACACGTTAGGATGTTCTGACTATTCTCAAATAATCTTAAAATGCAAATAGTAGAGTGAGTTACTTCACTTGGACGGTATCTAGCTATCTACACACATGTGTATCTTAATAGGCTTTGTTGTTTTCTACTCTTAAGAGTGTTTTGTGTGTTGGAGAAGGAGGACAAGGAGGGATGGCTACCAACTAGGATAAGATTTTAGTGAATTTTGAAAAGCTTGTATGTGAGGATATGTCAAAGAAATGAAAATATATTTCAAGAGAAATGCAGGGGACTGTAAAAACATGAAAATATGTTCATGAATTTGGGAATAGGTGGACTTCAGAGGAATATCAAGGAATTTATGCACATAGGACAAGATTAAGCCTCAGTCATGATTATGTATTTCCACTAAAAAAATCAAAGTGCAGTGGTTCCAATCATTTCAGTCATCTTCACAATGGATTTGGATGCAGGTGAATTGATCCAAATATTGTTCTTTAAAAGGGTTAAAGTAATTGCTTTTTTAAAGCTGGCAAAGAATTCCGTTGACTGAAATAGAAAGGGTTTTTTTGAACATCTGTTCTGTTTCCCATCAGATCATCCAGATCAAAATAAGGAAAGGGTTTTCTTTGCTTGATTTGGGGGAATAAAGGTGAACTGGTGCAATGGTCTTCTGAAGTATAGATTTTTTATAACCATGCCTCCTTTCCCATCAGTGTACGGGGAGCATTTATGTGTTTGGTATTCTAGAAATTGTCATCCTTATGTTGAACTTGACTTCTAAGAATCTGGAGTGCTTTGTAAAATTGCACTTTTGTCTCAAATGTAAAGCAGTATGTTACAGAGGAATGAGTTTTGGACAAGGAGAAGAAAACTCTAGATTCTAGTTCCAGCTCTGCCTTGTGGCTTTGGGAAAGTCACACGGAGCTCTTGCTCTGCCTCAGCAAACTAAAGGGTTCAATCAGATGCTAGCTGAGGTCTCCTTCAACTCAGAGGGTGTATAATTTTGTCATATATAATTATTATCACTCTAGTACAATATTTTCACTCAAATGCAAAGTATATCAACAAAAGCAGAACTTTTTGCTTTGCTGGATGTAGAATGTGGGAATAGAGACTATCCACTTGGAGAATCTCTTCCATCAGCTTTTCAGTCTGATTATTTTCATATTGTACTTCGTAAGATGCCCTCACATAAGATGCTACAAGCTTTTAAATATGTTGTTTATTCCAAAAGATTAAACTTTCTTTGTTATGTCAACATTACTACAATACAGCTAGATGCCATGTAATTTTATTTTACATAAATCTTGGCAGGAATTACCTTGGTGCTTTTGTCTTGGCTAAGAACCAGGTACATTCATACTGGATCTATACCAACTGCTCTTTTTGTTTTAAAACTTTACAGGGGTCCTATATAATTGATTTTCCCACCTATCTAATTACCCTTGATGATATTATAATTCTTTTAAATAATTAAATGGGCTATGACTAATTTTCATACTGATAACAAAATTTTAACTTGATCCTGAAAGTTTAATATTGGCAATGCGATACTTGGAATGTAAATGCATTTAGCCCACATTCTAAGTGTTTCATTTTGTGACACTTATATTGAATAATAAGGTGTTCAATATAATACAACATTTGTAAATCTAGCTCCTTAATGAAGATGGGGCCATACATTGATTAGTTTATGAGCAGGGTTTAATTTTTGAGATACAATATTTGAAACTGAAGATTAAATTTTTATATTTTAATTCATGGAGAAATCCATTCTATTACTATAGATCTTATTTTATCTTAATCTGATATCCAAAATAAAACATTTTCATTTTGTTTTCTTTGTTGTCTAATATGATAAGCGATGACCTCTTTGAAATGGAGTTTTGTTTTCATTTCTTAATGTGTTTACTTTATATTCCGTTTGTTTTAGCGGCACTCAAATATTTTGTCATATTTAAAAATAATCCTTTAATTGGACAGGTTTAGTTTATTACAACATTTTCTGCAATTCAAATTACTTGAAACTACATGAACTCAATCTATTTCTGTTTATGTAATCTGTAAACTAAACAAAATCTATACAACTTTCTCCATCAGAGCAGAAAATAATGACCAAAAAAATCATTTCCTACATTTTGGCACAAATTCTTTGTGTCCTCCCTCCCTTCCCCTTTATAGAACATTATTATAATGTGTGTAGTTTTTTGCCTTTTAGAAGCAAGTTACCACTTCAGAATTTTTTTTTTTACCTCATTTCTAGTATGTCTCAGGCCTTTAAGTCATAAGACCAAGGTTTAAGATGTTTTGTGAAACTGCAGAAGTCACAATCCATATTTTACCTGCTTTTCTCATCAGTAAAATGGTGATAATTATCGTTTCCTCACGTACCTCATAGAGTTTTTGTGAGGTTCTAATGATATACACAAGGGCTTTGAACATATATAGTTAGAATGCTGTGCAAATATATGGGGTGATATTGTTGTTCTCATTACTGTCATTGATATTATTATTCAGTTTAAGACGCCTGGGAAAGGAGAGTAACTTTACTAGAAAATAATTCTGTCTAATTTTACTCCTGTGTCACAGTGAAATATTTCAACATATAATAATATCTAAGGATTCTGAGCTTCCTATATATTAGTTACAAGATTTTTGGAGCATGAAGTAAACTAAAAGAGGGTAAATCATAATATGGATAGGCTTAGAGGAGAACCAAGCCAAGCCTTCGGTGGCGGAAGAGAGGAAACTAATTAAGGACAAAATGGGAAAAGAACTCAATTATGAGACTGGTCCTCTCAGGAGAGCCAAGCAATTCACTGCAGTATCCACATGCAGACAACTCTGAGGAAGTCCAACTAAGGAAGGGGTCACAGCAATAAGAATCTAGGTGACAAGTTGTATTTCAAGTTGAGAATGTGGTCCTATTATGGCTCTGGACAGTCTATAGATAACAGGACACCTCCAGAAATCTTTCTCTTTACCATGCTTTAATATAGATTCAGGGATTGCCTCCTCCAAGAAGTCTTCCCTGATCATCATCCATACTGTGTTTGAGCCATTCTTCTATGCTTCTATACTTTGTGCTGACCTATAACACACACTAGAATTATTCAGCCATTCATTCAACAAGTATTTATTAAGCACCCATTGTATACCAGGCCTTGTATTAGGAATGGGGGATTCAATAGTGAACAAAACAAGGTCCCGGCCCTCATAGTGCTTACATTCTAATGAGGGGAAAGGATACGGATAATAAAAATAAACAAGTAAATACAAAGTATGTCATGGTGATAAGTACTATTAGCGAGAATAATGCAGGATATTGGGGATAGAGTGTGGGGAAAATGCTAATTTTTTTGAAGAGACAAAGGAGTAACTTTATTTGTTCTTTTTTTTCCTTTTTTTAAATTGAAGTATAGTTAACTTACAATGTTATGTTAGTTTCAAGTGTACAGCAAAGTGATTCAGTTACACATATGTATATATTCTTTTTCAGATTGTTTTCAATTATAGGTTATTACAAGATATTGAGTATAGTTCCCTGTGCTATACAGTAGGTCCTTGTTGTTTATTTTATATATAGTAGTGTGTAAATGTTAATCCCAAACTCCTAATTTATCTCCCTCCCCCCCCCACCCCCACCTTCCTGGTATCAGCCTTTGGTAACCATAAGTTTGTTTTCTATGTCTGTGAGTCTGTTTCTGTTTTGTAAATAAGTTCAGTTACAGTAGAACATGCTACTTTTACGCTTTGTACTTTTATGTAATCTTTTTAAAGTTAACTTTATCTTTGTTAATAAATATTCTTCTAAAACATTAATTTTATGTTTGCATATACATTCCCTCATATGAGTGTATGTAGCATACCTATATAACTATTCCCTCATTGTTGTTGGTCATTTAGCTTTTCTCTATTGTAAACAATATTGAGAAGAACATAAAAGTTATACTTTGGAGCACACTCTTGATGATTTCCATAGGATAAGTTCCTGGAAGTGGAAGGGTTATTACTCAGCTGTTGCCACACCAAGTAAGTCTGAGTCATCTCCAATCCTCTGGACACTGACATTGGCATTGGCGTTGATAGCCATTTTCTGTACTGGAGCTTGGCTACTCCCCCGATCCTGGACCCATCCATTCCCGTTTCTCTTTTTTTTCCACTGACCCACAAGAAAAGGGATCAACAAACTTAATGGTGGAAGCCACGAAGGTTATGATACTATCAGATGAAATTCCCTAAAACTTAAGGACGCTTTGTCTAACTCTAAAGGTAATTTTGCTTTAAATCCTAAAATTTCCACTGCAGGTATGGATGTGTCAACCTTAAAGCTGACTGTAAAAGTCTCCAGCTTTACTTCAGCTCCCTTTAGCCTAGTGCAGAACAAACTGAGGTTTTGAACCTCCTCCTTGACCTTCACCTCCCAGAATGTGTGACTTCCCTTGTACCTCATTTCTACCAGACCTCAACCTTCCTCAACTCTAGTCTCCTGGCTGAATTCCTACCTCTGGTCCATAAGCGATACCTTGACTATGATTTCTTTTTTATCTACCATTAACGAGTGATTAACCTAGGTACTTTCCAAGTATTGATGAATATGAGCCTGGCCTTGGTGCTGGAACCCAGAATCGGATAACACAGCATTTCTCTTTTTCTCTTTATTCACTACCACCTCCTCCTTACTGATCAAAATTGTGCAGAATTGCTGTAGGGGATTCAGAACATCTCAACACACTAAGTGTGTGTTTGCCCCCAAAGCTCCAAGAAATGGTTGGGAAATGATGTGCAGATTAAAGAATATAATAATAGTCAGTTTAGCTATTTATTGGCAGTTTTTTAAAGAACAAACAACTTGATGATTAAGGAGGTCAAGCTAATGATTAAAATGGTTTGAGGGCAAAGTTTGTGTTTTTCATTTGTCCATGACTATTTTCTTTTGTAAACACAAATGATTACAAATTATCTCTAAATAAACTATTCTATTTTTCTAAGACAGTTTGAGTAACTCTAACTTAAGACTTTTGGGGAACTAGCAGTCACGTTAGCATAAAAGACTACTGACAGGAAATAAAAAGAAGAGTCAAGTGAAAATATTTAATTATCAATTGGATTTTAAACACACGGACCTCAGGAATTCCCTGGCGGTCCTGGTGGTTAGGACTCCACACTTTCACTGCCGAGGGCCTAGGTTCGATCCCTGGTCAGGGAACTACAATCCCACGTGTGTGATGTGGCCAAAAAAAAAAAAAAATGGACCTCATTGCACAGACTAGTTCATTTTTACCAACTCAACCTTAAGAACTAGATTTTATGAAGTCACACCAAAAATGCAAGATCTTCCAGGCACAGGAACTTCAGAACTCTGGAGGAAATATGTCTACCTTAGAAAACACATAGTCATTTTTCTTGATGTGAATTTCAGTAGCTGATGCTACCATTTTCTTTTTCTGGTTTGAATTAAATACACAAAGCTACCCATTTCAACTGGTTTTCTCAAGGTGCTAATGGGCAAATTGGAAGCCACAAAGCCACCCAAGGATGTGGCTTTCCTACCATCTGTGTATCTTCTCCCATCATCACTGCTTTCATCACGTGATGTTCTTCAAACAACCAGACCACGCTGTGCACCACAAGTTCACATTTTCACTTTCAGTCTCCCAGATTGAGAACAAAAGTTACTGGTTCATGAGTTACCTTGTGTGCATCTTTTATTATTTTCCTACTTTCACGGATCAACAAAGGAAATAAACAACTTTAATAAGGATGTGAGATTTAGCTGACCTGGAAAACAACATACTACACAGCATGAACAAAGTCAGTAGGAATAACAGATCTTCCTAGAGATGATAAGTGGTGTCTTCCCACCTATAAATCATAGGTCACACAATCCAATCTCCTCTGTTCCTTGAATGATGGATTTCACAGGGTGTTGTCCATCATATAATCTATATACTACTATTTCTTTCACTTTCACCTGAAAATGGAGCTGGCAAGACCATCTGAATTCGGTATTGAGAAAAGTGGACACAGAAAACACACTGAGAGAATCAAGTTGTTGCATTCACATTAGCTGAGAAGCATTTTAGAATTTCCTTAAGTGATTGTTATATATTCATTCTTGATCGAATGTGACAGGTTTCCACTGAAGGAAAGACAGACCAAACTGGGGATGACCAAAGATCAAGAAACGAGACTGATTCATAAGGAAATAACAGAGATCCAAACAGCAAGCCACAGAAGGTAGTGCAGAGAGATGGACAGGTGGTGTCAGGAAGAGCCAGTGGGTGATAATAGATAAGATCCTTAAAAGCACAGGAAGTATGACATTAGCAATGTACGAATTAGGAATTATATTCTGCTATTAGTACTAGACACCTAAAAAATACTGGTTTACATGAGTTTTTTTCCTTTCATGTAATTAAAAATCTGGAGATTTTTATACCAGGACTTGTATGGCAGCTTCCAATGTCATCAGAGAACCAGTTTCCATTACTGTCTTCATTTGTCATCCCTAGGATGTGTGACCCTTATCCTCATGGTTACATAATGGCTGCTGAAACTCCAGCCATTACATCTGCCTTCATATAGGAAGACAAGACAAAGTCGGGAAGGACACAGCAAACTCTTTAAAGGAGACTTTCAAGAAGTCCTGACTACTTCTGTTTATATATCTGCTTAGAGCAATCCCATCTTTAAAGAAGAACAGGATATACTTTTTTATCTTGACACATTGACATCCTTGGCAGCAACCAGCAGTCTCTACAACAGTCTAATGCAATATTCAGTGGGTGACCTTGCCTTCAGTGACTCAAGGACCTAGGCTCCTTCCATCTTGCAAGTTATTTTCAGTGCATGGCTTCAGTGGTTACCACAGAGGGGAAATGATAGGGTAGAGATGGCACCACTGCTGGGCAACAGAAAGTAGGAACCCCACCATAGATACAGGTTCAAAGAGCAGGACACTACTCCATGAAAAAACTAGAGGAGTGTTTTCATACCTTGGCTGCAAATTAGAATTATTAGACACATTGGAGCTTTTAATAAATATTATCGTCTAGGCCTAAGCCAAGTGGAGTAGGAATGGGCATCAGTACTTTTTCATATCTTCCCCAGTGATTCTAGGGTTTGGCCAGATTTGAGAACCATGTTCTTAGAAGGATACAGCTGGACCTCAGACCCAGGAGAACTGAATGCTAGACAAAGATGGAAGGTACAGAGTTAATTCACCTCATACACAAATTCATGGAACTATACAGCAAGACAAACTTGATTCTTAATTCTGAGACCTTGAGGCTTGGTCTACTTAGCTTTATCCTAATGTCTGAGATGAGGCTAATGTAAATAGGAGTTATATGGTCCCAGCAGTGAAGTTTAGAGGACTTGCAGCCAGGGAGCCAATCACATCATAAAAAAAAACCAACCTCCCAGAATCTTTGGAGTATATGCTACATAAGGGATAGACTTAACTTCGCTTATTAGTATATCTCAGTGCCTGGAACAGAGCCTGGCACAGAGCCGGTATGCAGCAAATATTTTTTGAATTAATAAACTAAAAAGTATTTAGAGAGGCTATTCTATGTACTCAGAATGGTGATTTAAAAATTTTTTGGTTTGTATAGAAGAGTATAAAAATGATAATTGCCCTCATATGATGAGAGAGAGAGAGAAAGAGAAGGAGCAAGTCACAATTCAACACATAGAGCCACAGAAATCAGACAAAGTGACAGAAATCAGAGAAGTGGGTGCCTGCTGCTAGGGGATGAATTGATGACAAAGGAGCATAGCGAATTTGGGGCATTAATGTCCTATATCTTAATTGTGGTGGTGTGTTCATTTTTCACACTCATCAAACTATAAACTTAAAATGGATGTATTTTATTGTATGTAAAGTATATCTTGTATTAGTCCTCGAATACTGCATAACATTATCCCAAATCTAGTGGCTTAAAACAACACTCATTTATTAGCTCACAATTCTGTAGATCATAAATCTGGGTACCATACTGAGTGAGTTCTCTGCACAGATTCTCCTCAGGCTAAAATCAAGGTGTCAGCTGGGCTGTGTTCTCATGTGGGTCTCAGGATCCTCTTCTAAGTTCACAGGGTTGTGGCATCATTTGGTTCCCTGTGACTGTATGGCCCAAGTCCCAGTTTCCTTGCCTGCTGTAAATCCGGGGATGCTCTAATTTAGAGCTCATGTCATTTGCTGCATGGAACCCTCCATCTTTAAATCCAGTGATGAATGAATGTCTTTTGCATCAAATCCCTGTCATGCTTCAAATCGCTTTTTCTAGGAAGAGTCCAGTTCCTTTTAAGGGTTCCTGTGAGTATTCAATTACATCTGCAAAATCGCTTTTGCTATAAAATATGACATAATCACAGGAGTGATGTCTCACACATTCACAGGTTCCACACAGACTTAAGGGGAGGAGATTGTAAAAGAGTCGTTGGGATCATCTTGGAATTCTGCCTACCACATACCCCAATAATATTTATTACAAAAGTACACAGGAAATTAAGGAGACTTGAATGTTTGCCTTTAACCACTCACTCCCATGGCTACATCTTGGAGCCGATCATCATCCGGAATTGCTCCACTTTTGAACTCTTACTCAACTTCTGAGATATGAAATGTGGATAGAGATACTAATTGTCAATAGAAATGGAGCGACGACATGATCGGCAGAGCCAGGTGACAGAAAGGCTGAACTACTCCTTAAGCATGAATTTTACTATCATTACAGTTGACACATTTGCTTCTTTTTCATTCTACTGGGATCACATTCCACTTGTCAGAAGAGTGTGCGTAGGAGGTGGGATTTACCAGCACTCCCTTAACTACTTCTTACGCTGACACCAGAGACTGATCACTGGTGAATTCCTTTCAGTTGTCAAGAAGTTCTCTCTCTCTGTGTATGTGTGTGTGCATGCACATGCAATGATTGCAAAAAGATGCATTTCCGGATTTATGACCCAATGTTAATGCAGGTCCTGCTTATTTGGGCAGGGAAAAAATAAATACTGTATAATATTTATTGCATATCTTCACGGATTTTAAAAATCAACATTTGGGAAATTTTTCTAACACTGTGCTTGTCACTCAGCTACTTTTAATTTATGCTTAGCAAACACTATACAAAAGAAGGTACTACATTATTTCATGGAAGTTATTGGGGAGTATGTGTTATGGATCTCTGTTCACAGTGGGTGTCTATTTTAGGAAAATGATTCACTTTTATATTTATACCTATGAGAGATTAATCGCTTTTCAGTATTTTTATTGGAAAGAATGATAAAACATAAGTACACTTGAATTTTCACAACTTAAAAACTTCAAATTCATCACTAAATATATTTAAATCTTTAGGAATATTTTTCCCTCAAAACACATGATGATGAGCTAATTCCAGATGCTTTAGGTTAAATTACTGTAGCATTTTTACTTAGTAAATTACATGGCAACTTTTAGATGCTATCATACTTTAAGACATAAATCTTGATAAGTGATTTGTGCTTTTTATATATGCCTACATTTTATCAAATATAATTAGACTGTGTCCAAATTTGAATATGATGTTAAAACTTAGGATAAGTGACATGCCTTTCCCACTAGCATATTATTCAAATGTTATAGGCTTCCTGCTTTTCTGGTCAGAATGATAGATAATGACTTTGTACAAGCTAATTTGAAATTGGATCCTTAAGTTTCATTCATTTAATTACAAAGCAGCATTATAAAATCCCTACCAAAATAGTTCACATAGCAGTCTGCAGTGAGGAAGCTTTTATGTGAAAGCACATTGTATAAGCTTGGTCAGTCGCCAGAAGTGGTAGGATTTTGCTGAGCAAGTCATGGCATTATTAGAGGATGCTGGCATAAACAGAAATGCAGATCAGTAAATGAAATGGAGGATAGAAAGAAACCAATAAAGATGGTGTATAAAAAAGTTGAATGTGGCTTATTAGAATATGTGCTTAATAGTTCAGTGTGAGTAGAGACCTGAGGAAATGACCTTTCATTTTAGCATAAAAGAAATGTAATTATAATTTATTCCAACTGTGCTCTTTTGGAATAATATAGGATCATTTAGACTTGGCCATGAAAATGGCTTTATTGATAGGCTGGTGCCAATGATAAATTAACTCTTCATAATACCAATATGTTGACTAGTAGAGAACTTATAGAAATGAAGAGAAGACTCTTTAAGAAGAGCTGTGTCCTCCAGGAGAATAAAATAATGAGGAACCTATTCTAGTGAAAACAATCCAGTTTTTTATGATGATATTTATATCTATTGCAAAACTCAGGCTTTACAGAAATAGTATGCAGTCAAATTTTCTTTTAAAAGATAAAAAGAATCCTACAACTTACCGATTCAATTAAAATAATATTATTTCATTTTCACAGAGAATTCATCTACTGAGATGTTATAATCAGATACTTTGAATGAAACAGGCTTCATCCCTACATAACTGGATACATAATAGATCACATATGTTAGTCATAAGCACTGATGGAAAGAGAGATGGCTGCGGTCCCAAATCATGCTAAGTGAAACATCAGACAGAGAAAGACAAATACTGTATGATATCACTCATATGTGGAATCTAAAAAATACAACAGACTAGTGAATATAACAAAAGAGAAGCAGACACAGATATAGAGAACAAACTAGTGGTTACCAGTGGGGAGAGTGGGGGAGGAGCAATATAGGGGTGGGAAGTGGGAGGTACAAACTATTGGGTGTAAGATAGGCTCAAGCATGTATTGTACAACTCGGGGAATATCACCAATAGTTTGTGATAACTGTAAATGGAAAGCAACTTTTAAAAACTGAATAAATTTTAAAAAATTAAATTTAAAAAAATCTTCAGATTCCATCATGATGCCTGCTCCTCTGTGAGTTTCCTGAGGAGTATATAAAAACACATAGGAGACACTGGACAAACACACACTTCATTCTATCTAGAGCTATGGCCTCAAATCTTTATATGGTCTCAGGTTAAACTGGGCTGGACCACATGTAAATGAAGATGACTCCTTATCTACCTGACCTCCATCCTAGCCTAGGGCCCAGACTAGAATTAAGAAGAGTGATTGGGGGTTTCCCTGGTGGCGCAGTGGTTGAGAATCTGCCTGCCAATGCAGGGCACACGGGTTCGAGCCCTGGTCTGGGAAGATCCCACATGCCGCGGAGCGACTAGGCCCGCGAGCCACAATCGCTGAGCCTGCGCGTCTGGAGCCTGTGCTCCGCAACAAGAGAGGCCGCGACAGTGAGAGGCCCGCGCACCGCGATGAAGAGTGGCCCCCGCTCGCCGCAACTAGAGAAAGCCCTCGCACAGAAACGAAGACCCAACACAGCCATAAATAAATAAATAAACAAAAAAAAAGAAGAGTAACTGGTCTTGACCCCTCCCTTTTCTCCACCCTCAGGTCTTACACTCTGATAGTGAGAAGACTGATAAAGAGAAAATCTTCCTCCAAAAACCTAGAGTTGAGCTTGCTTAAACAGTCTTCTGTGCTCCAGACACTAATCCTATGCTCACTTGGCTTTACATAAAAAGGAATGGGGGGGGGGGGCTCCCGACATGGAGGTGTCTCATCTTACCACACCTTTCACGTGTGAGCACACCTGACAGGTTTACTTCATTGTTTCCAGCACCCAAAACTCAAATTATGTGTCCTTTACCCTCGTTAGAAGAGTTGTTCCTTCTAGAAGATGGTGTTGTGGGGGGGAATATTCAATCTTTCCCAACAGTTAGAGTGTGCTACTAAAAATAATTAGGACTAAAAGTGAAGAATAATTAGACACTTCTTGTTGGAGTTACTCTTCTTAATTCAGGGACACAAATCCTATCTAACACTTCATTGACCTGGTACATATAAAGAAGCAGGAACTGAAATTTTTAAGTTCTATCTTGATTTTCATCACCTAGTTGTTTCTAATGAAATCATTAAATAATTTTTTTGGGTATAGAAATACATACACATGATACATATTTGGAAAAATGTCAGTTTGTTAATTATTCTGTCTAGCTTTTGAAGATCTAGTTCTGCAGCCAATTTAGTATTCAAGATAAACACATTATATAAACAACTTATAAAGAAGAAAGACTATGATAAATATTTTAAGAGATGTAGAGAGGTTATAAAATACATGTTAGAAAGAGGAGCTATTATTCTGAGGGAGAAGGACTTGCCAAATGGAAGAGGTAGGATTTAAAGAGAGACTTGAAATATATGTAATCTCTCAACAGCTGAATTTCAGAAATATAGTCTAATCCAGTTAGAAAATTGTTAGAAATTATTAGAAATACAAATTATCAAGCCCCACCCCAGATGTAATGAATTGTGAACTCTAGTGATAGGACCCCGCAATCTGTAATTTATCAACTCTCCATGTGATTCTGATGCATGCTACAGTTGGAAGACCACTGAACTAATCAATCAATAAGCCTATATCTATTGATTGGCTTATGTACAAGGTGCTAAATAGACACTTGAGGAATAGAAGTAATTGTAAGATACAGTACTTATTATTTAAAACATTCCAATAGAATTAGAATTGTCATCTTAGGCAACTATAAAAGAAACCTAAGAGCACAAAGTCTTTGATAAGGCCCAAGGGACTCATAGTGACAGGTAGAGATTACAGAGACCTTCTACCTGAGTGAAGAGTTTCAACATGTACAGAGGGGGATTGTAGTAATAAACATCTCCTCCCCTTTGTCAACATGGACATTATCATTTCCCTGGTCCAGATGGCAATCAGTTTTGAGAAATCAGGAAAGATACCATATCAGGAAGCCAGAAATAAGGAAAAATAGAGCTAAAAATCAGAATACAATCCAGTTCATAAACCAGTATTCAGGAAACCATAAAACAAGTAAACACAAATGGCCACTTTATTTATCCTGCTTTGAGTTTTTTAAGCTTCTTGGATGTGTAAATTTATAGTTTTCATCAATTTTGGAAAACATTTGGCCATTATTTCTTCAAACATTTTTTTCTCCCCCATCACCCTCTTTGGACTCCAATTACAAGTATGCTAGACTGCTTGGCATTGTCACTGCTTGATATGGTCACTGAGCTCCCTTTGGCTTTTTTTAGTCTTTTTCTTTCTCTTTGTGCTTCAGTTTGCATAGTTTCTATTACTATGTTTTCAAGTTCACTGATCTTTTCTTCTGCAATATCTAATGCTGTTAATTCCATCCAATGAAATTTTCATTTCAGATACTGTATTTTTCATCCATAGAAGCTCCATTTGGTCTTTTTTACCTCTTCCATTTCTCTTCTCATTATAGTTATGTTTTCCTCCTTAAATATATGGAACCTATATATTAAACATGTTTACATATCCTAGTTTGCAAATTCTATCATCTCTCATTTCAGCATCTGTGTTTTCCTTCTGCTTATCAGTCACATTTTCATGCTTCTTCATATGTCTAGTAATTATTTTACTGAATGCCAGGCATTGTTAATTTTATGTTGTTGAGGACTAGATTTTATAGTAGTCCTTTAAAGAGTGTAGAACTTTATTCTAGCAGACAGTTACGTAACATGAAGATCATTTTAATGCTTTTGAGGCTTGTTTTTAAGCTTCTTTTAGCTCCACTACTAAGGTATGATCTTCTGAGATCACTAGTAAATGCCCTGAGTATTCAGCAATGCCTTCCTTTCTGGCCAGTTGGAATCAAAATGATTTCCAGCCCTGTGTGAACTCTTGAAACTGTTTGGTTTACAGCTTCCTGGTAATTCTTCTTTTCCTAACAATTTTTCTTTGCCCAACCTGGTGGAGTTTCACCCTACATATGCACAGACCGGTTTAGCCAAAGACTTAAGGAGATTCCTGTGTAGATTTGTGGAGCCATTTCTCTCTGTAGCTCCCCCTCCAGTAATCAACCTCATAAATTCTAGTTGCATTGGCCTCCCTAAATTCTGATGTCCTCCACTCAGTGAAATTGTTTCCTTGTGCTACTGTCTGGAAAGTGTCTCCATCAGAAAGTCAAGATGGTTGTAGGGCTCACCTCATTTATTTCCCTCCTCTCAGGGACTAAAATACTGCACAGCCTACTGTCCAAAGTCTGAAAACAGTTCTTTCACATATTTTGTGCATCTTTCTAGTTGTTTATGGCAGGGAGGCAAGTCCCACAGGAGATATGGGTGGAAGCAGAAGTTCACAAAATGTCCACTGTAAAAACGTAAGAAAAATATAGCCACAGACAAAAGGGTCTTAAGGATGGGGAGATGAGACAGTTGTGCTGACATATATTTGGTAAACATCTTTTGGAGTAGACTGTTTCCTACTGAACCCTGGTTGGTTTTAAAGGTGTCCTGACCCCAAGTGATTGGACTTTCCATACACACTGACATTAAAAAATAATTGCTGTAGATATGAAGTGCTTCTGAAGGAATGACTAATTTATTCTCCTTATCAACAAGTCAGATAAAATGCAGCATTCGTATCATCTAGTAGATTTCTCCATTCTTTTCAAGAGTGGCCTTTTTATTTTATTTTATTTTTATTTTATTTTTATTTATTTATTTATTTAGTTTTGGCTGTGTTGGGTCTTCGCTTCTGTGCGAGGGCTTTCTCTAGTTGCGGCGAGCGGGGGCCACTCTTCATCGCGGTGCGCGGGCCTCTCACTATCGCGGCCTCTCTTGTTGCGGAGCACAGGCTCCAGATGCGCAGGCTCAGTAGCTGTGGCTCACGGGCCCAGTTGCTCCGCGGCATGTGGGATCTTCCCAGACCAGGGCTCGAACCCATGTCCCCTGCATTGGCAGGCAGATTCTCAACCACTGTGCCACCAGGGAAGCCCTGGCCTTTTTATTATATGAGTAATGTATGCTTTATTATTTAAAAATCCAAGCAATTCAGAAATATACAAAACAGAGTAAAAATAAAATCTCTCCACTCTACCTCATTCACTGTTAACAGTTTGGTGTATATATCTATATCTCCATATCACAAAAGTAGATTTCTCTAGCACTGTCCAGTCCCACTGAAGAACCAGGAACAGGACTTTTCCTGCTATAACACCATCACCTCTCTGTTTTGGAAGACTTACCAGAGTCTTGGGCTATTGTCAAAAAGAAGCATTCACAAGACACAGTTGGGATGGGACCCAGAAAAGCTCAGGGTCTACTTCTGCTGCCTGAGCAGCAGTGAGGACCACAGGCAGATCTTAAAGGGAAGTTCTAGCTCACATTTAAGAGGTGACATGATTCCTTGGCAGAGTTATATACTCTCTTGACTAGTGATATATGTTTGCTGGTACTGATTCAGCTTTTATTTGGATCCCTGACAGTGACTACCAACAGAATACTTGGTGCCCCTCAGTCTCTGCTATCGTCCATGTCCCCCAAGGTCCCAGTTTTTGTCTCTAGATTATGATCACTTCCAAGGACTTTTTCTTTACCCTCACAAACACACTCCCTCCTATTCTAATCTAATCTCCTCCCAGGACTGGGGAGGAGTGGGTAGACAGCGTCCTTTCTTCTTCTATTTGCTTTGTAAGCTTTGTACCGTCACCAACTCTATGTTCTGCTTTCCAGAGGGCCTTTCCTTTTGTTTCTCTACAGACAGTTTAGAAGTTAAAAACAAAATAAGATAAAACAGCAAAGAGTATATATTAACTTTTTCCCTTTTAATTCTTGCTATAACTATGCTAATTTACCTCCAAGCCATACAAGTGACTATGACAAGGGAAAGGGCCAGGAAGTTCAGGAAGTGAAAGAAAGGAAGAAACAGTACAAGGATGAAGTTCAAGGTCATATTCTGCATCCTTACAGGCCACTACATATAGAAATGCTTCATAATATTAACATATTATTATACTGTGTAAATTACCATAATATAGTGAACCAGTCTCTTCATTTTTATATAGGAAAATTTTTATTTGATAAATATAATTTTTTAAAACCAGTCTCTTATTGATGCACACAATTAAAGAAAAACACTGCTTTGAACAGCACTTGTTTGTTTATTTCTGTACGAAAATTCCTGAAAGTAGAAAATCTGGATCAAAGGGTATGTACTATTTAAATTTAAAAGATAATATCAAATTGCCTTTCAGAAAGATTTACCAATCTATACTTTTATAAGTGTATATGAGATTGTCAGTACTAGTTATTAACAATCATATCAATATTTGCCAATCTAATAGGTCTAAATTAGATTTAAAAATCTAATTTTTAAAAATTCTATTCTTATGATGAACATGTTGAAGATATTTTCATATGTGTAGGAGTTATTTGTACTTCTTCCATGAAGTGTCAGTTTATATCCTTTGTGCATATTTGATTTGGTATTCTTTTACTTAGTGATTTGTAGTAGCTCTATATGTGTACAGATATTAACACTTGAGATGTTATACATTACCTATATATTGAACATATTTTTTTCTAGTTTGATATTGGTATTTTAGCATTATTTACAAAGGGTTTTGTTTTCTTGCTATGCAGGGATTAATCCATTCAACAAATATTTATTGAACCCCTACTATGCGCCAACCACTAGTCTGAGTTATAGGGATACAGTGGTGATAAAGACAGACAAGGTCCTTGCAGTCAGGGTGCTTACATTCTAATAAAGAAGCAGGAAAGTAAGTAAACAACAGATGTACAGACTGTAGCTGTATGATAGTGAAAATAAACTGGTTGACAAAGAGTATATGGGAGAAAATGGTCAGCTGAGATCTTTCCAAGGAAATGACATTTGAGGTAAGACCTGAAAGATGAAAATGAGACAAATGGGTAAAGCATATAGGCAGTGGAGAGGAGCTTTGGGGTTAGGGAAAAGTTGGGGTCGGGGTGGGGGGGACAGCAATCCAAAGGACCAAAGGCAGGAAAGGGTGTAGTGTGTTCAAGGACAAAAAGAAAAGCATGATCACTGAGCCTAGTGAGGAACAGGGAAAACGTTATGAATGAGGTTGTAGAGGAGGGGAGAGGCCAAATGAGACAAGATCTTATTTTATTCCAAGAGCGAGAGCCACCGAAGAGTTTTAGGTATGGAACGGCATGATTTGATTTATGTTCTTAAAGCTCATTTGTTTTAGTTATGCAGAGAATAAACTGGCAAAGAGAAAAAGTACAAAGAGAAAGAATAGTTAAGCAACTATTGCACAAGTCTAGACCAGAGATGATAGTGGCTTAGACTATAGTGTTAGCCATGGAGAGGAAATAAAGTGAGAAGAGCAATTCTTAGGCAATCCAATTTGCTCTTCTATCCCCTCTCCCCACACACATCTTCATCTAGTTTTCACTCATCCTTTCTAGTGTCAAGAAACAAGGTACCTCATCTCTTTTGTAAAACCAACCTCTCAAGATACAGCAAAAAATACTTATTCAAGAAGCCTTTCTTGGATAAACAACAAGGTCCTACTGTATAGCACAGGGAACTAGAATCAACGACCTGTGATAAACCATAACAGAAAAGAATATAAAAAAGAATGTATATATGTATAACTGAATCACTTTGCTGTACAGCAGAAATTAACACATTGTAAATCAACTATACTTCAATAAAAAAATAAAATAAAATAAAATATACTGAGGGAAAATTAAATTAAATTAAATTAAAAATAAAAGAAGCCTTTGTTGAACCTTTGACTGTGCTAAGAGTCACTAATGTGTGCAAACCTCTACCAAAGCACTTAACATTATGTCTTAATTATATTCATTCGTCTTTCTTTTAATTTGACCATCGGCTCCATGAGGTAGGTGATTATGCCTTATTCATCTATATAACAGAGCACCTGTGTCAGTATCTGATACCTAGTAGGTACTTCATTATTAATTATACTTCAATTGATGGAGTGGGTATTACATTTTACCTAAGGCATATATGGAAATACTAATTTATTTTAATCTGTTGATGTTATACTTTATTGCTAAGAAATGCTAAACATCATCTGAGCCTTCAGTGAGCTATAGTCTTTTTGCTGGTGGAGGGTCTTGCTTCGATGTTGATGGCTGCTGACTGATCAGGGTGGTGGTTGCTGAAGGCTGGGGTGGCCGTGGACATTTCTTAAAATAAGACAACAATGAAGTTTGCCACATGGATTGATTCTTCCTTTCATGAATTATTCTCTGTAACATGCAGTGATATTTTATAGCATTTTACCCACAGTAGAACTTCTTTCAATCCTCTCAAACCCTCCTACTGCTTTATCAACTAAGTTTATGTTGTATTCTAAATCCTTTGTTGTCATTTCAACCAAATTCACAGCATCCTCACCAGGAGTAGGTTCCATCTCAAGAAACCACTTTCTTTGCTCATCCGTAAGAAGCAACTCCTAACCTGTTAGTTCTATCGTGAGATTGCAGCAATTCAGTCACATCTTCACGCTCCACTTCTATTCTAGTTCTCTTGCTATTTCCACATCCGCAGTTACTTCCTCCACTGAAGTCTTGAACCCCTCAAAGTCATCCATGAGGGTTGGAATCAGCTTCTTCCAAACTCCTGTGAACACGGATATTTTGACCTCTTCCCATGAATCATGAATGTTCTTAATGACATCTAGGATGGTAAATCCTTTCCAGAAGGTTTTCAATTTACTTTGCCCAGATCCATCAGAGGAATCACTATCTATGGCAGCTATAGCCTTATGAAATATATTTCTTTTTTTTTTTTTTGTAATATATCTATCTACCTATCTATTTATTTATTTTTGGCTGCATCAGGTCTTCGTTGCTGCCCACGGGCTTTTCTATGGTTGCGGCGAGCGGGGGCTACTCTTCATTGCGGTGCGTGGGCTTCTCATTGTGGTGGCTTCTCTTGTGGAGCACGGGCTCTAGGCGCACGGGCTTCAGGAGTTGTGGCATGCAGGCTTCAGTAGTTGTGGCTCATGTGTTCTAGAGCGCAGGCTCAGTAGTTGTGGTGCACAGGCTTAGTTGCTCCGCGGTATGTGGGATCTTCCTGGACCAGGGCTCGAACCCGTGTCCCCTGCATTGGCAGGCAGATTCTTAACCACTGTGCCACCAGGGAAGTACCACGAAATGTATTTCGTAAACAATAAGACTTGAAAGTTGAAATTACTTCTTGATCCATGGGCTGCAGAATGGATGTTGTGTTCGAAGCATGAAAAAAACATTGATCTCATTGTACATCTTCACCAGAGCTCTTGGGTGATGAGGTGCACTGTCAATGAGCAGTAATATTTTGAAAGGAATCTTTTTTCTGAGCAGTAGGTCTCAACAGTGGGCTTAAAATATTCAGTAAACAATGTGGTAAACAGATGTGCTGTCATCCAGACCTTGTTGTTCCATTTATAGAACACAGAGTAGATTTAGCATTTCTCAAGGGCCCTAAGATTTTCAAAGTGGTAAATGAACACTGGCTTCAACTAAAGTCACCAGCTGCATTAGCCCCTAACAAGAGAGTCAGCCTGTCCTTTGAAGCTTTGAGGCCAGACATTGACTTCTCCTCTCTAGCTATGAAAGTCCTAGATGGCATCTTCTTCCAATATAAGGATGTTCTGTCTACACTGAAAATCTGTTTTTTAGTGTAGCCACCTTCATGAATTATCTTATATATCTTCTGGATAACTTGCTGCAGCTTCTACATCAGCACTTACTGCTTCACCTTGCACTTTGATGTTAGGGAGATAGCTTCTTTCCTTCAACCTCATGAACCAACATCTGCTAGCCTCAAACTTTTCTTCTGCAACTTCCTTACCTCTGTCAGCCTTTATAGAATTGAAGGGAGTTAAGGCCTTACTCTGGATTAGGCTTTGCCTTAAGGGAATATTGTGGCTTGATCTTCTGTATAGACCATTAAAATTTTCTCCATTTCAGCAATAAGGCTGTTTCACTTTCTTATCATTCATGTGATAAGCACAAATAGCTTTAATCTCCTTCAGGAACTTTTCCTTTGCATTCACAACCTGGCTAACTTTTGGGTGCAAGAGACCTAGCCTTTGGTCTACCTCGGCTTTCAACATGCCTTCCTCACTTAGCTTATTCATTTCTAGCTTTTGATTTAAAGTGAGAGATTTTCAACTCTTACTTTCACATGACACTTATAGACGCCATTGTAGGATTATTCATTGGTCTAATTTCAACATTGTTGTGTCTTAGGGAATAGGAGACCCAAGGAGATGGAGAGAGACAGGGGAACGGCCAGTTGGTACAGCAGTCAGAACACACACAATGTTTATTGGTTAAAGTTCACCATCTTATAGGGGTGCAGTTAGTGGTGCCCCAAAACAATTACAATAGTAACATCAAAGATCACTGATCATAGATCACCATAACGAATATAATAATGATAAAAAAGTTTGAAATATTGTGAGAATTACCGAAATTCTCACACAGAGACATGAAATGAGCAACTCTTGTTGGAAAAATGGTGCCAATAGACTTGCTCAATGCAGGGTTTGCCACAAACCTTCAACTTAAAAAAAAGTGCTGTATCTGCAAAGAGTAATAAAGCAAAGCACAATAAAACAAGGTATGCCTGCAGTTATGTTTTAGTTTTATCTACAGTTATTGCTCTTCTCAAGTTGTATATAATTTTTTTAAATTATTTTTTAAATGTACAAAACTAAAACACAAGCACATGCATGTAAAATGCAAACAATTTAGGTAATACAGAGAGTAAAAAAGTGAGTTTCTCTTTTCTTCTCCCTGAGATAACAACTTCTGGCAGCCATTTCTCTATGCATTTACATAGAGAATGTGTATATACATAGATTACATGTAGTTTTGTCTTTACAAAAAGTGTTATCCTAAACATATTACTTGATTTCTTTTTACTTAATAATATCGATAACCAGGTCATATTTCCATACCATTATATAGAGAGACACCACATTTTTTAAGGGCTTTGTGATGGTCCATTGTATGGATTAGCATAATGTACTTAGCCAGTAGTCTCTTGATGGATATTTAGGTTTCCAATTTCTTGCTATTACATATTATAATGCAATGAATATTCTTGTACCCCATATTTCCATATTTTTAATCTATTTGATAGTTAGAGGCTAATGATGATATGTTAAGCTTTTGTAATCCTGTTTCTGTTCATTTCTCCACTTATTTTTAACATCAGCATCAAGTGCTTAATGAATTTTGATATTACTTTTTAGTGCACAAAATTCAGGACTAAAATACCTTCATTTTGGATATTTTTATATATTTATTTATTTGGCTGTGCCGGGTCTTTGTTGCAGCACATGGAATCTTCGTTGCCGTGTGCGGGATCTTTAGCTGTGGCATATGAACCCTTAGTTGCAGCATGGGGGATCTAGTTCCCCGACCAGGGATCAAGCCCGGGCCCCCTGCACTGGGAGCGTGGAGTCTTAGCCCCTGGACCACTAGGGAAGTCCCCATTTTGGATTTTTTAAATGAATATAAACTTATTTTGCCCCACTAAATGCTTTTTCTTAAATTATATTTTATCCAATACCAATATTGACAGCAGTTTTCTTTTTGGATGTGACTGTCATACATACATTCAATCACACATTTCTTTTTGGCATTTCTAGATGGCTGAGTTTTGGGAGTCTCTCTCATAAACAACACATGGTTGAATGGGCTGTCCCTTTATTCAGTATCAGAATTCTCATCCTTCATGAACCTGTCTCCCTGAAGTTGAAAGGAAGGGTTAGATCAGTAAAACAGCCCCATTCTCAAAAGAAGGCTGTAAGGAGTAGACATACCACCTCTTATTATTTAAATGAGCCAAAATAAAAGTTTTAAAATCAGTTGGCTCTAGCAATCCCACTCCTGGGCTTATATCCAGAGAAAACTATAATTCAAAAAGATACATGCACCCCTATGTTCATAGCAGCACTATTCACAATAGCCAAGACATGGAAACAACCTAAGTGTCCATCGACAGATGAATGGATAAAGAAGATGTGGTACATATATACCATGGAATATTACTGAGCCATCAAAAGGAATGAAATAATGTCATTTGCAGCAACATGGATGAACCTAGAGATTATCATACTAAGTGAAGTAAGTCAGAAAGAGGAAGACAAATACCATATGATATCACTTACATGTGGAATCTAAAATATGACACAAATGAACCTATCTACAAAACAGAAACAGACTCACAGACATAGAGAACAGTCTTGCGGTTGCCAAGGGGTGGGGAGGGATGGATTGGGAGTTTGGGATTGGCGAATGCAAACTATTATATATAGAATGGATAAACAACAAGGTCCTACTGTATAGCACAGGGAACTACAGTCAATATCCTGTGACAATCATAATGGAAAAGAATATGAAAAAGAATATAACTGAACCACTTTGCTGTACAACAGAAATTAATACAACATTGTAAATCAACTATACTTCAATAAAATACAGTTTTGAAAAGTCAGTTGGCCAAATTGCAGGAAATAGCAGTAACATAGATTGAATCTGATCAGGCTTGGTGCTTTAGTAACTCCTTTCCCACCCACAGGTAAGGTCATAGATGCCCCACAAAGGTTACTGCCTCTAAATGCTAACACAGAGAGGTGATATTTCCTAGACACTTTTCCTCATCTTGCTTCTCAGCATGTTTGCTCTACCTTGGCAGCCTTCTGATTGCAGTCACACTGCTTAACTCCTGCTTCCTTACCTCTCTTCCCTGCTCCTTTGACTTGGCTCTCTATATGAAATATCTGGCCCCTCCACCAACTTGGGACCTATGAGAAATTTCAGTTTCAGCTATTACTCAGTACTATTCCTGAACTTCTCCATCTTTTGGATGCTATTTTATATCTTGTGGGTATGTCTGGCTCCTTCACTAGGCTGAAAGCACCTGTGTCTTACCCACTTTTGTAATCCCCACCTGGCCTAGTAGAGTACTTTACATGTGCAGGCATTCAATAATGTAAAATAAAGAAGGAAATAATAAAACAAACTATGAGAAAAAAGACAATCAAAAAAGGGGGAAAAGATGACTCTTTAAGAACTGTGTTTACATAAAATTGAGATGTGATCAATTGAATGAGGATTTGTCTAGATTGGTTGGTTTTGGTAGTGATAGTAAAATAATTGTAAATATCTATAATATGTGTGTGACCTTAATCGTTTCTTTAGACTCTTCTAACGAAGCTAGGGAGGGGAGGGTCCAATGATAGTATAATCCAATCAATCTCTCACCCTCCAATAGTTGCATCTCTGGGATCCATTCTCCCTTCCAGTTCAAGGGGGTGGAGCAGAATCAAGGAATGTGGTTCACATGGTTTATGAATGGCTAGTGATGGTTTTTCTCCTCCTTATGGCATTTGTCATCTCTGCCTCTGCTGCTCCAGACCTGTGCCCTAGCAGAAACTACTGCTTCTCTCATACCTCTGGATGTCAGCCACGATGCTGTAGCCTTAGTTGCTTTTCCATTCCATTCCGACAGTCATTTCTGCCCTTACTTGTACATCAGTGTATTACTAAGCCACAAATAGCACTGCCTTGTGCTTTCAAGTTCTTAGGATGACTCTAATGCTAGAGCTCTTTTATTTGAACTGTTATCTATCAGCGCCACCCCCGACACTGAGCCTTCAGCACAGCACAGCCCCACGCGTGTTCTACTCAACCACCCTTTCCTCTCTAACACAGACCATTTTTTTTCCTAATCAAAGAAGTTTACCTCAATAATAACTTCCCTCAAAGTTGGTTCTTTCCCATCTATTAAACTGAATTCTTATTCAAAGGAGGGCTCTTATTCTCCCAAAACTCAGGGAGTGGTATTATTGTTTGGGGCAGATGTTAATTTCAACTTACCCAGTTATTATAACTCATATCAGAGCCCTTAAACCCTCATTTAAGTAAACCCCTGATGGGTCTGTCCTCCTGGGCATCTAGATATGCCTGGACATGTTTCCATCCACAGTGAGTACTTCTACAACCTAGCCTCTCACTTGAAGACTCCTGATACACTTGAGTAGTTTTTATAATTAAAAAATAATAAATGAACTTGTGAGAACCAAATGAGAGCAAGCCTGTGAAAGTGCTTTGCAAATGCAGTGTATTATAATTAGTTCCTTACTGTTTATTTGTTTAATAGAAATCCATGTCCATGGTGGAAGTGAAGGCATCAAATAGCAAAGGTTTAAAAAATAAAATAAAAGACAGAACTGATTAACTGTGGGAGAAATCAAATTGACAAACACATGAAAATTAATTCAAAATCTATGTATAAATAGAATTTCTGTGGCCCTATTTGAACGTAGTAGACACTTGCCAAATGAACAGAGATAAAAGTTAGAAGATGGTCCGGGAGTACCTAAAAGTAGTCTTACGCAGGCTGCATATGTTAGGCAACAGAAATCTAAATGAAACTATACAGCATGGAGAATTACAAAGCTTGACTCCAGAGGTCAACTGCTTGGGTTTAAATCTGAGCCCTGCCACTTAGGAGCTCTAGGTGAATTTTGACAAATTACTTAATCTTAATTTCTCATCTATAATAAATTAGAGATGTCATAGTACCATCTCCCCCAAGTATTACATGAGTCAATACATATAAAGCAACATGAATAAATTTTACAATTCATCTACTCATGCCATTGTTTTTCATGGAAGTAAATTGGGCTAGAGTTTACCCAAATTTTCACTAAAGTGGAAATTTGGGGACTTGTTTTTTCAGTTAGGTAGAATTTGGTAAATGTTATCTGTAATTGAAATGAAAATTATTTAGTTTTAAGCAAAAGTTAAGGAGTAATCTAGAATATTCAAGTGGCTTAAACAATCCCCTTTTATAAAACTAGTTTGTTTGCCCTTTTGCTCACAATATGGGCAAAGGGACACACTATCATAGGACAAGATCAAGAAATAACAGTTGATATTAAAATGATTAAAATTCTCATTTACTCAAAACGAGTGCTATAAATAGAGATTACTCTCACAATTGCTGTAGAAAACATAATTAATATTCATGTGTAGATACAGTTTTATTTACAAATATCAAATAGTTTACAGTGTACTTTGTTTTAAACTACTGCCATAAATGGAAAACAGTTTTACTACCACTATAGAGTTGCATTCATAATCATATGTAGAAATAGCTGAAGCTCTGAATATTAGTGAATGTATCAAGCAATTCGTCCTAAAGTACAGCCTTATAAAAGGAAATTACTTTCATAACCATTTGAGAGCTTAATTACTAATCAAACATAGATACAGTTTTAGTTACAAATGTTAGAGTTTATTGTGTAATACTTGAAAATAACTGCACTCTAAAAGCATTTATTTTCAACAATTCTTGAAAACCAAATGCTTAACATAAACCACAAAATGTTCACCATAACAATACTTTCAAAAAGCTGTTTACTAAAACATGAATTTGGAGCAATAATAAAAAAAAAAATGATTTGGATACCAGCAATGCTTATATTCTCTCCCAGAAAGGCATGGAAGTGAGTCAATCACATTCCCATTGGTCTAAAAGAAGGGCTGTCTGCCAGAGTCCTGACTCATAAGCAGCCTGTTGGCCATATTTAGACGTGGAGCCTGTAGTTGATTAGCTGTGCTCTGACAATAAATATCCTATCATTGCTGCCCAGGAAAATCACCACAGTATAGAGAATTTCTAAGACTATACCATAATTCATGTTAACCAAGATAGACTGTGTATACATGAACACCCTTAATATGAAGATCTGGTTTCATGATATATATCCTCGTGGAATTTAGTTAAGCAGATAATTAATAGCTGATCCTCACTCTAGTCAACTCAACAATTTCGAGGCTGATTATCCAGTTTCTGGGGTTATCCATGTCCTGCTTTTTCTCCTACCACTTCCTTTGGCTGACAGCCTTTTGACCACTTCACTGTTCATTAGCACCTGCAAAGGATAACTGAAAGCAGATGAACTCAAACCACTCACTTATGCTTCTCATTAGCAGCTCTACTGAGGGTTCTGTCCAGGAGGTGGTTGCAAATATTAGGTAAAATTAGGTTTCCAGATTATCAGTGGATTTCAATTATCCACGTTGCTTCCGCCCCTCATGACCCTGCATAATCTAGAGTTGGCCATCTCTACATTATTTGCCTGGCCAGATGGAGAAAAAAGTGGATCTTTAACGAGAAAATTAAAGATACTGGCTATTTCTTCTCTCATTTCTATTGAGAGTTTTCTCCCTAGTCCCTTTTTTGTATAGCTAATGCAAAAGCACACAAGGTTCTGCGAGAATGCATACTAATTGTTATTTGTTTAAATTATTACTGTAATTGGTAAAACCCTGAAAGTCATCTTATGAACATGCGGGTATTTAGCCACATTTCTCACATTGGAAGGGCTTTTTGTGAGTGTTTTAAATACTTAACTTGGCAACTCATACTAATCTCAATCAGAAATACTGTAGCCAGGGAGTGCCAGTAATAATATGCTGTTAAAGGTTTATCCTATGATGCATGAACAAGGGTGTGTCTCTAGGGAAAACAAGACTTGTTTATCTTTCTAAAGCATGAAATACTTTAGTCTCTTGTAATCTTTGTTGTTCTATGCATTTGAACGTTTTTATTATAAAAGTAGTATTAGAAAATATTAGAAAATAGAGATAACCATAGAAACTGTCCATAATCCCACCATTGAAACCAGTTACCATTTTGTGGTATACACTTGCAGAACTTTTCTTATCAAAAATAGATTAACCCCACAGCTCTTCAAGTGGGGTCATATGTAATATTGTTTTCTAACTTGTTTTTTTTACTCATATGTCAGGCAGGTTTTACTGTACTAATATGTACACTTCAACAATATTCTCTGAATTGGCTGCATAGTATTCCATTGAGTGAATGTGCATAAATTTTTAAAATACTCTATATTTGGCTATTTAAACAGTCTCCAATTTTTATTATAACAAAAGCCCTGAGAAACACTCTGGGATGTAAATCTTTGTGCACATCCTTAATATTACCTCAAGAGAAATTAGTAGAAGTGGAATTCTGGATCAAAGGATATGGGTGTGCCTCCAAATATTTGTTTGCTTAACAAATGCCATAATATTAGCCATACTGAGTTTGTACAGATTTTTTACAAGAACGAAATCAGTAATACACTCCTTAAGATTTCACTTTCAGAAAGTAGTGTAACTTCTGAGTTGTGTGTGTGTGTAGCCTTTTTAGTTTAATATGGTGTGGCTGGTTGTCACTCTGATCTTGTTTTTGCTAGTGGTTTCCACCTTGTACACATATGTATATTTAATTTACAGTTTACTGGTATCAATCAATTTAAGAGGACCAATAGGCACCCAAAATACTTAATTTCTCTTGGTGAATTATCACAGTAAAACACTAAATGAGTTTATCTTAATGTGCTCATTAATCTACTATAATAAAATCTATTCTGTCCTTGATAGATATTCTGAAGATTCTTTGTACTGCATCATATTCAATCTCAGAAGTAAAACCAAAAAACAACCCCCCAAATCCCCACTCACAGTTTTGTTGACTTAAACAAGCAACAATGAAATGATTAGTATCCACCACCACTGCCATCCTGCCCCTGTCAAGAAAGAAACATATTATCTGAAAATGTACTGAAATCCCCAACCTATTTTTTTTTTCTAACATCCCCAATCTTTCAACTACCAAGCCTTTTCCATCTCAGTAAATATCTCCATCTTTCCATTTGCTCAGGGCAAAAACACTGTCATGATCCTTGATTCACACGCCATGTCCGATCCATCAAGAAATCCCATTGGCTCTACCTTCAAAACATACCCTCAGTCTGATCAGTTCTCAAAGCCTCCACTGCTATCACTCAGGTCCAAACCACCATCATCTGTGTTTTGGATTACTGTAGTAGTGTCTTACCTGGTCTCCCTGCTTTGGCCTTTTTACTCCTACAGTTTATTCTTCACACAGCATCCTAGGAGATTCTTTTAAAATCTATGTCAGATCAAGTCACTCCTCTCCTCAAAACTTTCCAATGGCATCCCACCTCACTTTGAGTCAAAGCCAAAACCCTTACAACGGACAACAGGACCCTACAGAATATATCACCCCTTCACCCTTCAGTATTCTCTGGACCCCTCTCCTGTTGCTCTCTCCTTTTCTCAGTTCACTTCAATGGTCTCCATTCTATTTGTCTAAAAAGCAGCAGCCATAGAGAACTTGTACTTTAAGATAGAGTCCACATGTCTATAGAAATAGTAGTCGATAAACAATCCACTGTAATGAGCTCAGTGTGCTTTGTACCCCTCACTCATCCACTCGGTAACATCCCATACTCATTTCTTAAACTTCACTTAGTCAGCAAATAGTTATTGAGAGCCTATTATATTCCAGACACTGTTGTATATGCATTCATCAGTAAACAAAACGTACAAAACTTTCTACCTTAGTAGTTTCCATTCTGTAGGGGGAGGGTGGGAGGGGAACATGATAAGTCAGTTGTGAAGTATGTTAGGAAGTGATAACGCATGTGTGTGTGGGTAGTTGTACTGCTGCCCCTTGCCACAATGTCGTATTTGAATTTGACATGTTTCTTGGGTTGTGTTTTGGATAGGTCATAGATTCTATCTACGTGCAATATCCTGGCTTATGACATGGTTCTCACATGTATTGGCTATTATATGTGGTGCTCTTCGTGCACTTTCCAGCATGACCTGTTCCTTGAATTTACTTTTACTCATTCCATTGCTTTAACAGGTAATGCATTTACCTCCCTGCCCTCCAGGCCATTGGTAGAAATTATGGCTGACATCTTAAGAATTTGTTGGTGATCTTCTACCACAACCACTTCTTCCCTTCTATTTGGTCTTCTCTCTTGTTTATGCCTCAGGCCTGCCAGTGGCAGTCAGTGACACCCATAATGCATTCCTTCACCCCAAAAGTTTGAAGGAAACTGCCATAGTCAGAAATGAATTATTGACCTGTAAAAAATTAGACATGGTGAGTTAACTGGTTATTTTCCTAGCAATATGTCCAATTCTAGTTAGAACCAGTGTATTTAGGTTTATATTAGTCCATCACTGACCCTGAATATGTACAAATATCCAGGATACTTCTGGGCTTCCTTGATTTCTCAATCTGAGATTTTGTTTGACTATGGGATAAGGCTTTGGGTTATCCCTAAGGGTTTCAGGCAAAACTGAATTTCTTAATCTACTGAACAGCCTGACTATTCAGATAGGCAGAATTTAATTGACACCTATTTAGGAGATTCTACCTGGAGATGAGTTATGGAAAAATATAGCTCCACTAGAAACTTTTCACTTTTCTCTCTTCAAAACTCTGATTTTCTTCTAGCCCAGCCATGCTTACAGGGGTTTTAAGAGGATTAATTAGTGCTTGAAAAGCACCTTTATACATGAAAAGTAGCTAAGTACTAATATAATCTTTTAAACTCTGGATGTTTGCCTTTTTTTATTCATACTGCAGTTCTAATTTCATACATTTTCCATAATGTCACCAGATTGTAGGTGAGCTCCCAAAATAGACAGTTACTAGGACTAAAACTGTTGTATGACCCAATATGCAAAATAGCTCTGGGAAAGGAATGCTGAAATTGACTTGATTGTAGCAATGGCCTATTCTTTTAAAAGGATTCCTGTTTATTCAATGTCATCACAAACAGCTTTTCAGGGATTTGGAAATGGGAGCATTTTGTATCTGGTGTAGAGCAAAAAAAGCTATTTATGTAACAGTCAACGCAGATTAGTTAGAATGCCATGGAAAGTTTGTTTCAAAACTCAGACTTGGAATTTGAGTTTAGCAATAGATTAGATTAATTTTCATGAAAATCTTGGTATTGTAAGTCTCTTCCTCCTTTCTTAAACTTTTCATTACATTCTCACAAATAAAGCTTAACAGGTTGTGATGAGATATTTCTCTTCCAAGACTGATTAAAAAAATATATTCATTTGGATTTATAACCAAGTGTCTATGATAAAAACAAGTCAGAATATTAAGTCTACAGGCAATACAGGAATACCATTGAATTGTAATGACTTTCTATCCTATTTCACCTTTCCATGTATCTTGCAAAAAAAAAAGAAAAAAAATGGTAAAAGCTAATAATCTGAGCTGAAGCTTCCAAGTTTTGAAACAGGCAGGTTACTGAAAGGTGGCTGAAAGAGCATGTGGGTGTATCATTGTTTTTAACTCTGAACAAGTTCAAACTTCGGTAGCTGTTCTATAATTAGTACCTAGACTCTATAATAAAGAAAGGTTTGACAAACAACAAGGTCTTACTGTATAGCACAGGGAAGTATATTCAATATCCTGTGATAACCCATAATGGAAAAGAATATGAAAAAGAACATATATATGTATAACTGAATCACTTTGCTGTACAGCAGAAATTAACACAACATTGTAAATCAACTATACTTCAATAAAATTTTAAAAAAAGAAAGAAAGATTTCTTAGTTTGTTGCATCTACCTGACAGAATGAGGATCTACTGTTCTCCATAATTTAGATAATGATTACTTAATGGTCTTCTGGACTAGCTCTATGCATTACAATGTTAAGGACGTCAAAAATTTAACTACCTTGTCATGTTAATTATTAATTTTGCAAGCCTTACTTTAGGAAATAATGCTTTATTTGTTTTTGCCCTTTTAGGAATTCTGTAGTATAGTCTCTGAAAAATTAAGTGAAGAAAATTGATAGATTATATCACAAACAAAGATGTGTACATTAAATTCTGATGTCATTTTTGAAACTACTGTTACATAAAAAAATGAGTTGAAAATTTATACCATAAAGTGTCTTATGAGTATATGCTTTCAAAGATATCAGTTGCATTTAGTTAAAGCAACCATAATGAATACAGGACGAAAGCTAGAATACTGGACAAACTATTATTAATGAAAAAAGTCAGAGAAGTATCATCTATGATATTCAATAGATAAACTAAATGGCTAACTTCTAGAAAAAAAAGTGCTTCTATGAAAACAGTACTATCCTCACATCCTTTCGTGCTTACATTTTAAATTCAGTAAATAAAGGGTGAGCATGCGCTACTTTAGCTATGGATTATAAAGGGTTTAAGATGTGGAAGGCTAAGAGTAAGAATGAATGACCAAATTTCAGTGTGTATAAAAGGTTAATAGAGAGGTGCTACAGTCCTATGTATGATTGGTGGGGTTGCAGTTCCACCAATTTATTAAGAACCAGAGAAGGATGAATATTAGAGTTAGTCAAGATGGGGGGGTGGGCGGAATTACAAAACACTCCTGGGGAACTAAGCAAATGTTATCATTGGGCAACAGATGAACAGTGACAGATACAATTTAATATCTCTGCATACAAGTCAATGCACATTGGAAAAAATTAAACTGCTTGCATACCCTGAAAGATTCTGAATTAGTTCATACATCCTGAGAGGGGTGGAAAACCCTTAAATGTCCAACACAGACAATTCAGTGAGATTGTCTGCTCAGTGTTCAGCTGTGGTCAAATGCTAAGCAAAATATTAAAGCATTTTGAAACAAGTGAAGAATTATTCAAAAGATATAATGATACACCACATACATATACCTAAGGTTTGTGAGCACAACACGCACAAAATAATACATACGTACATGCAGTAGTTATTTGGCCTTGTTTAGAGCAAACAAATATCTTTCAATTTTATTTTGGTATCATGAAACATAATTAAGGATATACTTAGTATTTCGCTATCCCTTGGTGTCATAAAATAAACTAAGAAAATATACAGAACCACAAATGTTTAGCATTAAGTATGTCTGGAAGAGAGTATGTAATCATAATAGAAGGTAGTATGGGATAGTGACCGTGAGCATAGGCTTTGAAATCAGACACACCAAAGTTCCAATCCCACTGCATCTATAAAATGGCAATCCTTAGCACATGAGATTGACCCATTATGTAGTTTACTAATTCCCAATAAGTGAGTGTTTGAAAAAATGTAGACTTCCTGTCATAGATATTCTGATAGCTTTTCTAGATCTCAGTAGGTCCAACTGAACTGCTTATACATTTCTTTAATAAATGGTTTTACTGAAATATAACAATATGCATTCCAAAAAGTATACAAACCACACGCATACAGCTGGATGAATTTTCACATAATGAAAAGACCTGTGTGGGAGTTCCCTGGTGCTCTAATGGTTAGCGTTCAGCACTTTCACTGCTGTGGCCGGGGTTTAATCCCTGGTTGGGGAACTGAGATCCTGTAAGCCATGCAGTGTGGTCAGAAAAAAAAAAAGACCTGTGTAACCATCACCCAACTCAAATAGAACATTATCAAACTCAGTCTCCCTCATTCCCCTTCCCACTCATTATCTCCCTCCTATCCAAAGCTAATCACTATTTATTATCATAGATTAGGTTTGTGTTTTTGAACTTCATATGATTGTAATCAAAGAGTATGTAGTCTTTTGTGTCTGACAGCTTTCACTCAACATTTTTTGTGATACTCCTCCACATTGCTGCCTGTGGTAGTTGTTTGTTCGTTTTCATAGCTGTGAAGCATTGAATTATCTGAATATACCTTAGTTTATGTATCCATTCTCCTGTTGATAAACATTTATTTTCTGGCTGTCATATGATGCTGCTGTGAAATTTCTTGTACATGCAACTGGTGAATCTATGTATTTATGTTGAGTGTGGAATTCCTGGGTCGTAAGTTAAGCGCATATTCAGCTTTAATGAAGACAGAGAAGCAGTTTTCCAAAGTGGTTGTACCAATGTACTCTTCTATCAGCAGTGTATAAGAATCCCTGCTGCTCCACATCCCAGCCAACACTTAATTTTGAAAGTTGTTTCTTTTTTTAATTTTAGTAATTCTGGTGGGTATCATCATTTGCTATTAAAGCATGTTATTTAGTGCTAAAAAGAAATGAGCTATTAAGCCATGAAAAGACTGGATGAATCTTAAATGTATATTACTAAGTAAAAAGAAGTCTATCTGAAAAGATTACATACCATTTGATTCCAACTCTGACATTCTGGAAAAGGCAAAACTATGGAGACTGTAAAAAGATCAGTGGTTGCCGGGTGTTAGGGTGGAGGGAGGGATGAATGGGCAGAGCACAGAGAATTTTTAGGGCGGTGAAACTATTCTGTATGACACTATAATGGTAGATACATGTCATTATACATTTGTCAAAACCCATGGAATGTACAACACCAAGAGTGAAGCTAACGTAAACTATGGGCTTTGGGTGAAAATGATGTGTTGATGTAGGTTCCTCATTTGTAATAAATATACCACCCTGGTGGACGATGTTGATAGAAGGGGAGGCTGTGTGTCGGGGGGCAGGTAGAGGGTATATGGGAACTCCCCATACTTTCTCCGCAGTTTTGCTGTGAACCTAAAACTGCTCTAAAAAATAAAGTCTATTAAAAAAAGTAAAGTAAAAGCTAATGGTTCCTGGGGGGATACACTAAGGAAGTGGCCACTGTGGGCTTTATCATAAGAACACAGAAAGGCTGAGAACTGCAGAAATTTTTAAAAGCGTGCAAGCTTTTACTCATACCCATCAACTTCTCAATTAAAATGATGTTTTTATTGTCTTCATTATGTAGGAATGGGAGGAAAAAATGGGAATACATTTCAGGGCCTCTATTTATTTCCTACTGAGTGGGGTAGGGCTGGTCCTTCTGTAGGTAGTCACCTACCTGGTAGAATATGAGAGATGCTTAATGGCTACATTTGACCTAAAATCTCACCTGCTATCCTGTCATGGAATCACCTTCTTCCTCTCCTGGATTGAAATGTATCCTGCCTGCTCCTCATTTTAAACACATCTAGTATGTTGCTCATCACCAAATGACACATAGAAGGTGTTCAATAATGGTTTGTTGAATAAATTAGTCATTGATTCTGATTTTTTTTAAATAGGATAAACACCCCCCCACCATATAAAAGAAAAGTTGAGTTCTCTCTTTTTTACTTCTTGAACTTGTCAAATTCTTAAAGCCCAACTATCTCCCAACTTTCTTTTAAACTACTCTGTTTATTTTGCTTCTTACAAAGGCAAATAACATGACTTTGAAACAAAGAGACTGTTTCAAAGGGGTTTGACAGTTGCAGTCCAGTTGACTTTGAACTCATTGATGGTGCAGTTAGGAATGCTCATTCTCAGATGGGCTGATTTCCACATTTGGGGTATAAAATGTATATATAAATGAAAATTATTCATACCTTTTATTGACTGTTTCTCCTGGTAGAAATGTCAGATGGCACTCTAGAGCCTTTAGATATAATGAAAAGTAAAGTAGAAGCTATTTCTATGCATCCAGCTTTATTTCTTGTTCTTTTCCTTTCTGTTATACTCCTCTTAAGGCATTATTGCCTCTTCCTGTAACTTCCTGCTTCCAAGCAAAGTGGCAACAGTGAAGATCTTCTGTCACTACCTCACCACCTGGTCCGGCCCCAAATCACTATAATGCCTTCGCAGACAGACACCTATTTCATTCCTAGCTTTCTGATTGGTGAGCCTTGGATTTTGTACTGATATATAACTAATCTGCTTTGGAATTAAAATAGTTTTGGATTCTGCAAAGTACTCTAGGAAATGAAAGGTGGAAACAGTAATTGAGGTAAATCAAAAAAAGGATCACACATTTGTATGAAAACCATCTGTGATGAGGTTGTGGTAGGGAAAAAGAAAAGTTAAAAGTGAAATGAGCCTTTGTCCTTCTGAGTATGAGATGAATGTAAAGTGGGATCAGGAAAAAAATTCCCCTTGGAGTGTTTTATTATCCAATCCCAGAGTGTGGGATTTAAACTTCCCCTCACTATTGAGCACTGTGTCAGAAAGATGTGAATTAAACATATAACTAAAAATACACTTGATGCCTAGGTATCTAGGCCTTGAAATGATAATTTAGCAAATACTATCCTAGCGTCTGACTACTCCAAGGAGTGTTTTCCAAACTTACTTACGAGCATGGTCCCCCCAAAAATACATTTTATAAAGCAACCCTTTCTTTTTCAGTTTTTCCTTTGACATGCCAATAAAGCTCAAGTGACCATAGTCAACAACTTCCTAATCCATATTTCTAGCTCGTAAGAACCTAGTTATTCCACAATATCTGGTTTTCTCCCATCACACCAATATCCTCTCTTGTATTAGAAGCAGTCTTCCACTGTTTAAGAATAGCAGCAGGGGGAATAGGTTAGGACTTGGCACTTTCACTGCCATGGCCTGGTATCAATTCCTGGTCTGGGAACTGAGATCCCGCAAGCCTCGAGGTGCGGCCAAATACAAACAAATAAACAAAGCAGCAGAACATCTGTAGCAAGAGTAGTTTTTCTAAGTCTTTTAAGTGCCCCTTTAAATCCATTTAATTCAGAAGGCAGTAGCAATAAGCCAAATCCTACCAAGATGAAATGAATGATTACAGTTCTCTCGTTACTTTTGTCCAAATATGGGCTCTTGGTTTATGCAAACAAGTACAGAAGTTTAGGCACAACCAACCCTTTCTAGTCATGGTTACTAGACTTTGGACATCACTATTTTCACTGTGAGACAGCTACACGGGCTGATAACAAGTGCCAACCTACTCTGCCCTTCAGCTCGACCAAACCAAAGAGAAGACATATAGATGGAAAAGAATGCAGGCAGTTTTGATTCCCTTTGCCACTGCTAGGGCTTTTTATGTGAGTACTCTTTAGGCTAAATTGAAAGAGCACAGACATTGTGAAAAGATTTTAATGGAAGTATCAAGTAAAACTCAAAATTGTCTCATTACTTAGCAGTGCCTGGAGCCTGCATCTTCCTGCCACCATTATCACAATAAACTCATAAAGGTGTAAAACTATGCAGAGCTATGTCAGACACATTAAAATAACATCTGTTAAATGTGTCTTATGGCACATTTCTTTCCCTCTTATTCTTTTCCATTCATCATTTTCTCCTTACCGAGTTGAACTGGGCTGAAATAGGAAACAAAGAAACAAACAAAAAACATTACTATGGTTCCTGTAGTATAGCTGTTTTGGTGTTGTTATCTTTGTTTTCATATTTTGTTTCTGTTTCTAACAGTGTAAGAAATATTAAAGAACAGCCTAAACATTGTATTGTATGAAGGTAAAATACCATTACCTCTATCTCAATCTACTTAGGAATTTTCTGAAAACACTAAGTTTATATAAATGTCATCTTTAAGAGTTGAGGCTGTATTATCACTGCTCCTGAGAGATACTTTTACAATTGGAAAAACATACTTAAATTCTCTCTGGTTATCAGAGATATCAGAGTTTGGATCATTACTTAACCATCTCCTCCTGTAGTGCCAATCTTGGTGAACCATCTGGTCACCCAAGACAGAAACCTGAGAATCATCCTTGTGAGATGTTCTCCATTTCAAATTCATACATCCAATCTATATTGATTCTACCTCCTTGATATATTTCAAGTCTCTTCTAGAGACCTATAATTAATAACTCCAATCTGGTCTATCAATTTCCATTTCTACTACCTTAGCTTTGGTTTTTAATCACTGGATGATTATAAATCTCCTATCTAGTCTGCCTGCCATCAGTCTCTCCTCTCCCAAATGTTCCTAAATATTCTAATAAAATGTTCTCTCTAAAATGCAAATGTTAAGTCATTAAAAAATCCATAAGAGATTCTCTATTGCCTTTACAACGAAGCCCACACTCCTTAATATGGGTTACAAGGAACTGGTCTTTACCTCTCCAACTTCATCTCTGGTCCCCTTCCCTTCATAACTCCAACTAGTTTGGTTTCCTTACAGTCTCTTCATCTTGAAAGCTTCTCACTCCACACCTTTGTATGTGCCATTATTTCCTATGCCTGGCAAATTTCTCTTGAACTCTCTACTACCAAGCTCCAGTGCTCTTTTTATTACTTAGAATTGTGTTTAACAGTACATAATAGAGAAGTGGCTACAATGGCTTAAACAAAAACCCAAAGGAAATAGAAGTTGTATGGTATCATCAGGGACCAAGACTCCTATTATCTTTTTATTTTACCATTATTATAAGGAGGCTCTTGTACTCATGGCTGTGAGATGATGATTCCATCTCTAGGTTTCATATCTGCATTCCAAGCATGAAGAAAAGGAAGAGTGAAGAACCTGTCAGTTAAGTTCATTTTCATTGGGAAAAAATGATTTTCAACAAAGCCCCGTCCAAGAGGCTTTCACTTACATGGTCACTCATACCTAGAATGGGGTATGAATGGGTAGGCAGTTTTTAACTAGACACAATGCTGCCTCAAAAAATCAGGGTTCTATTTGTATGCGGGAAGGGGAGAATGGATAATGTCTGCCACATCCTTTTACCTGGCTACCTCTTACAAAATTCGGATCAAGTTTCACCTTCTCTTGGAAGGTTTTTATGACACCACAAGTTTGGACTCAGTGTTATCCTGTGTTCCCAGACTAGTGCCTGTAAAATAGAAGGCACTCCATACATTTGGTTGATTGAATGACTTCATGAAAGTTACGTCTATTCCTTGTGCTTTTGGCATGCCATATTGTAATCATTACTTTAGATGCTTGCTCCTTCATGAACCTATACATTTTCTAAGACCAATGGCTGTGTTTTATTCACCTCAGTATTCCACAGTATCTGAAATACAGTAAGTTAATAAATGTTTGTGGAATGAATATGTAACAGAAGACATTTTAAGATGAGATTTTATAAGCAAGTTGCACTATTCAGAACGATATAAAGATTAAGTTTTCCTCTGTGTTGGGAAATGGCAGCAGGCATCTATCTAAATAAAGTTATCACAGGAATATACTAATCTTAGTATCTAGCTTAGAACCCCAACAGCTAACTAATCCCAGTAGCTGAAGCCATTCTATTTCTGCCCATGGGTTCAACTTCATCTCCAATTCTGGAACCATAATCTCAATGATCAGTACTGCCACCTTCATTTTAGATCTCATTCTGACCTCCTGCCTTATCATAACCAATCTTAGCTTCATTCCTAACCTAGAATTCATGTCCAAAATTTATCTTTGTGAATAGGTTCTGTCTGCATTAAACCTTATCTTCATGACTTGTTCCTTGCCATCTGTTACAAGACCTCTCTTATACCAATTGTTGGCCTGTCTGGATCTCAACATATCACCTGGGCTATGTTTAACTGTCTGGACCTTTTCCTAACGACTGCTGCTTGGAACTTTCCAGATTGCCTGCCTCTCTGGCTGCTTGACACCTGTAAGTCTATCTAGGTTCTCAGCCCCATCCTTCCCCTCTCTGGCCCATTCTGTCAGTTCAACCAAAGGCTGGTTCTGACACTTGAAGTGGGGCTGGATTCACCTAAGAAGCACTTTATCAGAGAAGACCTGGAATCAAAAAGGGAAGCAGATATTTGATAAGAATTCTGAGAAATATTCACATAGTTGAATGAAACCAAACTCTTTATTAAATACCTAATTGTCTCAACTAATTCGCATAATGTTTTCTGTTTCTTAAAAGTCTTAGGAATATTGCTTATATGTGGAATCTAGAAACATGGTACAGATGAACTTATTTGCAAAGCAGAAATAAGAGTCACAGATGTAGAAAATAAACATGGTTTCCAAGGGGGGGAGGGGGTGGGATGAACTGGGAGATTGGGATTGACATATATACACTACTATATATAAAATAAATAACTAATAAGGACCTACTGTATAGCACAGGGAACTCTACTCAATACTCTGTAATGACCCGTACGGGAAAAGAATCTAATAAAGAGTGGATATATGTATATGTATAACTGATTCACTTTGCTGTACAGCAGAAACTAACATAACATTGTAAAGCAACTATACTCCAATAAAAATTTTTTTAAAAAGTCTTAGGAAGTCAACAACTGCATTTTTCTTTTTCATGTAAGTGGTGGTTACCATCAACCTTTCTATTTCAGATTTATGGTTGTAGCTGCAGGACACTGTAAGTTTAGTGTTTTTCACAACAGAGTTATCTTGTTTTCTCATGGCAATTATTAGTTAAGTGGAGGTGTCAGGAAGAAGGCAAAAAAAAACCTAGCATATCTGCTTTTTATGAAATATCACTATATGTAAAGTTGAATCCTCTCCTTTACAAAGAATGGTTCTACCTCTATGCCCAGTTGTCTACATAGGGGACAATTCCTCCTTACTCCTAGTATACTTATACACAGATTCACCTGAAATAATATGTATAGAGGTAAGTAGCAGATAATTCATGTCTGCACAAATATTGTGGAAGTGGGCAGATTCATTCAAGTTTCTATGACTCATACATTAGGGCCTATAGTCACTAGTTTCATTATTACAAAGCAGAAGGACGAGTCCTTCTCTTCAACTCTTGTGAATGAGACCTGCTAATTTTCTTAGTCTTCTACCCATTTTGCTAAAAGTGGTTCAGCTATCATCAACTCTAAATATCACAGCTTAAGGGTGCATAATATAAATAGCAAGTGCTGGGGCAGATTTGCCAAAATCGTACCATCCCTTATCTCATGCTGCTCTGTGCCTTAGAACTACAACTTAGCACAAGTGGAGTGGACGTGCACAATCCCGTCATTCCCATCTCAGTACGCTCATGTAAGTTCAATTGTTTTTTATTGAAGTATAGTTGATGGGCAATATTATATAAGTTACAGGTATACAATAATGTGATTCACAATTTTTAGAGGTTATACTCCATTTATAGTTATTATAAAAATATTGGCTATATTCCCCATGTTGTACAATATATCCTTATAGCTTATTTTATACCTAATATATAATACTCTTAATCCCCTACCCCTATATTGCCCCTTCACCACGCCCCCCACTGGTAAAAACTAGTTTGTTCTCTATATCTGTGAGTCTGCTTCTTTTTTTGTTATATTCACTAGTTTGTTGTATTTTTTAGATTCCACATGTAAGTGATATCATATAGTATTTGTCTTTCTCTCTCTGAATAATATCATTTAGCATAATGTCCTCCAAGTCCATCCATGTTGCTGCAAATGTCAGCAACAGCCTAAATGTCCATCAACAGATGAATGGATAAAGAAGATGTGATACACACACACACACACACACACACACACACACACACACACACACACACACACTAGAATACTACTTAGCCATTAAAAATGTTCAGTCTTTATTGAGAAACTGCTACGAGCATGGTCTTGTGCTAGATAGAGGACTATAAAGAAGTCTGAGACAAGATGCCTGCCTTCAGGAAGCTTACCATCTAGTTGACTGGAAGAGGAGACAGAAGTCTGAGTAATATGTTAACAGTCAAAAGCTTAAATCACAACAGAAAATCACAGTATATGTGAAATCTCAAACTCAGTTTAACTGCCAGTAGGAGTTATACCCTCTGTGCCCCCCACTAACAGAAAAGCAACCAGCCCTACCTTACATGGTTTTTCATAGAAGAAGGACACTTAATAGGAAATCAGATGATTTCGCAAAATATACTGCATGACAAATACAAACATTTCCTTCATTTTTCAAATATCACAGAAAAAATATTCCTCCCTCACTTAAGAAAAAAAGTCTAAGTGCTTTGTCAAATAGTGTCTACATTGTACACCTTGTTCTTGCATTTCGAATGCATTCCTAACATAATTTAACAATGAATAATAATTTATGAGTCAATGCTGATACTGTTACAGAGGAAACTAGTTAAGCCCTGAGAGAAATAAACAAGAAAATGGGTTTGAGAAGTCAAAGGAAAAATTCTTATATTTCAGATCTCTCCTATACTTCTCATCCATATTCTCCAACTTAAAAAAGAAGCTGTGTCTGCCAATTGGTGGTCTGACCTTAGACCAAGTTTAATTAATTAGTGGTCTTCTCTAGCTGTCATCTGGCCTCATTTACCTAGGCTGTAACCACAGGCCAGTACATTACTGAAGCGGAGACCCCAACCATGACCTTTTTGGTCTACTGAGCTGCAGTGACTCAACAGCTCATCTGATCTACCTCTTCCTTCTACTGTGCCCCAAACTGCATCGCTCCTGCCAACTTTCACTTCCCAGACTTAGTTCAGTATTTTTCAAAGTGTGGTTTGCAGACTAGTGCACTATAACTAACTATGGTGTTTGTAAAAATGCCGATTCCAGCACCCTCTTCTCAGAGATTCTGATGAAGTAGTTATGGAATGGGGACTGAGCATACGCTTTTTCACATGTTCCCCTTTGTGAAACTCATGCTCACTAAATTGAGAATGCTAATACAACTAGGGAATAGGACCTAAGGCCTGTAAGACCCAACTAGTGTAGTCAATGGCCAAGATGGAAATAATTCAGTTTGCTGATAACACATTTCATGTGAATGAGGATCACTCAGGAAGCTTGTTAGATATACATATTTCTGGGTCCTACCTCCAAAACCAAAGGAGTTATAATCACAAGATGGGCTTGGACATCTGTATGTTTAAAGGGCTCCCCTAGGTTATTCAGATGTATTTTATCAGTTGAGATCCACTGCACTAGATCAATTGCTTCAAGGTATCCAGCAGCTGGCAGAGTGAAAGAGGTTACTTACAGAAGGGCCAGGCACCCGTTCCTCATTATTGGAATATACCTGTTTTAAAGGACAAAGCTACACACATTTAAGTGCTTAAGGGATACTTTACACTAAATGTGGTTGGAGTAAGCACTGCAGGTTTTGGGGATGGAGGGAAGCAAAGGTTTGCAATACTATGGAAGAAAGGAGGAAATTAAAAGTGGTACAGTGAGAGGTAGGTGATGACAGGTCCTGAGATAGACAAGTGTTTCTTCATCTGGCCTCACCCCCTTTTTATTCACAGCAAATCACCCTCCCACCCTGCATCATGAAGGGCTGAGGGCTGAGTCCTTAAGGAAGAAGCAAGCACCCACATGGAGATAGTAGGGTTCTGTCCTCAGCCATTTGAGCTAGTCCTATCAGTTCTGTAAAAATCAGCAGAATACCCTCTCCCTAGCTGGAGGAGCAAAGTAGGACAGCATGAATAGACACAGAGCCATCTCATTTTGCCACCTGTATTCTCATACCATCTACTGTTACTCTGTGCTCATCAGCTGGAGTAACCCATCTAGGCTGGTAGGTACCGTGCTCAGCTGGAAAAAGAGAACACTTCATCCCATCCCACTGCCTATAGCTTATGACTGTCTATTAATTCCCTCTGTCTTTTTCCTCTGGGTCTGCAAGGATGTCTTAGGAGTAGAGGTGACAATCAAGTAGAAGGGCGAAACTGATTTAAATCTACTACTGAGAGTCATGATCCCTTAACACAGGGTTCCAGAGTCTAACTGAAAAGGAACTCAGGGTTAAAAGGAAGCATATAAGAACTCTTCCCACAGAGCCTATTTCAGTCCGTCTCCTGGAACACATCATAGTCTACCTCCAGGCTTTAGAGCACCAAACTCTTTCCAAATGTCTAGATCCATAATCCAATCACCTCCTGGATATCATCTAAATGTTGCACTAGCATCTCTAATGTCGACTGAAAAAAAAATGCAGAACCTAAAAGTTGAGAATTATGTTTTATTCGGCAGATCTTCTGAGGACTTAAGCCCAGAAGACAGCCTCAGATCGCTCTGAGGAAGTGCTCCAAAGAGGTAAGGGAGGAGCCAGGATACATAGGAGTTTTGCAACAAAAACAGGTAGTTGGAACATCAAAAGATTACTGTGAATTAAAGAAAACCTGATACCTCAAGTTAATGAATTTAGCGCTCCTCTAGGTATGGGAAGATGCAAGAGTCTGGGCTCATTGAAATCATTCCTTTGATATGCACCTTAACAACCTAGGGCCAGTACCTGCTTTTCTCCATCCTGAATCCCATCAGGGTACACAGCTGGGACAGCTGCAATGGCTGAGGGCTTGATGACTGCAACATCCTTTGTTTACTGATATGGCAGGTGACATTTTTCATCCACACTAACACTGCATATCAAAAACTAAACCTATCTCCTCCAAAGCAATTTCTGGTAATGACATTACCATCCTTCCAATTAGAAACCTACAGGTTGTCTTCAGTTTCTCCCTTGACTTTATCCTCTACCTTCAATCAAGACTTTGGACCGTTACTGATCCAAGTAGTAATGACTAGGACACTGCAAAACAGAGAGGAAGGGATGTTTAGGAGATAGCTGATAGGACTCACCTCTTGGAACGCACAATAGCAACAGTATCCTTCACATCTTCACTACCCGGCTTCCGGCTTCCGGTTTCTGTCCTCCTAATGCTTCCCACTCACAGACTTGTTACTCCCCTGTCCACAAACCCTCAGTTGCTCCCCAGTCTTACCTTCAACCCCTCTTCCTGCATAGAAAATGATTTTTTAGCTTTCTCCCACTACTCCTCTACTTGTAATTTGAACTTTAGCCAAATCATACCATTCCTCTTTTCCTGAACACATATCTTGTTTACCAGTGCCCTTCCCATTGTTTGAAAATTTCTTCCCCCCTCCATCTGTTAAAACCCTTATTCATCCTTCAGGGTCCAGCTCCAAGGCTACCTCCTCCGGCCTCCAATTGAATGCATTCTTCCCTTCTCTGAACTAAGAAGCACTTTATTTCTTAATGCTGCTCATCACCTTCTGCCTTACACACCCTTCCCCCACCTAGGGGCTGAAATGCTTGTATTTCTACCACAATTCCGAGCAGTGCCTTTCCCATAGTAATCACTTTAAAATTGTGTTAAATGAATGAATTTCCCCTTTTTCAACTTCTAGGGAGATTTCCGTAGAAACCTACTTTTATTAATAATAGAGAAGCTTTCCTTCCAGCCCATGCCTTGATCTCTTTCTCTGTCTGTGCTTGTCTGTCTCTGTCCTCAGGTCTAGCTCCGTCTCTGCTGCTTTCTCTATCTTTGTCTCTCTCTGTGTCTCCCCACCCTTCCCCTTCCTCTATCTGGCACTGTCAACCTGCCTTTCTGTCTCTTTTTCATGGTCATTTCCTTTTTATTGTTGATGTGTCTTTAACATTTTCCCTGCATTGTCTTCCTCTGTCTGTTCATTTGTTTCTCTGACACCCTGCCCCCTTCTAACCTGGAAGTCAATCTCTGAAGCGCTTTCAAAGCCTCGCTTAAACTGTAACTCAAAGTTGAGTGTTATTGGGTCTTTTCAAGTTGGAACTCAGACGGAAGACTAAAGTCTGAAAACCCTGTAACTCCGAGGCAAATCAACTTTTCAGGGACAGGTGATATCAGGGCCTATGGAAAAGGGTCTAAATAGAAATCCTCAGACATTCTGAATGCCTAATATACATGATAAGGCATTAAGATATAAAAGGTGGCCCACAACAGCTAATCACAATAACAGTGCTAATTTCTCTAATTCTGGCTTCAAAGATAAGGACATGTCAGAAAGCAAACAAAAAGTTCTAGAAAATCATTGACCACTTTGGCACCTTGCCCAGGAGACTCTAAGGATTCATATATAAGTATGAATGAATTGAAACGAAAGACACTTGATAATAATAATACCAATTCTCTTTTTCAGTGTCTAATGTGAGACAAATGTCTTGTACACATTAATTTATTTAATCCCCAAACATTTTATGGAGATGGAAACCGAGGTTGAGGGTGGTTAATTAACTTCATGATCAGTCATCCTTAAGGAGGAGAGCTAGGATTTGAACCCAGGTGTTGTCTGATTCCAAAGCCTGGGCTCTTAAGCTCTCTAGTTTTTTTCAAACTTGTCAGGTTTTAGGAATGCCCTGAGTGGTCATTAACCCTTCAGATTCCTTAACCCCACCCTACATTTACCAAATTGCAGGGCAAGGGCCTGTGAGTCTGTTTGTCTAACGAATGACCCAGGTGATTCTTATTTTGGGAAAAAGTGCACTCCACTAAATAGCTTCCCTAGCCATGGTCGAGGAGAGTTCCATTTCCCTGGTAGCTCCTAGCACCCCTTGCCCCACTCTCCTCCATTCAGTGCCTGTCCTAGTCTCTCCCCAGAGAACTGAAAGAACACTTAGATTCTTCATTCAACCTTTTTTTTTTTTTTTAGTGGACATCTATTTTTTTTTTTACTTTTTAAAATTTCACCTGTCTTCAATCTATGGCTTGAGTCAGAAGTACCCACCCTGGTGACATCTGAATTTTGACTTGAATTTTGATCAAAGTCAATAAGGAAATGGAGCTTTATTGATGGAATGAAAGTGAGTAGTAGAGTATGCTGTATTTATGTGGGGGGAGGGGAAATGAAGGGGTTGGAATCTTCCTGATACTCTTAAAATCAAACCATGTAGATGATTATTTCACCTTTTTAAAGCTCAACCTTTATTGTAAGAAAGGTTTTCACTTTTAATTAGTAAATGGACCTGATAACTAACACCAAGAAAATGTACAGGTTGAAAATACAAAATAACAAGGACTTACTATGTACTAATTGTCAGGCCCTATGCTCAATGATTTACATGATTTTCTCATTGAATACTCCCAAAAAACTTAAGTAGCTGCTTTAGTTATCCGCATTTTACAGAGGAGAATGAGGCTCAGAGAAATTACTTGTCCAAGATCTAAGATTCCAACCCAGGTTTGTTTGACTGCAGTTTGTACCCTTAACTCAGCTGCACAGACTCTACTACAAATAGGTCTAAGGAAGGTTTAGGAAATTGGCTGATTGTAGATCCCTAACGAGATATGAAAGGACATTTTAGGATATTCAGGGTGTTTTGAAAAACATTTTGAGGTTATTGCTTTGTAATGAAAGCACAGGGTACTTCCACCAAAATATCCCTTGGTATCTTGGAGAGAGTCACTGATTTGATCCAATAAGGCATTGCCTGTGTTCTTACCTTCTTAGGTTTACCAGCAACTAATTCCTTTAGTCAGTTAGGATGCCATTAGGAGCAATTGTTTCAAATTCACTATGAATTCAGAACCCTTTTTCTGAATCCTCAGAACCTCAAATTTCTCAAATTTATAGACTTTTTAACATATTATAAAATATGTAAAAAATACATATTTTTCAAAGTTTTCCTTTATGGTGGTCAAAGATTCCTCCAAAGTGATGAGGGAGGAAGCATAAAGATATTCTTTTTCCTTCCTTGAATTCTCCCCTGTTCCTGAAATTTTTCTCTCCATTATGCAAAGAAGGATAATAGTGATGTAGAATATAATAAAAATACCTCTCAACTGGAAGTACAAGATATTTGATATATATGTATAAGCAGCATGTCAATAATTCTTTTCATCTCATAAAGCCTTACCAAAATTATATATTCTTAAATAAAACCTAACGGCTTTCAAATATCTGAGTACTTATAACCTCCAATTTTAGAATCCTTTTATTCTACCAAAACTGTACAAATAAGAATAAATCAGAACTTTTAAAAAACTTCAGCTTTCAAAAATCAGGTGATCATCAAAATGGCTAAATTTACTGCATGAATCATTAACTGAGTTAAACAAATTAGTGACTTGCATAAGGGAAGAAGAACACTTTTTTTACACAGGTCTGATGTTGACTTTTTGCAAAACTGTTTTTATTTTTAACAAAGCAATATACAAAGTAGGTATAAATTTAATCAGTAAAGAATGACTGCCCCTTTTCCCACAGTTCCATTACTGATAGGCAACCATTTTTGAATGTTTTGGGTTTCAGTTCTTCTGTTAACTCATATGCTAAAGCTAGTAACACATTTTCTATTTTAAAAATCCCATATACCCATCATTCAGCTACACAAATTATGAACATTTTGCCAATATTGCTTCATCTAGACCCTTCTTTCTCTTTTTTTCCTAGAGCTTCTTATAGTTTCAGGTTTTATCTCCTTAGCTAACCAGTCCTTGGGGCAGGGGTCAAGTGTAACTTTTAGCTCCAATATTCAGCTCCTCTCTTCCTTGCTCAATGCCTGGAAACTCTATGCCTTTGTTCTGTTGTTTGCAAAGGAAACAATTTAGGTTGCTGGGAACACAGGAGATAAGGTGGAATTTGTAACACTGGGCTACCTTTTTCCTAAATGGCATTTGTTAGTTTTATGTTTTTTATATAACTGACATACAATGAATTGCACATATTTAAACGTGTACAGGGACTTCCCTGGTGGTCCAGTGGTTAAGAATCCGCCTACCAATGCAACGGACTAGGGTTCGATCCCTGGTCGGGGAACTGAGATCCCACATGCCATGGGGCAACTAAGCCCGCGCTCTGCAACTACTGAGCCCGCGCACTCTGGAGCCCACGTGCCACAACTAGAGAGAAGCCCGCGCACCGAAATGAAGAGCCCGTGCACCGCAACAAAAAGATCCCGCATGCTGAAACGAAGATTCCCTCATGCCTCAACTAAGACCCAATGTAGCCAAATGAATAAATAAATAAAGCTACATTACACCCACCATGATTCTGAAAAAAAAAAGTGTACAATTTCGCAACTTCCTAAATATGTATACAGCCATGAAACCATCGCCACAAAGTAAGGAACACATCCCTTACCCCAAAATGTTTTCTCATATCCTCTGCCTCTCCCCACACCCCTTCCTCAATCTGGAAACCACTGATCTGCTTTTGACACTATAGATGACATTTTCTAGAGTTCTAAATAAATGGAATCATACGATATGTACTCTTTTTGTCTGGCTTCTTTCACTAAGCATAATTATTTTGAGATTTATCCACATTGTGTGGATCCATAGTTCTTTTATTTTGGTTGCTGAGTAGTTATCCATTGATAGATGAATATACAACAATTAGTTTATCCATTCACTTCTAGAAGGACATTTGGATTGTTTGCAGTTTTGACATATTACAAATAAAGCTGTTATGAACATGTATAAGTCTTTGTACAAACACATGCTTTCTTTTCTCTTGGGTAGATATATGGGAGTGGGATGGCTGAATTGTGCAGTAGGCATGTGCAGAACTTCAAGAAACTGCCAAACTGTTTTCCCAAAATGGTTGTACCATTTCATATTTATACATTCAGTGTATGAGAGTTTCAATTCCTCTACCTCCTTGCACTTGTTGTTATCAATCTTTTTAGTTTTAATCATTCCAAAAGGCACAAAGCAATATCTCATTGTGGTTTATTTTGCATTTTCCAGATGACTAATATTATTATGCAGCTCTGAATGTACTTAAACACTCATATCTTTTTTGGTGAAGCTTCTGTTCAAATTATTTTCCCATCATCTCAAGTGTCTCAAGACCACCCTCACATTTGCTAATTTACTAGAAGGACTCACAAGACTCAGCAACAGGTTTTACTCGTGGCTAACATCTGTTACAGAACAAGTTTATAGAGCATGAGCAACAGGAACAAGATATCTACTGGGTGGAGTCCACAGTGGTTAGGCACAGGCTTTCCAAGTTCTTTCGCATCTGGGGTCCCAGAGGACAAACTTTTTCTCTGGCTGTGAACTATAGGGACATCTGTGAAGACTCTCTGTGCAGGGAAGCCCATTGAAGTCTCAGAGTCCAAGGCTTTTATCAACGGCTGGACACATGGACACATCCTGCTACGCAACCAGCTATGGCAACCAGAACTCAGGACCCCAACGATGAAGTCAGGTGTACATAATCAACTTGATGTTTGTGTAAAGCAATCCAGACAAGACAGTATAACAAGGTCCACTGTTTCAGGTATACACGATAAAATCCTTAATCGTTAACATAAAGAACCATCCAGATACCACATTCGCAAAGGGTGTCCAATATTCAGTAATGGCTCCAAGTTCTCCTGGAGATGTGTGAGGAGTGAGTAATAAGACCTGCTATGCTAACTCTTTTCTCACACCCATTTTATTATCAGGTTGTTTACTTATTATTGAATTTTAGGAGTTCTTTATATATTCTGTATACATTCGTTTATCAAATATATGCTTTGCAAAGATTTTCTCCCAGTGCTTGGTTTGTCCTTTTATCCTCCTAACAGTATCATTTGAATAGCATGAATTTTTAATGTTGATGAAGTCCAATTTATCAGTTTGTTGTTTTATGTATTGTGTTTTGGGTATCATAGCTAAGAAATCTTTGCCAAAGCCAAGATTTAAAATATTTTTCCTATGTTTTCTTCTAGCATTTTTATAGTTTTAGACTTTCACACTTAGGTCTATGATCCATTTTGAGTTAATTTTTGTATATGGTTTGACCTGGAGTATTTTAAAGCAAATATTTGACATTGTATCTTTTCACCCATAAATACTTTGGTATGTATCTCTACAAGATTGAGGAGAATTTTTAAAAACATAATCCCAATACCTTTATCATAATTACTTAATAACATCCAGTACCCAATCTGTGTTCAAATTTTCCCAACTATCCCCAAAATATCTTTTTGTTTATTTAAATTAGTATCTAAACAAAATCAGCATATTGCATTATGTTGGCATGTTTCTTAAGTCTCTAATAATCTATAATAGTTCCCTTATCACATTTTCCCATGCCATTTATTTTTTCTTAATAATCCAGGTCACTTGTGCTAAGGAATCTCCCACATTCTGGACTTGGCTCATTGTATCCTTGTGCTATTTTTAACATATTGCTCTGCCATTTCCTAATTTATCGATCTTAGACACTATTTATCTACTCCATGCTATGAAAGATGAGGATTTGGCTAACATATTACTCTGTACTTCCCTCTTTCTAATTATCTTTTCAACATCTTTAGGAATGGAATAAACATGGAAGATTTTTTTTGAAGAATCAATATATATATACTTACTTGCTTTTTACCAAGTAATATCTTTATTTACTCTTGGCTCTACCATAAACTACCATATACTATAATAAACTATCTTTTATCCAATGTAGTAGCAGTGAGGGAGTGGAGAATAGAGTTTCGAGAAATATCTCAGAAAAAGGTCTGACAGTATTAAATGAGGGAAGGAGGGGGGAAGGAATGCGAATGATTGCTTAATTTCTGCCTTCAACAACTGAGTACATGCTGGTGCCATTCAGAAGAATAGAAGAGGAGGAACAGGTTTGGGGAAGAGGTTGGGGACACAAGAAGAAAACTAATTCAGTTTTTGATACTGAGACACGGGATATCTATAAACAATCAAGTAAAGATGCCCAGTAGACCAATGGAAGTATGGATCTGGAGATTCAGAGTGATACATGAGCTAGAGTTACTGATTTGAAAGTCATTAGTTTAAGGGATGATAGTTGAATCCATGGGCACAGATGATATTGCCCAAGGAATGTGTGAAGAGTAAGGAAAGAGGAAGACAAACAACAAAACCCTAAGGAACATTAAGATTTAAGGAGACAGAAGCAGTTGTTACCATGTATGATAAGTACCATAATAAACATATGCATGAGATACCCTAGTGACTCAAAATAAGATTGATCAACTGGGTAGGGAGAAGTTAAAAAGGTTTTACTTTGGTTTGGATATTGATGGATGTATAGAAGTGTGCTAATGGGATGAGGGTCAGGAAAGAAGACAAACTCACCTATTTTACAAGGAAAACAGAGGACTTCAAATGAGAGTTCTCTCAACTATCTCCCACTATGATACACACCTGTCTAGAGTTGTGTTCCTCTAAGTGTGGTCAACAATTCACTTGCATAAGAATCACAGAGGGGCTTTATCGAATTGAATATTATTGGGTTCCACCTTAGACCTACTGAATCAGAATCATTGGGGTGGGGTGCATGAGGAATCCGCATTTTAAACAAGTTCTCTATAAGTGATTCTGAAGTAGATGGTTTGCGTGCTAAATTTTGTACAAACTAGGGTGTGACCATGGGAACATTTGGCTAAAGTGGAATGGAGAGAAAAGGCTTTGGGGTTGATGAAATCTAAGAATTGCGATCTTCAAGTTGCTACTCTCTTCTTGCCAGTTTTAGCAGGAAGGCCTAGTGGGAAAATGGGGAATAGGGAGATTTTGCAAAAGTATAATGACACCATCTGTTTTCCGTCATTAGAAAGGAAAAATGAGCCAGATAAGACTAAGAGGAAAGCAGTTTTCCTCTGAGCTGGTCCTAAGTCAAATACAGGCACCCTGATGAAAAAGAAATCAAAAATTGATTTGGTTGATTGAATGTGGTCCTCAACACAATAACAACAGCCAACAAAAACAACACACTCATGAATTCCCCTGATTTTGTTTTCACATTTTACTGGTTACCTGGCACTTTATACTCAGCTCTTCCTAGTGAATTCATCTTACCTGAAGTCACTAAATGTTTAGTTTTTCATTTGATGAGTAATTCCAGGGATAAAAATTTCCATGTTTCCCATAATTTTTATCCTGAAAAGAGGAAATCTCAAGTCGAGCCATTGTCTACTGTTCAATCAGAAAATATTTCTATCTATGTCTCCATAAAAAAGGTAACTATATGTTTGGAAACACACAATTTGAAGTTCATTGTGAAATAGATTACTCTTGAGAATTAATTTGTGTCCTTATGAAATCCCAGGGGTGTACTCGCAAACTAAATTTGATGGCCTATGAATATTCTGCTATGGCTAGAAATATTATTCTTCTGAGAAATTGGCTAATAGGTTTTGTTATTTTGTCAAAGCAGCTATCTACATGGGTCTCCAGAGTTGGGTGTATCTTGCTGGAAATACACTTTAACTTCAAAAGATTGTAACATATTACTTTGTTTTTTGGAAAGCTGTGACTATTTCTATTCATTCCTTGTAATTTTTCTAGAAAGCAAATCACATCATAAAACAATTGCCTCCTTTGAAAAGACTACTATACAAGGCCCTTTCCTGTGATAAAATTAAGTCAATTCTGGTTCTGAAATTAAACCTGAAGAATAATAAGATTTCATAAGCGAACTAACTTTTCTCTTTGTTGATCCACTAATTCCATTTATCACTCATAGTTTTCTAAGATACATTTCCTGGCTCACATACTGTGCTAGTAAGTCAGTAAGGCAGGAGTAGCAGATGATAGCCCCTGGTTACACAGAAGTTAGAAGATGCTTTAGAGAATATAAGATGTGTGATGGGGAAATAAACTGTTACTTCTACTGTGATTCCACCCAGGAACTGAGGGATTATGTTGTTAAAAAAAAGAACCATGAAACCTAGAGAGAGAATAAGGAATTGTCAGTGTATGTGTGCAAATTTATGTAAAGGAAAGATACTAGAGAAAATAAATAAATACTGGGTTACTATAAAGGTATATGTTCTGTAGAGGAGAAGAAGCTCTAATGTAGTGTATATAAAATATTCCCACAGAACCATGAGATTTCCTTCTTTTTTTAAATTCCATACTTACCAAACCAATCTTTTAGTTACTGCATTAGTTTGCTAGCTATTGTATTAGTTGCTAGGGCTGCCTTAACCAAGTGCCACTGACTGGTGGATTAAAAGGAAATTTATTTTCTCACAATCCTGGAGGCTAGAAATCTGAGATCAAAGCATCGGTAAGGTCGGTTTCTTCTCAGGCCTCTCTCCTCAGCTGGAATATAGCCGTCTTCTCTCTGTGTTCACATGGTCTTCCCTCTGTGTGTCTCTCTGTCCTAATCTCTTTTTATAAAAGCATGGGTCATATTGGATTAGGGCCCACCCTAATGACTTCATTTCATTTTATCTACCTTTTTAAAGACCCTATCTTCAAATACAGTTATAGTCTGAGATACCAGGGGTTAAGACTTCAATATATGATGACACAAATGAACTTACTTACGAAACAGAAACAGACTCACAGACATAGAAAACAAACTTACGGTTTCCAAAGGGGAAAGGGAGTGGGAGAGGGATAAATTAGAAGGTTGGGATTAGCAGATACAAACTACTATATATAAAATAGATAAACAACAAGGTCCTACTGTATAGCACAGGGAACTATATTCAATATCCTATAATAAACCATAATGGAAAATAATATGAAAAAGAATATGTATATATATGTATAACTGAATCACTTTGCTGTACACCAGAAACTAACACACTATTATAAATCAACTATACTTCAATTAAAAAAAAAGACTTCAATATATGAATTTTGGGAGGATAAGCAATTCAGCCCATTAACAGTTATTATTTCAGGTTTCCACACATATTAATACAAAGAAAGGTCCCTGTAAATATATATCATCTAATATAAATTTAAAAATTGGTTTTTTGGCAAAATCTAGTTGACTGTGAGTTACCTTTCTAAAGGTATGACCTGCCTGGGGGATCGATGTTCATTTCTGCATGCCTACTCTGTTCCAGGCACTGGCATAGGTCCTAGAGCTGGAAAGACAAACACATTTCTTGTTCTTGAGGAGTTTGCAGTCTGGAGGAGGGGAATCAATATAAACAAGCAAGTACAATAAAATGTGCTAAATATTATTACAGAGGAGATGCAATGTTGAGGAGCAAATTCAGCTAGACCCATGGTGACCCAACCAAGAAAAAGGAATATATTAAGCTCTAGAATACTGCCTAATTAATACTATTGCATAAAGTATTAGAGCTTATTATTTTCAAGACAATTTATTCATCTATTTAATTTTTGCCTAAAGTCTTAAGACCCATTCCATATAGATACTTTTTAATAAAAACTTTGTAAAGTGCTGTTTATATTTGTAGCAAAAACTCAGCAGAATTATGTTCATTTCTTGTCATAATATGGTGGTCATGACCTTGCAGAGTGTGTTACACAAATTAAAAATCTATTTTGATAAGATATTATAAGCTAAGCCACCACTGAACACAAGGATATATGTAAGAACTCTGAAATTCAAGGACAGTTTTTAAAAAATAAATAAACTATACATTAATTGTTTGCCAAGAACTAGAACAATCCCTAATGATGTATAAGAACCAGGGTACAGGGGCTTCCCTGGTGGCGCAGTGGTTAAGAATCCGCCTGCCAATGCAGGGGACACAGGTTCGAGCCCTGGTCTGGGAAGATCCCACATACTGCAGAGCAACTAAGCCTGCAAGCCACAACTACTGAGCCCGAGTGCCACAACTACTGAAGCCCACGTACCTACAGCCCGTGCTCCACAATAAGAGAAGCCACGGCAATGAGAAGCCCGCGCACCGCAACGAAGAGTAGCCCCCGCTCGCCGCAACTAGAGAAAGCCTGTGCAGCAACGAAGACCCAACACAGCCAAAAATAAAAATAAAAGTTATAAAAAAAAAAAGAACCAGGGTACAGAAGTAGTGAAATAACTCGACTTATTATCAAGCACTGTATCACTTAGCAGATACCTATTTTATAAAAGTTATCCTGAAGTTATGATACACTTCAAGAAACATCCAATGCTGTCTAAATTATTTTTCATAATACCACCATTTTCCTGATAACCAAGGATAAATTGATCACAGATCTCTACATATACCAGTGAATCTTCGTTATAGATCTATTTTCTCTTTAGTCCTTCAAAGATGCTATTACAAGTGGAAGAAGAAGGTTTTAGGTCAGCAAATACCACTAAGAAAAGGTCAGAGAATCCTCTTTGGAGTCATGTATTTAAAATGGTACTTTAATATGAGTCTAACAAATAAAAAGAAATATGGCATGACAAATGCTAACAAATTAAGGACGAAGTTGTCAAGGGCTGATAAACCCATTCCATGAAGAAACCAATTTTTTCTTCCTATTGATTTCTTCTTCCTTGGCTTTCTTGAAATAAAATACATAGCTATGTGATTTAGCTTTGAAATATGTAAAATGAGAAAGTTGAACTAAATTAATTTTACGGTCCTTGTCAAGAACTTTGAAGACTCTGAGATTTTACCCTATGTACAAGTTAACAAGTTTGGCACAGTTTCATAGATGCTGGCAAAAGACGCTGGGGTCAGAGACAAAGGACAGTTTATTAACACCAACAATAGCATTTGCTAGAGTATCTGCACTTGTACCAGGTCCCTGAGCACCATTTCCCATAGGGTGATGCAGAGAGGGCTGGAAAGATACCTGCCCATGCAATAGGGTACATCTTAAGAGAGGAATCCTGAATTTGTCACCTTATAATGGGTAGTCATCTCAGGAGGAAAATACTATCTCTTTTCCATGGCTATTCACGCTACAAAAATTCTTTTTAAAAAAATTGAGATATAATTCACATACCATAACCCTTCAAAGTGTACAATTCAGTGGTTATGAGTATATTCACAAAGTTGTACAACCAGTCACTCCCCATCCCCCTCCCCCAACCACCAATGTACTTTTGTCTCTGGATTTGCCTATTCTGGACATTTCATATAAATGGAATCATACAATATGTAACCTTTTTGTGACAGGCTTCTTTCACTTAGCATAATGTCTTCAAGGTTTATACATGTTATAACATGAAACAGCTCTTCATTTTTTATGGCTAAATAATATCTATTGTATGGATATAACACATCTTGTTTATCCACTCGTAAGCTGATGGGTATTTGGGTTGTTTCCATCTTTTGACTATTATGAATAATAGTGGCACAAATATTCATGTACCAGTTTTTGTGAGGACATATATTTTTAACTTTCTTGAATATACAACTAAGAGTGAAATTGTAGTGTCACATGGCAACTCTATGTTCAACTCTTTTAGAAACTGCCAAACTGTTTTCCAAAGCAGCTGTACCATTTTATATTCCTACCAGCTATGTATGAGGGTTCCAATTTCTCCACATCCTTGCCAACACTTGTTATTTTCTGTCTTCTTGATTATAGCCATCATAGTGAGTGTGAAGTGGTATCTCATTGTGGTTATTATTTGCATTTCCTTAATGCCTAATGATATTGAGCATCTTTTCATGTGCTTATTGGCCATTTTCATATCTTCTTCTGAGAAATGTTTATTCGAACGCTTTGCCCTTTTTTACATTGGATTGTTTGTCTTTTTATTGTTGAGTTGTAAGAGGTTTTTACATATTCTAGATACTAGATCCTTATCAGATATATGATTTGCAAATACTTTCTTGATGGTGTCCTCTGAAGCACGGAAGTGTTTAATTTTAATGAAGTTCCGTTTTTTGTTTTGTTTTGTTTTATTATACATAAGGAACCAAAGTCAGAAATATTTACACCTATGTTTTCTTCTAAGAGTTTTATAGATTTAGTTTCTCCACTTAGGTCTTTGGTCCATTTTGAATTAATTGTTGTATATGATGTGAAGTGGGGATCCAACTTCTTTCTTTTTCATGTGTATACCCAGTTGACTCAGTGCTATTTGTTGAAAAAACTACTATTTTCCATTGAAAAGTTCTCTTGTCAAAAATCAATTGACCAGGGAATTCCCTGGCAGTCCAGTGGTTGGGAGTCAGTGCTTTCACTGCTGGGGGGACCAGGTTCGATCCCTGGTCAGGGAACTAAGATCCTGCAAGCCATGCAGCATGGCCAAAAAAAAAAAAAAAAATCAATTAACCGTAAGTGATTGGTTTATTTCTGATTTATTTTTATAAGAGTACTACACAGTCTTGATTACTATAGCTTTCTACTAAATTTTGAAATCAGGAAGTTGACAAAATCCAACACTCTCTAGCCACTTTTTTTTTTTTTTTTTGGCTGAACCGTGGGGCTTGTGGGATTTTAGTTCCTCTACCAGGGATTGAACCCGCACCCTCGGCAATGAAAATGCAGAGTCTTAACCACTGGACTGCCAGGGAATTCCCTCTCTAAACACTTCTATTCAACATTATCACTAGTGGTTTTAGCTTGTGCTACCCAGCGTGAAAGAGAAATTAAATACATCCAGATTGCAAAGGATTAAGTAAAACTGTCTTTATATGCAGAAGACATGATTGTTTATATTGAAAATTCAATAGAATTTACAAAAAAGCTACTAGAATTCATAAGTGAGTTTAGCCAAGTTGCAAGATATAAGACCAGTATATAAAAATCAATTGTATTTTTATATACTTGCAATGACCTATAGGAAGCTAAAATATTTAAAAGTACCATTTATAGTAGACCAAAAACTATAAAACATTTAGGAACAGATCTGACAAAAGAAGTGAAACCTTTAAACTGAAAACAGAAACCATTACTGAGAGAAATTAGAAAAGACCTAAATAAATGGCGAAAGATACCTTTTTCATGGATTGAAGGACTAAATTTTGTAAGGATGCCAATGCTTCCCAAATATATCTGTAGAATCAATGCATTCCTACAAAGACCCAGAAAGCTTTTTTTAAAAAGAAATTTACAAGCTGATTGTAAAATTCATATAGAAATGCAAGCAACTTTGAAAGAGAAGAGCAAAGTTAGAGGGTTAATACTATCTAATTTCAAAACATATTATAGAACTACAGCAATAAAAACAGTGTGGTATTTATCTAAGATAGACAAATAGATGAATAGAATATAAACGGTCAAGAAATAAACCCACACATATATAGACAACTGATCTTTTACAAAGGTGTGAGAAAAGTGCAAGGTGGATAGAAGATGGTTTTTCAGCAAATGGTAGTGGACCAATTGGATGTCCATGTACAAAAACAAAAATAAAACCAGAATTTCAATCCCTTGCACCATTACAAAATTTAACTCAGAGGAGGGATCATAGACTTAAATGTAACACTTAAAACTATAAACTTTCTATAAGAAAACATAGGAGAAAAATTTCGTGAACTTGGGTTATGCAAAGATTTTTTAGATATCATACCCAGTGTGCAGTCAATAAAATAAAAATCAGTAAATTGTGATTTCATCAAAATTAAAACCTCTGCTTTTCAAAAGACACTGTTAATAGAATGAGAAAACAAGCCACAGATTTGGGAGAAAATATTTGCAAAGCATATATCTGTTATAAGACTTTCATTGAGAATACAAGAAGAATGTCAAAACTCAATACTGAGAAAACCATCAACCCAATTAAAAATAAATATTGGAGCAGATACTTCAGACATTTAGATAGGAAATAAACAGTGAAAGGATGCTCAATATTACTAGTCATGAGAGAAATACAAATTAAAACCACGAGATACCACCATGCATCTATCAGAATGGCTAAATTAAAAGACAGTGGCATTAGCAAGTAATGCCAAGGACACAGGACAACTGGAACTCTTATTCATTGCTGTTGGGAATGTAAAATTATACAATTTCCTTGGAAAACACTTTGGCAGTTTCTTTTTTCTTTTTTTTAATCCAGTTTTATTGAGATATAATTGACATACAGCGCTGTATAAATTCATGGTATATAGCATAATGACTTGACTTACATACATCATGAAATCATTACCACTATAAGTTTAATGATCATCCATCATCTCATACAGATATAAAATAAAAAGAAAAAAGTATCTTTTCCTTGTGATGCGAACTCTTAGGATTTATTCTCTTAACAACTTTCGTATATAACATACAGCAGTGTTAATTATATTAATCATGTTGTACATCTTTTTTTGGATATGTAAAAAAATATTTTTATTTGTGACACATTTTTAACAGCTCTACTGAGGCATCATTGATATAAAATAAATTGTCTATATCTAAAAGTACAATTTGATACCTCTGACATATTCATATCCTCATGAAATCATCACCATGATCAAGATTATTAACACACACCTCAGTCCCAGAAGATTCCTAAGTCCCTCTCTGATCCGTCCCTCTTGCCCCTACAGTCTCCCTCCCCTGATGCCCAGGCAACCATTGATTCCTTTCTGTCATTATAGATTATTTTGCATTCCCAAGAATACTATATAATGAAAATGGAATCATAAACTATGCACTATTTTCTTTTTCACTTGGTATAATTATTTTGAGACTTATCTATTTTTTTCCATATCAATTGTTCATCCTCTTACTGCAGAGTCATTCTACTGTATGGATGCACCCTAATCATGGCAGTTTTTTAACAAGTTAGATATACAGCTACCATATGACCCAGCCAATTCCACGCCTAGGTATTTTCTTGAAAGAAATGAAAGCCTGTGTATACATGAAGACATACTTGAATACACAAACTGTGGTATATCCATACAGTGGAATACTACTCAGCAATAAGAATCCAACAGCTTGGTTGAATCTCAAAATAAAGATGCCGAGTGAAATAAGCCAGAGGAAAAATGAGTATATACTATAATGATTGCATTTATATGAAACTGTATAAAAATGCAGTTTTTTTTGTCACTAATCTACAGTGACAGAAAGCAGATCATCGTTTGCCTGGGGACAAGCTTGGAGTGTGAAGGAGGAGCTACACAGGCGCAGGAGGAAACTCTTTTGGGCTGATGGATATGTTCATGTTCTTGACTGAGCTGATAGTTGCACAAGGTTATATACATATGTCGTTTTTAAAGTATTTAATTGTGGTAAGAACATTTAACAGGAGATCTACCCTCTTAACAGATTTTCAAGTGTACAATACAGTATTATCTATAGGCATGACGTTGTACAGCAGATCTCTAGAGCCTATTCATCTTGCATAACTGAATTATATCTGTTGATTAGCAATTCCCCTTTCCCTCCCTGCCCTAACCCCTGGCAACCACCATTCTATTCTTCACGTCTATGAATTTGACTATTTTGGATACAAATTTTATCAACTCATACACTTTAATATGTGTAGTTTGTTATCTGTCAATTACACCTCAATAAAGAGTTCAGGGAATTGCACATAACTGTGAGAAGTAATAATTGTAGTTAACGGTTAATGAGTACTTACTATGTGCCAAGTACTGCACTAAGCATTTTCTATGCATTAATTAATCTCATTCTGAAAGCACCCTATGATGGAAGTATTATTCTTAACCCCATTTTATTTATGAGGAAACTAAGGCATAGTAAAGTTAAATTACTTGGCCAAGGTCATAATGTCTCATAAAAGGTGGAGTAAACCATAATGTGTACTTCCTCTCATGATGATAGCTGAAATGTATTCAGCACTTTATGTAGCAGACCCTGAGTCAATCATTTGACATGCACTATCTCATTTCAGCCTCATCAGCACTATGAAGTAGGTACTGATTTACAGAGGAGGAAACTGGCACAGTGGAATGAAGCAACATGCTCCAAATTATATAGTAAGTAGTGGAGGAGTGGAGATTTGAACGAAGGATCTTCATCCATCAGGTGAGTCCCAGGATAAAATAGGTTGAGAACTATTCTGTTAAGAAGTTGGACCTGTGGACCAACATGCAGATGGATCTGATACTTGCCTGATCAGACAGGTCACTCTTTGCCTGATGCTGAACACAGTCGTTTGTTGCGTGGATCCCTCACTGTTTTGGTCCACCTGTCTGACTAGATACTCAGGTACTGACTACAGCTTGCATTACAGTGGAGCCTGCCAAGCCTTACTACCTGACTGACTGCCTCCTTGCCCTTCCCCACCACCCCCAAGCCACGCTGTACAGATAAATTGGTTCTCCCAGATCCTTGACCTTAAATACCTGGGTCTCTACCACTCCTAGTTAGTTTCCTCTCCTTACAGACTTGTGTTACTGATAACCATAAAGCCTCCTAGCAGAGTATATCCAAGTTATGACAAAGACTAGGTCACAAACCATCTTACTCAGATTTAAATGTATCTCCTTTCTTAGAGATCCACTGATTTCTGTTCACATTAGAAATTCCATGCACAGCTGAGAGCTGTTAATGTGGAATAAGGTGGTTTCATAAGCCATATTCCCTGCTGAAATATCAAGGGCCTGGATTACAGTAATGTCTTGTTTCCTTCATGTGTAAACTCAGATAATTTTTGAATATAAATATATCCCATCTCCTTGATCCCATCGCCACCCCCTGGAGCTGCTTGTTCTCTCTGGTAGTACAATATTGAGTGTCAGGGGCATCAGAGTTTTCCTAAACTATCAGAAGCAACCAATTTGCCTCTTCTGCTCATCTACCACTGCTGTGCTTTGCTCTACTCCTGACAGCTCCTGCTGGTTTGGATTTGATCCTTTTCTTCTACCATTTACTCCTGACTCTGTTCTCACCCTTCGTTCAACATTTGGTCTCTCATTCCATTCCATTTATTGCTATATTTTAAACATGCAGTTTAGCACTTTGAAAACATCTGAATGGAAGTGTTGTTCTTGGGATGGCAGTCGGAGAGGTACAATTCAGGATTCCACCTCCTTCATTCAATTCCATCTCCCTTGCTGGTACCTTGTTGTCCTCTCTCCTCTGTCCTATAACCCTCCTGCTCATGATTTGTTTTCTTTTACCGCAGTGGTTCTCAAACTTGAGCATGCATCAGAATCACCTGGAGGGCTCGTTAAACACGGATTGCTGGATTACACCATACAGCTTCTGATCCAGTAGGTCTGGGTTCGTGCTCGAGAATTATTTTTATAATTTTTATTTTTATTTATTTATGGCTGTGTTGGGTCTTCGTTTCTGTGCGAGGGCTTTCTCTAGTTGTGGCGAGCGGGGGCCACTCTTCATCGCGGTGCGCGGGCCTCTCACTATCGCGGCCTCTCTTGTTGCGGAGCACAGGCTCCAGACGCGCAGGCTCAGTAATTGCGGCTCACGGGCCCAGTTGCTCCGCGGCATGTGGGATCTTCCCAGACCAGGGCACGAACCCGTGTCCCCTGCATCGGCAGGCAGATTCTCAACCACTGCGCCACCAGGGAAGCCCGGTGCTCGAGAATTTTTAGTTCTAACAAGCTTCCAGCTGATGCTGATGCTGTTGCTCTGGAGACTATACTTTGAGAACCACTGTTCTAGATCAACACTGTTCATACAGATCACCGTTCTATCTCTACGGCTTGTCCACTAGGCCCTTTCTTGTGAACTGCCTTGATGTGCAAAGCTGGCAGGTGTGGCTAAGAATCCTGACCTCTGAGGCCCACGTGGTAAACTCTCTGGATATGCCACTATCACCCAGAGGCAAGTCTTTAAATCAGAGCCCATGATCTTGGGTTACTCTAAAGGTAGAAACTCACTGTGCTCTCTAGAGGTAAGAACTCAGAATGAAGATGTAAGATTTATGTGCTAAAGCTTCTGAAACGTATTTCTAAAATGTAGCTTGCTGTCCAAATTAAGCTAGTTCAGCTTTCTAGAAGTAACTGAGAGGAAGAATAAATTTAGAAAATGAGGTGCAACCTACTCCTCAATAACCAAAATGAATGTGGTCTCTCATATTCATACTCATTCTCTCTGTCATTATTAATTTGGATATGTTTGTATGTGTATACATTAACAGGACAAATTAAGGATTACCTATGTGTCTATCTGTGTGCTTTGTGTATGTTTTTTAATATATAAAGATACATCTAGGCATTTTTTAACTTAATGTAATTTACATGATATAAACCTCTAGAACTTAGAGCAGGCTTCCAGCACACAAATAAAATATGGCAGGCAGTCTCCTTTCTGATACTTTCTGAGTACTGCTCCCCCTGGCTATTAGCTTCAATTTGACTCCTTGGACCTAGCCTCCACCTTACATAGCCCCTCTACCCTGTGTCTGGTCACAAGCCAACTCCAGCAGAGACTTTCATGGAGCAGTAAGGAGGTTAGAACTACTACATCTGGCAGGAGGGGGAAGATAATGAACTAAGCTGAATAAAGGAGAGAAAGGAGGGAAGAGAGAAAAAGGAGGAATTAAAGAGAGAAAGAGGGCTTCCCTGGTGGCGCAGTAGTTGAGAATCTGCCTGCCAATGCAGGGGACACGGGTTCGAGCCCTGGTCTGGGAAGATCCCACATGCCGCGGAGCAACTAGGCCCGTGAGCCACAACTACTGAGCCTGCGCGTCTGGAGCCTGTGCTCCGCAACAAGAAAGCCCGCGCACCGCGATGAAGAGTGGCCCCCACTTGCCGCAACTAGAGAAAGCCCTCGCATAGAAACGAAGACCCAACACAGCCAAAAATAAATAAATAAATAATTTTAAAAAAAAAGAGAGAAAGAAGCCAACAGAGACACATGTGTATGTCAAGAGTGAGTATTCTCTGAAGAAACTAGACTGTTTTTATTGTTTGGTTGATGAACTGTCTCTGAAAGCCATCTCAAGGGTGGAGTTCTGAGCAACATTAGCTTGATTTTAACGTGAGTATAGTCTTCCAAGTGGGTATTGTTTCCAAGAAGAAATCTGCTCATCAGTTTCCCAATTTCTGTACTTATTATCACCAAAGGCTTCATCCTTTCTGACTTTCTGCTGGCTACCATCTCTTTAATGTCTGGCCTCTGTGTTATTGTACTTTCCTGGATCCCATCCTACCTGTCCGAATGTTTTTTTAGCATCCCACCATCCAATATCAAAAATGTTTCTTTTCCCAGATTCCCAATCTGCATTCTAGTATCCTGCTATCACGACCCTCCCTGTCACTCAGTACTGAAATCAAAGAACCCGCCAGGAGTAGTAAACTTTGTTAAGTGATATCCTTGGATGACTTCTTTCCCTCTGTCCACACTTAAAAATGAGCTTTTAACAAACTTCTTTCTTTGCTTCCCATAACCCTCTATACTCTCTTCCCTGGTTATCTTACCTACTGCCACATCTTCACCTAATAGTTATGTAAATGACTCTAAATCTTCATGTCTGTCTCCAAACCTTCTCAAAAACACCAGACCTAATGTATAATGCCATTTCCTTCTGCAGGCACCTGAAACGTGGTTTCTTTCATACATAACTCAGTATTATATTTTCCAAGTGTACTTCTCCTCCTAGATTCCTAATCTGCATTGCAATATTATCACTCTCCCTGTTATTCAGTATTGAAACCTCAGAATTATCTTCTACTTTTCCCATTCCCCCATTGCCTATAACAGGTCATCAAATCCTGGGACTATTACCTGTGAAATCTGTTCCCATCTTTCCATTCTCTTTTCTACTGCCCCAATTCATGGTCTTATTATCGTGAGACTATCATCGAAATATCTAACTAACTGCCCCTGGTCCCTTGAACCAGCCCAACACATCCATGCATCTCATATCCACCAAGCAATAAAGTTAAGCTATGGATGCCTCCAGGCTGTTTACTACTGATTCTCCTTTGTTTCTTAAGACACCTTCTCCCTACGATCCTGACTCTACCTTACAAACTCTTGGGTCTACAAGCCAAGTCCAATGGAGACTTCAGTCCTGTGCATTTTTTTAATTTTTAAAAATTTATTTTATTATATTTTTTATTTTTGGTTGTGTTGGGTCTTCGTTGCTGCGTGCAGGTTTTCTCTAGTTGTGGTGAGTGGGGGGCTGCTCTTCATTGTAGTGCACAGGCTTCTCATTGCATTGGCTTCTCTTGTTGCGGAGTACGGGCTCTAGGCGTGTGGGCTTCAGTAGTTGTGGCACGTGGGCTCAGTAGTTGTGGCGTGCAGGCTCTAGGGTGCACAGGCTTCAGTAGTTGTGGCACACAGGCTCAGTAGTTGTGGCTCGCAGGCTCTAGGGTGCACAGGCTTCAGTAGTTGTGGCACACAGGCTCAGTAGTTGTGGCTCACGGGTTCTAGAGTGCAGGCTCAGTAGTTGTGGGGCACGGGCTTAGTTGTTCTGCGGCATGTGGGATCTTCCCGGACCAGGGATTGAACCAGTGTCCCCTGCATTGGCAGGTGGATTCTTAACCACTGTGCCACCAGGGAAGTCCCAGTCCTGTGCATTTTTACATTAATTAATTGACTGATTGATTGCCGCACCGCCTGGCTTGTGAGATCTCAGTTCCCCGACCAGGGATAGAACCTGGGCCACAGCAGTGAAAGCCCGGAATCCTAACCACTAGGCCACCAAGGAATTCCCTATTTATTTTTGACTCATTGGTTATTCTTAGCAGATTTTGCCTTGGCTCATCCTTCTAGCTCCTCCTCTGGACTATCTTGGATACCTACATGATGTCAGGTTCCTATTGCTGGCACTCAGGTTGAGCTAACATACTTATTCCCCAGTGAGAGAATGGCTTTTGAAAGTGGTATCCTAATATATCCCCCACCTCTAGTTTCTCATCTTACAACCATCCTACATACCAATGCCAGAGCATTTCCCTAAAACATAGGGCTAATCATGTGTTTTTCCTGTTCATATATCTCTCATGACTCTCCACAGCTTAAATAATAAATTCAGAGTTCAGGATGGCATTCCAAGACTTCCTGCCTTGGTCTCATTGTGCTTTCCCAGCTTTATCCCCCACTATACAATTACAAAACCTACCCTCCAGCCCCATTAGATGACTAGTCAGTTTCCAAACTCAGCCCACATTTTCCTTTCTCTATGCTGTAGGTCATGCTGTTCCCTCTTTCTCAAATGCCCTTTTCTCTAATTTTCAACTTTTGGGATACTACTTAAAGGTCCAGCTTTTCCAAGAAACCTCCCCTATTCTCTTCCTCCTATATGCTTCTGTAACATTCTTTTGCAGTTAAATGTATACTTACTTGTCAGTTGCCTTGACTACATCCTAAGCCCATTGAGATCATTCATAGTGTATGTCACTTATCCTTAGCACCATGCCCTAGATATAGTTATTACTCAATATGTGTTAATGTATTATTTAATTAAAATTATATGTATAAGTTCTAATATACTAGCTAAAATAAAATCTAATTACTTTACAGTTTTAATAATCGAAAATAGTGTAAAAGGGAAGAAAGCAATCTTTTAATAACAGTTATATATTATCACAGGGCTGTGCCTGTGATGGAAAAGATTTATTCTGTAGATTTAGGATCAAGCTTGGCCCTGTGTGTCTTTGAATTTGGCCACTATCGAAGCCAAGGCTTTGAGGCATTTTGATGGTGTAAAGCAACAACATGGTGAGGGATTAAAGGATGGAAATTTTGATGCAAATCAGGGTTGGTTCATAGAGTTTAGAGGCAGGTCTGCCCTTGTATAATGTCAGGGTGTGAGGCGAAGCTGCTAGTACTGATGAGACGGCAGCTCACATTAGCCTTTCTGTTTTGAAGGCAGCAGAAGCCAATGACACAGGGCTACTAGAGAAGATAAATAAATACAATAAAAGTAGCAGCAAAATAGATATCCTAGAATCTAGTTTTCAATTAATCATCCAATGATGAAAAGTCTTTCCCAAAAATTTTCTTAAAAGTTCATGTGCAAATCTCAAAGAAGACCTCCTGAATGAATCTGATGTACATTTTAGCTTCTAAAATGTTACAATGGAACACTTGAAAGTAAAGACCTATATATTCTCTGCTACTGTATTAGGTAAAACACAATTTAATGTAATTGGTTTCTGGGTTTCTCTGTTGAATTCATTTATGTAAACTTCTAAGAGTTATTCTGGTACATAATGTATACTTGATTAAGTATGGTGCTTGTGGTCATTTCCATAAAACATTAGGCCCTGGGTCAGAAATAAATTCTTCTGTTATATCACTGTATAGGAAAATCAAACCCCAGATCTCCTGGTTTTGCCAGGAAAGGAGGGGCAAGGTTGGTGTTTGTGTGAAAATGTCAACTCTTTGGAATTTTAAGTAGGTATATGTCACTGTGTGTATAACAGGTGAGGTGGCTTAAACAACTGATCTGTATTTGCATCCAAGAAAAAAATAGGTAATAATGAACAAATAAAAACTGATGTGGGATGCTTGAACCTTGCAAGTATTATTCTCAGAGAAAGAAGCCAGTCACAAAACGCCATATATTGTATGACTCTATTTATGTGAAATGTCCAGAATAGGCAAATCTACAGAGACATAAAGTAAATTAGTGGTTGCCTTGGGCTGGGGGTTGAGGGGGTGGGTCCGAGGAGTGGTTTGGGAGGACTGGGGAGGGAAGATGGCTAAGGAAGGGATCCTTTTCGGTGCAATGAATGAAAAAATTCTAAAATTGATTGCAGTGATGGTTGTACAATTCTGGGAATATACTAAAAACCACTGAATTGTACATTTAAAAAGGTGAATTGTATGTTATGTGAATTATATCTCAATAAAGCTGTTAAAATTTATATGGGAGAATATGTAAAAGAAAAATAAACCTATTTCTAAGACTTACCTAACTACTGATGCCCAGATATGAAAATGTTTTTATTGTTTACAGATGTCAAACAGGTATTCCTTAATTTTCATGTAGTTAATTATATTTTGAAAAGGTCAGAAAATAAACCACAAAGTAAAAGAGACAATCAATTTTAATTGCATAATTGTAGTCTCAATTTTGAACTATACTCATCTTCAAGAGACTGTTTATACTGATTTAAAAAAAGAAACTCAATTTCATTAAATAGATAGCATCCCTATAACCATCAATGTGTGCTTCTGTGATCCACATAATTTAGCAAGCAAACCGAACGTTTTTCTCTCACTGTTTATTACTACATTTATGTCTTAGTAACTTATAGATTGGACAATTGCCATTTATGATCTGTTAAGCCACTCTTGAAAAGCACTCTGGGGGCTTTGGTTAATGTAGAACAGGAAGTCTGTTCTTTGTTAGAAGCATATTTTCCAGATAAAATTCAAAGGGTTGCTTTTCAGCATACTGTATAAAACCATAGATAGCATGAATCTGGGAATCCTCAGTCTCTAGCAGTCTCAACATTTTCCCCAAAAGGAGACATTGGCACTATTATCTCTTGGACTAATTTTTGTGGGGCTATGTCTTAGCTGCACCAAACCCTGTAATCATCACAACTCAACACATTAACCTTTACCTCCAGGTAAGTGACCATTATTGGTCATTACTGTTTCCAGGCCTTTTCTTGCTGTCCACTTTTCTTCTACTGGGACCAATCCTGCTCCTAGTCAGAGAGGATTTAAGGAGCAGTATTTCAGTAGTTTGGTGGCTTAGCATCCAGTGGGCCTATTGCTTCCGGTCCTACTTAGATCTCACAGACCAGTTGAAGTAACTGGGTCTCTTGGGTGCCATTTTTATTCGCCTGTCTCTGCCTTTTCTCGTGGACTTCACCTGACATGCCGATTCATTTAGGCTTGGTGCACTGCCTTGTTTAGCACTGTTTTGCCAGACCTCTTAAGGGATTGTGCGTTTGTTTCTTAATCCCAAACCCCCTGACTGGATTCCTACTACGTACTGCTTGCTTCATTCTCTGTCTGGTGCCTGCCACCAGACTGGATTCTAATCTCTGCCTGCCTGACAGGACATCCATCGTTAGACTTCCAGAGTTTAGCTGTCTGCCTTCTTGCCTACTGTTACACAACCCTTCTGCTTTACCAGCGTTTCCAGACTCTTTCTGTTGGTGACTACAGGAACCTTGTTAGATTTCCTGTCCTGCCCTAACGAGTCTCTTTAGTGTCTGGGTATCAGGCTCCTTGGTCTGGCTCTGCCTGCCAACGACAAGTACCTGTTAAGATACTATCTCCCAGTTTACTACTAGGTTTTTATTGCCTTGGGCCAACGTTTTAGTAATTCTTGTTTACTTTTTCATTCCCTTTGTTTCCTGTATGTAATCTGTGGAGAGGAACAGTGTGTTCCTTTAAACATCTCTTGGATTCGTTCCTTTCTCTTTATTTCCTCTGGGGCTACTCTAGTTCTGATCCTCACGACTTTATCCAAAAGGACTCTATCTAGTTTTAGCTAGAGTTCAGCACTGGTGCCTCAAAGGGTCGCCTCAGAGGATAAGAGAGAAGCCAAGCGGTCATGAGGACTGCAATCTCCTTCCCACAGTAACTTCAAACAGGTCAGCTAGATTTGTATCTGTCGTACATACTGAGCTTCTGTAAAGGTTTTGTTTGGGGGAAAAGGAATTCTGCACTGAGAGAAAAATAAGTTTGAGAATCAGTGTCCAGTTATTCTGCATACCACTGCCAGACCAGCTCCTTAAAATATTCCTTTATTTTATAACATTCCTGCTAAATATCCTTATCAGTCACTACTATTATGTCTTATATTTAAATCTGTTTACATACTGGGCAAACGCTATGGGGAGAACCATGTTTCCTACTATTATTCAACATCTATGTTCTCACCATTCTACTCAAGCCCCACTGGCCCCTCTACATTATTGGTCAGTATTGTTTCCAGGCCATTCCATATGTTGTCTTTTCCTTACTTCCTTTCTTTGCTTTGGCTATTCAAGTATGATTTCTGCTTCAGCCTTTGGCAGTTCAAGTTCTCCTTGAAAACTTCTTCATCTATTCGAGGCCTGACAAATCTCACCCCTTCACCACATTATCCGGAATTTCGAGTCAGGACCTCCGAATTAGGCAGCCAATTTGCTCTTACTGCTCCACACATTCGTTTCCTTGTTTGTTTTCTCAAGCAGATTTTATACCTTTGATGGCAAAGAATTTATATTTTACACTCTGTTCCATTACAAGGGTTTGTGTACCACAAATAGCACATTAGTGATTGGTAAATAGGAGAATGGTGTAATTAAAATTAGGTGGAAGGCCAGCTGGTTCACATGTGAAGTGTTTTAGCACTTTAAATTTTGTGATCAGGAGCCAGCTTTCTCACAATTAAAGAGAAGCCTTCACAATATGAAGACTTTCAGAAAAAAAGAAGAATCCTGCACAAAACTGCCCCTTTTTTGTGACTGGTTTAGTGATTTCAACAACCTCTAAATTTCCCATCACATTAAACTAGCTGGTGAAGCTGTGAGTCCTGATAATGAAGCTGTGAAGACCTTTCACCGTGTGATTCTAAAAAGTTGGTTACTCCTCAATTAGATTTTTAATTCTGATGAAAATGGCATCTATTAAAAGTAAATGCCCTTGAGGATTCACATTGGGGAAAGAGGAAGCGTGAAGGGCTACCAAGCATTGATGGCTGTGATGCTGGGTGCAGATGCCAGTGGAGATTCAACCTCCTGAGTGTTTTTATTAGGATGGTTATTGTTTACATTAGTGCTCTGATTACAAATTTGCATTGGGTTTAAGTGACCTTCCCTAATCACGTTTTCCCCAGAAGCCCTGTTATTTTTAGTGTGCAATTTTGCAGAACAGGAGATTCTTCAGGAAGACATATATGCCTTTAGAGCAGAACATCTGGTACTTTTTTATTTGCACGACGTCTAGTTTGGTGTTGCCCATGTAGTATGTGCTTAATAAATATTTGTTTATTCTCAGGCGACCTTTAATTCATAAATATTTTTCCATAACCTTGGAGGTGGTTATTTCTTACTTTTGTCTAATCCATGTTGGCTTTAATTTCTCTATTAATGGCCCAGATTGTTTAGATGAGAACACGTAGCAGAAGGGAGGCACAGAAAGCCAGAGTGATACTAGTAAGGATCATCAGGATGAATTGGGAGATTGCGACTAACATATACACACTAATATGTATAAAATAGATAACTAATGAGAACCTGCTGTATAGCACAGGGGACTCTGCTTCACTTAGCTGTACAGTAGAAACTAGCACAACATAGTAAAACAACTATACCCCAATAGAAAAAATAAAAAGAAACCTCTGGGGTAATGGATGGCTCTAAGATCAGTTTGAAGAAAGAGCCTAGCAGCCTTTTATCTTTCTTTTTTCCCAGGGCTGGCTTTTAATGTTAACTGGGTGCTAAACTCATGAGAGGCCAGAGGGAGAGACTACAAGGTCAGCGGGTCTAACACACACTTTTGAAGTCCCAACTGATGGTAGTAGCCTTCTTCTTTCTGCAGCATCAGAGAAAAGATGTCTCTCCACCCACCGACCTATTTGTGTGTCCCAGGAAGGTAAAAATAAAGGAAATGTAGTGGGATCAGCCCTAGGACTGCACTTGGTGAGGTGCCTGGTTCATAATCAGTGGACAAAGTGTCCTTGCAAGGGACCAGTGGCTCCTTTTGTGTGTTAGCTTCCAAGAGAGGCCCTGATATTTGAAGGAAGGGGGTTTGTTTGTTTGTAAAGACTGTTTACATTAACTGGAAGAAAATTGAAAACAGCCAGAATTAAGATGGGGCTGAGATAACCACAATAAAGTCAAATGTAAGCCATCTCAGGGACAAACTTTCTCACTTTTTGCAGTACAGATTATGCATCTTTTACATGTACTTCTCATTTGACTTCAAATGTAGCTTCACGTGGCCTGAGGATGGTGAAACCCAGCCTTACACTCAAAATAATGTTGATCCATTTTCAAATATTCACACACTCAAAACAGAAGTCACTTGTATTACAACACCTTCACCGCTTTTAAAACCAGACCAATGAGATCTACAAGTGGGGACCTTCATGATCTGGAAGCTGCTCATCTGTTCTCCTTCTTCTCTTGCCAAGAGCAGCCCCTATCCGTCACCTCTAATTTCTTTTTTAAATTATTTATTTATTTATTTATTTATTTATTTATGGCTGTGTTGGGTCTTCGTTTCTGTGCGAGGGCTTTCTCTAGTTGTGGCAAGCGGGGGCCACTCTTCATCGCGGTGCGCGGGCCTCTCACTATCACGGCCTCTCTTGTTGCGGAGCACAGGCTCCAGATGCACAGGCTCAGTAATTGTGGCTCACGGGCCTAGTTGCTCCGCGGCATGTGGGATCTTCCCAGACCAGGGCTCGAAGCCGTGTCCCCTGCATTGGCAGGCAGATTCTCAACCACTGCGCCACCAGGGAAAGCCCTCCAATTTCTTAACCACAGAGTCTCTGCACATGCTATGGTCATTTCCTTTGCCTGGGATGCTCTTCACTCTCCTTTTTTGCCTTGTAATTGCTCAATACTTTTTTGTTGAATATCCTTCCCGATAGCCAGAAAGTTCCACAAGAGCAAGCCACATCCGTCTTGTTCACCACTGGACCCTCAATGCCTAGCAGGGTATCTAACACTTAGTAGGCTGTCAACAAATACTTAGTGTCTTCAGTTCGACCCTTAAGACTCAGCTCAAACATCATCCTCTTTGGTAAGGTGTCCCAGAGCCTCTGGCACTCTGGTGGTGACCCCCCTCATGTGCTCCGCGGGCTCCCTGTTCCTATGTGTTGCAATGAAGTGCAGTCATTGACAACTGGTCTCTCCCAGTAGACTAGGAGGTTCTAAAGGGCAGGACTGTGAGCTTCATCCTCCTAACCCACAGCACTCTGGATATCACCTGGGATACTCTAAGGAGCTCAATAAAGATCTACTGGGCAGATTATTAAGCAACATTTGAGCTTGGGGGATACTCAGCTATGGCTCACACCCACATCTCTCAAACAGGAATTACGTGAAAGCAGTGGATCACCAGGTCACATCTTACTGCAGCATCCACTTCTATGCCATTTTTCGGGTGGGGGGCATTTAAGTAATTCAAATCACGCGTGAGTGAGTGTGTGTGTGTGTGTGTGTGTGTGTAGTGAGTTAAATTCAGAATATACATCAAATTTTAAGTCAAACAGGAACTTCAACAAAGCAAATTTACCTTAGGGCTCCTTGCCCACCCTGTCTGGGAGCATGTATCCCCTCTTCTCTGCTGTCCTTGGGTAGTTTACCACCTGCATGATTAAAAAGAAAGTTAATGACAATGGCAAAGCCAGGATTAAGACCGCTTTCAGATGTCTAACATTCTTTTTATTCTACTTTCCAAGTTAATTGCCTCATCACACCTACAGCATGGTCAAATTTATCCTAATGCACTCAAAAAATATGTTCATAAACATATTAGCTTCAGCATAGCAGAATTTAGGTTGAAGGGGAGAAGGGCAAAAGGGTCATAGCCTGAAGATATCTGAATAACAGGCACATGAGCATGTTTATAGACCTGGGATCTAAATTTACATTTCAGGTAGCTTCTCTAGATTGTATGATGGTGGTTCATTCAAGTTCTGCCCGGCCCCGCTAATGTTCTCAATGTGAACTTTATTTTTAAAGCGGCGTGGGCCTCTTCCTGACAACTGCAGGACGAAAGATTACGAATACCAGCGGTGCCCTGTTGCTGCTGCTGCACCAAATCACCTAGCATTTGTCTAGAGATTTACATTTTTAACAAAGCTTTGACACACAAGATCTTATTCGCTCCCCACAACAACTGTAAACCTAAAGTAGCTCAGTAAACTGAAAATAGCACTCAATCCAATTGTTAGCTCTCCATAGGTGCTTTGGCTAAAGAGCCTTACACCCCCTCGGGATTAAGCAGTGGGCGCCTGATGCTTCTACTACCTGGCAGCCTGGGAATAAAGGAACGACTGTATTTCTTTGGTCGCAACGCAATCATGGCAACAGAAAGCACCCACTCCTTCTACTTTCACCCGTACAGTCTGTCTAGGCAATTAATCAGCGCTCCCCGTGGCGGTTTTCCTACAGGATGCTAGTTGCCTTGCCAATCAACCCCTCCCAAGACGTGGAACACAACCACACCCCCGGCGAGGCCTCGGCCAGCCGGGGAAGGTGCTCTGGCCTACACGAGTGGAAGCGGAGACTCAGGTGAAACTCACACGTGAATCCTGCCGGGCCTCAGTGTCCCCATCTCTAAAATGGGCTACACCTCCTCTCTCTTGGCTAGTTCCCTCCCATTTCACGCTAGGCCCCTAGGAAGGGAAATCAGTGCTTAACCGCAGCTTAAAGTCCTCTCGTTTGGCAGCTGTCGCCGCGCCGGGCATGCTCAGTAGCCCGGCCGGCTCGGCAGCGGGAGTAGGAAGCAGCTTTCCGCGCCCGGGCGGCGGACTGCGGGCACTTTGATGAATCACGTGTGCGGAGGCCCTCTTAAAGAGATAGGCACCTACTTTCCCTCCACCCTAACACCACCCTGAGGGCGGCGGCGGCGGCGACCGTGGTAATTGCAGCCGCTCGGGGGCAGGGCTTGCCCCAGCGCAGAGTAGTGGCAACGGCTTGTCGCTTCGGGAGCCCCGGGGACGTGAACTCGGCAGACCTACTCTCTCCCCCTTCCAGGAGGAGGTGCTGCCGAATCCACGCGGGGCAGCGGGACCGCCCCGAGGGGCTTCCTCAGTGGAGGAGAGGTGGGGTTCCAGGGCACAGGTGACAGGGCCGGAGAAAGATGGAGCAGCCCGGGGCGGCGGCGGCGTCGGGCGCCGGAGGCTGCGGCGAGGAACCCGGTGGGGGCCGAAGCAACAAGCGGAGCGCGGGGAACCGGGCCGCCAACGAAGAGGAAACGAAAAACAAACCTAAATTGGTGAGTGCTCCCGCAGCCCCCGCCGGCCTTGGGGACAGCGAGAGCCCCGGGGTCCTCCTGCCGTTGAACACGGGGGGACCCGGGGCCCCCTCCCAAGGGTGACCGCGACCTCGCTGTGCAACTCCGGGAGCCGCTAAAGCAGCGGCCACGCCGAGGCGCGGAGACGGCGTGGGGGCGGAAGAGCACCCCCTTCTCCACTTAACCTCTTTCCCCTCTTGGCAGACCGGGAGGCGGTGCGGGAAGGAGAAAGGCCCCACCCCAACTTGGGGAGACCCCGAGTACCGGCTAGGGGCTGTTGTTTGTCTAACTTGTGGGCGCGAACCTTCTTTGCGCGATTCCATTCCCCTCCCACCCTTGTCAGTTGCTGGGTTTTTGCCTCTTAAAGCTTAGGGTTCGGGCAGGGGAACCTAGCTCTTTTTTTTCAGTCCCACTACTTGGGAGCCCACCCACAGACTTACAAAAAACCCCCAAAACAACCAATTAACCAACCAAACAAAAAATCCCCAAAACAACAACAAAAAACACACAACGTAGGCCCCCAGTCTTTCTACTTGACCAGATATCTAAGGAAGAGGCGCCTACATGCTTTTTTTTTCCCCTTGCCTCTCCATGTGCTCTTCCGAGAAACATTTCTTTGGAGGAGTGGGGGGAGCGTGGGAGTTAGAGGCTGGGTGAGGTACCACCAACTGTCGTGTGTGTAATCGTCAGAGTCGTCCAGTACTTGCAGTTAGTTGATTAAGAACGCTCAAAAGCAGTAGGCAGACGGCACAAATCTCCCCGTCCTGAGAGTGTGTGCACCAGTGGGAGCAGTCCATTTCCTGCCACTGACTTCATGTGCAGAGGAATGAAATCTATGGGGCCTGGTATTAGATTGAGAAATACTGGAGTGTCTTCAACTCATCAGTTAAAACGGTTCCTCTTTTTTTTTTTTTTCCCCTTCAGCTTATAGGAAAATGGTTTAATAATAGTGAAACTTAAAAACTGGTCAAATTCTTACAGTATATTGGCCAAAGACTATTTTTGCCAACCCTGGCAAATATTAGGCAGACATTTATCAATAAACTTTCTAATTTGGGTGGCAGAGGGGATATGGTTTTCCAGCACAAATTCAGCAAATACTCCTTCTGTCTGAAGGTTCTTCGTTTAGGTCTGGAGCACAAGCCCCATGTTGCATATCTAGTTTTCTGTTTTAACCAGCAACTTGATTATAATAAGGAAGGAGGCAGTGACGTATAACTAAAGCCTTTTCTTAGGGTATCTGGCCATTTAGTATGTACCTGTTGTGCTTCTCTCCCTTGCCTGCTGTTTGCCTTTCAATTATGAACTGTCCAGATTGGAAAACAGTGACCGAAGTGTTATCGTTACAGGAAATATGTAGCCTTCCATTATGTGGAAAGGGACCTAGTGGGGTAGAATAAAACAACCAGTTTAAAGTCTCATCAATTCCACCCTAACTTGAGGCAAATTAAGAATTACTTGATGTGTCCTCTTATCTCCCCTCCCCCCAGGTATTTACAAGTGAAGGAACTGAGTCACAAGCTCTTTGTGAATTGTCTGTACTGGCAGGGGGTTAATGGGTGCCCCTATTATAATACTTAGAAAAGTTTTGTGAGTGTGTTACCAAAGTTTAATGTATTTAAAAATCCTGATGTTGAAATTTTATGTTTGCGGTAAAAGAGTGATCATGTTTGTTTCTTTTTTCTTTTTGGATCCAGTACAAAACTGGTTTAAACAATGATTAAAAGTTTAAGCAAAAGTAAAAGCGAATTGATAGTTTCCACAAAGAGTTTGGTACATCTAGCAAGAGCCTTCCACTTTTAGGATGTGTAAGCTCAAGAGAAAGCACTTATTTCTGTCTGTTAGTAATAACACCTTGATTCTATTCTTCCCATCCTTTTGGTCATTTGTCCTGTTGCATCTTTTATGCTTTGACAAGGTAACTAGATAGTTATGAGATGGTATCACTTTCAGTTCCTAGCTAACACTATTTGGTGTTGAGTATAGCTTGATACAGTAGAACAAGTATTTGAATCCAAGAGTTTGTGAATATCAATGGGAACTTGCTTTTGTACTCAAAATAATTTTTGAGCCTTACATGATTTTACAAGCAGATATGTCAGAGTTTATAAACATAAATTTAGGAAGACATTTCAGCACATTTTAAGGCAAGAAAGTTGATCAAATAATAAGACTTGGTAAACTTTTAAAATAAATGCCTTACTCCTTATTTTGAGTTGTCTTATTGAAGTGCTCAACATGTTCTAAGGCCATGTAGAGAGGAGTTCATCTGGGATTCTTAAAATATTGCTGGTAAAATAAAGCTTTACCTAGACTAAATTTTATTATTTTGAGTATTATGTTGTTAACCACTGTAGTAGTCCTTAATTGTGTTTGTGTGTGTGTGTGTAAAGGAGTTGTGGGGGATTGTAAAAGAGAGCCATATGGTAGTAGAAATTATTTGTGTAGGTGATTATGGGGGATAAGCGTTCTTAAACTGAAATCATATGAAAAAATTTGAGTGTATGTAGGTACATTCAGTTTTCTGGGCCCCATAGTTTTCATCAGTTTCTCAAAGGCATATGTCTCCTATAGAAGAATAAGAACTTTTGGGTTACCAGAGAGAGAGTAAAGGAAATGCCAGTTGATTCCACTTGAAGAGACTGGGGAGAGGAGGAGGTCACCGACAAGGGAGAAGGGAAATAACACTGACCACATGAGTGGTAGATACTGAAGATAGTGCGTCTGGGAGTAAGCGGTTAATTACACACATCTATATAGTATTAGCTAAAATGAAAGTTTTTACTGCATAGAAAATTTAAAGTGATAGCTATGGTATAGTGGATGCGTACAGTATAAGGCTTGTGATTCAGTTGTTTTCATTTAGTTTCTCATTGTTCTGGGAAACTGGAGAAGGAAGGCATGTTTTCTATAGAGAGGAACTACTTTCATTTATATCCTCAACCTTTTGATGGGTATTAGAATTTTTTCAGAGCGACGTTTCAGGACCCTTAACAACTTCTGCTTGAGATTAATTAAATCAATTTGACAAAGCTTACTTCCATTTTCTTCATCTGTGCATCCTCATAATGACCCTTTTATTTTGGTTCTTTTTAATGAAGGCAACCTTGTTTTGGACTCATCACAGTTTGGATAATGCCTTAGTAGTAGAGCTTTGTATTTTATGTAACTATCTGGTTAGGCCCAGATTGTAGCATGTCATCAAACAGCATGAATCTTAATTAGGAATTTGATGTCAACCATGGAATGTATTTTGTCAAGTCAAGTAGTACAGAGAGCTCTAGAAGTGTCATGAAGGGGACATCCTAAATCCCACGTATTTAAGGCAGTGACTTAACCATTAAGAGAGGCTAGTGTTAAGGTAGAACCAGCAGTCCTCACACACATACCATGGTGTAGAGTGGCTTAACATTCTTTGATGTTTTTGCATTTTGACTTTGTGTTTCTGTATAATTCCTGAAACCTTTGGTTGTTTAGATAGTAGAGTCACATTAGTAACTTGAAATAACGGAAGTTAATGTTCTGGTTCTTACATAACTTCCTGAGTATTTGGTTATTTGTTTTTAGTTGGATAAATCATGTTTTGATTTTAATTGATAAAGGCTGAGCACAGTGTGTTCCTGTATGACACAAACACTTAACTGAGCACGTACTACGTTCTAGGCATTATTCCGAAGATTGGTGATACAAAGGTGCCATTGTCTAGTGAGGGAGACAGGGAAGTTAATTAATGACTACAGAGTGGTGTGATAAGGAACAATGGGAATATGTATTAGCAGGGTGATAATAGAAACGTGGAGAGGCATCTGAGTCTAATTGGATGCTTGAGTGTGGTAAGGAAAGGCTTACCATAGTAGGCGACGTTTGCACCAAGGCTTGAAGAATAAGGCATTAATTGAAGAAGGGGAGGGAAAGGCATTTAAGGGTGAAAGAACAATGAATACAAAGGTAGAGAGACGTGGTAGCATGTCCAGTAAAGAAGCTGCGGATAGATGGTAGTGGCTGAAACAAAGGTTCCATATGGTAGACCTGTTAGAAAAGAGACTGAGTCCAGGTCATGATGGGTATTTGTATGCCATGTTAGAGTTTCAGCTTCTTTCTGAAAGCCATACTAAGTCATTGAAGAAATGTAAGGAGGAGACTGAGCTGAATTGTATTTCAGAAAGAAACTTAAAACGGTGGAGAATTTCTTGGACAGGGATGCCAGAATGGAGGCAGGAAGACCAGTTAGGAGGAGCAGAATGGCATAAGAGTTCGATGTTTAGGGTTAGAGACCTGGATTCCAATTGCAGTGCATCCACTCATCCATTTCCTAGCTCATCCATTTACTCGGCATATTTCTGTACATCTCAGTTTCCTCCTGCCAATCCATTGCCTCTCCTTCCTGCTACCCACCCTGAACATCTTCACCAAATTGGAAATGTCCGCCATATTTCTCCTTTATAAATCTAACCCGCCTCTCACAGTCCAGCTGGTGCCTAATAATTCTCTCATTCTTCCATTAAACTTCAGCTTACTGAAGGCTCTTCCTTATTCTGAATTCCTATCGTGGGTCTGAATGTTATATGCTGATCTCATACCTCCAAAAGATTTTAAAGTGCTTGGGTCCTGCTTTATGCCTATTCTTGAAAACCTTGCAGACCGGTGCTGGCGTGCAGAGCTACTCAACAAATGATTATTAGCTGGGAAGTCTTTCCCTATAGGCCAAACATTTTGAGAGTGTAAATTGTTGAAAAGAGGCTTTTTGAAAAAGAAATGTGCCATTTTTTCTCTTAGAATATATGCTCCATCAAATGAACCTGTCTGTACATTCTTCTGTGTCCTTTCTCTAATTTTGAAAGTCGAGAAACTTCTTGGCTGGACGATCTCATCCCTTACTGCCTCGTTTGTTTGGTTGGGTTCTTGTGATGTCACAGCCTGAACTTCCATGTGGGGAACCAGTATCCAAAAAAAAAAAAATGGTACAAATGAACTTATTTACAAAACAGAAATAGAGTCAGAGATGTAGAAAACAAACTTATGGTTACCATGGGAGAAAGGGGGAAGTGGGGGAAGGCGGGATAAATTGGGAGATAGAGATTGACATATACACAGTATTATATATAAAATAGATAACTAATAACCTACTGTATAGCACAGGGAACTCTTCTCAGTACTCTGTAATGACCTATATGGGACAAGAATCTAAAGAAGAGTGGATATATGTATATGTATAACTGAATCACTTTGCTGTACAGCAGAAACTAATACAACCTTGTAAATCAGCTATACTCCCATAAAAATTAAAAAAAAAAAAACAACTGATGATGACCCAAGTAACATTTTATTGGTATTAATAGGAGATATCAGATTATTGGCTAAAGAATACTGAATGGAGGACCAAAGGACCTGGGTTCCAGTATTTATTCTATCTTTTAGTTGCTTGTGATCTCTGATGAGCCGTTTAATACCAGAGGTTTGAGCCCTTGATTAACATCTGCCAGTCAGCGATAAATGCTTTCCTGATTTGCTTTACAAGGTGGTTTAGATAAAACACAGTGACGAATGAGAAAGCATATAGAAAATTCTATATTGCTATGCAAATATAGAGCATTATTGTTAACCCCTTGCATTACCTGAATCAAATGTATTGTGGTTGGATAGTTTAATGGCTTTCTTGCAATTTGATAGTTCTAAGATTATTATTGTACAAAGTGCCATAATATGGCCGTGTGCTGATTGATTGCTTATTCTCTCTCCAATTCCATTTGTCCATTTGAAAGATTATACATTCTGTCCTTCTGCTAATAATTCTTTCTGTTTAATGAATACAAGATGTGAGTTTAACTTTTTTTTCACTGTAATTTTTTTAAAAAAGAATCAGGCTATCCTTTTCTTTCCATGTATCAATTTTGAGGCATTTAAAATTTCTGTTAAGAAAGCTTCACTACATACCTATGACAATTCTGTCTTGTCAGGCAGCTTACTGCTGTTGTACAAATAAGAAAACTGAGTCACTGATGTGTTAAGGAGTCTGACCTAGAGATAAGTTTAAAAGCTCTCAGTTCTCTTGTCAAAGTTAACTATAGCACTGAGTCATTATGCTTCAGGCACTCTGAAAGTGAAAAATTATTCAATCTCTTTTTTTGTTCCTTTTTGGAACAATTATCATTGTAATCCACCTAGATTTCACTCTGAGTGTCAAGAGCTCTGGCAGTAGCAACATGTCATTGAAGTAAAATCATATTCTTTTCCAACCTGGTCTCAAAGAACACTGTAAATAACAGGATGCTCTGAAAATAGTACATACATAATATATGCTAATTTACATGAATCAGCACATTTGACTAACTAGCTCTGGATATCAGTAGCACCGTAAGGATGATTATTGAAGACCCAACTTTCTCCTGGTCCTATATTCCGTCTGCCATGCAGAAGAGACCAATTCCTTCTGTCAGATTTTGGCTGTTTGATATTTTCTTTTGTCTCATGACTGAAGAAACTAAGATGATGGACAGATGACTTAAAATACAGTTATATACTTGATATCCAAGTGGGCATCTTGTAGAAGATACTCAAGTGGAAGACAGCTCAAAAATGATGCATGTAAAGGGAGGCTGAGATACATTTTCACATAGCTATTTATTATGAATGTAGTAGAAAGAAATCAATTCACACTAATTTAAAACTTATTTACCTGATCAGGCTGAATCCGTTTCAGTCTAAATGATTTACTTGGGCTGTAGCTTGAACAGACATTCAGCTGAATCCTGATCCTTGCTTGCTTTATGTGAGGTGGCCTGGGGAAAAGGGTATTGGTGCCTTTCTCATGAAAGAATGTAGAAAGCAAAATCTTACTAATCACTACTTACACAGGCTTTGGTTTAATGAAGGTTTTGCTGTATTGCTTTAGCGAGAGAGTCAGCTACATTGCTACCAGATACAGAACAGCAAATCGGCCTCCAGTCTCTCTGTCTGCTAGGGCTCTATGTCGTGGTGCCTAGTGCAAGTGAGGAGTTTCTCAGCTGGCTATTCAGGCAGGCCTAGGTAGGAATCTACGACTTCATTAGGAATGAATGATTTCGCAAACGTTATTGATTCAATCACCTGGCAATCCTGGTGTTCATCCAAGGGAGAAAAGATGTTGGGTAAAATCCTTAAAAAAAAAAATCTATTTGTTCTTCTGTGATAGATATCCACATGCTTTTTTGTAAAGATCTGCTCAAAATTATGAGGAACTTTTATCTACGTTTAATTTGTTGGTCTTTCCCCTAGCTAAAAGTATCAATAAAAGAGCTAAAATAGAGTTTTCACTTTAGTTATAATATGGGCTAGTTAATAAGGCTTTTTTAATAAAAGGTATGAAAAATTTCAACATACTAAAAAGTAGACAGGATAGTATAATGAACCACCATTGGGTATTATACCATTAACTATGTAGTTATTTTGATTTTCAACATTTGCTTCATCCATCCTTTATTTTTTTCCTTGCTAAAGTACTTTAATGCAAATCCCAGATATCGTCATTTTACTCCTGCATACTTCAGTGTGCATCTCTATAAAAATTACTGACTTTGTCACATCTTTAAAAATTAACATATTCCTTGGTATCATCTGACACTCAATTCATAATCAAATACCCCCAATTGCCTCAAAAAACAGATTTTTAATCTCATGTGTGCCTAATTAATGTACATGTCATCGAGCTCTTTAAACAAATACAGCTTTATATTAATGGTAAAATGTCGTTCAAAGTTGCTCCACATAAAGTGCTATCATAAAGTATCAGCTCCAGTTAAGTTCAATTGTGTCTTTAATTCTGTAGAACTATCTGGAAAGTTTGACTGTACAAGTGTGGAGAGGCTCCTTAGAACAGCTACTATGTGCTGAGAAAAGAGACCAAATTAAGACTTTTAGCTCCACTCACTAATTGGGTAATCACTCATTCTTCATTTTGCAATTTGTGAAGTGGAGTGGGGTTATGTGCAAGAATTTCCCTCCCAGGGAAATTGTAGACAGTTGGGCAAAGGGCCGTCTTCTTGAGTTCTGTCGATAAAGGGTTCATGTAACTCTTTGGTATACACACGCATACAACTAAGTTTATGTTACTAGCTCTAGTTTCAATTTCCATACACAGGCCAATTTGGTACTTGAAGTGCCTGTGTTTTTTAGCCTTTTTAATACACTCTAAGTTGCCGCACGTGGATAACTGGGTGAGCAAAGCTTTACAAAGAAGTCTGAACTATTAAGTTTCCTTATTTAGACATTTGTGGGGTTAAAATTGAAAAAACAGGCTACACTAATGAGGTGATAGAGCTGGGGATGGGTGGAGTGGGTAAGTATGAGAAATCGACTTGGGCAAAAGGCCTACAGTCCACACAGATTTACCAAAGAAACTGTGTAACCACTACTTTCCAGACAGCAATTTAGTGCTGTTATTGTGCTGCGCGGCAATAAGCATATAATTTCTTGAGCTTTGCGGACTCAGGTAGCTTTAGGCTGGCAACCCATCTCCACCCTGCAACTTCTAAGCTAACCATTTACTGACCCAATCAGGTGGGTGATTTTTCCTCAAAACAGGAGATGAGTGATAATTGTTGGGGCTGGACAGGTGGCGTTTTTCACGTTTTGGTTCGGTCGAGGGAGGGACAACTCTGGAGGTGGTGTTTTATGTGCTTCGAGATCAATCACTGATAAAATCTCAAAGGCTTAATAGCATATTATGCTGGCTGAAGCTGCTTAAGGAAGATTCTATGTGGAGAAAGCAAGACCTTGTGTAGACTGCACACTGACATTTTGAACTTAAATGTGTAATCGAGACCAGGGCCGCTGTGTATGGTTGGGCCCTGCTCACGGGTGTGAGACCACAGAGGTCACATCACTTACCAAATCATTTGCCTAGTCCCAGGAATGTGACTTCCGGGGACCACTTTTCCTAGTTCACACAGAGGTGCCATACGGGCTAGCTACTGAAGTTAAGACCAGTTGGATTTTATTCTCACACCAGATGAGAAATTCAGCAAAGCACAGAACTTAGTTTAATGTCTCATTTACCATAGGTGTTTTCCATTTGTCATTGATTCGGAAAAAACAGTATAAGGTGTCCATGTATGTACTATGTTGTCCTAAACCTGCTTGTGATGATTGCAGCCCTCAAGTGTAGAGAGCTGTGTCTTTGAAGATCTAGGCTACAGGTTCAATACGTTGATTACTTTCTCTGACCTAAGGCGCCTCCCTTTCTGCCCTCCTCCTAGTCATTTTCTTGACTTTCTTGTCCCGCAGTACTTCACATGGTTACAGATTGTACAGGTAAGACTGCATTTTTTTGAAGTTTGTGTCATAACTCCAATTTCTCTTCACTTACATAGCCCATGATTCAAGGCAAGAACTTATGGAAAGTTAAGATGGCTTAAAATAAATTTGGCAGAAGCATTTCCTCTAATAATATGCTCTGCAGTCTAATACCTTGCATTACAAAATCAATGTGTTCCAGAAGAGTCAGTGTGTACACAGAACGTTTGTGAGTAGAAATAATCTTTTCTTGGGCTGACCTCACAGCTTGTTTTTCATTGGCAGTGCATTAGCTTGCATTTTCCCCCCCCTTTGGTTGAGTAGCTAATGGTCTTTAAACAAGCTATTAAAGGGAAGAATAATTTTACAATGCAAAAAAATAAAAGTGGCCTGGATTTTATCCAAGCTGGTGGTTTGGCTTTTCATGTATTTGTTTTACTAAAGCAGGGCTAACTCATGTTCTCTGATCTCTAAATTCTCAGGCTTGCTCCGTATATCCTATGCTTGCTTCATCAAACCGTTTTCAGATGGTCTTGTGAATTTCTGAGAGATCCAAATCCTCCATTTTTACATAAGCCGAGTAGGTCTGAGACCAAATACGAAGCTTTGAAGTGGCCACATCTCTGTATAAAATGGAATTGAGGCATTAGCTATACCTTAAAGTAGGAATTGTGCAGGGCTCCATGCTCTTTCTACCAGCTCTGTTGTAGCTAATTGTGGATCAAAATGTTACATTACAAACCCCTGCTTTCAACCCTCCCTTTAAATAATCTATTATCACTTGCATGTTTCCGGCCCTGAAGATCATCACCATCGTTTTTACTTGTTTCTGCAAATATTATTAATGGTGTATCCTATGGCCTGGGCACAGAAGTAACATGCAGAAGGGTGGCCAATGGATAGGAAATCAATGACTGAATGTGAAAGATTTATTTAAAAGCATTTCCTATCTACACCTGTCATCAACCATATTGCCATAAACTAGTAGAAACTTCATTTTGATCTTAATACCACCGCTTTGTGTTTTCAAGGTGCATCTTATTTTATAGAATCATGCTATACAGAGTTGAAATAAGCTGAATAGGATATCTAACTGATCCTATTAAGTTGTATTTTTTTAAGAGTTTCTGGCAATTTAAAAAGGTTATATAGAGAGTAAGCTAACTACTTCTTAAAATGTAACGCTGGGCAAGTCATTTATCTCTTTTCTCTCTGGGTGTCAGTTTATTCTGTAAAATAAGGGAGTTGAAATAAAGTCTTCAAGGTTCCATTCAGCTCTGACATTCTGGGAGTCAAAGGTTATTGAGAGCTGTAATGAATCTGCCCTAACATAAACACATGACATCTGGGTTCTAGTTAGAAGAAAAGTCGGCAGTCATGAAAGATGACTGTTTAAGGCTGAATGCTAAGGGTGAAAATACAAGTTAACTTTACTGTCCTGTTTCTGGAGTGTAAGTCTAGTTCAGTGAAGGTAACGTCAACATGGTTTTAACCATGCATTGTGTGCAGGGCCCTGCTGGCTCTCCTCTGGGTCATCCTCATACTTGGGTGGTAGCCTTGGTTCACTGACCAAGTGCAGTGCTCAAGCCTGCCCAGAGCTGATTCTCAGTAACCAGTAAGATCATACGTGCCAGTTGTTACCCTAAGTACCTTGCATGTATTGGGTTGGCTAAAAAGTGCCTTCGGTTTTTAAGTAAAAATAAAAGACACATTTTTCATTTTTACCAAGAACTTTATTGAACAACGTATTCACGCTTTTGTCCCACTACTTTCTGCCATTTTTCAGGCAACTTCATAATTCCACCTTCCCAAAACTTTTTATCTTTTTGAGCAAAGAACTGTTCCAGGCGCCTTTTACAGTCTTCCAGGGAATTGAAATTTTTTCCCTTAAGAGAATTTTGTAAAGAATGGAATAAATGGAAATCCGAAGATGCAATGTCTGGTGAATGTGGCAGATGAATCAGAACTTCCCAGCCAAGCTGTAACAGTTTTTGCCTGGTCATCAAAGGAACATGCGGTCTGGCGTTACCCTGATGGAAGATCATGCGTTTTCTGTTGACTAATTCTGGACGCTTTTCGTCTAGTGCTGCTTTCAGTTGGTCTAATTGGGAGCAGTACTTGTTGGAATTAATCGTTTGGTTTTCCGGAAGGAGCTCATAATAGAGGACTCCCTTCCAATCCCACCGTATACACGTCACCTTCTTTGGATGAAGACTGGCCTTTGGTGTGGTTAGTGGTGGTTCATTTCGCTTGTCCCACGATCTCTTCCATTCCACGTTATTGTACAGTATCCACTTTTCATCGCCTGTCACAATTTGTTTTAAAAACAGAACGTTTTCATTACGTTTAAGTAGAGAATTGCATGAGGAAGTACAGTCAAGGAGGTTTTTTTTGCTTAACTTCTGTGGAACCCAAACATCAAAGCTATTCACATAACCAAGCTGGTGCAAATGATTTTCATCGCCTGATTTGGATATTTTGAGTATGATGGCTATCTCCCGCGTGGTATAACGTTGATTGTTCTCAATTAATGTCTCGATTTGATCGCTATCAACTTCAACTGGTCTACCTGACCGTGGAACATTGTCCAATGAGAAATCTCCAGAACGAAACTTCACAAACCGCTTTTGACATGTTCGATCATTCACAGCACCTTCTCCATACACTGCATAAATCGTTTTTTGCATTTCGGTTGTGTTTTTATCTTTCTGGAAAAAATAAAGCATAATATGCGGAAAATGTTGCTTTTTTTCTTCCGTCTTTAATACTAAAGTGGCTACACAAAAATTCACCAGTTTTAAGTCTTTTTTTAAATGCATGCTGATATGACAGCTGTCACGTACCATCTAACAGAATTATTTTGAATGAAGTTAAAGACAACTAAGTGCTACTAGAGCCATCTTACAGGAAAAACCGAATGAACCTTTTGGCCAACCCAATAATCGTCAAGAACCATGCAGGGTCTGGGGTTTTATCCTGCTTACCCATCTGTTGCTGTTTCCCGGATGATTACAGAGGACTCAAGACTCCTGGGTCAGCGACAAAAGATGGTTTTTTATTCATTACAGAACCAGCAGCCAGAATGTCAGCATGACATGCTGGTTCACTACAGTCCTAAGTCCCATGAGGTAGCCCAGGACGGATGCCTACCCAGGCAGTCAGTTGCATTACAGGAGAGGAACACTGAGCTTGGTGGACTTCCCACTTTTATGGTAAGCAGAAGCAAGCCTGCTCTTTGTCTGGGGAGGGGGTGATTTTAGTACCTCATCATCTCGGTCGCTTGCTACGAACACAACCTTGGGAAATGGCCTGGCTGAAGGGTTGTCGGGCCTTTCAGCCTTGGCAAACCCAGCAAGAATGTGCAGGGATGCTTGGGTATTGATGGCGGATATCCTCCCCCCATCAATAGTAATTCATTTGATCCTCACAACAGTTATTTTGTAGGTGTGGAGAAAAGGCTCAGAGCCAATCAGTAACTTGCCCGAGGATATGTAGTGGTGAATTTGGGATTCAAGACCAGTGTGCCTATAAAAATCCATGTTTTTAACCACGATTTTGCATATATTGCCTAAGACCGTAAACTTCAGAGTAGCTCTAAATTGACCTGAAGACCTAATGGTTCTCTAGACTGGTGATGGTTGGACCTGCTCTAGATTTGCACTATGCTTATGTCTAATTTAGAAGGGAGAGTTCAGGGGCCATTCATTTTAGTGCCACTGATAATCAGAAGTTAAGATTCTTTGAATCACTGCCATGAAATAGTGGGTCAGATATGTGACCACTTACTTATTAGAAAAGAGCCATGAGGATGAAAGTGATGAGGCCGTGGATTTTAAGGATGCATGAATGTAATTCTTAAAAATACCAGTCTGGCTTCTATCAAATAATGTCATGTTCACCATAAGGCCTCCTGTACTTTACTACTGTTGCATATTGCATATGATTCTCTCTCTCTCTCTTTTTTTTTTTTTTTTTTTTTTTGGTCTTTTTTTTGTTAGCCATGAAGAGAGTAGATTCTGAACTGGTTACTTTGCAAGCCATCCTGCCTGCTTCATCTTGTAGTTTCTATCTCTCCTCCCCTCCCCACTCTCCTTCTGTTTGTGAAATTCTGTGTGAAGTAAAACTGCTTTGGAAAAGCTAATGCTATCTCCTATTATACAAGTACACGACATGCATTGTTTCTTGTTGAGGGGAGTGCCAAGAACCACCTACCTTCTCCTGCTGCTTCCTTCTCCTTCCTGCTTTGCCTAAAGATTGGCTGCTAAAAAAGTGTGGCATATTCAGCCAAGTGCTATCTTTTTTAATTAGGCTGCTGAAAGTGTTGTGACAAACTATTTTTGCGTTAACATGTTGACAAGTAATAGAGCCCTAAACTATGGGCTTAGGTGCCAAGTGATATGGAAGTTCATAATGTGATTTGTGGTCTAGTTCCTCAGCCTTAACCATCATTCCTCCCCAAAGGAAAAGGGAACCTTCAAACAAAATGTGATGAGTAAAATAGATCATGAATACACCAGTACATGCCTGGAATCAGGCTATTTCACACTTATGATCACTAATCTTAATGAGCTGAAATTTCTAGGTTCGTTCTTTTCATGGAACTGTGTACCATCAGTATGTACCATAGAACTGTGTACCATTCTTTTCATACAACTGTGTACGAGCTAGGAGGTAAAGGCTGTCTTAAGCTCACATGATGATATAAACATAACTGGGACAGCAGATAATTAAGCAGACTGAGTATTTAAAAAATTTTTGTTTTTCAAATATCCCTCCTATCTCTTCTTACAAATTCATGTTTCCTCCAAATATGGTAGTGGTTGCTGATGTCCTTCTTTGGTTTTTTTGTTTGTTTGTTTGTTTTTTAAATATATGTTCTTTTTTAAAAAATTAATTAATTAATTAATTAATTTTTGACTGTGTTGGGTCTTCGTTTCTGTGCGAGGGCCTTCTCTAGTTGCAGCAAGCGGGGGCCACTCTCCATCGCGGTGCGTGGGCCTTTCACTGTCGCGGCCTCTCTTGTTGCCGGGCACAGGCTCCAGACGCGCAGGCTCAGTAGTTGTGGCTCACAGGCCTAGTTGCTCCGCGGCATGTGGGATCTTCCCAGACCAGGGCTCGAACCCGTGTCCCCTGCATTGGCAGGCAGATTCTCAACCACTGCGCCACGAGGGAAGCCCCTTCTTTGGTTTTTGACCTCATCTAACACAAAGAGCTTTGTGTTTTGGACACATATTTAAGGAGGGATGTAGCATTCCTCTGTCCCCCAAAGTAGGTTCTTTTTCTTTACACCGGTGGTTCTCAGTGAGGTACAATTTTACCTCCCAGGGGACACTTGGTAATTTTTGATTGTCAAATGTCCAGACATTTTTGATTGTCACAAGTAGGGGAGGATGCTACTGGTATCTAGTGAATAGAGGCCAGGGATGCTGCTGAACATTCTAGAGTGTGCAAGACAGCCCCCCGTGACAAAGAATTATCCCACCCAAAATGTCAATAGTGCCAAGGTTGAGAAACCCTGCTGTGGAACCTATGACTTTTTGTTTACCTAGCCTGAAAAATGCTTGTGGCTCCTTAGCCATTCTTTACTCTTCATTCTGTCCTTTCCTCTGTATTGAGACAGGGCCAGATCTTCAAGGAAGATGTCTTCAAGTCATCGTTTATTTGATTGACTCCCACCAATTTTATTTTCATTTCTTTCCTTTCCATTACTGGATATCTGCTGGGCTGGAGTGTTTATAACTTCGTAGCTGTAAACGATGCCTCTTATCGTTTATCTCATGTCTGACCTCTAAGAAAAATACTCATTCTCATCCTAATGCATTTAAAAGGCTGTTTTTCCATCTGCTGATTCCTTGATACCTCAACAGCTTTTGACACTGGTCACTTTTAAGTCATCATCTATACGGATTTTAGATTCCACGGTCCAGTCTTCTCTGGCAGCTTCTGCCTCTGAATCGGTTGACTGCCAAAAGTAACAGCTTTCCTTGCCTCCCACCTCAAAAATTTTTCTGCTCTTTTCCATGTCCAGTTGCAGGCAATCATATGCCTCTTCCAGTGCTACCTGAACGCAGTTGATGCCAACCCTTTCTAGCTACTCTGACTCTCAGTTCAATACTAGGTCATTGTGTGCTGGAAGACATCTCCTAACTATGGTGCACTGCTACTAAAAACAGCATATAGTTGTTGATTCATTTATCTGAGACTCATCTGAAACCTGAAATACTTTATGGCAGTGGTTTTAATATTCTTCCTCTTTGCAGGGAAAATAAAAATTAACTTGACACCCCTACCCCCTTAACAGACAGACAGACACACAAACACACACACACACACACACACACACACACACACACACACACACACACACACAGTATTTATCAAGCTTACTTATTCACAATGAAGTTTACTCTTGCCTCACTTATCACCAGGCTGTATTACTATAATATTAGTCACTGACTGACCTTTATGGTTTCTGTTCCAGTTGGGATCAAGGTTAACTTCCCTGTTTCACCAGTGAAAGTCAGTGACTACTTCTCACCCAACTCATCAGGACCAGGCTTATGTTCATATTTAGGATTACTGTTAAGTTACCTAGTTTTATCTTCTTATCTTCCTTTTTATGTTTGCACATTTATTTAAGTGAAGCCATTAGCTGTGTTGGTCCATCTGCCTGAAATGACCTCTTATCCTTTTTTTCTCTTCACAGTGAATCTGCGTACTTTCCTTCCATTTTTTCCATAAATTCTTAAAATCTAAATTGCCTGAATGAAAGTGTTATGGTCAGCTTCTTCCCCTTCAACTTGCAATTTCCCATAGAGAACCAGTTCTTTCTGCAACATGCGTGGCCGTGTTCACGGTTGTGCTCATTATAAATGGATGTTACGGTGTATGATCATTCCACACATCAAATCCTCATTATGTACGAGGCACCATACCGAGGGGATAAACACAACTACACATAGGTCTTACTCTTGAGGAGCTTGTGGCCTAGCGAGAAAAGAGGGACAGGTGAGTCTAAAGTAGTAAGTCCTGTGATACACAGGTGTGGGCATAGTGCTCTTGGGAATGTCACATACTGAGCCTGGCAGGGAGGGGAGAGACTTTGCAGAGGCCGTACTGGAATCTGAGTCCTGGAGAATGAAGAAGAGTTTGGTAAGTTTAAAAGGGAAGACATTCTCAATAGAGGGATCATCATGTACAGACGTTTAGAGTTATGGAAAAGCAGGTATTTCTTTTCTAAGAGTCGTTGATTTGAAAATGTTAAGATCTGGGAGGGAACGAAGGCTGTGGCAACTTGCTTTGTAACCCAGTATGGATGATCATATGAAGCATTTTTTCACCAACTCGGAAGTGAGGTGGAGAGAGGGAACTCACATTCACTGAGCACCTACAGTGTTCCAGGCATTGTTTTGGGAGCTTTACATTACCACCTGACTTAATTTTTATCTAAATATATATGGGAAGTATAGTTATTTCCCACATTTTACAAAGAAAGGAAATGAGTCTCAGGTTAATTCTGATTCCAAAATACACGCTCTTTTATGAGAGCATGCTGCCTTCTCAGAAGTAACAGATTATATTTAAAATTTAGAAATGAACTATAATATTTTTCTACTTTATGAAAATCAACTTCATATTTTGTAATTTTATATTTTATTTTTCCTCCTGTCACAAACCTTATTAAGAGTCTAATAAACGTATCTTAACACATTTCCTCATTGTTAGACTAAGTTAGCTGAGAAAGAATAGAGCTTGAGGAGCTGGCTGGGAGTTGTCCACAGACGTCTAATTTAGAGCTGAATACGGTTCGTTTTACCACTGAGGATTTGGGCAGGCTACTCAGTTGGAAAAGTTCTAGCTCTGAAATTCTTGTTCAAGGCTTAATCTAATTTAATAAGTGTTTTGGGGAAACCCACCCCAGGACTGTGCTAAGCGTTATCAGGGTACTAAAATCAATAGTCCTGGCCTGCTAGGAACACAGACCTAGGGTGGCGAGGTTGGGGGAGGAATGTGGTAACTGCTACTGCACAGGCAAAACGCGCTGCGAATGTAGGGCCGACTTCATGGAAAGATTGGCAATAGAAGAGAGTCTTAAAGTACAGGGAGTCCTTCTTTTTTAAAAAATTTTATTTATTTATTTATTTATTTATGGCTGTGTTGGGTCTTTGTTTCTGTGCGAGGGCTTTCTCTAGTTGTGGCAAGCGGGGGCCACTCTTCATCGCGGTGCGCGGGCCTCTCACTGTCGCGGTCTCTCTTGTTGCGGAGCACAGGCTCCAGACGCACAGGCTCAGTAATTGTGGCCCACAGGCCTAGTTGCTCCGCGGCATGTGGGATCTTCCCAGACCAGGGCTCGAAGCCGTGCGTGTCCCCTGCATTGGCAGGCAGACTCTCAACCACTGCGCCACCAGGGAAACCCCAGGGAGTCCTTCTTAAACAAACAATGGTGGAGAGTGGAGAGGGGGCATTCCCTGTAGTGAGAACAGTACGCACCACTGCCAGGAGACTAAGGAGTTCGGGCAAGTTTGAGGCCTTAAGAGTTTTAGGCCAGGGAGACCCAGTTGTTCAAGTGAGAGTGGTGTGCAGGGAGAGAGCCGCTCCATCACGGTGAGGCCAGATGCTTCTTTAAACAGTTTGAACCCCATTCTGTAACCCTGGAAGAGTATCTAAGCAGGGGAGTGAGGTGATAGGCCTTACAATCAGACCTTCCTTTAGACTTTCTATAATTCAAAGTATCACGAAGTCTAAAATCTTTTGTCAAGATTCCGCGGTAATTGGCCTGTTTGTAGTGTAAATAGAAAGGCATCTATTAATTCTGATACCTTTTGGCATGCTTTTATTTGACAGCTTTGAACTAGTGAAATTAAGCATGTACCATAAACAGGGCACTTTGATAACTTACAGTTTTGTAGCGACCTAATTGGCCCTCACTCCCACCTTCTTCTGTAGATCAGTGCATCTAAGTGTACAGTTTTTTGTTTTTTGTTTGCTCTTTTGTTTTTGTTTGTTTTTTTTGTTTTTGTTTTTTGTTTTGCTTTTTGCAAATTGATACTGCTGTAAAGGTCAGGTAGCTTAACATACAACGCTGCTGCTGTCAGACTGATGTGTTCTGTTCTGGGCTGAATTACAGTCCCCAGAATAATCCCAGAGAAGCTGCAAGATTTATGATACACAAAACTAGGTAAAATTACCCTCACTGAAGTGTTGTCATGATTTGGTTGTTTATTTCCATTTTCACATATGAATCTCCTAGGACAGTGTAAGAAGAGATGCATTGCTCCCAACTATGGCAAAGTCGTCTAAGGGCAATAATTTGAACTCAAGTCCCCTACTTAGGATAATTCACTTAAACAAATGAGCTTTGTATTAAGAGACACTGTCAACTTAGTTTTATTACTACAGCTTTTAGAGCTTTTATTACTACAGAGGCCCAAATGAATTTAAGAGCCAGAGGAATGAAAATTTGTCTATATGCAAAGGATTTCACATACCCAGGATATCAAAGTATGTGTTAATCTGTGTTCAAATCTAGTTTTTGCACAAAACTGGTTTTGTAACATGTGACTGAAATAGTATCTATTATCGTTGTTTTTATTAATTATTATGTTGATTTGAACATAAAATTTTAAAAATATATATAGGGTTTTGAGGTTTAGCTGCTCCCTTAAAAGTAAAAGTAAACTCTCTTTCTGTTATATACATAACTGTTATTCAGTATTTTCATTTAGTTGAGGGTAAAGCTATCGATACTTAGGCCAAAATGGAATGTTTTGTGGTTATTTTCTCTTTCTTGAGTTTAGAGATGTTACCTAGCATTTGTTTTACTGAAAGCAAATGATTATTTTTTGTGCAGTGGTTTGTAGCTATAGAAACAGGACATTATTTTGCAAGGTGTAGGCTGGGAAATTTTTCAAGCTCCTTGTTGCATTACAAAATTATTCTAAAAAGACATCGGTCTGTAGGACATGAATCATCCTTGGCTAGACATCTTTCTCATGATAGATTTGTGGTTCTTGCAAAATCCCTTTTGAGCCTCAAAGTGCGAAGAGTATTACTACCAAAGCTGAGGACAAGAATTCTCTGAGTTATAAATACATGGCCATAATGAAAGGCGCTTGAGCAGGGGCTCCCCTGGTACGTGAGAGCCAAAAATATTGCCTGGCTTTTTGCCTCCCCTTCCCAGTGATGTTGCCTTGGGACTTGGTGACCCAATCCTGAGTAGGATTAAGTCTCTGTTTTCTTTCTTTCTCAGTGACCTCCATAAATGTGGTGGCGCTGGAAACAATTTACTTCTCAAGTCTCTCTCCCACTCGCCCTACCATCTGACTTTATTGCCCAAATGTAGCGGCTGATGAGAGGCCTGAACTTTTTCCTTTGCTACTTGCCCCTCCCCACTCCTTGCCTAATAGTGGGGGATGCATTTTCCCTTAGACATTATTCCCTTATTTGATAAATATTGTAGTGCAGTTCAGTTTCCTAATATTCTATTTAATGCTGAAGGACATAGAGTTGTGAAATATAGGTGCTTGTTATCAAGGGTTTTACAATATTATAAGGAGAGTATGACTTGTATACATGTCAGTATTTGATTAGTGCCATATGAATGACTGGGATTTAGAGACAGGAAAGATTAATAATTTGGGTTGAAATACACTAGGAACTGACTCACTAGGTGCTTCTTCCTCCCTCCCCCCACATTCCTCGTGGGGAAAATGCATTCAGAATTCAAAACAGATCCCACATGCCGTGCAGTACAGCCAAAAAAAAAAAAAAAGTTATAATAAAACTTTTAAAGTTGATTTTTTTTAGTAAACAAAATGTTCCTGATTTTTTTAGAAGGCCACTTTATATTTTAATGCTAATTATAACCATTGCCATACTATTAATGAGAGATGCCCAGTACATTGAAAAAAGTAATTTCTTGATAAGTCTAACTGGTTTCATATGTTACTTGAAAATGTGTTTACGAATGAGCACTATTGTTCAAAGCTGAAACAAGTATGATGCTAAGTTGTATTTCCCTGGGACAGCAAATGGGAATATTTAAAGTCTTTTAAATGCATTAGAAATACAGTTTCCATTCTTCTATTCTTCTCATTCCCTCTAATCGTCTAGATTCCCTTTCATACAGATTTGTGAAAAAAGTGATTTTAGGACCACTTGCCTGAAGGCCACCAGAAAAGCTTGCTAAAAAACATAGATTCTGGAGGCCCAGTGAACCAACCGAATGAGAATCCCTTTGGTGTGGGCCCTGCGAATCTGCACTGATAAGCTGCCCAGATGATTCTGTACCCTAAAGTTGGAGAACCAATAATCTCATGCACAGTTTGCAAAATGGCAGCCCTGCAAGTCACATCCGGCCCACAGATTTGTTTAGTTTGGCTTGCAGTCTTGGCAGTATGGTTTTGAAAATTTGATTTGTTTGCCAGCTCTTAAAAATTGGGATTTTACACATTTAAATCCAAATTTCTGGCTTCCCTTGAGACATCAGTGTAATTTTGTAATACTGAACCCATGTTCCCATGTGACTGTCAGCAGTCCACTGTACCCATTTGAATGGGCCAGGTATTCCTGGATTTACCACAGCCCACCCTTACCGCATTTCATCCTGGGGTCTAGTGTTAGGTGACATTTACTTTCCTACGGTTGAGCTGCATCACCCAGTTATATCCCCTGCTTAGAATCCGTATGCGTTTGAGTTTTTTTTTTTTTTTTTTTTTTTTTTAAAGATTTATTTATTGATTGATTGATTACTATGCTGGGTCTTCGTTTCTGTGCTAGGGCTTCCTGTAGTTGCGGCAAGCGGGGGCCACTCTTCATCGCGGTGCGCGGGCCTCTCACTATCGCGGCCTCCCCCGCTGCGGAGCACAGGCTCCAGACGCGCAGGCTCAGCAGTTGTGGCCCACGGGCCCAGTTGCTCCGCGGCATGTGGGATCTTCCCAGACCAGGGCGTGAACCCGTGTCCCCTGCATTAGCAGGCAGACTCCCAACCACTGCGCCACCAGGGAAGCCCGCGTTTGAGTTTTTGACTCTGAATCCAAAAGTTAAAAAATAGTGAGGAAAAATGACTGGCAAGAGGTGAGATTGGAGGCTGGGAGACCAGAGAATTTATTACAGTAGTAGAGATAAGAAATGAACTGCTGAACTAGGACAGTGGTAAGACTGGTGGAGAAAAGGAGGAAGTTTAGTTATGTAGAAGCTGCCAACCTTGGTGACTGACTGAATTGCGGTAGGATCTGGAAGGGAGAAGGAAGAACAGGCATGGTGGAGTAGGGAGAGAGGGAAGTAGGTGGGAAGATGAGTTTGGTTTTGGACACAGTAACTTTAGGTGATTGCGGGACATCGTTGCTAGGTACTGAGGTATAGCTTGTTAGGGAGCAGAGACCCTCCCTACTGTGTTAGAGGAGAGGATGACTCTGAGAGGAGCATATAAAAATGTCCTGGATCTATGTGTTTTGATTGAAAAAGCATATTAAAAAACCTGCTTGCTTTCCTAATGCAAGCTGAAAAACAAAATCTACAAAATTGTGACTAGCAGGAATAGACAGAAAATAGCATATCGTCACCTTAACCTAACCCCGGAGGAGGCACTGAACAAAGAATCCCTTGGCAGAGGTGTATCCAAATACCTTGAGTGTGAGAGATTTTTATCCAAAGCATCAAAGGTTAGCAAAGGTTGACACATTGCTGTAGCATATCATGATGACACAGTGATTTAATGACAACCACTGCTTTCTTGCAGATGGTAACTTTCCTTGATCTCTTCTACATTTTCAGTTTTGCTTTGTGAGTATTCTTTAGTACTGTGGACACTAGGAACACTCTGTATTCCAAAAAGTGTTTGTAAGACATTTTTCTTTTTTTATATCTCTGAAAACATTGTTTCTTTGGGAACATGTTATGTAGGGAGGTTAGGTTCCCAGGGTAGCTCCCCCTTTTCAAATCTGACTGAATGTACATTTCACATGACCTGTTTTATTAATAGTATGAGTCTGGACTCTGGGAGCAATCATGTACCATATAGTGTAGGAACAATGATCCTTCCTGTCTCTTTTCTAGGTACAAGGCTGACCCTCGGCAATATTTTGAAATTAGTGAATTTTATCTTTGGGATTCCCCAAATCCCTTTGTGTATCCCTTTTCTATACAATGGTGCCCCTCCCTTCAGATGACACCCCTCCTTCCGTGATCCCCCCCTCCCAGATCTTCCATGTTCCTCAGTATTCCAAAATTCCCTACCCCTTCTTCCTAAACTCCTCATTTCTGTCGTATGGCTTCTCTCTCCTAAGTATCAGAACGAGCTAAGTTATGCTAAAATCATTTCTGCTGGTGCAATGTTATTGCTATTTTTAAAAGACAGTTGTTAACAAAAATTAATTGCTCGGTAAAATATCCAGCAGGTAGCACAGGAAAGTGAATAAAGTTAGATAATGAAAGAATGTTTTAGGGGAGTGGGTCATTATATCAGCAGCCCTGATTTAATAATTTCACTTGGGAATAATCGCCTCTAAGCTCTTTCTCCTTTTGAGAAAGAGGAAGTCTTGCCTCTTCACTTATGAGCCAGTCTCTCTCAGAGCTTCTCTGTATTCATGACTGCTTCCATGAGAGCAGCAGAGAGCCTTCTGGAGTCGAGGGTAGGTAAACAGGGCCAGAAGAGTGACTCTTCTAAGTTTGAGACTGCTTATATGACCTTTTGAGTGAAGGGTATATTCCAAGATGGCTTAATATAAGCAGCAATTAACTAATAAAAAATCATTTCATATTTCTTACCCACAAATGGTGAAATGCAATTTCTAAGCTCAGACAATTTGATTATTGAGGCAAATGATGGATAGTATTAAAAGCATTGGTTTCTAATAATTTATAAACTACCTTCTGTTCTTATCTGTTGAGTTGTATGCTTACCAAAGAGTCGCTTTGTTTGTTCACAAACCTATACTGCCAGCTGTAATTTCTATTGTAATTATATGATTTACTTAAACATCATGAAATTGATGAACTGTGAGTGTGAGAAAAAAGAGATACTCCTATGAAAATTAAGTAGAAGTGTTTTGCATGAGTTAATAAAGCAGCTGAAAAGATTGCCCGTTGTATTAAGCACAGAAAGTCTACTTTGAGAGGCAACTGAAAGTCTAGGGAAAAATAACAGAAATCTAAAAGGATTCCTATGGCTTTGCAGGTATCTTTAAGTTCTCTCTTCTAAAGAAAATGCAAATAGTAGGGAATGCATTGAGGGTGTGGTTTATGAAAGGAAAACTGCTCTGAACTCTCCCCAAGGAGCCTATATTAAAAGAAAAGGCCTTTGTTCTACGTCAGAAGATTAATGAATGAGGTATATTTCATGTTGTAAGTTACAATAAAATGTTGAAGATAATTTTTACTTTTAATGATTCCTCACTTTAATCAACTTTTAAAAAGTAACCACCCACTGGACCTTATCATGTCTTTACAATACTATACAGTAAAGGCTCATTTTCCATGCTCTGAAATGAAATTCTAGTTAGCATGTCACTTCTTTGTCATTTCTGGGCATAGTGAGGGACCAACATGCCTTCAAGTTGCTTATTGAATGACCATGGTAGTCAAGCAGATTGTATTCTCATTTTTCAAAATTGACTGATCACAAATTAATTTATTATAACTTCCTTTCCATGAGAGATGAAGGCATTTATTGAATGTGGAAATTTTATTTTGTGGAAATGAAAAAGTAGGCAGTGATTTTAATATATAGTGATTGAGTTCTTGTCTAATTACAGAATTTTTTCAAGAATTTATCCAGGGGTAGACTTCCTGGAACTTTTGTGGTCTTCTTAGATAGTCTTAAGGGATTCTGTATATTTGTACATTGACATTTATCACAGTATTCTGCATTTTTGGTAGGATTTTTAGTAGGGAGGTTGCTAAGTGTCATTTATGAGTGAGGTCTGATAGGGGGGACTCTGGAACCTTTCCCATATCCTAACGGTTCTTTTCAGTCATTCAACTACCTAGGCTTACTCTGATCTGACTCAGCCTTCAAGGTAGGATGAATAAAGCAATTTGTCCCAAGGAGTTTGCTGGGTTGACTTTTGTCCCTACTGTATTGAAAAAATAACATACTTAACCAAGGATCCTTTATGTCTTTTTAATGTTAGAATGTATAATAGTCAAGTGGTTAGAATTCATATGCAGAGGAGTATACCATATCACAATTTTTACTGTAAATTGCTCCTTCACCGTCCTGTCTGCCATGTTCTTCCTGATATTTAAAAATTTGAGTTGATTGCTTTTGATGAGCAAAAAAGAAATTTCCATTTTTCTCTTGTTCCTTTGTGTAGATTAGTGCCCTGGATTTGAAGGACTAGTGCTAGTGAATCTTTGGATAACATATAACACCCCCATGATTCCTCTCCTCAACTTCCCCGCTGTAGGATAAGAGAGAAAATTAGCCACTTGTTAGGAAACTAGTTTTATAGTTTGTGTATATGGTAAATATTTTGTTGACTCAAAATGATTGAATGCTTATGTGTTACCGTGCTAGCTGGATACTTAAATGGGTGAAATATCAGAGAAATTATATGAAGTAGAGAAGAATGGGTCTCAGTTTTTAAAAAATTCTCATTTTTTTCCTTTTCAGAAAGAACTTTTTCTTTTAGTTTACTACTGCTGTGTTTATCTAAGTCAGTTTTAGATACAGCAGTCTACTCAAATGTCATAATATTTGCTAGCATTTTCTGTTCTTGCATATAATCAAGGTGGGCTTTTTATAGAAAACAAGTCTACACTAAAAACAAAATTAAAACCCCCAAACTTCTAAATGGACAGCATTCTTGACAAACAGAAGTGATTATCTGGCTAGGTATTGAATTCTTAGAATTTTGAACTCTGCTAAATAAGCGGGTTTATTACAAAGCTGCTGTGAGGGTAACAACCTTGACTCTTCTGCGACTTTGGCCACATCACTTCACTATTCTGGCTCTCCTTTGTTTTCCATATCTGTCATCTTCTCTGTAATCATGATATATTGTTTGTTGCAATTTTGTTTTATTTGACTTCCTTAAGCCTATCAACCTTGTTCCTAACTTTGTGTTTCAAATGTTTCATTCTCTTTATCGTTGTTGCCTCCTTTGTGGATTTTATTTATGATTTTTCATCTTTTCTTTCTAGAACTCTCCCAGCATGGTTTTTACTTCCTCCTTCTCTTTCATCATTTTTTTATTTCTTAAAAGGATCTTAAACAGATTTTATTTTCTTAAAAATTTTTTTTCTTAAAAGGATTTTAGTTTTATCAAAACAGTATATGTATATAATTAAGGTCAGTGGTACAGAAAGGCTTGTAATAAATAGTAACCTCTCATGCCCCATCTCTTCCCATCCCTAGTGTTGTTCACCAGTGGCAACCCCTTTTAACTGTTTTGTCTGGTAGTTTGCTCCTTATCTCCAAGTAGTATGCTTATACTGCTGTGTCTTACCTTATCTATCTTAGATACTATCTATTGACTTCTTGCTATGATAGCAGAGGATTGAGCTCATGCCACCCCTCACCATTCCATGCTTATCATCACAATACTGCTATCACTGTTTTTAGTTCTTCTGGTTTAAGAGTATACCTTCTTTGATCTCTTTTTACATGATCACATGTGATTTATTTGAGACCATGAAGAACAACATTTGAAGTCCATCTAGATTTTTTGCAAATTTTATGCATAGATTCTCTTTTGGTCCCTTTCTGATCATTTATCTTTGAATTGGTCTGGCTACTTACCATGAAGAGTGGTATGGGTGTGTGTGTGTGTTCCTGTTCACATGCTTGTGTGTGTGCACGTGCACACCCCAGTACATATTTCAAAGTTCATGCATGTGAGAAGAGATAATAAAGACGAGCTGGAGTAATTCACAGCCTGAACTTGAGTTTGTTTCAGTGCACACATCCTCTCCTAATTTTGTTTTTATTTCCTTTACTCTGAGAGCATGTCCTTCTTAGTTTTTGCAATCAGTGGTCTTGGCAGCAGTGCCAGGCTCATTCCTGCCTCAAGGATTGTGCATGTTTATTTGATTTTAAAATAGACTTTATTATTTTTTTTTAAAAGCAGATTTAGATTCACAGCAAAATTGAGCAGAAAGTATGGAGAGTTCCCATATACCCTCTACCTCCACACATGTACAGCCTCCCCTTCTATCAACCTCCTGCACCAGGGTGGTATATTTATTACAAATGAGAAACCTATATTGACACATCTTTATCACCCAAAGTCCATAGTTTACATTAGCTTCACTCTTGGTGTACATTCCATGGGTTTTGACAAATGTATAATGACATGTACCTACCATTATAGAGTCATACAGAATAGTTTCACCGCCCTAAAAATTCTCTGTGCTCTGCCCATTCATCCCTCCCTCCACCCTAACACCCGGCAACCACTGATCTTTTTACGGTCTCCATAGTTTTGCCTTTTCCACAATGTCATGTAGTTGGAATCATACAGCATGCCGCCTTTTCAGATTGGCTTCTTTCACTAAGTAATGTGCATTTACATTTCTTCCATGTCTTCTCATGGCTTAATAGCTCATTTCTTTTTAATGCTAAATAATATTCCATTGTCTGGATGTACCAGAGTTTGTTTATCCATTCACTTACTTAGGGATGTTGTGGTTGCTTCCAAGTTTTGGCAATTATGAATAAAGCTACTAAAAACATCTGTGTGTGGGTTTTTGTATGGATGTAAGTGTCAACTCCTTTGGGTAAATACCAAGGAGTGGTAAGAGTATGTTTAGTTATGTTTAGTTTTATAAGAAACTGCCAAACTGTCTTCTAAAGTGGCTATATCAAGAATTTTGCATGGGCCGTTCCTACAGCCCCCACTTATTTTCTAGTTAACCTCTACTCTTCCTTAAGACCTCAGCTCAGTTCTCTCTCATCACCTCATTGACTCAGTAATTTCTTCCCATTGCATGCTGTCATAGCACATGTATCTCCCCTTTATAGCACTTATCGTATTAGAAGTTTGTGCGTGTGATTCTTTAATGTCTGTCTTTCCCACAAGTTTTTAAGCTGTATGGAAACATGGATCCTGTTTGATTATTTGCTCACCAATTTATCTTTAGCACCTAGCACAGTGTCTGACATTTTAGCAAGTATTTCTTAAGTATATATTGAATGAATGAATGAATGAATGAGTAAATAAATAAATTGCATCAGTGTTCTTTTTCCATGATGATTGATAGTTATGTTTTGATTTGGCAAGTTTATTTTGCTTGAAGAATTTTTACCTAGAAGACTGCAGAAAAAATAGGCAAAACCATTTGAAACTTCAGGTCAGAAGAGATGAGCCACAAAAGTTCTCTAAACCCCAAAGTCTGTGTCTCTGTGTTTATCCACACATAGGTACACATACTTGTGTATGTGTATTTTTAAGCACTAAAAATAGCATGTTTTCAAGCGAATTAATCAATTTGTGATGGCAGTTGACCAAGCAAAGAAAATTATTAGGTAATTCTTTTGGAGAAGTGTGTCGTTATTAAACAAGAGAGAATTCCTGACTTCTCTTAAGTGACATGAATGGTTAAATCATGAAGTGGAAAGTTCTGTGTGTTTTGTAAAAATCACTATATTAAAACTTTGCTTGCATTCTTGGGACTTCCCTGGTGGTCCAGTGGGTAAGACTCTGCGCTCCCAATGCAGGGGCCCCGGGTTCGATCCCTGGTCAGGGAACTAGATTCCACATGCATGCCGCAACAAAGAGTTCGCATGCCGCAACTAAGAGTGCACATGCTGCAACTAAGAAGTCCACAGGCCACAAGTAAACATGCCGCAACGAAGTTCCTGCGTGCCACAACTAAGACCTGGTGCAGCCCAAATAAATAAATAAATAAATATTAAAAAAAATAAAACTTAGCTTGCATTCTTATAGGATAAATGTATACTGCACAATAAAAAATACATATAATTTAAATCTTAAGACTTATATGTAGTTTATTTTTGCTAATCATTTGATTATATTTTAACCTGAAAAAAAAATCTGTGGAGCAAAGCATCCATTTGAATCATGCACTTTTGTGCACCACGGTATCCTTGCAGTTGAAAGTGAATTTCAGAACAAAGATTTTCAGTTCAGGGCAACAGTTATTGAATAATGATGCAAGCTATTAATGGAGCCAAATCTCATTTAAAGTCACACTCTAGGGACACTGATTGCAAAACTTCACTTGTTTTGGCTGGATTATATATGCTTCCCCATGGCAATATCGATTAAACAGTGAATATTGATTCTCTGTCATCATTGGAATTAAGCAGTCATAGTTAAGAGGAAGTGGGACATGTGTAAGATGTAATGTGATGCTTTGCCTCATGTTTATTTCTATTTTAAGCTTCCATGACCTAAGCCAGAGTATTTTTCGAGAAGTTTGATACATAATTAAAATGAGTGTCTTCATGTTTGATTATTGATGAGAAAAGATGAGGGTTTGAGGGAGTGACTGCTACTCAGTGTATATTTAAACATAGCCAAAAGTAGGAATCTTATCACAGAAATTACTTCATAAACATAACATTCCTCTATTGTCTCCTTTACTTTTGGACTATCTTTTTTCTTTTTTTTTTAAATGTCTTCTGACATGGCTCCAAAACAAAAGGCACAACCTAGACCCTTTTATGTATTTTGGGTACCTTTCTTTTGAACTGGGTCGACCATAAAACTCTTTCAGTCATCTGGTTAGGGTGTAAAACCTGTTCTGTCAAAGTGTTAAAAAAATCTCAGATTACAGATGATAAACTAAGGCTATAATAGATTAAAGTCCACAAATTCTTGTAAATATGTTCAATTGTTGTCCCTCAGTATGGTCACCCTGGGTGATAGGGGTTTTGTTTTTATTTTGTAATGATGCTGCTACCATTTTCTCAGAATGCCTTTTGGAATGTTTGGGAACTATATTCAGAACCAGTTTATAAGAGACATAGAAAGCCACATTCAAGGTCACATTTTGCTTTGAGTCTGGCATATATTTGAGTGCCTGCATTGGTAATCAGATTTTACGATATTTGAAAGGGAACAGGTGATTTGAATATGTACATTCTAGTATTATTCTAGTATATTAAAGAATAAATTCAGTCCTGTTATTTTTTTCATACCTTGTAAATGGAGGTAAGTTGGTTACTTATAGTCATTTATCTATCTGTCTATTCTGTCTATCAATCTATTTAAATAGCTTTATTGAAGTGTAATTGACATACAACAAACCAGACATATTTAAAGTGTACAGCTTGCCAAGCTTTGCATATGTGCACACTGTGAAGCCATCACCTCAATCAAGATAGTGAACATGTGGGACTTCCCTGGTGGCGCAGTGGTTAAGAATCTGCCTGCCAACACAGGGGACATGGGTTCGATCCCTGGTCTGGGAAGATCCCACATGCTGCAGAGCAGCTAAGCCCGTGAGCCACAACTACTGAGCGTGCGCTCTAGAGCCCACGAGCCACAACTACTGAAGCCCGCGCGCCTAGAGCCCGTGCTCCCCAAAAAGAGAAGCTACTGCAATGAGAAGAGTAGACCCCACTCTCTGCAACTAGAGAAAGCCTGTGCGCAGCAACAAAGACCCAACGCAGCCAAAAATAAAATATAATAATAATAATAAAAAAAAGAATCTCAACCTTTCAAAAAAAAAAAGATAGTGAACATGTATCCACCCCTTCCCACAAAGGGGTTATGCCCTTGGTGAGTCCCTCCCTTTCCCTTTCATCCCAAACCAAGAATCGGTTTGCATTTTCTTTCAGTTTTCTGAAAGCATTTCTGTACAATTGATTTTGGTAGAATACACCAGTGAAGCCATAGTGTGGTGAGTCTTCTCTTTTTTTTAAAAAAATCAGTTTTACGGATCTTCTTAAACAACTTTTGGTTTTATTGATTTTTCTATATTGTTTTTCTATTTTATTGATTTCCATTTTGACTTTTATGATTTCCTTTCTTCTGCTTGCTTTGGGTTTCAGTTGCTCTTCTTTTTCTATTCGTTTAAAGCGGCAGCTAAGGTCATTGATTTGAGAACTCTCTTATTTTCTAATATAAATTTTTTTTTGTTATAGATTTCCCCCTAGTTCTTGCTTTTGTAGTATCCCACAAATTCTGATATGTTGTGATTTTCTTTTCCTTTAGTTCAAAATACTTTCTAATTTCTCTTTTGCTTTCTTCTTTGACTTATCTGTTATTTAGAAGTGTATTTCATTCCAAATATTTGGAGAATTTCCAGAAATCTTTGGTTTTGATTTCTAATGTAATTGTACTGTGGTCAGAGAATATACTTTGTATGACTTGAATACTTTCAAGTTTATTGAGACTTTGTGGTAAATGTACCATGTGTACTTGAGAAGAATGTGTATTCTGTTGTTGGGTGGAATGTTCTAAAAATGTCAATCTGATCATGTTGATTGATAGTGTTGTTCAACTCCTCCATATTCTTGCTGATTTTCTGTCAACTTGTTCTACCAATTATTGAGAGAGGGATATTGAAATCTCTGACTATAATTATGGATTTGTCTGTTTCTCCTCGCAGTTTTATCAGTTTCTACTTCATGTATTTTGAAGTTCCGTTATTACAGGAATAAACATTTGAATTGTTATATCCTTCTGATTCATTGACCCCTTTATCATTATGAAATGACCTTTTTATCCCTGGTAATATTTTTTTGCTGTGAATTCCACTTTGATATTAAAATATAGCTACTCTAGCCTTCTTTTGACTTGTGTTAGCATGGTTTATCTTCTTCCACCCTTTTATGTAACATGTCTTTCCTTCCTCCCCCCTAGCTGCTTTTAATATTTTCTCTTTATCACTAGTTTTCAGTAATTTGATTAAGATGTGCCTTGGTGTAGTTTTCTTCATGTTTCTTGTGCTGGGGTTCATTGGGCTCTTTGGATCAGTGGGTTTATAGTTGTTTTAAAAACACATCTGTAACATTTTTAGCCATTATATCTTTAAATATTTGTTATTCACCCACCCTCTTTTCCTTTGGGATTTCAATTACACATATATTTGGTTACTTGAAATTGTCCCTCATGTTACTGATGCTCTTTTCATTTTTATTTGTTTGTTTCTTTTTTCTCCATTTTTCATTTTGGATAGCATATGTTTCATTTCTACAGCATATGTCTTCAAGTGCACCGATCTTTCCTACTGCAATGTCTAATTTGCCATTAATCCTATCCAGTGAATTTTTCTGCTCAGACATTGCAATCTTCATCTCTAGAAGTTCAATTTGGGTCTTTTTTATATCTGCCATATCTCTACTTAACTTTTAAAACATATGGAATACAAGTTAAAAAATAACTTTTAGTGCCCTTATATGTTAATTTTAACAGCTGTGTCAGTTCTGGGTCAGTTTTCTTTTTTTCTTCATTATAGGTCATATATTCCTGCTTTTTTGCCTGCCTGGCAGTATTTGATTGGATGCCAGATTTTGTGAATTTTACCTTGTTGGATTGTGGATATTTTTGCATTGCTGTAATTATTCTAGAGTGTTGTTCTGGGATGCGGTTAAGTTACTTGGAAACAGGTTGATCTGTTTGGGTCCTGCTTTTAAGATTTGTTTGGCAAGACTAGAGCAAGGTTTAGTGTAGGGCTAATTATTCTCTTACTACTGAACAAGAGCCTTCTGAGAGCTCTATGCAATGCCTCATTAATTATGAGGTTTTTCCAGTCTGGCTGGTAGAAACAGGTTTTCTTCCTGGCTCTGTGTGAGTGCCAGGCAATGTCCTCTCTCTGAGCTTCTTGGATGGTTCTTTCTTTTCCCATCCTCAGGTGGTTTTCTTACATACATGCACCATTCAGCACTCTGCTGAACACGTGGGGTGGACCTCCACAGGTCGGCTAAGTTTTGTCTCTGTGTAGCTTTCTCCTTTCTGACACACTGCCTTGTGAACTCCAGCAGTCTAGTATCCCTGGATTCTCAATTCCTCAACTCAGGTGGTTGGTCTGTAGAGCTTTGCCTGGGTTCCTTCCCTGAGCCATGACCTGCCCACTCTCTCAAGGCAGTATGTGGGGGCAATTGTAGGGCTCGCCTCATTTTTTCTTACTGTCTTTGGGGGATCACTGGACCTTCTTGCCTGATGTCTAGTGTCTTGAAAACCATTGTTTGAAATATTTATGTCTCTTTTTTTTTTTTTTTTGGTTGTTTCAGGCAAGATGGTAAGTCTAGGAAGAACTGGAAGTCCTAGACACATTGAAAAAAACCAAACCGGTTTGACATAGCTAATTAAAGTGATCGAGATTTTTATGGTTCTCTTTTTCGCTACCTCTTGCCCCACCCCAGCACCTGGTCAGTCTTGGCTGAATGTTAGCCAACCCCTTGCAACTTTTTTACTTAGTGTCCAGGTGTAATCTCTTGGATTTAGGTCAAAACTGCCTACCCAACAATTACTTTACCTCAATCTGGCAGTCTCCTTTTATTATGGTCAATAGTTGTTTGGCAATTCCTTCCTTTACTGAGCTGGGTTAGTTCAGAGAAATTGCATACATAAAGCTTGTCCCAGTTTCCAAATTTTTTCCTCCTAACTGTTCTCATCTTGGTCATGTGATACATCTATTCCTTTCTGGTTGTTTCTTACAACAACCTTTCCAGCCTTGGTCAAAATTGTATCCTTCTGGGTTCACATATCAAAGTCTCCAGCTGAAGCATGTATCATATTTTTACCAGAAACTTAAAACAGAAACAAAATTGTAGTGCTAAGGAGAACCTTGCAGTTTATCACTTATACGTAAGGAGATTAAGAGTGTACTTCTCAGTCTTTCTAGTAAGCTGCCGTTGATGTTTTGCCTTGTCACACAATATTTAAGATATTTATTTTCATCCTTGATTTTTTAAAAAAATATTTATTTATTTATTTATTTATTTGGCTGCGTCAGGTCTTAGCTGCGGCATGTGGGATCTAGTTCCCTGACCAGGGATCGAACCTGGGCCACCTGTATTGGGAGTGTGGAGTCTTAGCCACTTGACCACCAGGGAAGTCACCATCCTTGATTATTGTAAACATTCAGATATAACATTTTTAGAATGTTTTAAATACATAATATAATTTAGGGATTATTTTATTAGTATAACCTCACATATTCTTTAAGCTGGAACATTCTCATTGGTCCTGTTGACAGGGAGAAGAGAAGGTGGAAGAAAATCCAAGTCACTGTTCACTAAGAACAAATGTTACATTTGTCCTGTGTGGTCACATCAACATAGATTTTGGCAGAAAATTTCCCATCAATTTGACAGATTTTATTCGTGATAAATGTACTTCTAGAGGGTTGCAACAAACCACTCAGTTATAAATGGATATTTCTGAAGTAGTCCTTTCTAATTTTCAGTTCCAGGTTTTTCCCCCTCCCTTGAAACTGTACCCTATAATGATTTATTTAAAACATATTGGATGTAGAGACTAGTAGCATATTTAATACATGATCTCATTTTGTACTGGTTTTCCCCCTCCTGTTTCCATTTAGTAAGACTATTAAGTTTGTGGTTCTACCTTCTTTCTGGAATTCAAGGGAAGCTTCTGTTTGACAAAACTAGGTCAAAGGGAATGAATTCTTCATTGTTGACCATCTCCTAAATTTATATTCCAATTGTCAAGTCCTTGAGGGATTAAGTTAAAATACTCATCTTGTATGTTGCTGAAACTAAATTTAGGGGGATGAAAGCAGAAACTGGGAAGGTTTTTAGTCTCTGTTGTAGGACTTATTATGTTAGATGGGAGTACCTAATTCTTTTTCTACATAATTTAAATAAAGAGAATAAACATTTTTAATGCAAATCCAAACTGAGAATTCATTTTATAGAGATCATTAACATTTATTTCATGAAGTTTTCCTTCTGTATTTTTTAAATGCAAACACTGTGGAAAGATCTTCTCATATGTGCTCATCAGTGCATTTTTGTCACATACTGACTATTTTGTATTTTACAGTTGGTTAGTCAAGTGCTGACTAATGAACACCTGAAAAGGTCTGTGTGTTATTGGTGTCAGAAAATAAATTCAATAGCTTTTATACACAAGCTGAGTCATACCGGCTGAGTTCATGTGAGTGATCAGGGAGGCATGTGACCTTTGTGCTCCATAGCTCTCTACTCGAATTCTGAAAGTAAGCTATGTAAATGACCTAAGATGTCAGTTTAAAAACTTCCCTCGGTTTTCAACTATCGAAGATGGTAAGATGCTGCCATCTGTACTGCGATGGATCACACCATCCCTAGTTCTATGTTTGCTAATTACTTTGTGAAGGTATATTGTTGGCTGGCGTGGCAATACTGCACACAGGTCAGAGAATATTATAAAATGGTTTTGTTTAAGTTCTGTGTCCCTCGGGTTTCTAATCAGTAAAATGGGGATAATACTAATATCTACATTACAGGTTTGTTATGGGGATTAATTAATTAAACCAAAGCACTAAGAATAGTGCCTGGCACATAGTAGGTTCTCAGTGAATCTTAATTAGTAGCACTAAGAGTAGTGATGGTCTCTCTTTAGGTCTAGCTCTTCTTTCTTTTTGTATACACATGATTAATGAACACCATTCCTTGTTAAATGGTCACCTCTACAATTTGGCAGTTAAAGAGAGTCTCATTCATTTCTATCCGTTCCTCCCTCTCCCTGCCCCTCCCTCTCCTGCTCATTTCTTCCCCCTCCTTCCCACTTTCCCTCCCTCCCTGCTTCCCTCCATTGCATTTCTTGGACTTGTTGCTGTCTAGCTGAAGCAGTAGTAATAGACTCAGGATGTAAATATTGCACTTTGAACTGTAGCAGTTTGATTAGAAGATAGAATTTGAAGCCATATATCCAGAAGAGGAAAAGAGACCCAGATGTCCCTTTCTTTGGTTTCTAATTTATGTTTTTATAAAATTCAGATTAAATTTTGCAATGTATTTAAACATTGATTTTTAAAATAAACTTCCTATTTGTTTCTTGTTATTTTATTCCCCCACCTAACAAGCAACCAGGTAACTAGGGTGAGGGGGGAGGTCACTTTCCAAAAACCCCCCGCAGGGTTTCTGAATATGTAACTTCCAGAGGTGTGTATATATAATAATTCCTTCCTGAATGATCCCGTCGCCCATCAACACACACACACTTTTTGTTGGCCTCATAGTTAAGGATGTGGGTAAACTTAATCAGCTAGTCTGGTTGGTCAGTGGAAACCATAGAGATTACAGATATTTCTTAGGATATGTTTCAGTAAATGTTATGACTGTAATTTGAAGGTTAACTGTTAATTTCACGTTTTTTAGGGTGATGGTAATTCTTTGCTCATTGGATTTTTCTCTGTAGATTTATTTTCTTGGTTTTAAAATTCTTCTATATTGTTTTCTTTGATTACTAACTTCCTAACCCCCCACCCTCTTGCCCTCTAGCTGAGTTGGCTGTGGTGGCCCTAAATGCCTATTATATGCTCTCTTTTCTAAGATCAGCCCAGTTCTTTCTTTGGCTACTGATATTTCTTTAGCTGTCATTGAGTTCTTAGGTGCTCTTATTTCTGTGATATGTGATCTATATATTGTTTAAGAGCATTGACTTTGGAGAATCATAAATCTGGATTATCTTGCTTCCATCTTTTAACATCTGCGAGCCATGATTAAGTTAAATTATATCTATAAGCCTTGGGTTCCCCATTTGTAAAGTGGGGATAAATAATGGAATGTACGTTAAGGGTTGTTGCATAAATTAAATCTTCAAATATATGTAAAAATGCTTAGTATGGTACCTGGAACGTAGTTACCCCTCAATAAATGATAATTATAATTATGCTTTTGTTGTTGGCATCCATATGATGGCTTCCTATCCCTTCTCCTCTCTTACCATTTCAGCTTTGTGACAACCAGTGTTCTGTCTCAGAGGTTCTTTATGTGATAGACGGTTCCAGTGGTGGGAAGGGCTATTATCAAACCTGAGAGAGATCCTATTTAAATAGAGAAATTACCAGCTTCCAGTAATTCATTTAAGAAATGTGTAGCTGCTCCAAGGGCCATTAGCTAGGTATTGTATAGTGAATTTGAGGGATTTGGGGGCTGATCAAGGAAAATAGATATGACCACAAGATGACAGTAGTACACAGTGAGCTTTATTTGGGTGATGCTTTGGCAGATTTGCAGTGGGGGAAGCCCCCTCATAGCCTGAGACCTTCCAGAGACAACAGCAGGGGGTCACTCACTACCCAGAAGGGGAGGAGGGCAAGGGAACACCTTGGGGTGAGGAGGATCAGAGAGGGAGCATATGTGTCTAGATGATGTCCCTCAGCAGCACAATGGGGAATCTTTGGGTCGGAGAGCTCCAGAGGACAGCAGTGATTGCAGTTTTTTATAGCTACAGGGATTATTTTATCTTTGGCCAGCAGATGTTGGGTGTAGTTTCACAGTGTATGCAAACCAGGCAGGTTCTAATGGCTGAAAAATCTTATTGGGGTGATATTTAAAGCAATTGGATGTGTAGAAATTTGCATTTGGTACCTGTGGACTTTTAATGGGTCTTAGCTGCTGTAAAGAGGTAGACAACATAGGGCCAATATACAGAGGCCATCTTTTACCCATTTATATCACATACCCCAAACTATTTAAGAGCCAGTCCCTACCTTAGGAAATTCATACTCTCTAGTGGGAAATTACATACTTTGATAAAATGCTATAATCAAGATTTGAACTAAGATCTTGGGAGTGACATCAAGAAAGATACCCTCTAGGAATTAAAAAAAAAAAAAAGATACCACTTTTGTGATGTTTCCAGGTTCTTTAAAGCATACTCTCGCCGAGGCAAGCACTCAACATCGTTGGCAGACACCATGCTTCATTGACTTTTTTTTTTTTTTTTTTTTTTTTTTTGCCTTTTGAGTTTTACAACTTTGCCTCCCTTTTAATGTCTATGGCTTACATGTTCATGTTTAGTCACTGTAGCTTTGGGCCTACATAAAGTTTCATTTCTGCATTTCATGTAAAAGAAAATGCCTCTCTTAGCACATTATATTATGTTATTACCAGAAAGGGAGGAGGTCATTCTAGTACCTTCCTAAAATAAATGGTTACTGTTTAAAAACTCACCTAGGAACAGTCAGCTCTACCCACCACCAGAGCCTACCATCAAGCCTCTTAGATAGCCTCAACCATCAGAGGGCAGAGAGCAGAAGCAAGAAAAACTACAATCCTGCAGCCTGTGGACCAAAAACCACATTTACAGAAAGACAGACAAGATGAAAAGGCAGAGGGCTATGTACCAGATGAAGGAACAAGAAAAAACCCCAGTAAAACAACTAAATGAAGTGGAGATAGGCAACCTTCCAGAGAAAGAATTCAGAATAATGATAGTGAAGATGATCCAGGACCTCGGAATAAGAATGGAGGCAAAGATTGAGAAGATGCAAGAAATGATTAACAAAGACCTAGAAGAATTAAAGAACAAACAAACAGAGATGACCAATACAATAACTGAAATGAAAACTACACTAGAAGGAATCAATAGCAGAATAACTGAGGCAGAAGAACGGATAAGTGACCTGGAAGACAGAATGGTGGAATTCACTGCTGCGGAACAGACTAAAGAAAAAAGAATGAAAAGAAATGAAGACAGCCTAAGAGACCTCTGGGACAACATTAAACGCAACAACATTCGCATTATAGGGGTCCCAGAAGGAGAAGAGAGAGAGAAAGGACCCGAGAAAATATTTGAAGAGATTATAGTCGAAAACTTCCCTAACATGGGAAAGGAAATAGCCACCCAAGTCCAGGAAGCGCAGAGAGTCCCATACAGAATAAACCCAAGGAGAAACATGCCAAGACACATAGTAATCAAAGTGGCAAAAATTAAAGACAAACAAAAATTATTGAAAGCAGCAAGGGAAAAACGAAAAATAACATAAAAGGGAACTCCCATAAGGTTAACAGCTGATTTCTCAGCAGAAACTCTGCAAGCCAGAAGGGAGTGGCATGATATACTTAAAGTGATGAAAGGGAAGAACCTACAACCAAGATTACTCTACCCGGCAAGGATCTCATTTAGATTTGATGGAGAAATCAAAAGCTTTACAGACAAGCAAAAGCTAAGAGAATTCAGCACCACCAAACCAGCTCTACAACAAATGCTAAAGGAACTTCTCTAAGTGGGAAACAAAAGAGAAGAAAAGGACCTACAAAAACAAACCCAAAACAATTAAGAAAATGGTCATAGGAACATACATATCGATAATTACCTTAAACGTGAATGGATTAAACGCCCCAACCAAAAGACATAGACTGGCTGAATGGATACAAAAACAGGACCCATATATATGCTGTCTACAAGAGACCCACTTTAGACCTAGGGACACATACAGACTGAAAGTTAGGGGATGGAAAAAGATATTCCATGCAAATGGAAATCAAAAGAAAGCTGGAGTAGCTATACTCATATCAGATAAAATAGACTTTAAAATAAAGAATGTTACAAGAGACAAGGAAGGACACTACATAATGATCCAGGGATCAATCCAAGAAGAAGATATAACAATTATAAATATATATGCACCCAACATTGGAGCACCTCAATACATAAGGCAACTGCTAACAGCTATAAAAGAGGAAATCGACAGTAATACAATAATAGTGGGGGACTTTAACACTTCACTTACACCAATGGACAGATCATCCAAAATGAAAATAAATAAGGAAACAGAAGCTTTAAATGACACAATAGACCAGATAGATTTAATTGATATATATAGGACATTCCATCCAAAAACAGCAGATTACACGTTCTTCTCAAGTGCGCATGGAACATTCTCCAGGATAGATCACATCTTGGGTCACAAATCAAGCCTCAGTAAATTTAAGAAAATTGAAATCATACCAAGCATCTTTTCTGACCACAACGCTATGAGATTAGAAATGAATTACAGGGAAAACAACGTAAAAAAGACAAACACATGGAGGCTAAACAATACGTTACTAAATAACCAAGAGATCACTGAAGAAATCAAAGAGGAAATAAAAAAATACCTAGAGACAAATGACAATGAAAACACGACGACCCAAAACCTATGGGATGCAGCAAAAGCGGTTCTAAGAGGGAAGTTTATAGCTATACAAGCCTACCTAAAGAAACAAGAAAAATCTCAAGTAAACAATTTAACCTTACACCTAAAGAAACTAGAGAAAGAAGAACAAACAAAACCCAAAGTTAGCAGAAGGAAAGAAATCATAAAGATCAGAGCAGAAATAAATGAGATAGAAACAAAGAAAACAATAGCAAAGATCAATAAAACTAAAAGTTGGTTCTTTGAGAAGATAAACAAAATTGATAAGCCATTAGCCAGACTCATCAAGAAAAAGAGGGAGAGGACTCAAATCAATAAAATCAGAAATGAAAAAGGAGAAGTTACAACAGACACTGCAGAAATACAAAACATCCTAAGAGACTACTATAAGCAACTTTATGCCAATAAAATGGACAACCTGGAAGAAATGGACAAATTTTTAGTAAGGTATAACCTTCCAAGACTGAACCAGGAAGAAACAGAAAATATGAACAGACCAATCACAAGTAATGAAATTGAAACTGTGATTAAAAATCTTCCAACAAACAAAAGTCCAGGACTAGATGGCTTCACAGGTGAATTCTATCAAACATTTAGAGAAGAGCTAACACCCATCCTTCTCAAACTCTTCCAAAAAATTGCAGAGGAAGGAACACTCCCAAACTCATTCTATGAGGCCACCATCACCCTGATACCAAAACCAGACAAAGACACTACAAAAAAAGAAAATTACAGACCAATATCACTGATGAATATAGATGCAAAAATCCTCAACAAAATACTAGCAAACAGAATCCAGCAACACATTAAAAGAATCATACACCACGATCAAGTGGGATTTATCCCAGGGATGCAAGGATTCTTCAATATACGCAAATCAATCAATGTGATACACCATATTAACAAACTGAAGAATAAAAACCATATGATCATCTGAATAGATGCAGAAAAAGCTTTTGACAAAATTCAACACCCATTTATGATAAAAACTCTCCAGAAAGTGGGCATAGAGGGAACCTACCTCAACATAATAAAGGCCATATATGACAAACCCACAGCAAACATCATTCTCAATGGTGAAAAACTGAAAGCATTTCCTCTAAGATCAGGAACGAGACAAGGATGTCCACTCTCACCACTATTATTCAACATAGTTCTGGAAGTCCTAGCCACGGCAATCAGAGAAGAAAAAGAAATAAAAGGAATACAAATTGGAAAAGAGGAAGTAAAACTGTCACTGTTTGCGGATGACATGATACTATACATAGAGAATCCTAAAACTGCCACCAGAAAACTGCTAGAGCTAATTAATGAATATGGTAACGTTGCAGGATACAAAATTAATGCACAGAAATCTCTTGCATTCCTATACACTAATGATGAAAAATCTGAAAGAGAAATTATGGAAACACTCCCATTTACCATTGCAACAAAAAGAATAAAATACCTAGGAATAAACCTACCTAGGGAGACAAAAGACCTGTATGCAGAAAACTATAAGACACTGATGAAAGAAATTAAAGATGATACCAACAGATGGAGAGATATACCATGTTCTTGGATTGGAAGAATCAACATTGTGAAAATGAGTATACTACCCAAAGCAATCTACAGATTCAATGCAATCCCTATCAAATTACCAATGGCATTTTTTACGGAGCTAGAACAAATCATCTTAAAATTTGTATGGAGACACAAAAGACCCCGAATAGGCAAAGCAGTCTTGAGGCAAAAAAATGGAGCTGGAGGAATCAGACTCCCTGACTTCAGACTATACTACAAAGCTACAGTAATCAAGACAATATGGTACTGGCACAAAAACAGAAACATAGATCAATGGAACAAGATAGAAAGCCCAGAGATTAACCCACGCACCTATGGTCAACTAATCTATGACAAAGGAGGCAAAGATATACAATGGAGAAAAGACAGTCTCTTCAATAAGTGGTGCTGCGAAAACTGGACAGCTACATGTAAAAGAATGAAATTAGAATACTCCCTAACACCATATACAAAAATAAACTCAAAATGGATTAGAGACCTAAATATAAGACTGGACACTATAAAACTCTTAGAGGAAAACATAGGAAGAACACTCTTTGACATAAATCACAGCAAGATCTTTTTTGATCCACCTCCTAGAGTAATGGAAATAAAAACAAAAATAAACAAGTGGAACCTAATGAAACTTCAAAGCTTTTGCACAGCAAAGGAAACCATAAACAAGATGAAAAGACAACCCTCAGAATGGGAGAAAATATTTGCAAATGAATCAACAGACAAAGGATTAATCTCCAAAATATATAAACAGCTCATTCAGCTCAATATCAAAGAAACAAACACCCCAATCCAAAAATGGGCAGAAGACCTAAATAGACATTTCTCCAGAGAAGACATACAGACGGCCACGAAGCACATGAAAAGCTGCTCAACATCACTAATTATTAGAGAAATGCAAATCAAAACTACAATGAGGTATCACCTCACTCCTGTTAGAATGGGCATCATCAGAAAATCTACAAACAACAAATGCTGGAGAGGGTGTGGAGAAAAGGGAACCCTCTTGCACTGTTGGTGGGAATGTAAATTGATACAGCCACTATGGAGAACAATATGGAGGTTCCTTAAAAAACTAAAAATAGAATTACCATATGACCTAGCAATCCCACTACTGGGCATATACCCAGAGAAAACCGTAATTCAAAAAGACACATGCACCCGAATGTTCATTGCAGCACTATTTACAATAGCCAGGTCATGGAAGCAACCTAAATGCCCATCAACAGACGAATGGATAAAGAATAAGTGGTACATATATACAATGGAATATTACTCAGCCATAAAAGGGAACGAAATTGAGTCATTTGTTGAGACGTGGATGGATCTAGAGACTGTCATACAGAGTGAAGTAAGTCAGAAAGAGAAAAACAAATATCATATATTAATGCATGTATGTGGAACCTAGAAAAATGGTACAGATGAGCCAGTTTGCAGGGCAGGAGTTGAGACACAGATGTAGAGAATGGACAAATGGACACCAAGGGGGGAAAACTGCGGTGAGGTGGGGATGGTGGTGTGCTGAATTGGGCGATTGGGATTGACATGTATACACTGATATGTATAAAATTGATGCCTAATAAGAACCTGCAGTATAAAAAAACAAACAAAACAACTAAAAAAAAAAAAAAACTCACCTAGGAAGGCACTTGTGCATAGTTTGTGAAATGTGAGCTATTAAGAACTCAGTGGATATCTGAAAATGGAGAGACTTTTCAACTTGGTAGATCAAGTTTGTACTTGAACAGATTCACTGTAAGTACTCTAGAGGCAGCCTTTATGAAGAGAGTTAGATCCCAGGACAATTTTTTTTTTTTTTTAATGGAAGGGGTGTATATTGCCCTCGGTTTCCCAGTTAAGATACCCCAGGAGCTTGAACCCCTCCTGTGTTACTCTCTAAACCCTTATACTGAAGTAAGTGGCCAGTTGTCTCTCTTCTATCCCCTTAAGTACCATTGCTAGGGTAGCTAGCCCTGCCTGCAGAAAGGGAAAACCAAGTTTTTCACATCCTGGGTTAGAATGTATATTTTCTACAGAAAGAGTTTCAAAGGAGGATGCAGTTAGAATACTACTACTAGTGCTAATCTGAAAGTGTATTATAGATGAAATAAGAGTTTGTAAACTGAGTTGGGAATTCAACCATCATTGAGAACTTTGTCTCTGTCGCAAAATATAGTAGCAGAACTGAGTCTATATGTTGCTTCAGGGCTATAAAGGGCCCATGTGTGTCCAAAACTTCAATATTATTGATGACATGGCGGTTAAATAAGTAATTTTGTTAAAAATAAGTATAACATTGTTAGCAAATAGAATGATACTTGAAGAGATCTCAAGGAATTTTGTAAAAAACCTGGCTATGGTTTTGATGCTGGCTCATTAATTTGGGGCTAGAACTCATGACAATACAGTAAGAGAAATTTTATAAACCTTAAAGCACACCTATATTTGTACTTCATTGATCTACTGATTATAAATCTTTCCGTCAGTTGCATAGCAACGTTTTTCAACCTTCCCAATCTCTAATTTACTAACCTGTTATAAAGCCAAATTACTCAGCAGTGAGGAAAATAGAAATCTGATCATATGTTATTAAAATAAGTTTAGAACTTCTCAAATTACCCTTTATAACTTAGACTTTCTCTGTTTTATCAAAGAGCACCTCTTATTGACATCTGAGTGTTATTGGCAAGTTTAACATGGCTGGAGTATTATGTGCAGAGATGTATATGTATCTCTTACTGGTTTTTAGGCACTCCCAGGAAAGAAATTGATTCTGCTGATCAGCAGCCTTTGTTGGTCAGACAATTGCAGAAGAGGTTAATAGCCCCAACATATTTTCCAGCTTTGTGTAACATGTGATCTATATATTGATGGATAGGAGACACCACTGTTGTCTTAAAGTCTAGGTGAAAAGGGAAAAAAATAATTTTTTTTAATAAATTTATTTATTTTATTTATTTATTTTTGGCTATGTTGAGTCTTCGTTGCTGTGCGTGGGCTTTCTCTAGTTGCGGCGAGCGGGCGCTACTCTCTGTTGCGGTGTGTGGGCTTCTCATTGCAGTGGCTTCTCTTGTTGCAGAGCATGGGCTCTAGGCGCACAGGCTTCAGTAGTTGTGGCTCACGGGCTTAGTTGCTCCACGGCATGTGGGATCTTCCTGGACCAGGGCTCGAACCCGTGTCCCCTGCATTGGCAGGTGGATTCTTAACCACTGCGCCACCAGGGAAGCCCCAAGAACGGTTTTTAACATCAAAATTGTTTGACTGAAAAGTGTCTGTGATTTTGCAATATTAAAAAAAAAAGAGACTCCCTCTTGTGAGAACACGAGAATCACAACTAGCTGCTGGACAGTCATCGACAGGAAGACCCTGGAACTCACCAAAAAAGATACCCCACATCCAAAGACAAAGGAGAAACAACAATGAGACGGTAGGAGGGGCGCAATCACAGTAAAATCAAATCCCATAACTGCTGGGTGGGTGACTCACAGACTGGAGAACACTTATACCACAGAAGTCCACCCACTGGAGTGAAGGTTCTGAGGCCCACATCAGGCTTCCCAACCTGGGAGAGGAATTCCTAGAGAATCAGACTTTGAAGGCTAGAGGGATTTGATTGCAGGACTTCAACAGGACTCGGGGGAAACAGAGACTCTCCACTGTTGTAGGGCATACACAAAGTAGTGTGCGCATCAGAACCCAGGGGAAGGAGCAGTGACCCCAGGGGAGACTGAACCAGACCTACCTGCTAGTGTTGGAGGGTCTCCTGCAGAGGCGGGGGGTGGCATTGGCTCACCGTGAGGACGAGGACACTGGCAGCAGAAGTTCTGGGAAGTACTCCTTGGCGTGAGCCCTCCCAGAGTCTGTCATTAGCCCCACCAAAGAGCCCAGGTAGGCTCCAGTGTTGGATTGCCTCAGGCCAAACAACCAAGAGGGAGGGAAGCCAGCCCCACCCATCAGCAGTCAAGCAGATTAAAGTTTTACTGAGCTCTGCCCACCAGAGCAACAGTCAGCTCTACCCACCACCAGTCCCTCCCATCAGGAAACCTACACAAGCCTCTTAGATAGCCTCATCCACCAGAGGGCAGACAGCAGAAGCATGAAGAACTACAATCCTGCAGCCTGTGGATCAAAAACCACATTCACAGAAAGATAGACAAGATAAAAAGGCAGAGGGCTATGAACCAGATGAAGGAACAAGATAAAACCCCAGAAAAACAACTAAATGAAGTGGAGATAGGCAACCTTCCAGAAAAAGAATTCAGAATAATGATAGTGAAGATGATCCAGGACCTCGGAAAAACAATGGAGGCAAAGATCGAGACGATGCAAGAAATGTTTAACAAAGACCTAGAAGAATTAAAGAACAAACAGATGAACAATACAATAACTGAAATGAAAACTACACTAGAAGGAATCAATAGCAGAATAACTGAGGCAGAAGAACGGATAAGTGACCTGGAAGACAGAATGGTGGAATTCACTGCTGTGGAATAGAATAAAGAAAAAAGAATGAAAAGAAATGAAGATAGCCTAAGAGGCGTCTGGGACAACATTAAACGCAACAATATTTGCATTATAGGGGTCCCAGAAGGAGAAGAGAGAGAGAAAGGACCCGAGAAAATATTTGAAGAGATTATAGTCAAAAACTTCCCTAACATGAGAAAGGAAGTAGCCACCCAGGTCCAGGAAGCACAGCGAGTCCCACACAGGATAAACCCAAGGAGAAACATGCTGAGACACATGGTAATCAAAGTGGCAAAAATTAAAGACAAAGAAAAATGATTGAAAGCAGCAAGGGAAAAACGACAAATAACATACAAGGGAACTCCCATAAGGTTAACAGCTGATTTCTCAGCAGAAACTCTACAAGCCAGAAGGGAGTGGCATGGTATACTTAAAGTGATGAAAGGGAAGAACCTACAACCAAGATTACTCTACCCGGCAAGAATCTCATTCAGATTCGATGGAGAAATCAAAAGCTTTCCAGACAAGCAAAAGCTAAGAGAATTCAGCACCACAAAACCAGCTCTGCAACAAATGCTAAAGGAACTTCTCCAAGTGGGAAACAAAAGAGAAGAAAAGGACCTACAAAAACAAACCCAAAACAATTAAGAAAATGGTCATAGGAACATACATATTGATAATTACCTTAAACGTGAATGGATTAAATGCTCCAACCAAAAGACACAGGCTTGCTGAATGGATACAAAAACAAGACCCATATATATGCTGTCTACAGGAGACCCACTTCAGACCTGGGGACACATACAGACTGAAAGTGAGGGGATGGAAAAAGATATTCCATGCAAATGGAAATCAAAGGAAAGCTGGAGTAGACATTCTCATATCCAATAAAATAGACTTTAAAATAAAGAATGTTACAAGAGACAAGTAAGGACACTACATAATGTTCAAGGGAACAATCCAAGAAGAAGATATAACAATTATAAATATATATGCACCCAACATAGGAGCACCTCGATAAATAAGGCAACTACTAACAGCTAGAAAAGAGGAAATTGACAGTAACACAATAATAGTGGGGGACTTTAACACCTCACTTACACCAATGGACAGATCATCCAAAATGGAAATAAATAAGGAAACAGAAGCTTTAAATGACACAATAGACCAGAGAGATTTAATTGATATTTATAGGACATCCCATCCAAAAATGGCAGATTATGCTTTCTTCTCAGGTGCGCACAGAACATTCTCCAGGATAGATCACATATTGGGTCACAAATCGAGCCTCAGTAAATTTAAGAAAATTGAAATCATATCAAGCATGTTTTCTGACCACAATGCTATGAGATTAGAAATCAGTTACAGGGAAAAAAATGTAAAGAACACAAACACATGGAGGCTAAACAATACGTTACTAAATAACCAAGAAATCACTGAAGAAATCAAAGAGGAAATCAAAAAATACCTAGAGACAAATGAAAATGAAAACATGACGATCCAAAACGTATGGGATGCAGCAAAAGCAGTTCTAAGAGGGAAGTTTATAGCTATCCAAGCCTACCTCAAGAAACAAGAAAAATCTCAAATAAACAATGTAACCTTACACCTAAAGGAACTAGAGAAAGAAGAACAAACAAAATCCAAAGTTAGCAGAAGGAAAGAAATCATAAAGATCAGAGCGGAAATAAATGAAATAGAAACAAAGAAAACAATAACAGAGATCAATAAAACTAAAAGCCGGTTCTTTGAGAAGATAAACAAAATTGATAAACCATTAGCCAGACTCATCAAGAAAAAGAGGGAGAGGACTTAAATCAATAAAATTAGAAATGAAAAAGGAGAAGTTACAACAGACACCGCAGAAATACAAAGCATCCTAAGAGACTACTACAAGCAACTCTATGCCAATAAAATGAACAACCTGGAAGAAATGGACAAATTCTCAGAAAAGTATAACCTTCCAAGACTGAACCTGGAAGAAATAGAAAATATGAACACACCAATCACAAGTAATGAAATTGAAACTGTGATTGAAAATCTTCCAACAAACAAAAGTCTAGGACCAGATGGCTTCACAGGTGAATGCTATCAAACATTTAAAGAAGAGCTAACACCCATCCTTCTCAAACTCTTTCAAAAAATTGCAGAGGAAGGAACACTCCGAAACTCATTCTATGAGGCCAGAATCACCCTGATACCAAAACCAGACAAAAATACTACAAAAAAAGAAAATTACAGGTCAATATCAGTGATGAATATAGATGCAAAAATCCTCAACAAAATACTAGCAAACAGAATCCAACAACACGTTAAAAGGATCATGCACCATGATCAAGTGGGATTTATCCCAGGGGTTGCAAGGATTCTTCAGTATATGCAAATCAATCAATGTGATACACCATATTAACAAATTGAAGAAGAAAAACCATATGATCATCTCAATAGATGCAGAAAAAGCTTTTGACAAAATTCAACACCCATTTATGATAAAAACTCTCCAGAAAGAGGGCATAGAGGGAACCTACCTCAACATAGTAAAGGCTATATATGAGAAACCCACAGCAAACATCATTCTCAATGGTGAAAAACTGAAAGCATTTCCTCTAAGATCAGGAACAAGACAAGGATGTCCACTCTCACCACTATTATTCAACATAGTTTTGGAAGTCCTAGCCACGGCAATCAGAGAAGAAAAAGAAATAAATTAATACAAATTGGAAAAGAAGAAGTAAAACTGTCACTGTTTGCAGATGACATGATACTATACATAGAGAATCCTAAAAATGCCACCAAAAAACTACTAGAGGTAATCAATGAATTTGCTAAAGTAGCAGGATACAAAATTAATGCACAGAAATCTCTTGCATTCCTATACACTAATGATGAAACATCTGAAAGAGAAATTAAGGAAACACTCTCATTTACCGTTGCAACAAAAAGAATAAAATACCTAGGAATAAACCTTCCTAGGGAGACAAAAGACCTGTATGCAGAAAACTATATGACACTGGTGAAAGAAATTAAAGATGATACCAACAGATGGAGAGATATACCATGTTCTTGGATTGGAAGAATCAACATTGTGAAAATGAGTATACTACCCAAAGCAATCTACAGATTCAGTGCAATCCCTATCAAATTACCAATGGCATTTTTTACGGAACTATAACAAAAAAATCTTAAAATTTGTGTGGAGACACAGAAGACCCCGAATAGCCAAAGCAGTCTTGAGGGAAAAAAACGGAGGTGGAGGAATCAGACTCCCTGACTTCAGACTATACTACAAAGCTACAGTAATCAAGACAATATGGTACTGGCACAAAAATAGAAACATAGATCAATGGAACAAGATAGAAAGCCCAGAGATAAACCCACGCACCTATGGTCAACTAATCTATGACAAAGGAGGCAAGGATATACAATGGAGAAAAGACAGTCTCTTGAATAAGTGGTGCTGGGAAAACTGGACAGCTACATGTAAAAGAATGAAATTAGAACACTCCCTAACACCATACACAAAAATAAACTCGAAATGGATTAGAGACCTAAATGTAAGACTGGACACTATAAAACTCTTAGTGGAAAACATAGGAAGAACACTCTTTGACATAAATCACAGCAAGATCTTTTTTGATCCACCTCCTAGAGTAATGGAAATCAAAACAAAAATAAACAAATGGGACCTAATGAAACTTCAAAGCTTTTGCACAGCAAAGGAAACCATAAACAAGACGAAAAGACAACCCTCAGAATGGGAGAAAATATTTGCAAACGAATCAACTGAGAAAGGTTCAATCTCCAAAATATATAAACAGCTCATGCAGCTCAATATTAAAGAAACATTCAACCCAATCGAAAAATGGGCAGAAGACCTAAGTAGACACTTCTGCAAAGAAGACATACAGATGGCCACGAAGCACATGAAAAGCTGCTCAACATCACTAATTATTAGAGAAATGCAAGTCAAAACTACAATGAGGTATCACCTCACACCAGTTAGAATGGGCATCATCAGAAAATCTACAAACAACAAATGCTGGGGAGGGTGTGGAGCAAAGGGAACCCTCTTGCACTGTTGGTGGGAATGTAAATTGGTACAGCCACTGTAGAAAACAGTATGGAGGTTCCTTAAAAAACTAAAAATAGAATTACCATATGATCCAGCAATCCCACTACTGGGCATATACCCAGAGAAAACCATAATTTAAAAAGACACATGCACCCCAATGTTCATTGCAGCACTATTTACAATAGCCAGGTCATGGAAGCAACCTAAATGCCCATCGACAGACGAATGGATAAAGAAGATGTGGTACATATATACAGTGGAATATTACTTAGCCATAAAAAGGAATGAAATTGGGTGATTTTTTGAGACGTGGATGGATCTAGAGACTGTCATACAGAGTGAAGTAAGTCAGAAAGAGAGAAACAAATATCGTATATTAACGCATGTATGTGGTACCTAGAAAAATGGTACAGATGAACCGGTTTGCAGGGCAGAAGTTGAGACACAGATGTAGAGGTCAAATGTATGGACACCACGGGGGGAAAGCTGCGAGGGGGGTGGGGATGGTGGTGTGATGAATTGGGCAATTGGGATTGACATGTTTACACTGATGTGTATAAAATTGATGACTAATAAGAACCTGCTGTATAAAAAAATAAATAAAATGAAATTCAAAAATTAAAAAAAAAATGCAAATGAAAAAAAAAAAAAAAGGAAAATTTGAATCATCTGCTTTGACCTGTACATGTGTAAGGGCCATTATGGTAGTTCTTGAGTTGCCTATACTTTTTCAGGCAAAGGTACATACAGCTAAGCATTTTTTTATGTTGTAATTGGTAAACTGGTTACACGTTACATGCTAGGCTTCAGAGGCTCAGTATAGTTGCTGGTTTAGTTTAGTTTTATCGTTGTAGTTTTTTTTTTTAATATATATATATCTGAGTGACTTTGCTGTACAGCAGAAGTTAACAGAACATTGTAAATCAACTATACGTCAATAAAATAAAAAAAAAAACTACAACTATAAAACTAAACTTATATAAGTCCCCTACATACAAATGAGCTCCGTTCTAGGAGCGCATTTGTAAGTCCAATTTGTTTGTAAGTCCAACAAAGTTAGCCTACGTACCCAACTAACACAATTGGCCATATACCGCTGCTTTTACACTTGCTTCCAGACATCCTGGGCTTGAAATAAAGATACCATACTACTGTATCTATACAGTGCTGTACAGTAAAGTGCACAAAAGCACAACCACTTTTAGAGGATGCACACATGTGACAGTGTATGTCAGACACATGGTCTAACATGTGATTGGACATGCAAACGCATGTTCTCATCTTTGAAAGTTCGCAACTTGAAGGTTTGTATGTAGGGGACTTACTATATACATACATACATATATATATATTCTTTTCCATTATGGTTTATCACAGGCTATTGAATGTAGTTCCTTGTGCTATACAGTGGGACCTTGTTGTTTAATAGTTGTAGTTCCTAACTCCACCTCAGTTAATTCAAAATGTGAAGAGTCCATTGTGAAAAACACTGTTAGAGTAGAAGAAATTTGAGGTTTATCAGAATAAACATTAATACAATAGATGCTTTGCCTAAAATCACAAAAACAAGAATTTAAAACTACCTGTTAGTTTGTTATGATACTATTTGTAAAACAGTGACATAAATGAAATTTTTCTGCAATATGTTATTTTGACAGAATTTCTGTCACTATCTTCAGATGGAATTCCTCATCTAAATGGAAACTAGGTAAAAAACCATTTAAGGAACGCTATAGGACAGAAATTTTAAAGGGAGTTATCAGTAATCAGCATAGAATCTTAAGCCAATAGGGAAAAAATTGAAGGTTACCAAATTTGATAAGTTTTTGCTAATCCTAAATTCTTCAAAAGATCCTTTTGAAGTTTTCTGAAATTTTAAATCATTTTTGTCTATCATATAATTATGTTTTGCTTAAGTTTTTAAGTGTTCAATATTTGTTATAATTAGTTATTTTAAACATCCTTCCTGTATGAGTCCAAATAAACTGTTTTTGTTTTCTGTGGGGAGAAGGTTGTCCACTTTCACTTTGGAAGCCATTTTTACTAGTTGCACCTTTGGAAACCTGTGTTCCAGGAGCTAAACAACTGCCACACAATTGAACTTTTAGACCACAACCTGTTCCTGAATTGGGAATTGTTTGCAAATTCAAGAATATTAGTTAAAAGTACTAATTGTGAAATTAAATCATTGGTTGACTTCAGTTATCTTTTCCTAAAGATATGTATGTTATTATTATGTTATTATTATTATGATGATGTTATGTTAAGATATTATGTTATTATATGTATTATTACAACATACAAAAAGTATGTTGTAATAATACCTTATTCACAACTCAGGTATAATTTTCAGTTTTAGGCAATTCATACTCTTGAATCTTTATAGGAGTGAATTATTTTGTTTTGTCAGATTAATTTTGCAGCTACATCAGAAGAGTAAATGATGTGGTTATTTATAAAAGCTACTTGAAGTAGATAAATGGCAAGTCATTGTGAGGTGAAATATCTCCAGAGTGATAATCATAGCCATTTAGAGGTTATTTGTGTATTAGAAAGATAGTAATCACAACAACAGATATTAAATTACTCCATTTAATACAAGCAGCAATCATATGTCTGGGTATAGTTGCCTCAATAACATGCATAATTTTAAACAAAATTATATATAGTAACTGCCTTCTCTCTATTCCTATTGCTACTATCATAGTCTAAGCTCTTATCACCTCACAACTGGATCTCTCGCTCACTCTCTCTCTCTCTCTCTCTCCTCTGTTTGCATCTCCAATTCAGTAAATCATGACAGGTTTGAGCGCAGCTCTGTGCTAGAAACAGTGCAAAAAACTGAGGACACAGTGGGGACCAAGAGAGACCTAGTCCTTACTACACTGAGTTTACAGTATAGCCGGGAAGACCAGCATTGATAGGGAATTATAATTTGATAATTGGGGTGTGTTCTAAAAGGAGAAGTCAGGAACCATGGGAGACGATAACAGGACCAACTTCAGCTCAACTGAGACCAGAAAGGGTGAGTAGGAGATGGGCAGATGAAGAAGGAGGAGGTGAGGGGTGAGCGCCCGAAGCAGAGCAAAGTCTACATGGAAAGGCCAAGATTGAAAAAGAACTTGCACTCTAACCAGTATTGTTATATATGATGAAGACAGATTTCAGAATATAGATAGAGGTTTTAGAGCTTGGGTTCTACTCAGACCTAAATGCTAATTCCAACTGAGTAATTTATTATCTTTGTGCATTTAGGCAAGTAACTTAATGACTGCAAACCTTGATTTCCTGATCTGCCAAATAGGACAATAAATTCCTATATCATAGGATTGCTGTGAGTATTTAAATGAGGCAGTGCATGTAAAGCTCTTAGCATAGTGCCCGGCATATAATAAATGCTCAGTAAATGGTGGCTAGTGTTTAGGTAGAATAGATCCAACTTGCTGATCTCTGCAAGCTGCCCTTTTAGCCTTTGATTCCTTCCTCAGTCTATCCTGAATATTACAGCCTACAACCCTTCTCTGAAATGCTAAAATCTGAAAGCTCTGAAAACAGAATTTTATCATTTGGCCCCGAAACCCAGCCTGGCTTGAGGCTGTATATAATCTTTACTTATCCTGTCTTGTGGAGTATTCATGTTTCCCTGCTAACCTTGAATGCATTTGATTTAGGGTGCCAGCCCAGATCGCGCTGGGTGTGTTTTGTAATATATGGTACACATACCATATTCCTTTCTAAAATGTGAAGCACTATGAATTCCGAAACACATCTGGCTTTGAGAGTTTCAGATAAGAGATTGTGGACCTGTACCACCCGAAGTCATCTTTCTAAAATTCCACCTTCTCCATGTCTGTCTCTGAATCAGGAGCTCATAAGGACCCTCGATGGTTGTCAGACATAGTCTAGACTACTCCTTGTGGTTTTCAAGACTGTCTCTAATCTGTCCCCACTGTCAACTGAAAAAAATGTACAACCTAAAAGTTGAGAATTATGTTCTATTGGGCAGATTTTCTAAGGACTTAAGCCCGGAAGACAGCCTCTCAGATCGCTCTGAGAGAGTGCTCCAAAGAGGTAAGGGAGGAGCCAGGATATGTAGGAGTTTTTGCAACAAAAACAGGTAGTCGGAACATCAAAAGATTACTGTGAATTAAAGAAAATCTGATATCTCAAGTTAATGAATTTGGCGCTCCTCTAGGTATGGGAGGATGCAAGAGTCTGGGCTCATTGAAATCATTCCTTTGGTATGCACCTTAACAATCTAGGGCTAGTACCTGCTTTTCTCCATCCTGAATCCCGTCAGGGTGCACAGCTGGGACAGCTGCAATGGCTGAGGGCTTGATGGCTGCAATATCCTTTGTTTACTGATATGGCAGGCGACATTTTTCGTCCCCACCACCCTACATGTTCGAAATTTAATACTCTCTAACTTGAACCCTTTGTTTCCTAAGGCTGCTTCCCTAAAGTAAAATGTTAACACTGCTCCCTGTCTCACTTCCTTTTCTTCCTCTCTTTCTGGCTATTCAAATCCTACCCAGCAATTAGGGCACAATTCTTTATAGTTTCTTAATGAAGCTATATTTATTTCTTCTCTGAATTCCTATTGTACTTAATTTATTCACCAAATATTTGAGCAGGGAACTTGTTTTCTAGAAGCTAGAACATAAGTAAGTAAATAGGTAAGTGAACAGATAATTTCAGGTAGTGGTTCTGCTATGAAAATAGTAAGACAGGACATGTGATAGTGCCCAGGGAGGAGGAGCAGGAACATACCTCGGAATCTCCTCTGTGGTTAGTTTTCACTCCCTGGTTAGATTGTAAATGCCTTAAGGGTAGAATCGCGTCTTAAACTTATCTTTGCCACAAAGTGCTGAGCCTATGATGGGTTCTGAAACATTAATGTTTGGTGGAGACATCTGTCTTTTTTTTTAAAACAGAGAAGGTAAAAATTTATTTATTAAATATAGAGCCCCACTTGGCTAACTCATTGATCTAAGAGTATCTATTATGTACAAAGTAGTGTGCTGGGCAAAGCTGGCTTTCTTTTCATTTCTGTTGCTTTTTATTCGTAGAATTATAAAGAACTTCCACGTCCCAACAGTTTTCCCATTTGAAATGGTTTAGTACCTACAGAAGAAGTTACTACTTGAAAAACCTGGATTATTCGTGCAATTGTTTCTGATTAATTCAGGTACTAAGTGACTTCCTCTAATTCATTAGCATGAACGGTTTTTAAGACCTAAGTGGCAAACATACGTTTCTTTAAAAATTTTATTTTTATTTCTCTATTAATTTCTTTTGATTGAGGTATAGTTGATTTACAGTGTTGCATTAGTTTCTGGTGTACAGCAAAGTGATTCCGTTTTTTTTTCTCTCCTTTTAATTAATTTTTATTGGAGTATAGTTGCTTTACAATGTTGTGCTGATTCAGTTATACATACATACATATATGTATTCATTTCCAGATTCTTTTCCTGCATAGATTATTACAAGATAGTGAATATAGTTCCCTCTGCTGTACAGTAGGTCCTTGTTGCTTATCTATTTTATGTATAGTAGTTTGTATTTGTTAATCCCAAACTCCTAATTTATCTCCCCCACCCCGTACCTTTCCCCTTTGGTAACCATAAATTTGTTTTCTAAAACATATGTTTCTTGAGCGCTTCACCCCTAGTCCTTACTGAACATTCTTGTTACACAGAAGAGACTGCTGGATTTCCATATCATAGACACCCCTCTTGGCAGTTAAATATTGAAGTTCGTTGCAAGATAATTAATTTAAGCTTGAGAAGAACTTGTTGTGATAGATTTCTGAAACTTATCCAGTGAACTAACATGGTCTTTTGCTTCATGAAGAAAACTGAAGCCCTATACTGTGATGTCATATTTGATTTCTGGTAGATGCACATTTTGTTCTTTATATTGAAAGAGCATCTTGAAAAGCAAATCCCAAAAGGAATTTTTTTCTTGTTGTAAAAATGGTGGAAAGAATTATGATTTGTAATAGCCAAGAGCTCAGGTGGGTTCAGATTTGAGGCTTTTGATTTGACAGTGCTTCTGAGATGGTGTCCTTTTGGTTACAAATATAGAAAAGTATAGAAAAGTATTGCTCTATTAAAATGATGAAATGGACAGTTTGAGATGCTCACAGTAGCAAAGTAAGGTGGAGAATTGGAGCTTAATGCCTGTAACTTCATCTTCTCAACTACTAGGCTTTTGCCCTTTGAGGTCAGGGCCATGTCTCTTTAAATCCCAGTGCCTCGCACACTGCCAGCTGATCTATCATCTATTAGGAAGTGCTAATGCTGATGGAAGAATGCAGTGCCTAAGAGGACATGTGGGTGTCTGAAAATGCCCCTTACTGTTAGAAAGGAGATGAAAGAATGTTTTAGAGTAATTTTAAATACAGGCAGTAATAGTTCAATGGTTTTGAAAGCCGATTTTTTTTTTTCCTCCTGTCTTCTTAGAATCAAACCTCTATCTACATTGATCTCAGTTCTAAAAATCAGATTATATATACCTTTTTTGGTGAAACAAACACAACGGAGAGGTAGGTACTCAACTAAAACAATCTTCATAGTAAAGGGATTTGAATGGCTGAACAGAATGTTCAGCTTGGTTGCCAGATGGTTAAATAGCCTTGAATTGTCTTGATTGGTCTTACTGATTTGTGAAGTTCAGGGTGAATCCAGGATCTGAAAAGTTGAAAGGCAGCACTTTGAAGAATAATTACTTCCTTCTGTGACTGCTGCTGATCTGAATAAGTATTGGTCAGGGATGTCATCTAGAGATTTCAAACCCTGGATCAGTGGTTGAGATGGATGGCCTTTCTTAAAGGTCCTTCTTACTTGGAAAGTATATGGAGGTTATGATAGAGTACCACCCGAACAGTGCTCTCAGAATTTCTCTGTTGTGATTGTTCTTTCATTCATCTGATCTTTGACTAGACTACAACTTCTGTAAGGTGCATGCTTATCTTGTTTATGATTGTATTCCTAGTGCCCAGCACTGAACAGGTGCATAGTAGATGCTCAAATATTTGTTCAATTGAATTGAACATGCTTTTCTATATTATATTGCCCTGCCCTACTTAGAGATTAAGAAACTTAAGCTGGGTAAATAATTGACCCTTCATCTTTATTGTGATGGCCAACTTACTTTCTCTAAAAGAGAAGAAAATAGTCAAAGTCAAAGAAGTGTGGCCAAGTTTTTGAGTTGGTGGTGAGACTTTTGAATTGTATGCAATTCAGTTGTCCAATTTCTGTGGTACTGGAGTAATTGCAAGATGTTTATAAAACATTGTATTACCATGTAACATTAGCCATAAGAGAGTCGAATCTTTACATCTTGCTGTTTTTGTTAGTTTCTGCCTGATCGAGAAAATTAAAACTTAATTTTCTTGCAATAATGGCTCCTGCATTTCAATCAGAAATTCAGCATTAGAGTTTATAAGTAAATCATCCATTTCTCTTATTCATAAGGGGTTGAGACTCTGGAGTGAAACTTTTATAATTATGCAGTACTCATAGAGTACTGTGGTAAGTTATACTTAATATAACTGATCATAAATGAAGTTTAATAAACTCTAATTGCTTGACTAATTCACAAGCGTATTGCTTTTCTAGAGTTGATTTTAATGAAAATATACGGTCACTATACTCGTTGGTGTAATATGCCCTCATCCTAATGACCATTATCATTAGATTTGCAATAAAAACTTACTAAAATGACTTTAGTCAGTGCTTTTAATTCAGGAGTGTGACTCTAATAAACATTTTTTTGGTCATTTTTTGTTGTTGTTTTAACTCCATAGTAGCTCTATAGTTTGTACACAGGAGTAAAATCCATATTGTCTGCTTGCAAGTGGTGTGAGAGAGAGAGGTGCATGCACCTATATAAATTACATTCAGATAAAATTTGAGAGCTTGTCCCTGTAGAACATCATTATAAATGAGACTGTACCTTAATACAACCATTTAAAAATGTTTTACAGGTCAATTCACATAAAAATGACTGCGATTGAATCTTGTCAAAGAGATAGCTCTTTACAGCTCTCTGAACTTTTTTCATGTTGGTGGTGTTTTTGTTATTGTTCTCCTTTTGTAACTTTCTCTTTTTTTGACTAATGTATAAAAACAGTTGTGTGCCAGAAATAATTTATTTTCTATTGCAGATAATTTAAGTGTAATTTATACAATAATTTCAGTGTATTTTTAATGTGCAGTGGCCAAAAATGGCCCCCTCCTAAACTCAAACTCTTCAAATGTCCTTAAAGATTTTTCTTTTCAATAGACTACATTTGTCTCTCTTTTCTGAAAAGTTGTAGAGTTATAAGTAATGGTCTCAAGAAGATATTTATGACAGCAGAGTTTTCCATGAGGGAAATCTATGAGAAAAATATCCATATCAGTCAAATGTGCATGGTTTTATAGGATATCCAGTCTGTAGTTGAATGAAACTTGTAAATCAAGAAATCATGAGCACAGTGTTTTTCTTTATGGTTCTCTATTACAAGTAATTGGGATAATTTTTTACATGAATATAATTTCCTCTTTGTCTTAAAGTGCTCTATCATTCTTAAAGATGCCTTTTAGGAAAAAATAATCTTTAAGAAGACACTAAACAAAGCATAGTTCTCCTCCATTTTTGACCATGGGTCCACATTTGGTTTATTAATAACCAAACTTTAAACTCAAGGGAAGCTCTAGAAATAGAAAGGTACCTAGCCGGATTGACATTCCAGTAGAGGGAAGAGTGGGTGCACAAACAGGACATAATGAGGCATGCGGTGGGAAAAGGATTTCCATTTTTCCATAGCACACAGATCATTGAGGGAAGACGTAGAAGGTAGCCTAGGGCTGAATAATACAGGGCTTTGAATGCCATATTAAGGGTATTAGTCTTTATTCTGTAGGTCATCAGGAGCCACTGAATACAGATGGGCAAGTAATAGTCATTTATAGTTTTTTATTGAGTTCTGTGTGCCAAACACTGATCTAGGCATTAAGGGTACATCCCTGAAACAAACAGATGAAAACTTTGGTTCTCATGGAGCTCACATTTTTAGTGGGAGAAACAGACAAAAATAAATTACAGAGTATGTGAGAATGTGGTAAGTTTTATTGAAAAAAGGAAAGCAGAGCATGCTAAAGCAGGTCAGGAGAGTGTGGAGGAGGTGGGTGTTTCCATTTAAATAGGATGGACAGAGTAGGTCTCCCTGAGCAAGAACTTGAAAGGGGGAGGAGTGATGGAGGAAAGCATATGGATAACGGAAAAGAGCATTCCAGGTAGAGGGAAGAGACAGTATATGTGGCTTATTGCCTTATTGGGGAACAGTGAGGTGGTTGCTGTGACTAGAGCTGAGTGAATGAAAGGAACTGTAGTAGGGGATGAGGTCAGAGGAATATGAAGAGTATGCAGCTCCACAGGGCCTTGCAGGCTATTGTAACGATTTTGACTTTCACTGGGAGTGAAAATAGGGCGCCATTGGAAAGTTTTGAGCAGAGGAGTGACATGATCTGACTTGGGTTTTTTTTTTTTTTTCTGACTAAAGTCCATGGTTTATTCAGATTTCTTTAGCTTTTTCTTTTCTTTTCTTTTGACAGAAAAGTAGGATTTATTGGTGCACGTGAGTAAGGAGGGGACAGCCTCAAGGCTCTCATGAGTGCAGGGCCCGCCATGTGTCCAGGGGGCCACGATTAGGGATGTATTTGACCCCACAGCCATCCGGGAGGAGCCGCTTATCTGCCACCATGTTTTCAAATTCATCTGCATTAAACTTAGTAAATCGCCACTTCTTGGAGATGTGGATCTTCTGGCAGCCAGGGAACTTGAACTTGGCCCCGCACAGGGCCTCAAACACGTGCTCCTCGCTCTGCAGCTTGGTGCGGATGGACATTATGACTTGGCCAATGTGGACCCTGGCCACTGTGCCCTGGGGCTTTCCAAAGGCACCGCGTATACCTGTCTGGAGCCTAGATTGGGGGCAGCATGCCGGTCACGAATGTCCACTGGAAAGGGCTGTCTCCAGGGTCCCTTAGGGCAACGCATACAGGCAACAGGCTGCATACATTACTGAGGAGGCTGCTGCTTGCAGCCATTGCACACCTGGCCCCCACGGGGAAAAGAGCAGGGTTGGTTTAATTGGCTGCAGACTGACTTGGGTTTTAATACTGTCACTTCCTCAATGTGTTCAGAATGAACTATAGCAGGGTAAAGGTGGAAAAAGGGAGATAGGTTAGGAGGTTCTTACAGAAATCTAGGGAAGAGGTGATGTGATGGTGACTTGAACCAGATCTTTGCTTGAAGAAGATGACTTTGGCAATGAGGAGAGAATGGTGGCAGAGGTAATTATTAGGAGGCTACTGCCAGTGATTAGACTCTAAACTGGAATGGTTTGTGCGGGAATGAAGAAGAAACTGCAGAAAGATCACCATGGAACTTGACAACTGTTTTGGCTGTAGGGAATGAGGAGAGGGAGGAGACCAAGGAGACACGGAAGTCTTAAAATTGGATGGTACCATTACCATAAACATGACCCTTTTTTTGAAAGTCTGTCCTAACCCTCTGTGACAACCCTTGGTGCTCATGTAGTGTTTCCACTGGGTTATTAATTATATACCCGCTTTTTCCTACTCTATTTTCCCTCCTATTACCCACCTAGAGAGCTGAGAGAACAGCTCTGATTCTTACAATTGTGGCAGTAGTAAGATATAATTAGGAATGAAGAATTATGAAAGACCAAAGAATCTAAATTTGTATATAGTTTGTATATGAAGAATAACCAGCTGCTGGAAGAACATTAGTGTATATTGGTCAAAATGAATTTAGTAGGTGACACATAAGACGTGTTAGGGAAGGACTTTGGTTGCCGGGGGAATGCTCTTCGGGATGATGCTTGACCCCCTGGTAATGATGGCAAAAGGCAGTTACCCAAAGGAAAATGAAACTGATGGGGCTTGGGGCATATCTGTGAATTTGAGGTTACCATGAACTGTTTCAATTCAGTAGTTCAACCCTAATATCCTACAGCTTAATTATACCACCTGAAGAGGTCATATGTTGACTAAGAGTTAGTATCTAGTGACAACCAGATCTGTGGTCCGTGGGCGAGTCACTTAGCCTCTTCAAGCTTCAGTTTCACCATTTGTAAATTGAGAGGTTTTGACCAGATTATCTCAAATTTCATCCAATTTAATAGTGTCTAACTCCATACTGTGGGATTTAATATGGAAAAAAATATGTTAATTTCAAGAAAAAAAGAGAGTGGAGGTGGGAGAAGAGGAGAAAACTCAAGTCTCTTCCCATAAGACAAGGTGGAACTATTGCTAGCAATGCTTTTTTGTTGTTGTTTTTTCTGTCCCCCATGATTAAACTATCAACATATATTCAATTGAGATACAGACTTAAGGCATGCGAGACATATGTGTACCTTAACTTAGAGAATTTGACTAAAATCTTATTTTCCCCAAATTTACATATTCACTTTGAAGATTTATATGTTTCCAATCTTGAGTTTATAACCCCAAAGGATGGGAAGAAAAGAAAAGCAGGGGTTGCTTGAAGAACTGTATAATCTGTCTAATAAATAACACAGGTGGACAAGTACATATCTGGATGGTAGCAGGGTAGTTGAGGCACTTTTGAGACTTTGACATTTCTCACTCTGATTTTACGTGACAGGAAATCATGAAGCTTGTCACTGTGCATAGAACAGTTTTCTGTATCCCACTGGGAAAATTAAAGAGAAAATACCAGGTAGAGATAGTCCTAGGGTGAACTGATCTCTCTTAAAAAGGCTTCAGTTCTGATATAAGTAATCCCCCTTCTTTTCTTTTTTCTAGGCAGTAAAGATTGATTGGGGTTTGTGTCAGCAGGATGTGATGAAGACATAGTACAAAGATGTAGAAGTGTAGATCCCTGAGGGAATAGATCGATTAAAAGTAGAAAAAGAACTACACATATAATAGTATATTTGTCCCAACTGATGGAGGGGAGGATGATCTTTAACAGCATTTAGTTGGTGATATTTGAAGACAGTTTTATGAGATCCTGTGACGAAATAATTCTCACTTAAAACTCTTAATGGAATTCTCCCCACCAGTGATACGACCATATTTTTCTTAGTTAAAAGGGATGTGAGCATGCATGATGTACATCATTCAGCTTCTGTTGTAGGAAATAAACATACAGGTTGTGGCAGAAGGGTTAATTTCAGTTCCTAACAGGCGATTTAAAAAAATATGGTTCTTTCCTAATCACATCTCTTAACTAGCACTACAACATATTTCAACATATTTATAATATAATAATAACTGCTTTCATGCTGACTGTATGTTATTGTAAGATCTTGAAGTATCTTCTGAATCCTGGAAGATTACTAAATTGTTAACTGTTACTTTGCTTACTTTAATATTGCTTTATTACTCCAGTATTGTTTGTACTCTACGTGGTAGTTTTTATTAACCACTGTATTTTATTAACTAGAGTATACCATTTCCAATGATTCTCAACATTAGAAGTAGAAAACCACATGCAAAAAAAAAGGAAGTGTTGGGGTTTTTGAGAAATGGGCATATATTAACAGAATCAGTAAGTTCAATGTTATCTAGAATATTTATAAGGTGTTCATTAAATTATCTATCAGATGCAACTGAGTTCTAGACTGAGCTGTTTCATTATATGTCATTACTATTAAATGTGACATTTTTCCTGTTGTTCATGTTTTTAAAAGTTTTATGTATCTCAAAAATATGATTATTCATTCTAAAACTTTGAAAAATCTTGAAAGGGCTTATGACTTTTTTATGTCTGTTCTCACGTTTGAGCACTGTGGTAGTGATGTCTGATCCAAATCTGACTTTGGAAACTTGGGAGTCATCTTCAAAAACGAAGAGACACCCCCTTCACCAAACCTTCATTTTTAATCCTTAATAAGTTGTTTTTTTCTTTTGTAAAGAATGTGTTTATAGATTTAAAGTTTCTAATTCTCTTTGAAGAGTTATAGTTGATAAAATAAAAAATGAGAATCATTCAATTATTTTCTTGTTTGATCTATGAATTTCTCTTATCTGACAGGTATTTCTTTTTTTTTTTTTCCTTTTTGGTTTTAATAGAACATTCAAATAAAAACTTTGGCAGATGATGTGGTAAGGTGGACTTAGTAGCATGTTATTACCTTACTTATGCATGTTGCCTTTTTATTAAAGTGGGTGGACATTAAAGCATTGATATATGTAAAGTTATAAAAAGTCTAGATGTTTACAAAGTACAGTAGATGGAAGAATTGTCAGTAGAGTGGCTTTTCTTTTTTTTGATATACACATAAGCAATTGTATGTGTTCTCAAAATAATTTTGATATTACCATCCTGATATATACCTTAGCCAATTAAAAAAAATCTGTATAAATCTAACTCTGGAAAACACAAATATTTCCTTTCTCAATAGCCATGTAAATTGACTCTGAATATGTTAAGCATTAATATTAACAGTAAAGGAAATTAATTTAAAATGGAAAGGAAGTTAAGTTCATTATGTTAGAAATGTGGTATTACATTTAAAATCCTCAAATATTTTTGATCTGAGTCTATCATAGTAAAACTTATTAAAAGTTATGGGCTTAAAATTTAAATGTGCCCTTTTATAGCTAAACTTTTAAAATATGGTATTTTAAGTATTTTTTCTTTGTGAAATTACCTGTCTACAAATAATGTAGAATATCGTTCATGATTTAAGGAAGTGAAAGTATGTGGCTTAACTTTATTTTCTTATCAAGATATAGCTGAAAGCAAAAGCCAGTTTTCTAGATTGAAGTGAAGGGCATAGTGGAAGATCAAATATATATGTAAATAATGCTACTCAGTAAAAAAGCCAACACTGCAAAAGTAAATATTAAGTGATATGAAGGGAAGGGAACAAAGATATGTTGATTTAATGGTCGATTGCATATTTAAATGCTTTTGTGTCCACCATATCTTTTAGTGAAATTTGACTCTTGGCTATGTACTCAGCTTATTTGGGATTGCTTAATGTTTTTTCTTGAGTTGTTTGAGTTATATTACATATCTAATCTAACTTAATTTTCCTCAAAGACATTCAAATTTAAAAGAAAATATGAAAGTATAGAAGGTGATTCGAAGAAATGAATCTTTATGTGAACACTGGGCTACCAGGGACTCGTGAATTTAGCGAGTCACTTTTTCTGCGAAATGAGAGAGTCGGCCTAGATGATTTTTCAAGTTTCTTCCCAGCTCTAAAATATTATGATTTACATAATCTCTTTGTAAGCAACCATGTACTAAGATCATTTTTGGAATCCTAAATAAGCTACTTAAAACTGCTCATATTTCTTTCAAAGTACACCTTTTAGAAAAAAAGTGTTCTTTGAATCGAAATAAAAAGTATGTTCTTTTAATGGGGGGTCAACAGAAGTCGACATAATTGTGGTAAGAACTTCTGTGATGCTTTTTGTACTGTTGAAGTGATTTATAAGGACTTGGTAACGTGGCAGTGACGAGGCACTGTCCTGATATCTAACATATCTGCTTGTTTAACGTGAGCTGACAGTATGCATGTGCTTCCTAACAGAAACCAGAATAAAACTGAGTTGTGTTCAGTTTTATGGTCCTTACTAATTTTTGATGTCCAGTGTTCTGTGGTTGAAAACAGAATGGCCTGTTTACATGCAAGTGGAGTCGTTAACTCACTTTATGTGAAATCGCAAGCTAATCATTAGAGATTGTACATGGAATCAATGGTTCCAAGTCAATATCCATAAAATAGCAAGTTCTTCATAGTAGTATTTGTAGGAATAAGATATTTCTGTTTATGTTATATTTCCAGGACAAAAAGGTAATGTTTTTAATTTTGTTGTGCTTCCTTGTTTGTCCCACTTTTTAGGGAAGAAAAAGGTGTGTGTAATAATAATAATAGTAATAGTAACAACAACAACAATAGTAATAAATAGTAGCTAAGTACACTAAACATATAACTTATTTAAATCTCACAATAACTGTTTCTTTCTTGCTTTCTCTGTCTCCCCTTCCTCCCTCCCTCCCTTCCTTCCTTCCCTCCTTCCTTCCTCCTGCATACATTAATTTGTTATCCCTATTTTAGAGATGAGGAAACAGTCATAGAGAGACCAAGTAATTTGCACAGGGTAACTGACCTAGTAAATTGCAGATTCAAATCTAGGTAGTCTGGCTCCAGAGTCCATGCTCTTAACCATTATATTCTACTACTACACTGCCAAAGTATTAATAGATACTTGTCACAATTATTTTGGCGCTTTGAAGAAGAGAAACGTTACTATAATTTCCCCCTTAGAATTGGATGTTCTTTTCTTTTCTTTCTTTTTTTTTTCTCATAGTTTGAAAGTTGCCGCCAAAGACACGTTCTCTCTCAAACCACCACACGACTTTGAGGCCGGACTTTTCTGACCTAGTTACTGTGCAGAACAGAAATGACAAGGGACTAAGTTTTACTTTTGAGGAATACTTTTCACTCCCTAGATTTCTGCGGCTGCAGAGCTACTTCAAGGTTTCAAAATAGTACAATCTCTAACTGGAGCTTGCTGCTTAAAATAACATTTTGTCAAAAGACAATAATGATATATATTATCCTAAGTGCTATTTTGATGTTTCAGTTCTTCATGTTCGTTCGTGATTCTTGATCTCCTCCTTAGGGCTTCTTGTTTTTTTCTGTTTGCAGCGTGACCGAATTACAAGTTTTAGAAAATCTACTGTCAAAAAAGAAAAACCTCTTATCCAACATCCTATTGATTCTCAAGTTGCGATGAGTGAGTTTCCAGCGGCTCAGCCATTATATGATGAACGATCTTTGAATTTGTCCGAAAAGGAAGTACTGGATCTCTTTGAAAAAATGATGGTAAGTTAGATCCCCTGATTTTGTTGTAATTTTAAAATGCATGTGCCCAGAATAGCACTGGGTTTTAAGTAGGGCTGTTTGTATGGACTGTGTTTATATCACATAAAGGAGAGACCAGAAACTTGTTGATACAACAGAACTGTTTTCGAAAGCATCTGTCTTTTTAAGCTATAATATGTCTGTCTCTTCCACTATGAGCTCCTAAAAGCAGGGGCTGTCTTACTTATTTTTGTTCTCTAGTATTCAGTAGTCTGTGGCACACTGAATCAATTTTTTAACTACCTAATTTGTGTTTCTGTTTCTATAAAGCAAAACAGGCCTAAGTCCACTTTTCTGAAAACAATATAAAGTATCTTGTTAGGTATATGAAATAGAGTTGGGAGGACAGAGTGTAAAAAAACAAAACAAAACAAAACAGTAGAGGGGACAGAAGAAATTCCTCCAAGTTTGTTCTATTATCAACAGTCATACCATCTATATTTTCTAGCACACTTCTTATATTTTATAGCTTGTGATCTAGATTATTTCTTATATTAGATAATAAATATAATATTTTGATTATTCAGCAGTTTATACCAAGAGAGGGGAGAGATGAGGCATTGGGCCATCTTGGATTGGTTTGCTTGATCAGAGAAGTGGAGATCCTGATTCATGATTCATTAATTTCTAATTCTGTCCCACTTATCATGGCAGGTTTTTTTTTGTGAATCTCTATTCATTTTGAGTTAAGGTCTAGCCAGAGCTGGCATCCAGCTTTTCCCTTGTCACAAGTCCTAACATTCCCACTCTCTTCAGCCCTTCCTCCTAGTACTATGGTATACCCTCTTTCCTGCTGCTCCTTCTATGTCAAATTCTTTGAACCATCTTTCAACAACCCTTTCTCTTGTAAAGTCTATTATCTGCTGACCAGCCATGATGATGATAGCATCTGGCTATCCTTTTGACCCTTCCCTTGCTATTCGTTTTGGTGATTTCAGCTATTACATTGATAACCTTGGCATCGCATTGTTGCCCTTAGTTCCTTGGTTTCCTGAACTCTGACCTTTGCGTCCATGTATTTAGCTAATTATAGGCATGACTACACCTTGGACTGTGTCACTCTTTGGAATGATTCCACCTCTGCGATCTATAGCTCTGAAACTCTTCTCGGAAGCTAAACAACCTATATTACCTTTTCCAGGCCCTTAATTTTACAGGGCATGTTTGTGTAGTGGTTAAGAGCTTGGACTTTGGGGTCATTCAGCCTTGAGGCTGAGTTCTGGCTCTGCCATTAATCACATTACCCTGTGAAGGTGATACCTCCTCTCTACACTTTATTTTCCATAACTGTAACAAAGGTATAAGAGGGTCTACTTCATATGGTTATTTTTAGGATTAAAGGAGATGATATTCCTAGAATAGTGCCTGGCATAAAACTTTCTGTAAAAATAATTTTATAAATGTTTGTTGCATTTCCTTCCTTTAGCAAATAAAGCTCTGTTCTTTCTGCAGTTGCCCCTCAATTTGAAACTCAGTTGTCTTATCTTAATCACCCCAAACCAACAACGACAGAAACAAACATTCTTTGACATTAATCAAACTTTTAAATCGTTTTTTAAACTCTTCTTCTCTTTACTCAAACTTCATTCAAATGATACTTACTCCTTTAATCAGCTGACCAATCGATTACTAATTTTTGCAGTAGTGAAATAGTTCTTTTAGTTTATCAGTGGCATTGCCACCCTCCGGTTCACTTTAGCGCAACACTTACGGGCCTTCTTCCACGCCATTCATTTTCTCAGTCACTTCGAATTGCTTTCCAAGTCCCATTGGTTCTGCTTTTGCAATGACTTTTACGTCTGTTTCCTCAGTTGTCCTCCAGATGCTCTTGCCCTACTTTAGGCAGTATCCCTCTCTGGCTTTTTCTCGTGGGCTACGAAAGTAGCCTCCTATCTGGTCTTCCTCCTGTCCTCCAGGTTTTGCCTGTTCTAATCCAGTGGTGCTCTATTCATGATTCTGAAACAGATTCCTTTTCCAAAGCCCCAAGTAGGCCCTTCTGTTTTCACACAGTCATCTTATATGCCCCTACTCCATTCCCTCCACTGTGCTTCTCGATGCTTCTCGATAAAGGCATTTCACACCTTTACTTTGCTGCTCAGTCCTCAGAACTCTTACCCATCTTTATGCTCTGCTGATGAGCTTACTGCGTAATTTACTGAGTAAACTGAAGTGATCAGAAGGGAACTTCCACAGACTCTCACCACCACATCTACCTAAGTTTGAGTATCTGCAGTCTTGCTACCTGTCACCACCATAGATGAAGTTTTCATCTTCCAGTCCTTCCATTTGTGTACAAGATTCAATTCCTTTAGACCTACTTACTCAAGGACATTGCTCCAATCATTTTCTCCTCTCTCTTCTGCCCTTCCCAGCAGCATACAAATGTGCTATCTCACTTTACAACTTTTTCATGACCTTATCTCCCTTGCCTGCTACCGCTGTATTTTTACTCTCCTTTGAAGGAAGACACCTCCTAATAATTTTGTTTATATTCACTTCTTCTGATTTCTCTCTTCTTACTTTCTGTCTTAAACTCACTCTAGCCAGGCTTCCATCCCACCATTCCATCAAAATGGCTCTTATCAGTGTCACCAGAGATCTTTATGCTGCTGAGTCCCATGTTCAGTTTTCAGTTCTCATCTTAACTGACCTATCAGCAGCAGGTGATGCATTTGGTCATAAATCGCCCCCTGCTCCCCCTTTATTTGGTTTTCCTCCTGTCTCTTTGGCTGCTGCTTTTTAGTCTTCTTTGCTGATTCCTTTTTATGTCCTCAACCTTTAAATGTTGGAGAGGCCCAGGGATCAGTCCTTGGACATGTTCTCTTCTCTATCTACACTATCTTCTTTTGTGATTGCAACCAGTACTATGGCTTTACATTCCATTGGTATGCTCACAATTCTCAAATTTATCTACAGCTTAGTCCTCGTATCTGAACTCCAGACTCTCATAATCAAACTTCATAATCGACATCTCTCTCTGATTGGTCAGTAGACTTCTCAAAAGTAACATATCCAAAACCAAACTGTTGATATTCCCCTCCAAACCTGCTCCTCCCAATGTTTCCCCCTTCTCAGTTGATGGTATATACATCTGTTCAGTTACTCAGGCCTAAAACTTTGGAATTGTCTTTGTCTGCTCTCTCTTTCTCACATTCCGCATTCAATTGACTAGGAAACCCATGCACTCTTTCTTCAAAGTACGGTACTTACAAGAGCTGACCATTTCTTACCACCTTCACTGGTCCCATACTGGTTGAAGCCTCACCTAGGCTGCTACAATAGTGGTAGAACTATTAGGACTAACACAGTTCCTCATTGGTCTCCCTGCTTCCACCATGACCCTCTGCAGTATATTCTCAACACAGAAACATTACCCTTTTAAAACCTGAACAATGTCATGTCACTTGGGTTCTCAAATCTCTACTATGGCTTCTTATTTCCCTCAGGGTACAAAAGCCAGTATCCTTATAAGAGCCTGTAAGGCTCCGTATGATCTGATCCCCACCTTACCTCTTTGATATCTTCTTCTACTACCCTCTTCATTTGCTTCAGTGACACACACATGCCTTTTACATGATGATAGCTGTAAGCAAAAATGATTCCTGGCACTTATAAAGTTTTTCAATTTGTGTACAGCATTTACTGTTTTCAAACCTTTTACAATGTTTCCGTTTTGTGGTTTGAATTTTAATTCTTATGTTTCATCAACAAATTACCCCTTTCCTCTTTAAATGTGTTATGTTTTTAAAAAGATTTGCTTGTGGATTCATAAATGTGACTTAAAGAAAGGTACAACTTGGTGCCACATTTTCCCCAATGAGAATTTTTCCTTCCATGGGAATGTTGGAAAAGGAAATCAGACAATTATGATTTGCTTAAAAGTAACAACAAAAGATCAATAAAAAACTTTTTATGGGTTGTATCTCTTCTTTGAGAGAAGTCTACTTGTACATTGAACATTTTGCATTTTCTTTCTTATCTTTAGTTTGTCTGTAATCAGGTTAAGTGAACAAGTTATTTTACGAATTTTCACAGCTTTCATTTACTGTGCACCCTTGGGCCCAGCATGTAACTGAACAGTTTACATGTATTATTTAAGCTGATCTTTGTGACAGTGCTGCAAAGTAGGCAACATACTTATACTCCATTTTTCAGATAAGGAAATTAAAGCTTAGAGAGAGGCTAAAGAAATTGGTTCTGTAACTTGCCTTAGCTAATAAGAGGCTGAGCTCGAGCTTAAATTTAAGTACATAAAAATCTAAAAAATTGGCATTTTGGTAATCTCTATCTTTAATAATATTTTATTTAAGCTAAATGTAAAATTAATACACTTTCTTTGCACGCATACTGAGTGGAAGTAGAAGGCAACTCAGAGGTACATTGCCTCGCAGGTAAAGCGAGATGGATGGATTGTTTCCTATTGATGACAGAAGGTTGTCTTTTTCCAAGTTATTGCTTTTTACAGAGCATCGATTGAAAAGAAAGAGGCCCACAATTTAGTTTTGGAAAACTGTTCAAATGCCATCTTCAAAGTTGATTGGGAGAAGACACTTAAGTCGTCAGAAGTAGATTTCCAGATATGAAATTTCCCTTTTTTATTTCAATCTTTGTAGGCATCCTTCCATGTACAAATAATGTAATAGATGTACTTGTCCTACTTGATGGCTATTGTGACAGTCTTGTCTCTCTTGATTCTCATCCTTCATTGTGCTATTCCTGTTTTCAGACTTTTTACACTTTAGAGTACTACAAATGTTTAGACCATTGGGCCTAAACACCTTGTATGTGTTTTAGGATAGCATACCTTGAGGAGTGAAACATTTAAAATAATTACATAAAATAGCACAACATTATAGACAGTAACAGAGTATGAGACGCTTGACAAGAAATATATTACGTTAAAATTGCTAATATAATTTATTATTTGGAATTTCTGGGGGATGATATATTTTGGTGAAACTTTTGGTGAAAGGCTTAAGTAATGAAAGGCAATATTCAAATAAATCCTCTATTACTCTGATAATTGAAACTCTTGTTATGTCCGAGGATCATATTTGTCAACAGAAGTTCTCTCTGTACAGGTTTGTAGATGTAGATAATAGGGGAATGTTGGGCTCAATCTGAAATTACTACAGATTTTTTAAAAAGTATTAATTCTTTTATTTGATTACTGTAACTTGTATTTAACTACTAATAGCTCATTTTAAACATCACTTGACACATTATAGCCAAGTAAAATCCTGGAACGAGTCCAGTTAACTGAAAGATCTGAATGGTTAGGTTTTACTTTACTAGTGAGGTAGTAGATTACTAACGTTCCATTGACACTGACATCTGTTCTACGCATTGATATGCCACTTTTCATATTGTGGCTGCTCAAGGAAACAAGTATAGACAGATCTTCTGAGTAAGGGTATCCATGGCTATTGCTGGCAGATGTAAAGCTCCAAATTTGAAACTTTTAGATGATTGCTTTTTTCATGGAGCGCACGCTATTTATTATCAGCATGTCTTCAGTAGTTTGTAAAACTGGATTTCGTACTTGGAGTGTGGTCATTGCCTATTAATTGAAAATTAGAAAGTGGTTCTTTTATTAAAACTTTCAGGAGTGGAAAATAAACCCTCACTCGTTTTTATATGATTTTTATAATTACCTGCATGGGGTAAACTATACTTGGCTCTTTAAGATTCCTGTTCCCCTTTTCTGCCCAGTCGTGTTTTCAAATCTTCCACAAGTGGGTAAAGGTAGTAGGACCAAGACAACAATACTGCTTCCACATTTTGGGGAGGGTAACTTTAAAAGATGACTGAACTATTGTAATATTACATATCACCTTTAACTCCAAATTCAAATTTGAATGAGGTTCGTATTTATCATCTTTTTCATGTTAATCAGAGACATTTTGTATTGTCTCTAATTAGGACTGGTGAAATATCTTCTCCCTTACACTTTAAATATAAGGAAATTAATAATGCTGTAATTGAATAACTATTCAACATGTTAAGGTATCATAGCCTTTGAGCTTACTGAGAATAACTGAACTGGTCTTTGTACATTGAGAATACTGCTTAAGGACTATTAAATGTTTAATAGCGATAGCTCATTTTTGAATAATGCAATTAGAGCAAGGAGAGAAATGTGTCTGGACACTGTCCATTTCCTTTTGAATATTATTTCCCTTTTGTATGCAACTGTTCTAAAACTGTTTTTTTTTTTTTTGCTTAGGGGATAGGGGATTTCCATTTTAAGCTTAAAAAAATAAACATACAGAGATGGCTTGGAAGTTCAAGTTGGAATTTAATTTCTTTTACCTAGTACAGGATCTATTGAGTGGAAGTCCAGCTGGCGTTGGTCACATTAGAGTCCTACAGATATGTCAGTAAGGACTGTGTTTTAATATAGGTAATTAAATAGTTTAATTGTATACAAAAGATGAGGCTAGTGACGATTAATGATTTATGATTTATGATTAATTTCTAGGCACACTTTATTTCAACTTCCGTTATTAAAGGCAATGTTTAATATATGATTCCACATGCAAATGTGATGTTTTATACTTTTTTTCTGTTCAGCAATTTACATGAATGTATTTCGCATTTTGGGCATAATGTAATGATTGTACAGTCATATGCAGTAAATATTAAATTATCTGCCCCATATTCCATCTGGTAGAACTCATAAATAATCCCAAAGCTTTTCATTTTGTTCTCACACTTTTGCCTTTCATCAGTTTTGAGAGCCTGTTTGACTTTGGACCCCAGGTGCTGTCCTTGTTTTCCCCTGACTGCTGTCATGGGTTTCTTTCTCACCCAACATCAGTCTTTTAGGAGTTGGTTAGCTTGGATGAGAACCTTTTAGTGCTCTCAGCATAAGTAATTTTAATTAAAGGTTAAGTTACTGTAAAATAAGTTATTGGTAACATAGGTCTTAAAATCTATAATAAGGCATGGAAATAATTTTCAGGAATGGCTAGATCCTTAGAAATTATCTAGATAGCCTACTTTCCATTTTGTACATTTATATTTCCAATATCCTTACTCTGTATCATTGGACTGAGAGAACATCAGCATCATTTCTAGTCATTTTATTTTCTTACACACACTCCCAAGTAAAGCATATAAAGGAGGAGCAAAACTTACCCTGTAAACAGGTCTCAAAGTTAACTAAATCTGGGTCACTTTTAAATTTCCTTCCCAAATATAATTCTCACCAAAAGTTCACAAATGAGGGAGTAGTAGGATAGAAGTCCCAGGAAGAGGAATTAAGGGAACTAGGTTTGGAAATTTACTCTGATTGTAGCTGATAAACTTCACAATTCACTGATTCTGTTCTTGATTTGTACATAGACATGTTTCCTAAGGTATTTTTTCTGTTTGAAAAGTTCCACTAGTGTTTTTGGCCATGAAGGCATTTTCACGACTGTGTTTTGATATGTGCAGTGTGCCAGGTCGTGTGCTACATGCTGCAGGTACACAGATAAATCCAGTTCCTCCCTTGCCCCCAGAGAGCTCAGAATTTAGTCAGGGAGGCAAGCAAGTAAACACAGGATTTCCATGGTAGTAGGACAGCTGTGAATAGGCTGCTGTGAGTACTTAAGCCAGCACAGGGGCTCAGGGAGGAAACAGAGAAGATCTGAATATACTACGAAACCCAGTGTCACTTCTGAATTTTCAGTCTTTATTTTTTGACATTAAAGTGTTCGCAAAGTTTGAATGACTTAGTTCATCAAAGTCCAATGCCTTCTATATGCCAGGTGCTGTTCTAAGTTCTGAGGGGAGAGAGAGAGAGAGAGAGCAACTCAAGGAAAATCCCTGCTGTCAAGGATAGAGGTGATATAGCAGAACGTAAGGTGTAATTGTTGGAAAACAAAAAAGAAAAAGCAAAGACATATTTCTGTGTCATGGAGAAGTTTATTTGACAACTCTCTACTGAATGCCAGATACTTTGTTAGGTGCAGGGGAGCATAAAGATGACAAAGACACTATCCCTGCCTCTAGGTTTTTATTTTGTATGACTCCCAAGGTAAGAATAGCTTTTATATTTTTAAATGGTTGCAGAAAATCAAAAGAAGACTGTTTCAGGGCACATGAAAATCTGAAATTCAGTGTTCATAAATGCAATTTTGTTGAATGCAGCCGCAGCCATTTGTTTACATATTGTTGATGGCTCCTTTTACACTGTAACTGCAGAGTTGGGTAGTTGTGACAAAGACCCTGTGACCCGCAAAGCCTAAAACATTTACTGTCTGGCCCTTTACAGTAAAAGTGTCAACCACTGGACTAGTGTAGTAGTCTCTAAACTTTCTGATTTCCTATCCCGTTAGAAAAAATATATATATATTTGAGCAAGTAACCCCAATATATTTTATTTATAAAATATATACATATATGTATGTACTATGTATAAAATACAGACATAGAAAAGAATGAGAAAAACATGCAATGAACAAGATTTTAAAATGATTTTTAAAATGAGTTTATTTTATTTATTAATGGTGCAAAAGCCTTTGCTGTCGCGATTAATAACTTTTTAGTGAGAGCAATGTCAATGTGTCATTATTTTTTATGTCTTGTTTTAAAAAAGAGACTAATTAGAAGGTTTAGTTCCGAGTCCATTTTATTTTGATATTTGGTTTAATGTCTGTTATAGTTGAAACATAAATCTGACAACGATGCATAGGTCCAAGTGGAACGAGAACATCATTAGCAACACTTATTAAATCATAGTATTAACTTTGCTCAGTCCAATCCATGAATCAAGCAAAAGTTTCCTGCTGAACCACGGCTGGTAAATTTCCATCTCCCTTGATGACGGTCAGTTTTTCTTGGAACTAATCTGAAGTGTTGCATTTTTATATTTGTGAATAAATTGGTTCAAAATGGGCTTTAAAAAACGGGCTTCACTAGATGTCATCAGGGACATGGGCTCTTTTCCTTCCACATACTTAATGTGTAGACCCCCGCCCCCATGTTTGTCTACTCATGTCCGCTGCAGACATTATACCTAATACCCGGAAGAAGAAAGAAGAGGTGAGTCATGCAAGGGTGAAGGAGACCCACCTGGCAGTTGGGTCTGCCAGTGTGTGGCTTTTTCAATGAAGTTCATTTGAAAAGCAGTTACTTTCTCATCAGTTGTTAACTCTTAAGGGATTACTTGTCCTTTTGTGAATGAAAAATGCCCAAGTCATGTGAAATTTCAGAAGTTTTAAAATACTTTGTCATGAGCTAGCTGGAGATCTCTCTGTAAGATACATGTTTTCATGCTCACTTCCTGTCTCATTTTAAAATATTATAAATATTCTACAGTATTTGAAATATCTTGCTTTTATAAAAAACAACAAAAAACACCTACATTCTTGACTCTGCATACCACTGTGTGTATTTTGATTTCAACTTCTTTCTTGCAATGGTTTGAATTTTATATGTGGGCTAACCTTCCTTACTCAGGAATGCTTCCCGCTTACAGTTTTTTCATAAAACATCCTTTTATTAAATAAATCATTTATTTTGGCAATATGTTTTCTCTGTTAGATTGTTCCATTAGCAACTCAAAGAAAAGTAGTTTTTATATTTCATTATTGGAACAATCTAGCAAATAATATAAGCTGAGTTGTTTAAAAGAAAAAACAGCTGTATTTTCATTCAGCTGTATGATAAACCTCCTGCACTGAGTAATTTTTCTAATACTTGTTTTAGCAAATTTTCAGCAATGATTTCTATGTGTCTTCTGACAGTATTTGCTGACAAAGGAATGTGTTTTAGTTTGTTGCCATGTTGTTTTGCATGTATTATTTCAGCTGCTTCTACCAAGTGTTCCCCCAGTGTCATGGGACCTTTTGTCTTTTGCTATTAAAGAAAGAAAACATTCAAAAGAGTCTTCTAAACGTGTGTCATTAAGTTTACAAAATTTCACTAAGTACTGGATTGCATATCACATGATTCTAATTATTGCTGAGAAAATCGAAAAAGCTTTCCTCATGGTCTAGATGTTTGGATTTTAAATGGTCTGCAAGTTTGAGGTAGCTTTATACTATCATTAGCTAATATTTTTAAGGTGCAATATGCACATAAAATGAGAGTCATCAGTGATAATTGATATACATGCATATTTCAGATAGTTACCTTACTAATTTTTAATCTTGTGGGACCAGCTTCTTATCAGCCTTATATTTTTATTACTTTTATCATATGATATGACTGATGAAAGGCTCAGACTTATGAGTAGGAGATATAACAGTCTAGTATTTTCTTGTTCCCCTGTACTTGCATTATTGGTATTATCTTATTATCCTCAATCTGTTGTCTTTGCAAGAATCTTTTAAAGCTACTTTTCTATTTTGTTGTTGTTTTGAGGGTTGACTTAGTTAAAACTAGGTAAAATAGCCTGTAAGTCCACTTAACCAGGTACTTGTAAACTGCAGTACGTTGCAGTACACTGACAGTGAAAAAATATACATTGTGAATACCCCACTCTTCCCTTGAGATACCTCATGTACCATTTGGACCTGTGGATCCAGTGAGGGCTTCATTCAGTGTTATTCTCATGTTAAATATTGAAGCTTATTTTCTTGTATTTTGAGTAAACATCAATATTTCACAAACCACAGTGGATCCTTTATGTAATCTTTGGACTCTGGACACTGGTTCCATGTTGAGCTCAGGATTAAGGATTATGGGAGAGTGAAAATAATACTTGGGTTTCCTAATAGCTAAATAGATGTTCTGAATTTACCTTCTTGATGGTGAAGAGGTATATGTAGGTGTTCATAGTTGTAGTTTCCTCCAATAGGCCCTGAAAGTAGAAATAGCTGAAGACTTTTTGTGCAGTACTCAGTAACATTCACTTAATTTCATGCTTGCTTGCCCCCGGCTTTTGGCTCCATACCATTTGTAGAGATAATGTATTTGGACAATTTTTTTTCCCCTTTTAACTTTGTTTTCCATATAAACTTCTATATGTTATGCCGCTACAGTCTATATAGGTAAACTTAACTGGATCATTTGAAGACATGAGGTAGTTAATTAATACCAGGTACAATTGGCCATTTATTTACTTATGTAGAAAATTCCTGATGCTTTTATTGGAATTTTAAAAAGAAATGTTCTGTCCTTTCTAGTTCTAGTAGAGGAATTATCTATAGAGCATATCTTTATATGAACGTTTCTTTAGAAAAGAATAAAGAAATAAATGTAAAAATCCATTAATTTATAATCTTAAAATAATCAAAGATAACTATAATTGCTGTTCATGCTAGGGTATATTTTTAGGTACTAGGGTATCATTAGTTTATTCTTTTCAGGGGTACAGGTCCCCTCGAGATAGAAGTTAAAGAATACTTGAATAATTACTATTGAGAAGCAGAAGGAAGAGGGCAAGCATTTGATGGTGAAGTCAAGTTCAGATTTAAAAACAGTGAGTGGAAAATCCAGCCTTAAACTGGGATCAATGCATGTTGCAGAAACAGAAACAGTTACTTTATAGAAAATATATAGACATTTTTAGCAACTGTATAGAAAGAAGGAGCAAGTATTACTCTTATAGAGGAGGAAAAGATGTAAAAACAAACGGTTGACATTTACCTTTCATAAAGCAAGTGAGGAAAACAGTGGAAGGGTTAGGAAAATAGAAAATGATATTAGGACACGAGAAAATTTAAAAAATTGTACTGTCACCTGTTTAAAGATTTACTGGGGGGTGAGAGGGAGAAAGAGAGAGAGAATGAGAATGAATGAATGAAAGAGAGTACAAATGAATGAATAGGCAGCTGGTTCAACTTTTAACCTTCTCATTTGACTCTATTCTTATACGGCTTCTCAGTTATAACTTTAAGAATACAATGTGTATTTGCTGAAGAAGTGAAGGAGTTTGTCTATAATGGGAAAATTGCATCATGGCATAAGTGGTAGGAGAAAAAATGGTTTAGTGTTTACAGATATGGCTTGATACAAATATAATACAAATATAAGTGGTCAGTTATTTACTTCAGCATTTTTTAAATTACAAAATACCACATTCTTCTCATGTACTGTGGAAGTACTAACTAAATGTTAAATACACTAAAAGCTTGCTTTTGTGTTTTGAGTACTATAAGAACTCAGTGTGTTTAACACTACTATATATAAAATAGATGATTAACAAGGACCTACTGTATAGCACAGGGAACTCTACTCAATATCTTATAATAACCTATAATGGAAAAGAATCTGAAAAAGAATATTTATGTGTGTGTGTGTATATATATATAACTGAATCACTTTACTGTACACCTGAAACTTAACATTGTAAATCAACTATATTTCAATTAAAAAATAAAAACTCAGTGTGTTTAGAGGTAGTTCCATACTCAATTACATTTTTTAGAATTAATATTGAATTATGAGTATTGCTCTATTTAGTTTTATGATTGTATTATAAAGCTGGAGTTAATGATTTGGAAGTATTAGCTGCCTAATTAGTAGTATGCTGCTTCTTTCTGTAAAAATAAGATGAGTCATTATGGTCTCCTCTGTTCATGTGAATGCTACCTAGTCCCAATCAACCTATGCAGCAGATTTATAGGTATAAAAAATGTTTGTGGCTGTAAAGCAAATTAAAATATTTAGAGAAAAGCTCCTAAATATCACATTGGTTCAACTGATATTTATTAAATGCCTGGTGCATTCCAGGCATGCATACTCTTTGCTTGGAAATACAAAGAGAAAAAGAACCCAGTTTCTGCCCTCAGTTAGCTTATATTGATACAATATAGGAAATTAATATGGAAGAATAGAATGAAGATAGTCATTTCTAAATGAGGTGCTTTGGGGGAAATCTGAAGAATTAGCAGAAGTACATGAGTTAACCCGCTATGGATTTGGGTGTGGTGGGGTGCGGTGAGGTGGGATAAGATGGGGGTTAATAGATGAAGAGGGTGCTGAAGTTGACAGCATTCTAGGCAGAGAGAACAGTATCATGAACAAAGTAATGGAAGTGTGTAACAGCATAGTGTATGTAGAAAAACTGCAAACAAGCTTGCATCATTCAAACCTAAGGGGTAAGATGAAAAGTGGTAAAAAAGAAAAAAAGGGTACAAATGAACTTATTTACAAAACATAAGTAGAGTCATGGATGTGGAGGACAGGCTTATGGTTACCAGGGAATATGGGTGGGGGAGGGATAAATTGGGAGATTGGGATTGACACATACACACTACTATATATAAAATAGATAACTAATAAGAACCTGCTGTATAGCACTGGGAACTCTACTCAATACTCTAATGGCCTATATGGGAAAAGAATCTAAAAAAAAAAAGTGCATATATGTATATGTGTAACTGATTCACTTTGCTGTAAACCTGAGGCTAATACAATATTGTAAATCAACTATACTCCAACAAAAATAAAACAAAAAAAAAAGGGTCTAGGCCATTTACAGGAAAAAAAAAAAAAAGAAATGAGACCAGGGAAGTGATAATAATACTAATAGCTAGCATTCTTTGATGGCTAGTTAATATACACGAGGCTTGGGTTCATGATCACAATTAATCTTGACATTCCTCTGAGGTCTGTATTCTCCATATTCCCCTTAATGTTCTGCCTGCCTCCATGATTCTAGTCTGATAGCATGATCTTAGCAATGTATGCCATTAAAAATTGGATTAGAGGTACATGGTAACAGAGAAATGTCACTGGAAGGAGAGCAAACTCTCTACCTAGAGACTGCCAAAGGTGACATTACCACACTCTTAAGCCTGGCTGTGACGTGTACAAATACAATCTTGTCACCGTTCCAGAGTCGATTCTACTTGCGATGCAGATTCATGCTAACTACATTTGCAGGAGACTATAATTTAACCAGAATGTTATGAGATGGTAGGGACATAGTCCAGCATACATGAGCAGTATTTAGGGGGTTTTGATGGAAACAAACACAATATGAGTCAGCAGAATGATGTACTTGCCAATAAAGCCATAAAATCTGAAGCTGAATTAATAGAGGTATAGTATTTCAAGATGAAGGACGTGGAAGTCCTTTCCTTCCTTGGATTTATCAAACCACAGAGTATTTGAGAGAGACGCTGAGCCATGTCACACGAAGATAGGTTGAAACTGGTAGGTATACTTTAGCTTGAAGGAGAGAATGTTGCCTTCATGTAACATTTACATGTTCCTTTAGTTTATTCCCCTGTCCAATCTGACTATCATCTCTCTTAGTTCGGACTCTTATCACTAGTTACTTGAATTACTTCAATAGCCCAAATTATTAAACATAAGAGAATTCATTCTGGCTACTTTAAATAAAATATATATATATATATATATATATATATATATATATATATATATATATATCTACACACACACACACACACACACACACACACACACATATATATTAAGAGGTACGAATCAGGAGGGTTGCAAAACAGGCTCCAGGTAACATTATTATAGGAATAACTTCCAGAACCACACAACTGAAATATCTGATGAAGGAACTGTTGCCACCCCAGAACCATTTTGTCAAACTGTTGTGATGAAAAAGACACGTCTGCTGCCATCAATTCCATAACCACGTCATCTCTGTTGTCACCTGTACCAGCGAAACAGGTGGTTTACTCGTGGCTTGCTCCCTTACATAGTTCTGAATCTACATCTCCTATGCATGAATTTCATGGGTAGAAACTAAGCCACCTTACCTGTACTCTAGTTATAAGGGAGACCGACAAATGTGGTTTTTATGGATTCTTCCTTGATGGGGCTGACACTAGGAGAGTGTTTAAAATGTAGAGGGCATGTTCAAATGCTATTGGGCAGCCAACCATGACAGAAGCCCACTGTGGTCTGGTAGCTAGTCTCTTGGCCTTCACTCAGATTTTTCTCAAGACCCAAATCCTGATGAAGACTTCTTTGCTGACCTTCCCATCTATCCTCTGTGTTCCCCAAACATCCTCTACATGCCTCTGTTATAATGATTTGATTGCATGTCTGTCTTCCCTACTAGACCATGAATCATTTATTTTTATTTATTTAACAGACAAATACAGCATTTACTAAGTATCAGGCATTGTTCTAAGTACTTCACAAATAATAACTCATTTAATTTGTGGGCTCAAGCACTCTTTCAAATTTGCATTCCCTACCCAGTCTAGCATAGTGCATGGTGCATGGTATGTGTTCAGGAAATAAGTGATCCAAAATTTAGAAAGTAGAGGAGAAAAACTAACGACACAGTCTTTCCACCTTAATATGATATTAATATTTTGTTGTATGTATTTCAGATCCAGTCCTCCAGAGAAAAACTTGGCAAAAATAAACTGCCCTATAATGGGCTGGGCTGCCTGTAGAGGTAGTGAGTACCCTGTTAGCTGAAGTTGACACAGAACGTAGATGAGTGTCTGTGGACTTTATAAAGTGCTATCCAGCCTCGTTTCTGTGATTCTACTTTGATTCAACAATGCTAGATCTAGTCAGAGAAAGAGAGCCTGCCTTCAAGTAAGGCATTAACAAGTGGGATATACAAATGAGAAATAAGGAGATAAGACAGGAAAGGTAGATAGGTAGAGACAGTGATGGAGGTGATTGGGACGGGGGATAGGCATATATACATGACATTTACAAGTATTGATTGTGAATTAATCATCATAGGAGTCACTGCAGTGGGTACAACTATAGATCATGAGATTCTTGCTGTCATTGGAGTTACTATTCAATTGATGCCGTTTGATTACTTTTTATGTATCCTTTGTTTTTTCCCCCACATTCTCACATATGAATCTTTAAAATAATTTTAGTATTTTTCTTTGTTTGCCTATTAGTTTACTTGATTAAAAAATAGTAATGTTAGAATTACTAAGCAAGTAAAGGGATAAAAATATTGATTTCTTTTTCTGTTTTTAAAAAATTGAGATACCATTCAGATGCCATAAAATTCATCCTATTAAATTATACAGTTCAATGTGTTTTTTTCATGTATTCAAAGAGCTGTGCAACCATCACAACAATCACTTTTAGAACATTTTTATCACCCCCAAAAGAAACACCATATCTGTCGGCAGTCACACCCCAATTCTCCCATCCCCCCTTACCCTGCCCCTGACGACCTCTAATCCACTTTCTGTCTCTATAGATTTGTCTGTTCTGGATATTTAATATAAATGGGATCTTATAATATATGGCCTTTTGTGACTGGCTTCTTTCATTTAGCATAATGCGATTTCAAGGTTCATCCATGCTACAGCATGTATCAGTACTTCATTCCTCTTTGTAGCTGAATAATATTCAGTTGCATGGACATATGACATGTTTATCCATTCATCACTTGATGGACATTTGGATTGTTTCCACTCTTGCTGCTGCTGCTATGAACATTCATGTACAAGTTTTGTTTTGTTTTGTTTTTTTTTAAAGATTTTTTGATGTGGACCATTTTTAAAGTCTTTATTGAATTTGTTACAATATTGCTTCTGTTTTATGTTTTTTGTTTTTCTGGCCCTGAGGCATGTGGGATCTTAGCTCCCTGACCAGGGATCAAACCTGCACTCCCTGCATTGTAAGGCAAAGTTGTAACCGCTGGACCGCCTGGGAAGTCCCCATGTACAAGTTTTTGTGTGAACAGATGTTTTCATTTCTCTTGGGTATAAGCTGAGTCATGTGGTAACTCTAAGTATAACTTTTTGAGGAACTGCTAGACTATTTTCCAAAGTGGCTGCATCATTTCACATTCTCACCAGCAGTGTGTGAGGGTTCCAATTTCTCCACATCCTCACCAACAATTGTTATTATCTTTTTTGTCATAGCCATCCTGGTGGGAGTGAAATGTTATCTCACTGTGATTTTGATTTGCATTTCCCTGATGAATAATGATGTTGAACATCATGTGCTTATTGGCCATTTGTATATCTTCTTTAGAGAAATATCTATTCAAATCCTTTGCCCACTTGTATTTGGGTTATTTGTCTTTTTATTGTTGACTTATAAGGCTTCTTTTTATAATTTGTATACAAGCCGCTTATCAGACATATGACTTGTAAACATTTTCACCCATTCTGTAGGTTGTCTTTTCATTTGATGTTGCTTTTTGAAGCATAGTCCTTTCCAACTTGATTTTGTGACCCTTCAAGAGTGTCTTAATATAGCGGTCCCCAACCTTTTTGGCACCAGGGACTGGTTTCGTGAAAGACAATTTTTCCAAGGACAGGGAAGTGGGGGATTGTTCAGGCGGTAATGCGAGCGATGGGGAGTGATGGGCAGCGATGGGGAGCGGCAGATGAAGCTTTGCTCCCCTGCCGCTCACCTCCTACTGTGCGGCCCGGTTCCTAACAGGCCGTGGCCTGGGGGTTTGGGGGCCCCTGTCTTAATGTGTTGCAGGGGTTAACATGAGTTTCAAAATGAAGAAAAATAATTTGTCTAGTGAAAATGTTATACATGTGTGTGTATCACAATATAAAGGAAGATTTCCAACCAAATTAAAGCTTATTGAACCTCAAAACAATGTGTTGTTGTAACAATATTTTTCTCTACAGTGAGTAGTTTTTGTTATCCCTATACAGGTAACTATGTTTCTGATTTTTTTTTTTCCAAATTCAGCAACTTCTCATGAATCTTTCTTCAGTGACATATTGTAGCTATATATTTCCTGTTAATTTACAAATCATATTTGCTCTTCTAGATAATGATCCTACGAGAACATATGCCAAATAGTAAAGTGTTTGTTTATCTGTTTATTTTTGCTATCAGTGTAAATAAATAGCTTTGCTAGGGTATGATGTATATCTGTGCTATAAACTGCCAGTTTATTCTATGGAATAGTTAAAAAATTTTTTTTCTTTCTGCTCATTTATTGAGTAGGTAGTGATATGAACCATGATTATATGGTGAAGTTTATACAAGATTATGGTATGTAGAGTGAAAAATAATAGTGAAGGAGCCAGAAGAATGATGGTTGTTGTTAGTCATAGCATGACTTACTATTTTAAGACAAAAATTATTAATTTTTTTCTTTTTCTTTTTTTAAAATTTATTTTATTGAGGTATAGTTGATTTATAATGGTGTGTTAATTTGTGCCGTACAACAAAGTGATTCAGTCATACACACATATATATATATTCTTTTTCATATTCTTTTCCTTTATGGTTTATTATAGGATATTGAGTATAGTTCCCTGTGCTATATACAGTAGGACCTTGTTATTTAATATTTATTAATCACTTTTGAAACTCATAAGCAGAAATTTGCTAATGCTCACAATAAATGTTCTTTTTAACAGGAGGACATGAACCTTAATGAAGAGCGAAAAGCTCCTTTACGAAACAAAGATTTTACCACCAAGCGTGAGATGGTCGTCCAGTATATTTCTGCTACTGCCAAATCTGTAAGTAGTGAGACTCTCCCGGCACCCACATAATGAGCTTAGCGTTATCTGCTTAAAAAGAAACAAATCTTGGCTCTCCAAGTTCTTGCCTCAATGTACTTATATAGACTTCGTAAAAGAAGCATATACATGTACTTTAATACATTTTGTATGTATTTCAAAACTGTTCTTAATTAGAGAGACTTCCATTCTTATAAACAAGACAGACTAAGGATAGAGGGCTCTGAGTTAATCCAGTAAGTTTTGGGGCTGAGTTTTTGTGCACTTACTAACAAATGACAGCAATTTGCAGGTATTCCACTTAATACACAGTTTGTTACATGAACATTTCAGATTTTGAGGGAGAAGATACAAACATAGCCTAGTCACAAGATTTAACTAAGTTTACATTAAAGCTATATGTCCAGTATCTGCTTGCATGAAATTTTTAGCAATGTTTTTAATAAGCAGTTTTGGTTTTTTTCATTGTTTTCTGTGATGCTAACTATGTAAACTACCTCACAATTGTTATTGTACAGCTAAATTTAACATAAAGAAGGGTGTTTAATAGGAGCTTTAATGAAATCTGTGCGAGTCTCAAAAGACTTGAAAGTAGGATTCATTGAAAAGACTTGTCTTTAGCAGGAAGATCTTCGTGTTTTAATGGAATGTGTTGCTTTGTTCATTTCCTAAGGTGCTTCCAAAAATAGTCTTCAGGTTTGATTTATTTTTGTAAGAAAAAATGTATTTTTTGAAATGGTGAAATATATCTTTTACATTTCTGTAAAGAAGAAGCTTTTCACATTTAGAGTTCATAACATCACTATGTTTGTATATATTATATACATGTGTGTATGTATATATATATATGTATCACACACAGTGATTTTATGTTTGTGTAATATGTATATCACACACACACACATTTACATTTAAGACATACATATTTTAAATTTAAAAACCTGACCATTGAATAAAATAGCTCTTCAGTGGAAAAATATGTTCTAAAGTTATTTGGCTATCCTATTAATGCTATTTCAGTACAGTAATTGCAGTGGCAATTACTGATGCATTTTGCCCTGAATTCTACAATTGTATTGATTCCATATTGTACTTCAAGCAAGCTAAATCTGAATGCTGAACTATTTAAACGTAACGCATTGCAGCTCTGCCAGAGCAGAGCAACAGCATGTTTTTTAATTTGCTTCTGGTATCCAAGGGCAGAAATATGTTTCAAGTGATAAGTGAAATTTGCCATGAGCATCGTTTTCAATAGAATTAGGTGAGGCATAGGGTTTTGCTTTGAAATTCTGATGAATCTCCTCATTTTTGTACTCAGCTTATTGTTCACAGTAAAATGCTTTAGGAAGTGCAGGGTGTACATTCAATGTTATTTTTCAAATACCTAAAGGCAAATACACTAGTAAATCTATATAGCTAACTCTGAGTGCAAAGTACAGATAATAATACATGACTAATTATATGGTGTTTTTAATGATAAGATTTTGTTAGTGTTTCTGGCTCATTTGTTGTTGTTTTTGTTTGTGTAAGTGGGACTGAATATAATCAAGATTGTATGAAGCTCTTACTCCTTAACCTTTTGATATCGACTCTATCTCTATGTAGAGCTTGTTTTCACTTATCCTATTGTTTCTTCTTCAACTGACCAGAGAGATGCACACTTTTAATTTATAGACTCATTTTTAAGACTGAAATGCTAAACTTTGGGTAAACATTGGATGAGCTCTCTAGAATTGCTTTATTTGAAACATGGAAATTGAATGTTTCTCAAAAGACATGAAAATACTATATTTAAGGTGTTAGGCTCAAAATCAGTGCTATAACTATTTAGTATGTGATCCTTATTTGCTTCCTTTAGCACACAGAGGAGCACCTGATGTGTGTACAGAACTTTCATTAGAGCTCTAAGGTTATACATTTTATTTGCAAATATTTTTCATGGACCAAATATTATGATGCAAGAAAGCCTCTTGATAAGCATGCTTTAAAGCTTTCTCACTTTGGGGAGACATTCATTAGTGCTGTGTTTTCTGTGGCGAAAACAAAGGAAATTGCATATGTGATTTCCTTTTGAAGGTGATAGGGATGCCATTCAGTGACAAACCGTCCTCTTATCTTTTGACCTCTTCGTGATCATGACAATAAAATTTGCATAAATTATAACCTAACCTATGCCCATTTACCTATGTGTAACCAAGGTTTCCATCCTGCTGTCTTTTATTAGGCTTTAGATATGCTTTGCTTGTCATACTTTTTTATGCTTACTTTTTCATTATATTGATACACTGATTAAAAATGTTTCCACATTTAAAGTAGATATGATTGTAACCACTTCTTTATGAAAATGCTTTACAAGTAGCCAAAACTTTCATCTTGAAGTAAAAGCCAAGTTAAGGACTGGAGTCCGTGGTGGAAAAATGTCTTATAGTCATATGTAAAATGTGTGAAAATTATAGTTAAATTTAAACATAAATTGTACATTTCCACCTTTAACACCTGCATTAGTCATTTTGTATGGAATTGAAAAACAAATAAAATATGAGCTCAATAAGAGACGTCGGTCATTCTTCTGGGTTTGTGGGTAAGGACAGTAAAGCAACATGAAACTAATACACAGGTTTGGGCTCAAAACCTGTTTCTAAAGCAAAGGAGAGTCTTTTATTGTGTAATTGACTATGCCAAAATTAGCCTGGAATAAGAGAATATAAAGGAAATTGAAAGATAGTGATGAAAACTATTGCTTAGTTTTTTTTTCCTTTTCAAGTTCCTTAGTAGAGAATGTTAAGTTGTGTGAATGCGAAGGAAAAAGTAGCTTGAGTAACTCTGTCAGTGATGAATGGACTTTAAGGGAGCGGAAAAGAGCCTCTTCTCTGCTGGAGCTGTACTCATTTGCTCATTGTAGCAAGTGCGGTTATGGACCTGATCTAGGGTAGTTAGTATGTGTAGATAATTTGGCCACATGTAATCTGGAAGAGCCTTTGTTTTCAAAACACGAACATATGTTTTCAGAAATGGAAAACCAAGCTTTTTTAATATTGCAACATTGTCATATCAATTCATAATCCTGAGAGGCATAAGACATCAGTGATTTAGAGGGAATGTTGCATGTTATTTTTTAACAGCCTATATAGACATTTATGAGGAAAAATTAGTCACTGAAATCCTAACATTAGTTTGTCAGATGTCAATGTCCTTATGAGAATATTAAGAAACTAGTTTATTTCTAACTTAAATCGCAATCTTTGAAGTTGAGATTTAAAAATATGTAAAATTATATTTCATGAAGATACATGGAAAGGTATCATTGATTTAAAAAACTCTCAATAGGAAATAATTCAAAATAGTGATACCAAATACATCTCTACATTTTTTTAGATTGACCCATATAATAAGCATTTGAGAGCTGTAGTATATCTATTTGTATGTGTGTATACATATATTAATGGTTTTGCCTTTGCCATTATCAGATATTTTCTTTCTCAGGTCTTTTCGAGGCATCACCTAGATATGGTGAAACAATTGAACCCAAACATGACCAGACCAGTTTCTTTTAGCTTTCCTTGTCTCATCTAATCTCTTTGTTGTATGTGCTTTAGCTAAATGCAATCATTTTGCAATGGAATGAAGCATTAAATGGGCCGTATTCTGGTCGTTTCACCGAATATAGACCTGCCTTAATTGTTAAGAGGCTTGCATTTATTTTTTTAGTTTCGTGTCTGTGCTAAATAAACAAGGGACAAATAAGATCTCTGTCTTTTTGGTGGGAGGAAATAATTTAGGTCAATAGCATATCTTTCAATTCAGAAGGCGGTTAATGGCACCACAGAAGCTTTTATTCAACTAAATAATCACTGCCTGTAAATAGTCTGTTGAATGAATATTTAAGAAAGCTGCTTCTCTATTTGGAGATCCATGGATTCCTCTGAAATAATTTACTGGGAAACTGTCATTATCTTTTTGTATCTTGCAGTATCCTGTTAAACTTAGAATTCTTATTGGGATTTCAATTATATTTGATTTTTATTTTTAAAGTACTAGCTGAAAAACAGAGCACATAGTGATAATAACTGCTATCAGATTAATGGTTTTCTATTGTGGATTAGGTCTTTTTTGAACATTGCTTGATATGCAAGTGTAGGAAACTGATAACAATGATTTAGATTGGATTTTAGTATAAAAATATGTTTTAGGACTATGATTTTACTTCTTGCTTTCTTAAACACAAATTCTCAGAAATTCTCTTTTCTCTTAACCATTAGAAAAGCTCAGTCGAGGCTGTAATTTTTGAACTGTTTCCTCCTTATGAATAACTATGTTTAAATACAAACTACTTCTTTGTCTTCGCATTATATACAAAACTGTGCTCTTATAATAGAAATTCTAGGATGACCTAGAAAACTAGAATCATAAGCAATCTATCTGCTTTGTAATTTTCAAGTATAATATAAAACAATATTTTAAACCTTAAATTCATAACAATATAAAATATTCCAGTTTTCAACCTAAAGTTTATTTATTAACAATGCATGACTTTAAATGCAACATTTATATTCTAAAATACATAATTTCAACCTTAATAGTATACCTGTTAAAATAAGGAAAGAGAAAAAAAAGCAACGTTTGGAAAAAATTCGATTTTCTTGTGATAATTTTTTTGAGGGGTTGTGGGCTGATAAAATATCTGATGCCTGATTACACTTAATCTTGCATAACTTGATGTTTACACTGCACTAGCTGAGAAGCCCATTACAGAAAATTAAAAAAAAAAAATCCTCAAGTTGTAATAATCTTTTATGTGGGAATCTTTATTCTGCAGACTTTACACATTTTTGAAATATGGTAGAAATCTATACTGATATATTTGTGTTAGCCTCTAGATCTAAAGTATTAAAAGTATACATAGGGGGTAGCTATTTACTAATTTACTAAACACTTAACTTCTGTGAAAAGCTTCTGATTACTAATACTGTTGCTGTTTGTTTTTTTTTACACCATAACCACTCTCCGTTGACCACTGCATGCAGATAGTTGGAAGTAAAGTTATGGTGAGTACAAAAGATGTGTTTTACCCTTAGAAGTGAATTTGTGCTTTTGGGGATTGAGTGATTTTTGCTTATAGTATTTTATATGTTGGGTTCTTCTTTTGGTGTATATTTTACCGAAGCAGTGAGGTGAATATTAAGATCAGGTGAATAGAATTTAGCTATGGTAAGTATTTTTCCTGTGGCTTTGGGAAATGCTTTAGAAGTAGAATATGCTTGTATATTTTGTCTTAGAAAGCTTTACTTCTTTTTAAAATTTTTTTCTTTTTTTTTTTTGTAATTGTGCCCGTGTCAGTCTTTATGATTCTGATAAAACTGTGTGTTTTACCTCAGTTTTTCAGGATGGCAGGCAGAGACTCCTAAAAGGTTGGTTTATGCTAACAGGAATTCTTATTGACGTATCTGACTTTGACTTTAGTATCCCTAAGCACATAGCGTAATGAAAGCAACCTTTGATGTTCAGTCAGGAGACCCGCGTGCTTGTCTTTGTTGGGTGCTACTCATCAGCTCTGTGACTTTGGGCAAGTCATGTAGTTTCTCTGAGGTTCAGTTATTAAGTGGATAAATTGAAGTGATTGGCTTGCATTATCTTTTAAGGTTCTTTCTGTTGCTGTCTTCTAAAGGTTCTTTTACCCCAGACACTGCATTTCAGTGCCACAATACATGATACACTATTATATCAATACACCAAAAGTGGCCTGTATTGTAATTAAGAGCTATTTGTAATTACCCTGCCTTCATGATTAAGCAGTCTGCATTTCGAAAACAGGCCAGGAAACATTATCTTTAGCATCATCAGGTACCGTGGTATCTAGAAAAGTAAATATATTTACATTTGTTTTGCTTTTAAAAATTGAAGTCCTCTTTTTTTTTTCTTTTTGAATTCACGTGACATTTAGGGGAAAACAAAGCCATCCATCTTTTGGGATGATTTCAAAAATCAACAAATATTTCTTCAGTGCTTATTATGTGCCAAGAACTGTGCTAGGCACACTGATGACTGGCAAATAAGAATGAGATAAGACCTTATAGTTTCAATAATATATGCTGAAATAATCAAACGTTAAATTGTGCCTGCTGATTGTAAGTGTAATAGGAATACATGAGCAGGAGAGAGAAGTAGGGTTAGAGTAATTAGAGAAAACTCCATGCAAATTTCTAGACTTTCAGGATCTGGTGGCTGGGATTTGACTGGGGAGGAGAGATGATGGAGAAGCTCGCAGATTGTGGAAGTAATATTGAATGCAAAGGCTTGGAGAAAGAACCAAACTGTGTTTGGGAGGGGGTGGAGGGAGAAGAGGGAAATGAGAGATGAGGTTGACTTTGTTGGAACAAAGAACAAAAATGTAAATTGGAAAGATTCAAAAATCAAGTTGGAAGAGGATCTTGAAGTCCAGGTAGAAGATTAGAAATTAGTTGGAGCAAGCAAGTGACATGAGGGAAGCAGGGTTTAAGAAAAATAAATTTGATAGTAGTAGGTAGGCTGGATCAGGCTAGTGGTTCCCAAAGTTGAAAGTATCAAAATGCAAATTTTGTCCTTCATGGGGTCTGGGATAGGGCCAAGAACTCTGCCTTTTTATCAAGCACCACAGGAGATTCTGATAAGGTAGGCTCAAGAGCTGACTTTGAGAAATACTGGATTAGGATAGAGAGAGATTTGTTTGGGGTGCTACCTAGGAGACATGTGTGAGTCAGTGAGGACCTGCATTAAACTGGAGGCTTAGGTGTATAAGGGTGGGGTTAAATAACAGAGTTTGGGGCAATGAAGGACTCTGGAGCTCATTTTAATGTGGGCTAGAGCCAGCCTATATTTCTGGTCTTGGTACCATAAGCAATCCAATGGCCTATGCCAGAAGCTACTGAAAGATTACTAATTTCTCCACATCCAGTTACCAAGTTCTTTCTCCTAAATAACTCTCAGCTCTCTCCCCTAATCTCAGACCCATCATTTAACACACCTGTGACTGCCCCAGCCTCCTCAATACTCTCCTAGTCTTGGCTCTCACACCCCACCCATGCATGCTCTACATGGTTACAAGAGATGCGGCTGCTACCCCATCAAAACTTTCAAATGACTCACCATTCCTTTTGTGATCTTATCCCCGCTTCCTTTTCTAATTTCACCTCCAGCTGCATTCTTACATGCGCCTGTCCTCTGTCTGTACAGGAACACTTGGCAATTCCTTAACATCCTATTCTTTAATCCCCCTAAATCAAGCACATTCTGTTTCTTGGAGCCAGAATGCCCTTTTCTTCTTGAGTGTGCCCAGCAAGCTCCTAAATATCCATCAAAATTAAGCGTCATGTCAGTCTTTGAAGAAGAAGCCGTCTTAGATTAACACCTTCCTTTCCATAGCACCGTGTATATAGCTCAATTATAATATTTAGCACATTTTATTATGATAAATTATATGTTTTTCCTCCCCAATGAACATAGCTGGTGCCCTCAAAATACTAGGTCTAATGGGGAAGATAGACAGGAAAACAGAATAAAGATAGGGCCTGAAGATGTAATATAGGAAAGGTTGCCAAGTGGCTGCTTATGGTTTAGTGAACAGTTTCATCTTGTCTGAGAGTGTTTTGAAAGACACTATAATGAGAAAGATGTTATGATTGATCTACAGTAGAAATGATTTCATACCCATTGTTTTATCTGTGAGCTGCTTCTTACGTTGGAGTTTGCAAATCCTGCAATAAAGGGAGGATACTCTAGGGATCGACCAGCTTCTAGAAGAAGTGATGAGGGAATTAATTCTAGAGTTTAGGTGGGAAGAGTGCCTTCAGGAGGAAGGTTTTTTGTTGTTTGTTGAGACTAGAGAGAGGAGTGAAGAAAAATATTTAAAATCACCAGGTGAAAGTCAGGTACAAAAGGACTTATTTTTCGTGGTCTCACTAATCTACAAAAGATGGGAAGTGTTTGTTGATAAAATGGACAGATAAGAATTTCATAAGAAATGTTCAACAGAGAAGAAATCCTAGAATAACCACTTTAAGTATTCTGGTTGCCTAAAGACTACATATGTTGGTCAAAAAATGAGTGATGTGGAAGTCAGACTGAAACTGGAAAGATGGAATATGTAATGAACCAGGTCTTCACGACCCTGTCTTCCTTTTATCGCTCCAGTGTTGATTAGAAGCAGAATTGGAGGCATTTGAGGTCCTCCTGATCTCAGACTACCATTAGCCTTAGTTTTCACTATTCTCTTTTAGAAATTTACTTTACAAATCAGGCTGTTATCTGAACATAACTACCCATTCAGCCTCAAGCAGTCTTGCTTCTGACTTGGCTCATTAGATCTTTTTTTTTTGTTTTTTGTTTCGAATATTTTCCTTCCTGTGTCAACATTGTCCCCATCCTCAGCTCTTCCATGAAGTCTATCCCGATGACCTTCCCCCCCATTCCCCCACCTCCTGATTTCCTCCTAGTAATTTATCTGAACTTCTATAGCACTTTATTTTTAACTCTCTTTTGGAATCACTTCCTACTCTATTTTATAGTTTCTATTACATTATATGTTCTTTAAGGGCCTCTTTTATAATACTCCTATATTACTTTAGTTTATAATAATGTATGTCCTTGAAGAATACTTTCTGATACCGTGCAGGTCTGTCTTTTTATGTCCACAATATAGACCCTATGAAGGGATACAAATTTTAGTAGAGGTCATGGATTCAGAGGCAAATAGACCTGAGCTCAGATTCCAACTCTGCTACATACTAACTGTGTGACCTTAAGTAACTTACTTAATGTCTCTGAACCTCAGTCTCCCTATTAACACAATGAGGATAATAATACTCAATTCAGGACGGTTTTGAAGTTTATTGTTTGTTTATATTTAATATATTTAACATATTAAGAACCTTGCAAATAGCAGGTCTAAATTACATTTTTTGGTTAAATGTATTAAATTTTATGAAATGCTTGGTATGACAGACATAAAACGTGAAGATAACATGGTAAAACAAGATGAGACTTTGAGCTGCCTCTTTTTTTTTTTGCTAAGTATTCAAGATGTGTGCTATTTAATAGAGTGATTTATTCTGGGTCAAGAATGGTGGGAAGGATTTGGCTGGATGGAAGAAAGAGAATGTTTTGCCTGTTTATTGGAAGCTATGTGTTATGTGGTATAGATTATTGCTGGGCTTTGAAAAAAATTAAAAATTTATATGTGGTCTCAAGATAATATTGACAAGGTTATTTTTAAAGATTTAATAAGATAGTTGAACATTTGTTATAGATGCTATCTAAGAAAGGGTAGAATATCTTCTTATCAATATCTTAAAATAGCAAAAGAGAACTTAGAGTAGGATAGAGATAGAAAGAACTGAGTGACTTTTTCAATGGCTTCTAGTTATAGGTAAGTGTTGTAAACTTTTTGAAAGAAAATAAATTGTTTTTATTATTTAGTAACACATTGCATGAAACAGATTTGGGAATCAGCTAAAATGACTAATTTGATTTCACTGCAAACCAGGAATAATGTATCCACAGGAGGAAAAAGAACCATTCTTCTGTGGGAAAAAAGGGTAAAAATTGACATGATTACATATGATAATTGGAAAATAGAATTATAATGACCAGACCTACAATGTTAAATATAAAGTAACTTAATGACAGAAATAGTTGAGCGCCTAGGGCAAGCAGTAGGGTGTCTTTTGGGATAGTGTTTATTTTGGCATCATAAAGACCTGAATTTAAATCCTGATTCAGCACTCATTCATTCTCTAGGTCTGGTTAATCTCTCTAGCCACAGATTCTTTTCTTTTTTGGATAGAAAGTTACTGCCCGCCTATTATATGCCAGACACTATTCTAGGTGCTTGGGTGATGAACCATTACAGATAAATTCCTCATGGAGCTTATATTTCTACTTGTGCAGGCAGACAATAAGATGCATATCAAATATAACGGCAGGTAGTGGTAAGAGCTATGAAGGAAAAAAAGCAAGATGAGAAAGCCAGGTGTGATCAGGGATGTGCTATTTTAGATAGGTGAGCTCTCTGAGCAAATGACATTTGAACAGAGACATGAGTGAAACTGGGGAGAGCCAATGCAAATATCTAGGGAAGAGCTTTACAGGCAGAGAGAGCATCAGGTGCCCTGGCTTTGAGGCAGGAGTGTGCCTTGAGTATTTGAAGAATTGCAAAGAGGCCACTGTGGATGGAGTGGAATGAACCAAGGGGAAGTACGGGGGTGTTTTTGTTAAGGTGACTAAAAACATAGGTTAAGTATATCAGGGGGTTGTAAATGTAGAAAGGTAGGTTAAGGTCATTTTAGGAGGGATATGCCAAGGAGATGGTACTTCAATAGTCAGTGAGGAATCCTGGAAGGTTTTGAACAATGGAATGACAAAATCTGAGTTGCATTTGGGGAAGATTAATGGAGCAGTGGAAATTGGAGAGGTTAGAAACTGGGGCAGGGAGATCAAGCTGGGGGTTGTTGCTGTACTTGAAGTAATAAGACCCTGAAATGGAGAGTGGTTATTAGTAAGAACTAAATGGAGGTGATAGATGAGAGAGAGAGATTGCAGAAGTAGAATATATCAGCCTCAGCAAATGATGAAAAAGGGCAGAGGAGATGTGTGAATCAATAATGAGTGAATTTGCAAGCATGGGTGACTGAAGTGATGGTGACTTGAGCCTTCATGGAGAAGTCAGGAGCAAGACTACGTTTGGAGTAAAACAGGATGAGTTCAGTTTAGACATGTTAATCAAGGAGAAATTAGTAAAATCACAGAAACAAGAATAAAGTTATCGCCATGCAAGACCATTTCTTTGGCACTCGTAGCATAGAGTAGAATTTTATAATTAGGTTTTCTGTTTCAAACACCTACTTTAACTATTTTAAATATATTCTCTGCACATGCTGCTGAACATATGTTGTTTATCATTCTAATAACATTTACCTATTTATAAACCACAGCCTCATTACCTGTACTAGGCAATGAAGGTCATGTGTGTTTCTTGTTGACTCAGTGGACCCGGATAGAAAAGAGCTAATCATTTTGGTGGCCTGTAGTATTGCTTACTAGATAAGCCATTTTATGTAATTATGATGTCACATTTGTACGTTTTGCAGTGTTTCTAAATAATCTGAGTCAAAAGGACAGCCCCATCATAGGTGAAGGGTAGGTACACATGTATGTTTCTTTGCCCTAATTGGGGCATGGCAATTTGGGGCACGATTGAGTGAATATTATAGGACCTTTTTCTCAAAATAGAGCCAAATGAATTTGTTTCCCTAGGCTGGTGAAGAAGTTCATGCTGAAAGAAAGTTCCTGTTAACAGTAAACTTATAGCCAGGCTCAAAGTAATAAATTCAAAATGCTATTGATGTGTTTCTTACTACAAGCTACCTACTAATTATAATAGCCATAAAATACCACTAAGCGTGACAGTATGTATTTGTGGGCTGTTACGCTGCTATTGCATTATTAAATTGAAGTTTTATTAGTTTACTGATCGAATAGTATCGTCATGATTACTTCATGTAACGTTACACTTGTGTCAGACCAATTATTTGAATATATCCTGTGAAAAAAAGATCAAATCTTACTTTGCTGTTTCTTTTTTTAAAAAATAATTGTATGGTCCAGAAGGGGGAGACAAAACATTGATTATTGGAGTTTGAAGTAGCTGCTTCCTGATAAAACATGGCTTTTTTGTACGCCAATTTGATTGTTTTTTATTCCTCTTTCTCTTGTTATAAGTTTAGAAATTGTAGGATAGTTGCTACTGTAAAATATTTAGTTTTATGGTGGTGACAATTTTGTTAAAAATCTAAATTCAATCAGAATAAAAATAATCAGTGCAATTATTTTTAACTAGTATATATAAAGTAGAAAAGCTCATTTGGTAATCAGGTGAAAATAAGACCTAAGACTGTTTAATGAGGGTATATTTTATAAGTGATCTTTTAAAAATAGCACAAGCAATATTAAAATTCCACCTTTGGTCTTTTCTAATTTCACATTCATTATGTGCAATGAGTAGCTTCCTTCCCATTTCCTTATGTTTTGATACTGCAAGCTGGCTTGTGTATTATACTTGTTTTGGATAGGAATATCTGCATATGTTTTGAAAGGTTTTGTTATTTAAACCTCCATTCATTTTTAGAACAGTTTCTTATCAGTCCCTTCCCTTCCAGTGCATTGTCATAAATTACATTATTTCATCATGCCAGATTAAATTCATTGTTTAAGGAATGCTAAGATAATGTCGATTATAAAATATTAGCAAGTCATCTTACCTTGGGCATTTGGAAACATCGAAAAGACAGTATGAATATTGACTTTCATTTAGACATATATTTTGTAAATTGATGCATTAATATTTATGAGTATGGAGTAGTTATGTTTTATAGTATATCCTGATATTAGAAACAAAAAGATATCCTTTTCATGTAGGATTCTGCACTGCAAGTTTATTTTCTGTGTATTTTGCTTGTGATCATGTTAAAAATTTCGATTGAGCTTCTTTCTCTGTGTATATCATCAGGTAAAAAGAATACATTTAAAATCTGATGCTTGGTATAAGACATTTAACACTCGTGTAGTTATTATTTCATATTGCATTGATTTTTTTTTAATTTTTCAATTATGGCAACCATTTTGATCAGCCATAGAGCATGAGATAATTACATGAGAAGTGTTTTTTAATGTTTGTTTTGGTTGTTAAACAGTATGGTCTCTATAGCACATATCCTTTAAAAGCTCTGTGTAAAATTTACTGTTACCATTATAAAACAAGTGGCACGACACAGGGATATTTCTTACGAGACAATGCTTTCTTGATCCAGGTAGTGTTGTCAGCAGGGGAAAAATTAGACACTCTAAGATGATGATCAATATTAAAGAGTTACCTTAACTTACTGTATATCAAATTTTGGCCTTTTTCTCACATGTTTGATTCAATTTCCCATTTCAGTTAATCAGATTTCTTTTTTTTTTTTTCAAATTTATTTATTTATGTATGTATGTATGTATGTACGGCTACATTGGGTCTTTGTTGCTGTGCACGGGCTTTTCTCTAGTTGCGGCGAGCGGGGGCTGCTCTTCATTGTGGTGCGCGGGCTTCTCATTGCGGTGGCTTCTCTTGTTGCGAAGCACGGGCTCTAGAGCACAGGCTCAGCAGCCGTGGCGCACGGGCCCAGCCGCTCCGCGGCATGTGGGATCCTCCCGGATCAGGGCTCGAACCCGTGTCTCCTGCACTGGCAGGCGGGCTCTCAACCACTGCACCACCAGGGAAGCCCAATCAGATTTCTTGTTCTTGCTTATCTGTTAGGAAAAGACTGTTTGGTTGAATCATAATTAGCTCCTTTGAGTGGGGTAAGGGCAGAATAAGATCATCTTAAAAATGCCACCTTAGACTTATAAAGTGCTTTAGAGTTTTTAAAGCCCTTTCACACATTTTCTCATTTGAGCTACATACTATATGTATTTCTGTAGGTCTGTGCATCATATTTTCAGGAAGACATTGCCTCCATCCCCAGATTCCTGGGGTCTGGCCATTTTCCATGGAGTTTTTTTGAGTGGTATATACTGTCCAGGGTATTTTGTCGGTGGTCAACAGATATTCGTAACGTGAATTAGTATCCAGTTTATATGCTTGTATGAAATGCTTTTTGAGCCTAATGCTTTGTGGGCCTGCATCGCTAAATAATGGTCACGTGACTAGTAACATTTAAGGTAATTTTTTTTTACTGTGGTCACCATAATTCAGATACTGGATTACTGCATTCATTGCATGTGCTATTTTAGTTGCGACCACAATCGCCTATCAAAACAATATCGAAAACCAAAATGAATTTTAAGAGCGTCAATCAAAGGTACAAAAAACTTTCCAAGTTCATTTTTTATGCTGATCTGTTTGTAAATTTTTACTAACCTGTCATGGTTCCTTTCTTCAATGAATTTGTGATCTAAGGAGAACATAATTGCTCATGCAGTGTAATTCTTGTGCTTTGAGTGTAGTAACTACTTTGTATACTTTAGGTGAATCATTTATTTTCATTGATGATGATGCTTTTTTGGCAGAGTGGTTTGCATCCAGAGAGCTGTTTTACAAAGTGTGATTGGCACCTGTTTACTAGGTAGATGGAGTGTGTGTGTGCATATGTGTCTGTGTATCTGTATATCCATCTATCTGTCTATCCTCTCAGAGTTAAATGAGGTTACATAGGTTCTCTCTATGTTCGAAAGCTGAGAAGTTGTGAGAACTGAGACTTTTCCTCAGAATTATTTCAGATTTTCTTATGTGTGGAATGTTTTTGCGTAGAGTGAGGTAAGTATATGTTATGGGCTGAATTGTGTCTCCCAAAAGTCCTATGTTGAAGCCCTAACCCCCAGTACCTGAGAATGTGACTATTTGGAGATAGGGCCTTTAAAGAGTTTATTAAATTAAAATGAGGCTGTTAGGGTATACCCCAATCCAATCTAACTGGTGTCCTTATAAGAGGAAATTTGGACAAAGAAACACCAGAGGTATGCACAGAGGAAACACCATGTGAGGACACAGAGAGAAGGTGGCCGTATGTCAGCCAAGGAGAGAGGCCTCAGAGGAAACCAACCCTGCTGACACCCTGATCTTGGAATTCTAGCCAACAGACTGTGAGGAAATAAATTTTGGTTCTTTAAGTCACCTGCTCTGTAGTTTTGCTTTTCTCATCTTCTTCTTCTTTTTTTTTTTTTTTGTTATGACAGCCCTAGCAAACTAATACAGTATATAATATTCATTCTGTTTTATTCAACACGTAATAATAGCTAACCTTTAGAGGGCACTGAGTGTCAGGAACTACGCTAAGTAAGTTCCATGTAAAAACCAATTTAATCTTCATAACAATTATCACCCCCATTGTATAGATGAGGAAAGTGAAGCTTAGGAAAGCAAGTACATTATCTGGGGTTGCACAGCAAATAGGTAGGAGAATCAGGACTTGAATCCAGTCAGACTGAGTCCAGAGCTTGGCCTCTTAACCAAAACCTGAGTAAGAATTTTGTGGATTCCAGGCAGTTATGGATAATGGTCATCACCATGGGTGATTACTTTCTCTAACATTATTATTATTTTTAAAATTTATTTTATTGAAGTATAGTTGATTTACAATGTTGTGTTAATTTCTGCTGCACAGCAAAGCGAGTCAGTTATACATATATATTCCTTTTCATATTCTTTTCTATTATGGTTTATCACAGGATACTGAATATAGTTCTCTGTGCTATACAGTAGGACTTTGTTGTTTATCCATTCTATATATAATAGTTTGTATCTGCTAATCCCAAACTCCCAGTCTATCCCTCCCTCATCCCTCTCCCCCTTGGCAACCACAAGTCTGTTCTCTATGTCTGTGAGTCTGTTTCTGTTTCATAAATATGTTCATTTGTGTCATATTTTAGATTCCACATATAAGTGATATCATATATTTGTCTTTGTCTGACTTACTTCACTTAGTATGATAATCTCTAGGTCCATCCATGTTGCTGCAAATGGCATTATTTCATTTTTTTATGGTTGAGTAGTATTCCATTGTGTATGTATACCACATCTTCTTGATCCCTTCATCTGTTGATGGACATTTAGGTTGCTTCCATGTCTTGGTTATTATAAATAGTGCTGCAATGAACATAGGGGCACATGTATTTTTTTTTAAAATTAATTAATTAATTAATTTATTTTTGGCTGTGTTGGGTCTTCGTTTCTGTGCGAGGGCTTTCTCCAGTTGCAGCAAGCGGGGGCCGCTCTTCATCACGGTGTGCAGGCCTCTCACTATCATGGCCTCTCTTGTTGCGGAGCACAGGCTCCAGACGCGCAGGCTCAGTAGTTGTGGCTCATGGGCCCAGTTGCTCCGCAGCATGTGGGATCTTCCCAGACCAGGGCTCAAACCCATGTCCCCTGCATTGGCAGGCAGATTCTCAACCACTGCACCACCAGGGAAGCCCACCTGTATCTTTTTGATTTATAGTTTAAGAGAAACACTTTTTTTAAAAATACTCAACAAATATTTTTATTGAGATATAATTGACATATAACATTCTATTAGTTTCATGTATACAACATAATGATTCGATTTATGTATATATTGTAAAATGATCACCACAGTAAGTCTAGTTAACATCCATCACCCCACATAGTTACAAATTTTTCATCTACTCTAAACAACTTTCAAATATACAATATAGTGTTATTAACTATAGTCACCATGCTGTATATTACATCCCCAGGACTTATTTATTTTATAACTGGAAGTTTGTCCCTTTTGACCCCCTTCACCCATTTTTGCACCCCACCCCTCCCTGCCCCGGCCTACCTCTGGCAACCACTGTGTTCTCTGTATCTCTGAGTTTGGCTTTTTGTTTTTGTTTTTTAAATCCCACATATAAGTGAGATATTTCAGTATTTGTCTTTCTCTGTCTGTCTTATCTCACTTAGCATAATGCCCTCAAAGTCCATCCATGTTGTGACAAATAGCAGGATTTCCTTCTTTTATATGGCTGAATAATATTCTACACTATGCATATATACCACATTTTCTTTATCCATTCATCCATTGATGAACACTTAGGTTGCTTCCATTGTCTCAGCTATTGCAAATAATGCTGCAGTGAACATCAAGGTGCATAGACCTTTTATTGTTAGTTTTTTGTTTGTTTGTTTGTTTCCTTCAGATAAATATCCAGAAGTGGAATTGCTGGATCATATGGTAGTTCTATTTTTAATTTTTTGAAGTAGGACAAACACTCTTAATCACCATTTAGGTCAAGAAAAGAACTAGTTTGTTGTATTTTTTAGATGCCCCATATAAATGCTATAATATAGTACTTGTTTCTCTCTGTCTGACTTATATCACCTAGCATAATGTGCTCCATAATGTGTCCATGTTGTCGCAAATGGCAAAATTTCATTCTTTTTTGTGGCTGAGTAGTATTCTATTGTGTGTATATCTATATCTATATCTATCTATCTCACATCTTCTTTATCCATTCTTCTGTTGATGTGCATTTAGGTTGTTTCCGCCTCTTGGCTATTGTAATAGTGCTGCTATGAACATTGGGGTGAATGTATCTTTTCGAGTTATAGTTTTGTCTGGATATATGCCCAGGAGTGGGATTGCTGGGTCATGTGGTAGTTCTATTTCTAGTTTTTTAAGGAACCTCCATACTGTTCTCCATAGTGGCTGTACCAATTTACATTCCCACCAACAGTGTAGGAGGTTTCCCTTTTCTCCACACCCTCTCCAGTATTTTTTATTTCTAACATTATTATTTAGTCCTTCACGGATTGCTAATAGGGGATTATCTTCCACCAGCTGGAGAATGCTTCTAATCACACCAACAACACAGAGAGAGCCCTGCCTATCACAGAGAATTAAGTGCCTCTATGCAAATGTTGCTCTATGGGCCAAAAATGACTGAGTAGACATGGTCTTTGTGCTTTCATAGCAGATATTAAAAAACAGGTAACATTACCTCAGATGAACAGAATGTACTGAGCAACATAAATGTGAGGAAAGAGATACTGCTGCTTTGTAAACCAAACATAAATATTAGAAATAATCCCATTATTAGGTATTGCCTTTGATTTCTTAAAGCCCTTTTCCCTGTGTCTAAATTAGATTAGACATTATGCTTCTTCAAGTTTTATATCATCAGTGTTCACCTTTCTTATGCATTATTGCCTTTTGTAATTAATTTCAATTAAACATTAGTTTTGTTTAATTAAGATTGTGTAATTAAAACGCTTATGAGCTCCCAAAGGGCAAGGGCTGTGTCTTAATACCCCTTAGACATTTTAAAATACACTAGGCTATAACAGCAATAAAATAATTAAACATCCTTTTGTTCAATCTCTGCATGTTCACAATGCCTCTGACACTGAACTGTATAAAAACTGAAATCAGAAAGGTGCTTTCATAATGCTTTTCAAGAACAGAAGTCCTCTTCCATTGGAAATGCAGTCCAGCATCTTAAAATCTTATTTTTTTCAAGAATAAACTAAATTTCTCCTATTGCAGTTCAGGCCCCTTTCCTCTTGATACGTTTCCTACTTCCACTGAGGACAGTTGTTCATCGTCATCCACACAACCTCTCTTAGGACCTTGTAGATTTAAGTGGCCCCTCAGTTTCCTCTTCTCCCACTTGCTTTAACTTTTCCATATCGTGCTGCCTTCTTTTTAATTGCTTTTGGACTGTACAGTTTAGGGCTTCAGAACTGTAAGTGTCACTTGATAATACACCCAGTTTAAATGCTCTCATTCTCATTTTACTCAGTGTGTGTAGTTTCTTAGTTTTAGTGGTGACACTATTGATAGCGATTGTGATTTTTATGTACAGATGTGACTAAAATTAAAGGCCAAGAACCGTTCCCCACCCCCCCACCCCCCCGCCAGCCATTCTTTTCTCATTATGTAGGAAACTCCAAAAATAGTTCCTCATCACATGAACTAGAAACATCCTGGATGTTTCACCTGGAGTCTTTTCTCGAATTGTTTGCTCACAGCTTGGTGTACAAAGTAAATCATACCCATCCGTAAGCCACCACACAAAATGGATGCTTAGAGCATAAATTATAACATAGTAGAAATTAGTGCATTTGGACTCAGAAGACCTGAAGTTTGGCTCATGGCTCTGTCTCTTAACGGCTAAGTGATTTGGGGTGAAGCACTCAACCTTTTCTGAGCCCAGGTCTCTTTATCTGTAGCTCTCCTGCCATCCTAATAGAATTATGAAGTACTTGGTAAACTGCAAAACACACTGCACATAGAAATCATTATTATGGTAATCATGAAAGAAATGATTCTCACGGTAGTTCCTAATACGCATTTTTGGGAAGAAAGCGCTAAAGCACAACTACCGCTTACAGTGACACATGCACGCAGGCATTCATTCCTTCATTCCTCAGGGTCAGTTTTGAAACCAGTTGTAGTTATAATTGTTGTAAAAGCTCAGGTCTTCTAAGAAGGCTCCCTGGACCACAGACTACATTTAAAAGTCACCCTTTTAATGAAAAGGCACAAGCAACCATGAGAATTATCCCCAGTCTTCCATCTAAATATTAAAATGTCTGCATTTGAAACTGCACGGCCATGGTCTCATTTTCTCATTTCATTTGAACTCTTTTCCTCAGCTGAATATTGTATATACTCTACAAATTAGGGATTCAGCAACTTCTAAACTAAAGTCACATGAACTCAAAGGTGGGAAAGCTTCTGGAGTAGTATTTTGATATTGTAGTAGTACTTAAGAATTTGGGCTTTTTTTTTTTTTTAAAGTAATGCCAAATGTTTACGTACAAAAGGCCATGTTTCCTTTAAATATGTTTTAAACCAAATATATGACTGAAAGCAAATGCTTTTCAAGTTTGTTATTCTCATTCTAAGAGTAATACAATATGTTTCAGAAAATTGGATAATGGAGTTAAAGAGAGGGAATTAAAAAAAAAAAAAAAACCCATACCCTCATAACCCTAACATAAACCACTGTTAGTAATTTGGTACTGATAGCCAGTCATTTCTCTGCTGTGTAGTTTTATTTTTAACATGATTTCTATCACTCTTTGTAGCTATACTTCTTCAGAAATGCATCTCTATTTTATGATGAGGTAAACTGATACAGATGATTTTTGGTAAATTGTACCTTCTGATAGCAAAGTCGTATTTTAACCAATCCTGGCACTCTCACTTCATTTAATTACATTCTGATTACTGTAAACACAGTATCTAGAGGCATTTGATGCCTTGTATAGTTATGGCATGATTTTATATTTAGTAATGTTTGAGTATGTGGACAGTAATAGGCCATTTTTACGTGTTTTCCTGGGTAGCTTAAAAAAACCTAATGAAAAATGTCCATGATCTATCTATTCCATTATTGGATGAACATAGTATACAGTTTGCCATCAAGATATGAAACAACACTAAATCTCAATTTTCTCAGGCAACTATTTATATTTTTCTTATTTATGAGATATGAATAATTTGGAGAAGAATCTAGAGGTGTTGAATGGATATTAAGTAGCAGAAAAGTGTATCAGTGAGTATCATGAAATTGTGTAAACCTCTATATTCATTACTTTTGGGGGGTGCGGTTGAATTACTGTTGCAAATGAAGCAAGACCATTTGGAAAGATTACTTGTATTAAACAGATGACTAGGCTGAAGTAGCTGCTAAAATGATTTCATGCTTTTGTTTTTAATGTAGTCCAGTTATACAATGTCACATCAGATTGTGTGTGAGTATACAAGTGCATAATTTTAATTTTATTTCTGAGTTATCATATTTTAAGAAATTGATTAAAATCACCCAAAATATTTGATAGGCTTTTTCTATATAACAAATTAACCATTGCCACTGAGTTAAAGCAAGATTGAAAGTTTGGCAGTCAGTACCTTTATTAAAGGAACAGATCAATTATCTTATAGTTACCTATTTTGTCCCTTGTAGCAAGGAATTCACTACCACATTTTATTATTTGCTTTAATTTCTTATTTGAAAAGTTTCAAATCTGCAGAATCATTAAAGAATATTACAATGAATATTCACACCCGTCACCATGATTCTCTAATTTTTTCACATTGTCATATTTGCTACATTCTCTTTTTCTTTTTCTATTTCTCCTTTTTATTCTTTTCTGAGTCTTAGTTGCTGATATATAACTCTACCCCTAAATACTTCAGCGTGTATCTCTCTTTTTTTTTAACATCTTTATTGGAGTATAATTGCTTTACATTGTTGTGTTAGTATCTTCTGTATAACAAAGCCAATCAGCTATACGTATACATATATCCCCATATACCCTCCTTCTTGTGTCTCCCTCCCACCCTCCCTATCCCACCCCTCTAGGTGGTCAAAAATCACTGAGCTGATCTCCCTGTGCTATGCAGCTGCTTCCCACTAGCTATCTATTTTACCTTTGATAGTGTATATATGTCCATGCCACTCTCTCACTTCATCCCAGCTTACCCTTCCTCCTCCCCATGTCCTCAAGTCCATTCTCTACGACTGCATCTTTATTCCTGTCCTGCCCCTAGGTTCTTCAGAAACATTTTTTTTTTTTAGATTCCATATATATGTGTTAGCATACAGTATTTGTTTTTCTCTTTCTGACTTGCTTCACTCTGTATGACAGACTCTAGGTCCATCCACCTCACTACAAATAACTCAATTTCGTTTCTTTTTATGGCTGAGTAATATTCCATTGTATATATGGGCCACATCTTCTTTATCCATTCATCTGTCGATGGACACTTAGGTTGCTTCCATGTCCTGGCTATTGTAAATAGTGATGCAGTGAACATTGTGGTACATGACTCTTTTTGAATTATGGCTTTCTCAGGGTATATGCCCAATAGTGGGATTGCTGGGTCATATGGTAGTTCTATTTTTAGTTTTTTAAGGAATCTCCATACTGTTCTGCATAGTGGCTGTATCAATTTACATTCCCACCAACAGTGCAAGAAGGTTCCCTTTCCTCCACACCCTCTCCAGCATTTGTTGTTTGTAGATTTTCTGATGATGCCGATTCTAACTGGTGTGAGGTGATACCTCATTGTAGTTTTGATTTGCATTTCTCTAATAATTAGTGATGTTGAGCAGCTTTTCATGTGCTTCTTGGCCATCTGTATGTCTTCTTTGGAGAAATGTCTATTTAGGTCTTCTGCCCAGTTTTGGATTGGATTGTTTGTTTTTTTAATATTGAGCTGCATGAGCTGCTTATATATTTTGGAGATTAAGCCTTTGTCCGTTGCTTCATTTGCAAATATTTTCTCCCATTCTGAGGGTTGTCTTTTCATCTTGTTTATGGTTTCCTTTGCTGTGAAAAAGTTTTTAAGTTTCATTAGGTCCCATTTGTTTATTTTTGTTTTTATTTCCATTTCTCTAGGAGATGGGTCAAAAGGATCTTGCTGTGATTTATGTCATAGAGTGTTCTGCTATGTTTTCCTCTAAGAGTTTTATAGTGACTGGCCTTATATTTAGGTCTTTAATCCATTTTGAGTTTATTTTTGTGTATGGTGTTAGGGAGTGTTCTAATTTCATTCTTTTACATGTAGCTGTCCACTTTTCCCAGCACCACTTATTCAACAGGCTGTCTTTTCTCCATTGTGTATTCTTGCCTCCTATATCAAAGATACGGTGACCATATGTGTGTGGGTTTGTCTCTGGGCTTTCTATCCTGTTCTATTGACCTATATTTCTGTTTTTGTGCCAGTACCATACTGTCTTGATTACTGTAGCTTTGTAGTGTACTGTGGAGTCAGGGAGCCTGATTCCTTCAGCTCCGTTTTTCTTTCTGAAGATTCCTTAGGCTATTCGGGGTCTTTTGTGTATCCATACAAATTGTGAAATTTTTGGATCTACTTCTGTGAAAAATGCCATTGGTAGTTTGAAAGGGATTGCATTGAATCTGTAGATTGCTTTGGGTAGTATAGTCATTTTCACAATGTTGATTTTTCCAGTCCAAGAACATGGTATATCTCTCCATCTGTTTGTATCATCTTGAATTTCTTTCATCAGTGTCTTATAATTTTCTGCATACAGGTCTTTTGTCTCCTGAGGTAGGTTTATTCCTAGGTATTTTAATTTTGTTGCAGTGGTAAATGGGAGTGTTTCCTTAATTTCTCTTTCAGATTTTTCATCATTCGTGTACAGGAATGCAAGAGATTTCTGTGTATTAGTTTTGTATCCTGCTACTTTACCAAATTCATTGATTAGCTCCAGTAGTTTTCTGGTAGCATCTGTAGGATTCTCTATGTATAATATCATGTCATCTGCAAACAGTGACAGTTTTACTTCTTCTTTTCCGATTTGGGTTCCTTTTATTTCTTTTTCATCTCTGATTGCTGTGGCTAAAACTTCCAAAACAATGTTGATTAATAGTGGTGAGAGTGGACAACCTTGTCTTGTTCCTGATCTTAGTAGAAATGGTTTCAGTATTTCACCATTGAGAATGATGTTGGTTGTGGGTTTGTCATATATGGCCTTTATTATGTTGAGGTAAGTTCCCTCTATGCCTACTTTCTGGAGAGTTTTTATCATAAATGGGTTTTGAATTTTGTCAAAAGCTTTTTCTCCATCTATTGAGATGATCATATGGTTTTTATCCTTCAGGTTTTAATATGGTGTTATCACATTGTTTGATTTGCATATAGTGAAGAATCCTTGCATTCCTGGGATAAACCACACTTGATCATGGTGTGTGATCCTTTTATTGTGCTGCTGGATTCTCTTTGCTAGTATTTTGTTGAGGATTATTGCATCTATGTTCATCATTGATATTGGCCTATAGTTTTCTTTTTTTTGTGACATCTTTGTCTGGTTTTGGTATCAGGGTGATGGTGGCCTCATAGAATGAGTTTGGGAGTGTTCCTCCCTCTGCTATATTTTGGAAGAGTTTGAGAAGGATAGGTGTTAGCTCTTCTCTAAATGTTTGATAGAATTCACCTGTGAAGCCATCTGGTCCTGGGCTTTTGTTTGTTGGAAGATTTTTAATCGCAATGTCAGTTTCAGAGCTTGTGATTGGCCTGTTTATATTTTCTATTTCTTCCTGGTTCAGTCTCAGAAGGTTGTGCTTTTCTAAGAATTTGTCCATTTCTTCCAGGTTGTCCAATTTATTGACATATGGCTGCTTGTAGTAATTTCTCATGATCCTTTGTATTTCTGCAGCGTCAGTTGTTACTTCTCCTTTTTCATTTCTAATTCTGTTGATTTGAGTCTTCTCCCTTTTTTTCTTGATGTGTCTAGCTAATGGTTTATCAATTTTGTTTATCTTCTCAAAGAACCAGCTTTTAGTTTTACTGATGTTTGCTATTGGTTCCTTCATTTCTTTTTCATGTATTTCTGATCCTATCTTTATGATTTCTTTCCTTCTGCTAACTTTAGGGGTTTTTTTGTTCTTCTTTCTCTAATTGCTTTAGGTGTAAGGTTAGGTTGTTTATTTGAGATTTTTCTTGTTTCTTGAGGTAGGATTGTATTGCTGTAAACTTCCCTCTTAGAATTGCTTTCGCTGCATCCCATAAGTTTTGGGCCATCGTGTTTTCATTGTCATTTGTTTCTAGGTATTTTTTGATTTCCTCTTTGATTTCTTCAGTGATCTCTTGGTTATTTAGTCGTGTATTGTTTAGCCTCCAAGTGTTTGTAGTTTTTACAGTTTTTTTCCTGTAATTGATATCTAGTCTCATAGCGTTGTGGTCAGAAAAGATACTTGATACGATTTCAGTTTTCTTAAATTTACCAAGGCTTGATTTGTGACCCAAGATATGATCTATCCTGGAGAATGTTCCATGAGCACTTGAGAAGAAAGTGTATTCTGTTGTTTTGGGTGGAATGTCCTATAAATATCAATTAAGTCCATCTTGTTTAATGTGTCATTTAAAGCTTGTGATTCCTTATTTATTTTCATTTTGGTTGATCTGTCCATTGGTGAAAGTTCGATGTTAAAGTCCCCTACTATGATTGTGTTACTGTCGATTTCCCCTTTTATGGCTGTTAGCAGTTGCCTTATGTATTGAGGTGCTCCTATTTTGGGTGCATAAATTCCAATTCTTATATCTTATTTTTGCATTGATCCCTTGATTATTTTGTAGTGTGCTTCTGCTTCTTTGTCTCTTGTAATAGTCTTTAAAGTCTATTTTGTCTGATATGAGAATTGCTATTCCAGCTTTCTTTTGATTTCCATTTGCATGGAATATCTTTTTCCATCTCCTCACTTTCAGTCTGTATGTGTCCCTAGGTCTGAAGTGGGTCTCTTGTAGACAGCATATGTACGGGTCTTGTTTTTGTATCCATTCAGCCAGTCTATTTTTTTTGGTTGGAGCATTTAATCCATTTACATTTAAGGTAGTTATCGATATGTATGTTCCTATTACCATTTTCTTAATTGTTTTGGGTTTGTTATTGTAGGTCGTTTCCTTCTCTTGTGTTTCCTGCCTAGAGAAGTTCATGTTAGCACTTGTTGTACAGCTGGTTTGGTGGTGCTGAATTCTCTTAGCTTTTGGTTGTCTGTAAAGCTTTTAATTTCTCCGTCGAATTTGAATGAGATCCTTGCTGGGTAGAGTAATCTTGGTTGTACGTTTTTCCCTTTTATCACTTTAAATATCTCCTGCCAGTCCCTTCTGGCTTGCAGAGTTCCTGGTGAAAGATCAGCTGTTAACCTTAGGGGGATTCCCTTGTGTGCTATTTGTTGCTTTTCCCTTGCTGCTTTTAATATTTTTTCTTTGTACTTAATTTTTGATAGTTTGATTAATATGTGTCTTGGCGTGTTTCTCCTTGGATTTATCGTGTATGGGACTCTGCACTTCCTGGACTTGACTGACTATTCCCTTTCCCATATTAGGCAAGTTTTCAACTATGATCTCTTCAAATAGTTTCTCAGTCCCTTTCTTTTTCTCTTCTTTTTCTGGGACCCCTATAATTCGAATGTTGGTGTGTTTAATGTCATCCCAGAGTTCTCTGAGCCTGTCATCAATTCTTTTCATTCTTTTTTAAAAATTCTGCTCTGTGGTAGTTATTTCCCCTATTTTATCTTCCAGCTCACTTATCTGTTCTTCTTCCTCAGTTATTCTGCTGTTGATTTCTTCTAGAAAATTTTTAAATTCATTTATTGTGTTGGTCATCATTGTTTGTTTGCTCTTTAGTTCTTCTAGGTCCTTGTTAAACATTTCTTTTATTTTCTCCATTCTATTTCCAGGATTTTGGATCATCTTTACTATCATTACTCTGAATTGTTTTTCAGGTCGACTGCCTATTTCCTCTTCATTTGTTTGGTCTGTTGGGTGTTTACCTTGCTCCATCATTTGCTGCGTATTTCTCTGTCTTTCATTTTGCTTTACTTAGTGTGTTTGGGGTCTCCTTTTTGCAGGCTGCAGGTTCGTAGTTCCCATTGTTTTTGCTGTCTGCCCACAGTGGGTATGGTTGGTTCAGTGGGTTGTGTAGGCTTCCTGGTGGAGGGGACTGGTGCCTGTGTTCTGGTGGGTGAGGCTGGATCTTGTCTTTCTGGTGGGCAGGACCATGTCCAGTGGTGTGTTTTGGTATTTCTTTGAACTTATTATGATTTTAGGCAGCCTATCTGCTAATGGGTGTGGTTGTGTTCCTGTCTTGCTAGTTGTTTGGCATGGGGTGTCCAGCTTTGGAGCTTGCTAGTCGTTTAGTGGAGCTGGGTCTTAGCATTCAGATGGAGGTCTCTGGGAGAGCTCTTGCTGATTGATATCACCTGGGGCTGGGAGGTGTCTGGTGTTCCAGTGTCCTGAACTCAGCTCTACCACCTCTGAGCCTCAGGTGTGACACTGGTCAGAGCACCAAGACCCTGTCTGTCACATGGCTTAGAAAAAAAGGGAGAAATAAAAGAAAGAAAAGGCAAAAATAAAATAAAATAATTAAAATAAAAAATTAAAAAAAATATTATTAAAATTAAAAAGTAAAAAAAATAATAAAAAGAAAAAGAAGAGTGTTACGAAACCAATAAACAAATCCACCAATGATAAGAAGTGCTAAAAACTAAACTAAGATAAATATATTAGTCGGAAACTAGTCAGTCACATACAGCAAACCCCAAGTCTACAGTTGCTCCTAAACTCCACCATGTCAGTTTTGGGATGATTCGTTGTCTATTCATGTATTCCACAGATGCAGGGTACATCAAGTTGATTGTGGAGCTTTAATCTGCTGCTCCTGAGGCTGCACAGAGAAATTTCCCTTTCTCTTCTTTGTTTCCACAGCTCCTGGGGTTCAGCTTTGGATTTGGTCCTGCCTCTGCATGTAGGTTGCCCTCTGGCATCTGTTCTTCACCCAGACAGGAGGGGGTTAAAGGAGCAGCTGATTAGGGGGTTCTGGCTCACTCAGGCCAGGGGGAGGGAGGGGTGCGGCATGTTGGGCAAGCCTGTGGCGGCAGAGCCCAGTGTGATGTTGCAACAGCCTGGGGTGCACCGTGTGTTCTCCCAGGGAAGTTGTCCCTGGATCACAGGACCCTGGCAGTGGCGGGCTGCACAGGCTTCCGGGAGGGGAGGTGTGGATAGTGACCTGTGCTTGTACACAGCATTCTTGGTCACTGCAGCAGCAGCATTAGTTTTTCATGCCCATCTCTCGTGTCCGTGCTGATAGCTGTGGCTCACGCCCGTCTTTTGAGCTTGTTTAGGCGGTGCTCTGAATCTCCTCTCCTTGCGTACCCCAAAACAATGGTCTCTTGCCCCTTAAGCAGGTCCAGACTTTTTCCCAGACTCCATCCCGGCTAGCTGTGGTGCACTATCCCCCTTCAGGCTGTGTTCACGCAGCCAACCCCAGTCCTCTCCCTGGGATCTGACCTCCAAAGCCCGGGCCTCAGCTCCCAGCCCCCACCAGCCCTGGCAGGTGAGCAGACAAGCCTCTCAGGCTGGTGAGTGCTGGTCGGCACCGATCCTCTGTGTGGGAGTCTCTCTGCTTTGCCCTCCGTACCCCTGTTGCTGCACTCTCCTCCGTGGCTCTGAAGCTTCCCCCCCACCACCCGCAGTCTCCCCCATGAAGGGTCTTCCTAGTGTGTGGAAACCTTTCCTCCTTCACCGCTCCCTCCCACTGGTGCAGGTCCCGTCCCTATTCTTTTGTCTCTGTTTTTTCTTTTCTCTTTTGCCTTACCCAGGCACGTGGGGAGTTTCTTTCCTTTTGGGAGGTCTGAGGTCTTCTGCCAGCATTCAGTAAGTGTTCTGTAGGAGTTGTTCCACATGTAGACGTATTTCTGATGTATTTGTGGGGAGGAAGGTGATCTCCACGTCTTACTCCTCCACCATCTTGAAGGTCCTCTTCTGCGTGTATCTCTTAAGATCAAGGACTTTCTCCTGTATAAGCACAGTATAATTTTAAAATGCAGAGAATTTATCACTGATACAATACTGTTATCTAATATACAGCCCATATTCAAGTTTCCCCAACTATCCCTTTGGGAATGTCTTTTATAACTTCTTTTCTCTAGAATCCAATCAGAGATCACATGTTACATTTATTTGTCATATCTTTCTAGTCTTCTTTAATCTAGAACAGTTCCTAGACTTTAAAATTTGTTTTCATTTCCTTAGTGTTTTGATGAGGGCAAACCAGTTGTTTTACATTATGTTTCTCAATTTGCATTTGTCTAACTGTTTCCTTATAATTAGATTCAGGGTAAACATTTTTTTCAAGGATGCTATGTGGGTGATGTTTGTCCTCAGTGTATCACTTCCTAGGGCACGTGGATATCAATTTGCCCCATTATTGGTGATGTTAAGGGTTGTAGTTTGGTCGAGAAGGTATCTTCCATATTTTTCTTTGCAATTAACAAATGATATGTGGGGTTATACTTTGAGATCACTTAAATAACCTGTTCCCCAGCATCATTTCACATAGTTTTAACATCGGTTGATGGTTCTTGTCTGAATCAAATTATAACTGGGGATTTTACAAAACGGTGATTTCTAATTTTATCATTCCTTCTACATTTATCATCTAGCATTCTTCAATTTTTAAAAAAAATTTTATTGGAGTGTAGTTGATTTACAATGTTGTGTTAGTTTCAGGGGTACAGCAAAGTGAATCAGTTATACATATACATATATCCATTCTTCTTTTTTTTTAGCTTCTTTCCCCATATGGGCCATTACAGAGTATTGAGTAGAGTTCCCTGTGCTATACAGCAGGTTCTTATTAGTTATCTATTTTATATATAGTAGTGTGTATATGTCTGTCCCAACCTCCCAACTTATCCCTCCCTCCCCCACCATCCCCTGGTGACCATAAGTTTGTTTTCTACATTCGTGATTCTACTTCTGTTTTGTAAATAAGTTCATTTGTACCCTGTTTTTCTTTTTAGCATTCTTCTTTAAAGTAGAACTTTCCCTTATTTCCCCTTCCCCTTTTAATTTTTAAAGAAATATTATTATGGAATAATGGATTCGTTATTTAAATTCTGTTCACTGCCTTAGCTTATTGGTAGAAACGCTGTTAAAACCTTTTAATTACTTACTGAAAATAACAAATAAAATTAAGCAGTTACTATCTGTTTTGTTTGAACTTTATGAGGTAATTATACACATACTAGTTTATTACCTCTCATCCAGGAGCAGTTCTGTTCCCCTCACCCCAGCATTCCAGAAGAAAACATTAGACAGGTATAGTGGAATCTGAAGTAATGAAATGTCTAACATGATCCATTTATTCACTGCAATTGCTATATTTGGGCCTTACTTAGTTTCATTGCTGCATATTCCTTCTGAATATTCTAAACATTAAAATCTACTTTTGTATCTTATCAGACATAAGAAAGCTTATATCAGATTGCTATTTGAATCAGAATGCCTTTAGACATTTTTATTTTCAGAGTTCCAGTGTCTTTACAAAGTCATGACAGTTTACCTTTAGCTGTTATCAAGCATGAATCTATAAACACCCACAAATGTGTTTTCTGGAAAAAAAAATAGGCATTTGCATATAGGAATGTGGGTTGCCATAGTGTTTGATCATCCAGAGCAGTGCTTTTCAAACTGTCTCCCTTGCATGCTCTTCACCCGGGGCTTTGGTAGAGGTGCTTCATGATTTCTGCAGGCTTTTTCCCCAGTTCCGTTTAAAAAGAGAGTTTTACGTATTTTAAAAGGTTACAAAAATAACACCCATGTTCAAAGATATCCAGATAAGTAATTTATAAGGCCAGATGCATTCATTTTTGTGTACACTTCAGAATGTAGCTTCTCTTAGCATCTTTAATTTGTTTATTTATTTATTTCCTTTTGGCTGCGTTGGGTCTTCGCTGCTGTGCACGGGCTTTTTATCGTGGTGGCTTCTCTTGTTGCAGAGCATAGGCTCTAGGCACACGGGCTTCAGTAGTTGTGGCACGTGGGCTCAGCAGTTGTGGCTCATGGGCTCTAGAGCACAGGCTCAGTAGTTGTGGCTCACGGGCTTAGTTGCTCTGCGGCATGTGGGGTCTTCCCAGACCAGGGCTCGAACCCATGTCCCTTTTATTGGCAGGTGGATTCTTAACCACTGCGCCACCAGGGAAGTCCCATCTCTTGGGATCTTCAATGATAATGTATTATAAGATTGCAAGAGATGCTATTTTAAAACTCTTAACATGTACAGATATTTATTTGTGAAAATGTGGGTTTTCTTCATATAATACAACTAAAACGAAATGTGTAAATCATCTATATGCTTTGCTTAATAGAACTATAGCTCTTTTATAAAATGCCTCATGTTAGATGTTTCTGTTTATCCAAATAGTCTCATTGTTCTTCTTGATTGACCTATCAATTCCCACTAATGGAATACTATTTTAATATACATGGAAAAAAGGTTAGTCTTTGCAAAAAAGTTTGTAAAGTACCAGTCTTAGAGAAAATATCCATTTCAATATGTAAATTTAGGAGACCCATTATTTAAAGTATATGTGTTTGTATGAATTTTAAGTGTATTTCCTTTCATGGAACATTGAATCAGGACTTTAAAATTAGCTCTCCTTGATCCTATTAAAATAAGATAAAGGGTAGAAATTAGGAATTCGTGCTGCTCTTAAGTAAAAACAAGAATCCTTTTAGCGGTCTGGATCGAGGGGTTGCAAAAAGCAGCAGTCACACTTACCTGTAAATCTGTGTGGCTGAAATACCGACTGTGGCATAATGGTCAAGGAACTATGAGGGGGGCAGCAATCTCATGGCATTACTGTATTTCAGAGCTGACACTGGAGTTTGTATTGTCCATAAGATCAAGGTAAAGTTTAGCCAAAAGTTTTGTGGCCCTTCATAATCTATTTCCAGGTTCTTCTTATTACCTCTACCATATTCTACTGTCCAGTTTATATCTGTATCTTGATTTCTGCCCTTCAAATTAGTCTCTTTGAGTAATTAGGATAAGTGACTTCTTTTTTAAAAAATTTTATTATTTTATTGAAGTAGAGTTGATTTACAATGTTGTGTTAATTTCTGGTGTACAGCAAACTGTTTCAGTTTTTTGTATATATATTCTTTTTCATATTCTTTTCCATTATGGTTTACTACAGGATATTGAATATAGTTACATGTGTTATACAGTAGGAGCTTGTTGTTTCTCTGTTTTATATACTACTCCCAAACTCCTAATTTATCCCTCCCCCACCCCCTTTCTCCTTTGGTAACAGGATAAGAGATTTGTGAAATTTCATTATATAAGCATTACTTGCTGTCTGGTTAGGGAAAAAAGCATATTCCTAATTGCCAAAATTATCCTTCGGTTCTACACTCAAAACTATTTTCCTAGAAATATTATGTCCTATAAATAAGAAGAGACTACATAAATATACATAAGCATTTTATGGATGAAGGTAGAACATGGGGTAATTTCCTTATGTAAGGAACAGCTGTTAATAAATTAATTCTTTAAAATCCTGTTTATATAACTTTATAATGCCTGGAGAATAGCTTAGGTAAAACGTTATACCCAGATAAGTGTTATGTGTAAATAGTGAGAGAATGAGCTAACGCTAAAATATGTTAAAACACATATATTTATAAATTTAAGTACCTTATCTTACTTACAGATTTCACTTATAAGAAATAAAATTCATACTATTGAAAACAGAGGTGTAAAAATGATCCTATAGTGCTTTTAAATTCAAAGGTGTGAAATCTATATTATGATTTTTATCCTGCTATTTAATGTTATATAAGCCCTACTCTTTATCCTCAATATTTCTTATTTATTTATAAAATATTTATTGAATATTTATTGAATGTACCAGGTATTTTTCTAGGTACTGAGGGAAGAAAAACAATACAGGAAGAAAGTTCCTTAGAACTTAAAGTCTAGTTGGGCTAGTGTTAGAGTAGATCACTGAAACAATATGTTTCTTTGGTAAGTCTCAATGTCTTCACTCTAAGGGGAGCAGAGATCACATTTTCTAGTGTGTAAATTGATCATTTTATTTTATAAAACACAGTTGCTATTAGCCTCTCATAAAGTATTCTCTTTCCCCACAAGGGCTTATTTAGCATTAGCCATCGAGTGCATTAAATCAGACCACACTGAAATCTTAGTAGTAAGCGAAGGCTAGATCTTTTGATACTCGTGAAACAATCAGAACAAATAACACTCTACAAGTAAGGGGTGGGGTGGGGATCTACCGTGGAGGGGAGAAAAGCCCGGAATATCTGAGTTATGACTAAAATGGGAGGCGGCGGGGAGAGAGAAAGAGACAGAGAGAAAGAGAGAAACACAAGAGTGCACCAGGCAGGGCCAGAGCTACAGCCAAAGAAGACTTAGGGATTACATTTTACACATTAAGTCCTTGGTTTGATGGCAAGAGAAAAAGGCATGTTCTGTTTGCCTGGTAACTGACTAGAAAAGCCTAGCCTTCTTGCACAGAAGCTAAAAAGAGAAACTAAAAAGTGAGAGAGAGTGGGGGCAATCAGCAATAGCATCAGCATTTAGTGGCTTGCGGATATTAACATCCGCAAGTCACTGAGACAGATGCAAACTAGAGATGGTGGTAACAGTTTTCCAGTGGACTTTAGAAGGAGTGATTGAGGTAGCTGGCTGGTGAGAGACGTAATAAAGACACGTGTAGAAGAGCTCTGTATAGCAGCAGGTCAAGGAGCAAAGAAGCTTTTAGACTAAGTCACAAGGCATGGCCTCTGTGGTAGTTCTCAACTATAGATGAGGAATGTCAGCAGTTTGAGAACTACTCTCCCTCCTCCTACCCTTGATTCTGAGAACGGACACTTGCAACTAGAAAAAGTTCCCTCCCTTTCCCCTGTGGGAATCACTCCTCTATTCTGTGTGTTTTATGTCTGTCCAAAAAAAATCTGCTGGTACCTTAATAACTCTGAAAGGTATTGTGTGAATGTGGAACCCATGACACACACTGATCAGTCTTTTGGCCCAAGGTACCATCCATCTGCATCTGAATATCCCAGTTTTATCGGTAGTATATTGTAATGTGTTCGGATCACTGGGAAGTATCATAGTCAATGTCGATAGAGACAAATTTCAACCAAAAAACTTAAAATAGATGCATTGGAATGGAAACTTTCATTTCCCTGGAATATATTTTCCTAGAATGTCTCATTCCCTGCTGATTGTAGGTCAGGAGGCATTTTGCTTTATTGATCTGCTTTCCAGCTATTTGGGATTTTAATATTCCACATAGGTGTACTGGTTTTCTTTGTGAATAATGACACAGCCAGATTACATAATTACAGATACAGAATTTTCTCATATTGCTAAAAATAATACTGGAATAGAATGAGTGTGTGTATCATCTTAACGAATAAGCCATTTATTTTTATTAAAACATTAAGATCCATATTCAGCCTTCATTTAACTGATTTTTTTCATTGTCCATTGGTTTGAATCAAGAAACGTATTCTGGCTTTTGATTTCTTGTAGTTATAGATGTATGGGATTGGCAATATTGACTGAAATATAATCCAGTCCTTCTAACTTTGGTATATTAAGAGGAGGCTCCTCCATACACTAAAACCCATCTCAAGTATATGTAAAAACAGTAGTGTAAATATAAGCTTCCACAATTAAATGAGTGTAATTAAATTCATCAGTTTGACTATCAGGGTTTATAAAAGGTGTGCAGTTTGAAAAAATTAGTGTGGAGGTGGTTACATAGCCAAATAAATATTTCTCTCCTTCCTCATATCCCTGCACTATGTAGAGGACTTGCTTAATTAGAGAAAGGAAGATGTGATGGTATGTGGTCCATGAGTTTAGAGGGCAGTGAGTAGCATCAGGGCCCGGATGATAAAGCTGGGCTTCAGTGGAGTCTCTTTGAACTGTCTAGATATTGGATTATTGTGGAGGAAATCATCAATACAGAATGGAGACCTTAGAAATGTTGGCTGGACTTTGAATGCAATTTGGAAAACAGCCATTTCTGGAAGGTTGGCTAAATCAGAGTCAGATAATCACAGATATGGTGAGCAACAGTGGTTACGAAGGCAGCCACTGGAGTCAGTCTGCCTAGGTTTGAATCCTGGCAGGCTGTGTAATCTTGGTTTTCTCATCTGTGAAATGGTGATGACAAAAAATAGCATCTACTTCCAAGCTATGTTGTGAGAATTAGATGTTAGCCACTGTGATGGTTGTCATTACTAGGGGAGTGAAATGGATATGGTTTTGGACAGAAAAAATGAGTTCGGCTTGTAGAAGTAGTCAGATATAAGTGGAAATATCTGATTAGCTGCTGGAGAAGCTGAATAGAAATTAGGTAGAGGGGGAGAGCAAGAGTTGTTACTCTGTGGGTCTTCATATAGGAGCCATAGTCCAAACCTTAGAAAACATGGGCTCCCTGAGGGGGAGAGAGTGGATAGAGAAGAGTTGGGGGACAAAAAGTGTATGCAGGCGTGGAGCAACTGGGCCCGTGAGCCACAACTACTGAGCCTGCGCGTCTGGAGCCTGTGCTCCGCAACAAGAGTGGCCACGACAGTGAGAGGCCCGCGCACCGCGATGAAGAGTGGCCCCCGTTGCCACAACTAGAGAAAGCCCTCGCACAGAAACGAAGACCCAACACAGCCAAAACTAAATAAATAAATTTATTAAAAAAAAAAAGTGTATGCAGGGAAGTGCTCATGTTTACTGAGGAGAAGAATGAGCTGGAGCTAATGGCGCAAATACAAGAGCAGAGGAGGATGTCCTTGAGGAATAGACGTGAGCAGGGAGGTGAGCGAAGTCAAGTGAGACTTTCACAAGGTGGAGGAAACCTGTTTATGTTTGAAGAAACCAAGGGAGTTAATCCAAAATATGATCCTACCCACAGGCCCTTTTCCCCAGAAAGGTACTATAAGTCCCCTGTCACCGTTGGTGAAACTTTACACCATTGTGTAGTGTAAAAGTTATTTCGTGCAGTAGTAATCAAGAATTTCGCAGCCGAAATGAACTAAACAGCCCCTTGATAACCTCTGAAGAAGTTAGTATCCTACTGTGAGCGCTCACCTGATTACCAGGGAGTAATTAAGGTGCTGTGGAGAACGGGGCTTCAGGTAATTAGAACTTGGAATTAGTCCGGTCTGTTTTGAGTAGCTGGGATTGTAAGCAGGTTTGGGGAGAGTATTAAGTATGGTAACAAATATCGTCATACCTTCATGTCCACTGGGGATTGGTTCTGGGACAACCTGCTCTCCCTCCCCCTCCCCCCCACCCCACTCCGGCTGTGGGTACCAAAATCCAGAGAATGCTCAAGTCCCTTATATAAATTGGTGTAATATTTGTGTATAACCTATGCACAACCTCCTGTATACTTTAAATCATCTCTAAATTACTTAAAATACCTACTACAATGTAAATGCTATGTAAATAGTTGCTGGTGCCTGGCAAATTCAAGTTTTGCTTTTTTGGAAGTTTCTGGAATTCTTCTTTTCCCTGAATATTTTGGCTCTACTGTTGGTTGAATCTGCGGATATGGAACCTGCAGATACAGAGGGCCACTCTACAATTTAGTTATTCAAAATGTAATTCCTATTACAGAAAAGATAACAGATGTATTTAGATCAGTTTCTGTTTGTGTTTAAAAAAAGAAGTACAAACTATTGATTCCAGTTTGATGAGCACTGACAATGTTACTTGCATAGCTATTTAACAGAGGGAAGAAATAGTTAGAGGAAATAAAGGAGAGAGCCTCAAACTGAAGCATCTCACCCTGCTTGACTTCCAGTGATGACAACACTCATCCTTTTACTTCACTTCAGTAACAATTTAATGTTTTGTTTTGTGGACTAGACTCACTACAGTATTAGGAAGAATTCAGAAGGTAAAGGATAGTCCTGGTCAATACCGTGTATGGTATTGCTAGTAAATTTTCTTTTAGTATAGCGTGTTCCAAATTTTAGAAAATGTAATAATTGAACCTAGTATGCAAGCAGTAGCTTCTGTAATAAAATAATTGTATATTATGTACTGTGATGTAAACCTTATTACTTGCTTTGATTTATATGCAAATATTTCTTATTCTTATAGTTTACATTGCTTTCAGCTGCTATCTTAGTTTTTGTGTTCTAGACTATCTCCATTTTTTCCTACGGTTACGGTAATAAAATAGGTGAGCAGGAAAAATTATGGCTACTTCCTGTCTCATTTTATATATTTGTTTCAGTCATAGTACCAATCTTTTCGGCAACCAGTGTTGTTGATGTCATGAATTTACAGTAAACCTGTGGAATTTACATATATAAAACATGGATGTCATGCTGGTGAATTCAACTTACAAGCCATGGAATAGAACTCTTGCAGTGAGGCTATTAGTTTCAGATAATTTAAATCTCAGTGGGAACCAAGAAATGGATTTTGAACTAATATATTTTTGAAGTCTTCAAAGATAGGAGATCGTAATATTCTGTGTAAAGAAAAAAAAGTTGGTGATTTTTTTAAGGTAAAGAGGTTTAAATTTTTTTTTTAAGTATTTAATTTATTTATTTTTGGCTGCATTGGGTCTTCATTGCTGCGCGCGGCCTTTCTCTAGTTGCGGCGAGCGGGGGCTACTCTTCGTTGTGGTGCACGGGCTCCTCATTGCGGTGGCTTCTCTTGTTGCGGAGCACAGGCTCTAGGCACATGGGCTCAGTAGTTGTGGTGCACGGGCATAGTTGCTCTGTGGCATGTGGGATCTTTCCAGACCAGGGCTCACACCTGTGTCCCCTGCACTGGCAGGGGGATTCCCAACCACTGTGCCACCAGGGAAGTCCCAAGAGGTTTAAATTTAGGTAAGTGATTAAAAGTAATTTCAAGATTTATTTGCCCTTTATAAAAATTGTTTTTCGTGGCTTAAAGGAAATTGGTTAAAAAATTAGGTTCCTTTTCAACATAATGCCAAATAGGTTGGAACATACCTTTCAACACTGGGAACTTTTTTTAGTGGGAGGAAGGCAAAATTGTTTGTTGGTGAGGACCAGCACAGGGCCTGCTGTCATTTATTCACCAATACCATTGTTGATGAGGATGGTGTGATCACTCTTAAGGGATATTTTATACTAAATTTTGTTATCAGGCAAAACGATATCTTGATAAAATGTTTTTCTAATTTTAGAACTTGAAGGAGAATTTAGAACTATTTTAAAGTGTAGTTAGTAGTAAGACTCAGTTAATTTTCAGACTCTGCCACTCAGGTGTTATAATTGTTAGCTCCTTTTCACACATTTGTTTTCTAACAATAATGGTGTGTAATGGTAGAGATCATAAGTTTGCTCTTCGTTGACACTGCTACATCACTTCCTGCAAACTTCCTGGACCTCTAATCTGGAATTCTAATAATTTGTTTCCTTCTCTCTTTCAGGAGATTATGGGATCCTGGAGGGTTGGGACATGTTTATGTTTCTATTGCAACAAATCTTGCATAGTGCTTGATACTTAGTTGATAGCTGATAAACTCTAGGAAGGTGCTGACAACTAACATTTAAAGGGTCTGGCGAAACTTAGGGGCCCACGACCCTGCCTTTTCAAAATATTTTGAGGAAAATTAACTAACGGCCCTAGTATTACCCAAGGAAGCATATAACTTGTGCAAGTCAAATTATGGGTCAGAGAAAATTGGAATGCCTACAATGGAATAGTTAACATCTTTTTGTTTCTAATATTTCAGGCAGTGTCATTTTCAAGAGGACTGTTTGTGACTGTGTCCTTTACACAAAGGCTGTGTTTAATTTTTGTATTCCTATTAAGCCTATATTACCTAACATTGCCAGTGATGCAATTGATGATGCTCATTAAAATTTTGAATGAATGATCAGGGTTTCCTGGTTTACTGCCAGCATACCCTCCCAACTCTCCCACTAGCTGATAAGCAGTTTGAGGGTGAGACCCAAGTATTAGTCATTTTTAAATTCTCCTGTGTCCCACATTCAAAACAGTTCCACATGTATAGTTGGAGATTCCCAAGACCACTCCCACATTCAGAGGTACACTAGAAGGACTCACAGGACTCAGAATATAGTTCTACTAACAGCTAAGATTTGTCACAGTGACACAGTGAGGATACACCACCAGATCATAAGGGGAGAAGTACAGGTGAATTCTGGAGGAATCCATGGGCAGGCTTCCTTATGCTCTCTCTCTCTCTCTCTCATAAGGGGTCACATACAGTGTTCTCTTCCCTCAACAGTGAAAATGAAGCAATATATCTGCAACATTTCCGCCCAGGGAAGCCCATTAGGGAGTCAGAGCCTAAGATTTTTACTGGGAGCTAGTCATGCAGGCGCTATGTTTAGCATGTACCAAAATTCCAGACGCCCTAAAGTAAAGCAAGCACTCAGTATAATCCACGTTATTTGTACAAGCAGGCACAGTAAACCATCCTTATCAGTTAAGGAGCAGTAGGAACTCGCCACAAAACCAAGTTCCCAGACACCAGCCAAAGGTAAACCTTGCTAGCAAGCCTTGATCTTAGACCTGCTATGTTAATGCTTTTCTACATGGCGTGGATTTATATGAATACCACTTTGGGTAGGAGAAGGAACCTGGATGGCATTTCTTTTTATTACTTCATAATAGTCTTATGCTTAATTCGTTAGGGAGATTAAGGTTTCTGTTCTTTATTAGGGGTGCCTTTAATACCTTGGTGGTTTAACTGCCTGTTCATCAGCTTGGGTTGTTGCTAAATTCCCTTCTGGAGCTTTAGGAATGTACCAGACATACCTGTCTTCCCATCCCCACAACAGAGCTTGCTACAAGTACAATTGATTATACTCTATGTCCTCTTGCAAATACAGTCAACTAGGCCATACTCTGTGTTGATTCCTGGTTAAAGATAGTTGTTATAAACCCACATGATATTATAACAGCTTCTATTCTGAGTGTTTAATTTTCTTTATTTTGGTTGGTGGGTTGGGGTATTCATAGGATAGGAGCTAAGAAAGCAAAAAACAAAGGAAAAAGTGAGGATTCCAGAAAATCTGGGCATATTGTTGTAGTATCACGTCCTAAAATGTTCAAAGCTTAATTTCTGAGCTGTTTAGAAGAATCCCTGATAGATGGCATCTCCATGGTGATTGATAGAAAATCACCTTTGATTACTGCTTTATGTAGTTTTCTGTGATAACATGTTTTCTGGTTTTAAAGGTTTCCATCAATTGGGCTTTACCTTCCTGCTTTTTGGAATACAATTATGGCAGTTTTGTATTCAGCAGAGGTAGCCTAATCAGAAACTCAGTATTCTGGCTGATCTCAACTATTTGCAGTATGGCCTGCATTTCTGCAAATTAAGAGGGGAAAAAAAAGACTCTTGTGTGTCTTAGAGAATTGTGGTGTCAACTCAGGCTCTCACCCAGTTAATCTTGTGTTTTGAAAAGAAAAAAAATGAAAGGTGCTATTGACAGTGAGATGTGACAGCTAACAGCAGAAAGAGGAACTATAAAAATGTAGCAGTCTTTGGTTATTTCACAGAGGGAAAAACAGCCCGCTGCTCTTCAGTGGTTTCAGAGGGCATCTCTGTATTATTGCACAGAATAGAAATTGATCTTGATGAGGAGTCATCAAGGGGAGATTGAATGTACTCTTCATCAGTGCAGTCTGGGCATAATATATTTTCAGCAAGTTTCCATCAGGAATGGTTAGCTTCCTCCCCTCCCCCCCTTTAGTTGTTATACTTAAAGAGATATCTTTCAAGTACCTATACAGCACACATTCATAGATCACTGATTGTACTGGATAAAGGACTCGTATTTTGTTCTTCTTATGAAAAGCTCATGGGACAAATGCATATCTGTGCCTTATTCAATAATATAATTAAAAAGGTTATGGGTATAACTACAGAAGTGACACACCAAGTGCAAGAGGGAAGTATCCAGAAATACCTGGTAAAATGTGGAATGCATTTTGCATGTTTTCCTCCTTGCCTCACATTAATATTTCTGAGATTGATATTCAAAGAAAACAATTGGTCACAAATAAAGTATATTGTTTTTCAAAGATGTTTCCTGTTCTCGATGAGGCAAAGAAGTCTTAAACTTGGTGGGGAGAGGGAAGACAATTAAGCCTGGAAATAGGATAAAAGATACTTGAACCCTCGTGCCATCTCATGGGGAGGAAAAATCCTCCCACTTTTCAGACTTCAGGAATGCAGTTCTTTGGCAGGCTGGCAGTTTTACTTATCAGCTGGGAGAGGACTTATGCCAGTTGGTTATATAAAGGTCCACCCCAGTCCCAGCATCTCTGCTAGGTAACTTTCTATATAGTAACATTTACTGACCACTTGCAATGTGGACCAGGCACTGTGATAAATGGTTTTCATGGATAACCTCATTTAATCCTCTATAACCCTATGGGGTGCTCATTATTTTTATCTCCAGTTTAGGAAGAGGCTGATTCAGAGAAGACTAACCCACCGAAGGTTGGTTGTGCCTGATGCTAAACTAAGATCCTGTAAGCCGGGTGGCAAGGCCAAAAAAAAAAAAAAAAAATTAAGGCAGTGCTCTTCTCCTCCCCGCCAGTTTTCAGGGCTTCCTCTGGACCCCATCCCTCGTTGCAAGGGAGTTCAGGGCTTAAAACTTCTGTTATTACAATAACACATTATTTTATGGGTTGACTGTGTTTTTCTGGATAGCCTTGGAACTTGAGCATTTTATTTAAACTTGTTTTCCTTTTTAAATATGTCCCAGCATTTTTTGCCAAATGATTTGCACACTGTCTTTAGAATACAACCCACTTGTAAATTGGGACTGCTTGTATAACACAGATAGGGTTGGGGATAGTTTTTCTATCAGATTAGATTGAATATTCCAGTTTGAATCCTGTGATATATAGGAAATTGTGTATGCTGCAGTTAGTTTAACACTTCAGTTGCTATAAAAGCATAATTTCAATAGTATGTAAATTTAATGTAACTTTGGAGACAGAGTTGCTTTGTTCATTTCAATGTTAATTTATTTAAATTTTAGATATTTTAAAATAGGTTTGTTTGTGTAGGCCTGGTAATGTTTTTTTTATTTCAATATCATTACATTTGGAAGTGAAAGTTACTTTAAAGTTGGCTCCAAGGAGGTGTTAGTTAAATTATTAGTAATGAGTTTGGATGCTTTGGAAAAAACTATACTTGTCAACGAATACACATAATGAAACTGCAGTAAACTCTCTTTGTAATGCTGCCATTACAGGGTACACTACCTGTTAATGAGGACTAATTTTGCTATATCATGATTTTACTATATAGAGTGATAGTTTCAGGAGCAGTAGGACTTTAACATATTAAAAGGTCTGCTATTTTGGGATATTGGAGTATAGGTTCTACCATATTAGAACTTTTGTTTGAGGAATGCATACTTGGAACCTGGTTCCAGAATCTTGTATAACCGTTGGAGAATGATGAAAGAGATCACTCTAGCTTATCTATTTTGATTTCACTCCCTATTGTGTACTTTATTACTGATCTTTCTTATCTTACTCTTTTCTTTGTATTCTATTTCCACACTTAAAAAAATAATTTTATATAAATAGTACAACTATCTTGTAGAAAAGTTAGTCAAGAAACCAGACTCCCCTCCCCACCCACAATGCATCTTAATTTTACTATCTTGAGCAAAGCAGTGTTAGTGTTTGTTTTATTTTTTAGTTTTACTCAACAAGATAGTATGGTTATCTTTCCATGTCAAAATATATAAAGCTACATAATTTTGAATGGCTCCATAGTATTCTTTTATGTCGGAGATTTGGTGGATTCCCCATCCTCCAACAAACAGCAGGCCATTTGGGGTGGAGGGAGATGCTCTTGGGCTTACCTGGGGGAAATAAAGCAGAGGTGGAAACATAGAGTTACAGAGGGCATGTAGGTCCAAGTCAAGAGGAGAAAGAAATAAGGTATGGGTCAGTGCATAAGCAGTGAACTCTAACTGAATAACTCTGCCCATGGAGAATGGAAGCTTAATGAGTGACAGTCCCAGCAATTGCATTAATTAGATAAATCTGTCCTTCCAGGGGAAGAAGGAAGCGAGGGCTTGGACAGGAGTATTCTAAGTCTTCTTCCCAATACTGTTCCCTTCCAGAGAGCAGAGTGAAAGTCTCCTCCCCTCTTTGGAAACATATCTCATACCATTCCACTATTGAAAGACATTTGGATTATTTTCAATTTTTAACCGTGATAATTCTAAAGTGAGCATCCTTATTTATGCAACCTTGAAGAATTATTTAATTTTTTTGTCTTTAGATACAAGAAGTAGAATTTCTGGGTCAGGGAATACTCCTATTTGAAGACTTTTGATAGTTGTTACTAAATTGCCAACCCTCACTTATATCTTTTATGTTCCATTTTTATTAGGGAGGTTAGGAAAGAACTTTAGTATTTGAGTACTTACTGTGCACTAGGCATTTACTTTTATCTCATTTAATCCTCACAATTCTCTGAGGTAGATGGAATTCTTGTTCTCTTAGAGATGAAGAAACTGAAGCTTAGAGTGATAAAGTAACTTGCCTAAAGTCAAGAAATTTGTGGAATAGAATCAGGAGTCAAATCCAGGTCTGATACCAGAGTTCCTGGTCTTTCCACTGTGTCAAGATGCATCTTTTTTATGCTTCTTTCACATTTCTCTAATCATCAAGCTGAGCTTTGCTAAAGAATGGGTTATTGGGACTGAGGACATGATAGTAATTGAAATGAATGTCCCTGGATTTTATTTTTCTCTACCTCCACCCTGTTCCTGACATGAACCATTTAATATCTTATTGAGATCATCACTGTTCTTTGGCCAGAAACATCAGTCTTTACCAGTCATACCATAAGTTATCTTCTTTGTCAGAAAGATAAATATATAAGAAAGGAGATAATGCAGAGCATAAAAAACCATCCTATCACCTGATTAGGAGAATATGGCTTGAGGTAAAAAAAAAAAAAAATTGTGGGGTCATTTTGTGCATTTGGCTAATTTCAGAAAGGTCGTATTGAACTTTCATGTGCAAAACACTGGACTAGCCACTGCAAGAGTAGTATGATAGAAATGGAATCTCATTCACATCAAACTTACAGTCTAGTTCAGAGAAAAAATATACATGCGTAGAGATATATATATATGTGTGTGTGTCTTATTTTCATAAGAACTTAAATAATGTAAGACAATATGTAAAAAATAGTACAGTACATGGTCAATATTTAAGTGTCGTGGGGATATAGAGTAGAGGAGAGCTGTTGAGGTAGAAAGACAGAGACAATATGTTGTTCATATGTGTCTCCTTAGTGCTGATCACAGTGCCTGGCTGACACAAAGTAGGTACTCAATAAATAATGCTCATTTATCAATGGATAAATGAAAAATCATGGAAATAGACTTTTGAGTGGGCAGGGACTTTAGAAGTCAGGTGGTCGAGTTGCCCAAACCAGTTCAAATCTACTTGGAACGTTAAAATAACCAAATACCATTTCACACTCATTAAATTGCCACCCCCCACCACCAATAGTGTGATAATATCAGGTACTGGTAACTCTCATTTTCTGCTCATAGGTGTTGTAAATAGGTACAGTCATGTTAGCGTGTAAATTGACAGCATGAATTCAAGTTGAAGATAAGTATTATATATCCTATGACATAAAAAAATCTCCTTTAATATAGAGACTCTAGAGAAACTCTCACCTATGTGATTGTGTTAATTTCCTAGGGCTTCCATAACAAATTACCACAACTTTGGTGGCTTAAAACAACAGAAACTTACTGTCTCACAGTTCTGGAGGCCAGAAATGTGAAATCAAGGTGTTGGCAGGGCCATACTCTTTACGAAAGCTCTAGGGGAGATTTCTTCCTTGCCTCTTCTGCTTCAGATAGCTCCATATATTCTTTGGCTTGTGGCTGCATTCCTCCAGTCTCTTTTTCTGACTTCACATAGTCTTCTCCTTTCCCCAGTGTGACTCTCCTCTGTGTGTCTTTTATAAGGACACTTTTCATTGGATTGAGTAACCACCTGGATAATCCAGAATGATCTCATATCAAGATCCTTAACTTAGTTATATTTATAAGAATGCTTTTTCCAAATAAGGTCACATTCACAGGTTCTTAGGGTTAGAATGTGGACATATCTTTTTTGGGATCACCATTCAACTTACCATTTCAACAGAGGTTTAGAGCAGTAGTATTTGTACTGAAACTAAGCCTAACTTCCATGCTGTTTGTTCTGGTCTTCTAGTAGTTCCTGATACATGGCAGGTTATTTCATTACCACGTCAATAATTGAAAACTAGAGAGAAGAGTGATTATGGCTTTATTGCATTACTTTTAAATTTATTAAGGCTAGTTTTATGATCTGGCATATAGTCTATTTTATTGAATGTTCCTGGTGCACTTGAAAAAGAAGATATATTCTGAGGTTGGTTAAAGTGTTCTATAAACATCATTTAGATCAAGTCAGTTAACAGTGTTGTTCGAGTCTTCTATATTCTTAATGATTTTCTGTTGACTTATTTTATCAGTTACTGAAAGAGGCATGCTGAAATCACCAACTCTAATTATGGATTTGTCCATTTCTTCTTTAGTTATGTCAGTTTTTGATTCATGTATTTTGGAACTCTATTATTAATTATATGCACATTTAGGATTGTCTTCTCTATTAATTGACCATTTCATAATAATGGAATATCTTTCTTTATCTTTGGTGATATTCCTTGTCCTAAAGTCTACCTTGTGTGATATTTATTTAGCTACTCCAGCTTTCGTATGATTACTATTTGCATGATATATAATTTTCTATCCTTTTACATTTAACCCATCTGTATCTTTATATTTAAAGTGTGTTCCTGGTAGAAAGCATATATTTGGGTGTATATATATATATATATATTTTTTTTAACATCTTTATTGGAGTATAATTGCTTTACAATGGTGTGTTAGTTTCTGCTTTACAACAGAGTGAATCAGTTATACATATACATATCTTCCCATATCTCTTCCCTCTTGCGTCTCCCTCCCTCCCATCCTCCCTATCCCACCCCTCTAGGTGGTCACAAACCACCTAGCTGATCTCCCTGTGCTATGCGGCTGCTTCCCACTAGCTATCTATTTTATGTTTGGTAGTGGGGTGTATATATTTTTAATGCTGTCTGACAATCTCTGCCTATTAATCTGTATGGTCAATCCATTTACATTTAATATAATTATTAATATAGCTGTGTTTATGTCTGTAGTCTTATTTGTTTTCTGTTTCATCTGTCCTTTGTTCCTTTAATCTCTTTTCCTGCCTTCCTTTGGATTAAGTATTTTTTTTTTTATGATTCCATTTTATCTCATGTATTAGCTTATTAGATAAACTTCTTTATTTTAGTTTTCAGTGGTTGCTATAGGGTTTACAGTATGCATCTTTAACTTGTGACAGTCTAGCTTAAAATGATATTGTATATATTCCTGTATAATGTAAGAACCTTACAATAGCATACTTACATTCTTCCCTCTCATCCTTTGTGCTATTGTTGTCATACATTTTACTTCTACATATGTTATAGATCTGACCTTACATTGTATTATTTTTTTCTTCAAATAATCAATTATATTTTAAGGAAAATAAACTAGAAACAATGTCTTATCTATTCTCATTCTCTATTTCACAGACAGTTCTGGCACTCTTCATTCCTTTATGTAGATCTGAGTTTCTATCTGGTTTCGATTTCCTTTAACCTAAAGAACTTCCTTTAAATATTTCTTGTAGTGCAGGTTCTCTTCAACTTGATTCTTTCAGATTATGTTTGTCTAGTAACATCTTTATTTTACCTTCATTTTTGAAGGATATTTTCATGGGATACAGAATTCTAAGATGATAGGTCCCCCCCCACCCCACTTTGGTTTTCTTTTTTTTTAGCACTTTAAAGATGTCATCTCTTCTCATATGGCTTGAACTGTTTCTGATGAGAAGTCAGCAATCATTTTAAACTCTGATCCCCTCTATGTAACATGTTTTTCTCTCTGGCTATTATTAAGGTTTTTTCCTTTATCATTGGTTTTCAACAATATGATTATAATGTACCTTGGGGTTATTTTATGTTTATTTTGTTTGGGGTTCATTGAGATTCTTACATTTGTAAATTGATATTTTTCATCAAATTTGGAAAATTGTGGGTCTTCATTCATTCAAATATTTCTTTTGATTTATCCCTTCACCATTTTGGGAGTTTCTTCTGTATTATATCACATTATATTGTCCCATATGTCATTGAAGCTCCCTGATAATTTTTTAACCATTTTTTTTTCCTTTCTGTGCTTCAGATTGGTAGTTCTTATTGACATTATTTCTATTTCACTCATCTTTTTTTTTATTGCAGTGTCTAATCTGCTGTTAGCCCATACAGTGAAATTTTCATTTCAGATATTGTAGTTTTCAGCTCTAGAGTCCTATTTGGTTCTTTTTTTTATAGTTCCATTTCTATTCTCATTGTGTTCATGTTTTCTTTAAATCTTGAATATACTAATAATATCTGTTTTAAAATCTTTGCCAGATATTTCTGCCATCTCTGTCACTAATATATTTGTTTCTATTGGGTGATTTTCCTTGTGTCTTTGAGTTGTATTTCCCTGCTTCTTTGATTATCTGAGAATTTTTGACTGGATTCTAGATATTAGAATGTGACATTGTTGAATATCGTAATTTGGTTGTCTTAAAGCATGTTAGGCTTTGTTCTGGCTGTTAATTTATATGTAGATCAGCTTGATCATTTCAAGACTTGTTTTTAAACTTTGTATGTATCTAAAGTAGCATTTCCTATAGGGCTAGTTTGGCTCTACTTCTAAAGTGTGGGCTTTTTCTGGTCTCTGAATACTCAATGAAGTCTTTCCACTCTGGCTGATCAGAATGTCTCCCAGCCCTGTGTGATCTCCAGCAGATGTTAAGTTTATTCTTTTTTGGTAGTCATTCCTTCTCTAGTACAGTAGTGTTCTCTGCCCTCCTCATCAAGTCTCCCTTACCCTTGTGCAGATTAGTATTCAGCCAGAAACTCAAGGAGACTCCACTGTGGATGTCTGGAACTATTTTTCTATGGGGCTTTCTCTTCTCTGATACTGTACCCCATAAATCCAAACTGCCTCAGCCTCCCTGATCTTGCATCTCTCTCTCTTCAGCTCTGTAAGACTAGAGTACTCTGCATAATTTCCCCCTCCCTGAACTTTAATGGGGAATGTGCCTCCACACACAAAACTGGGATGACTATAGGGCTCACTTTGTTTTCTTTGTCTCAGGGATCACAGCCCTGTGCTGTCTGTTGTCCAATGTCTGAAAACAGTTGTTTCATATATTTTGTGTAGTTCCCTAGTTGTTTACAGATGGAGGGCTAGTCTAGTGCCAGTTACTCCTTTATGGCCAGAAGCAAAAGAAGTCCCTAATATAGCTTTTATAGATGGATGAGGGGTATTTGGTTGCCTTTCTTTAGTTAATAGACTTTTGAATTTGTGTTCATTTTTTTCTTGGGTGTTGCATTTAAAAAGTAACCTTTCTTAATTCAAGGACAAAATTTTATATACATAAATATCTATATAAAACCATGAGGTAGCTGTCTAAGTTTAATTAGTCATACAGACTTGTTTGTGGGTTGTTTTTAGAATTCCTGTATGTATGAGAGACATTTATATGCTGAATTTGTATGTAGTCTGTTTCAACTAAAGAAAGTTATTACAATTGTGACCTACTTTTTTTCCATTGTATTTTATTCACTAATAGCCAAGTGTTTTGATAGAGTGTAAAGCAACGTTTTACTAGTTTCTCAAATCCCTTGCTATGTTCTCTTGCAGAATGAAATTTTTCACTATTTATGTCATAGTACAGAATATGGAATATGAAAATATAATTGTCCACTTTTCTTAACTGCAATTACAATTTGAATAGTCTCACAAGATACATTTCTTTTTCCCCAGACATAAGTGAAGCCTCTTTTGAGTTCAGAGCTAAAATTAAGGACTGTTTTCGATTGAGTCCCCAGGACACTTGGTTTTTCATTCCAGGTAGCACTATCTCATTTTTACATTTCCTGTGTTGTCTCTGTAGATGGTTAGAAAAACAATACTTCATCAAAACGATGGGTTCCTGCCAGCACCCCTCTGTGAGATGGTTATTAAAAGCATGTCCTTTCCTCTCCAATTCAGAGTGCAAGATTTTCACTGAGGTTATATGCTTGAGTTCTTCTGACACAAGGGAGAGGGGAGCGAAAACAGCTCTCAAACCTGGGTTTATAGCCTTAGGTATCATTTGGTATTTCAGTGAACTAGGTGAGGTGGTTCTTAATCTTTTTCTACCTCTGTATCATTAACGTGGTTGATCGTCAGTGAGAGCCGCAATCAAACAAAAATGGAAACTTTGTAATTTATGTATAGCTTTAAAAAGGCAAAGAAATGAAGGATTATTGCAGTTGGTGCAGTCTCCGATACAATTAATATCAAATGCATATAAATCCTATTAGAGATCTGTCATGGGTGAAAAAGGAATATGAAAAATGCGTGACCTATCTTTATTAGATTCAGTTAGAGAGAGACCATACAGAGCTAAGGAGCTTTACGAACTGCATATTAATCATAACCAGTCTTCTGAGATAAACCTATTTCTTGTAACTTATCAAAGCTGTACAGAAGATTAGTCATTCCCTTTGGTAAAAGAGTGTTTTACATATTGTTCTGAGTTTTGAACATCACAGCTTTAAAAACTGATTAACAGATATTTTAATACTAAAATATATCTCATTGAATTATATAGCTTAGGCAGCTATTATCCTGTAATGCCACCTCAATAGGGAGATGGGCTCTTTGTCAAAATCTCTACATCATTGTTTTGTTGCATATTGAACAAGACACTCTAGGGAGTTGTATTAGAGACCAGACAAAAGAACTTTGCTATAGCAAGCAATCATTAAATCATGCAGAAATATTTCTTTCTTAAATCTTTACTTTAAGCAACAATTGGTAGTTGCCAGCACCATTTTTTTAATGTCACTTTCAATTCCTGAAGTCTTTTATCTCTGAAAAGGAACAGAGTTAGCTTATGAGGATGGTTAAGACCATCATGTTACTGCACAGTATTACTAAAGATAGGGGATGTATAACAGCTATAATCTGACAAAGATAATTAAGGTAGTATTTTAGAAACATGTGAGAAGGTTTCATAAGATTATGAAACTTTTAGATAAAACATAAAGAGTAGCAGGTTTAAGATGTATTTTCTATTGTTGGTTCACAAGACTTAGAGATGTTGAGTGATTTAAACATTTAGTTTCTGACCTCCTGTTGTCACTTGTGAGTGCCCACAACGTATTAAGTCTTGTCGATAAAAATATAAAACCACATCATGATGAAGATATGTAATAATATATATCATTTTATTACTTCGTTTTCATTTTTCTAAAACAATAGGCTTATTTAACAAGTTAAAAAATATGGAATTATACCCATTAAAAGTAAAATCTCTCATTCTTCCCATCCTATTCTCTAGGGGTAACTACTGTTAATAATTTGGTATATAATCCTTCTGCATATCTTTAAAAAAACTCATTTATTGAAGGAATACACGTAAAAGTGCACAAATTATAAGCAAACAGTTCAATGAATTATCTCAAAGTCAATTCACCCACATAACCAACACCCAATTCAAGAAGTAGAACATTGCCAGTTCTTCCCAATTCCTGTTGCTTTCCTCCTCCCCAAAGATAACTACTAATTTGACTGGAAGCACTATAGTTTAGTACTGCCTCTTTTGTTTTTTGGCCGCTGCATGGCCTGCGGGATCTTAGTTCCCCGACCAGGGATCGAACCCACAATCCCTGTAGTGGAAGCGCGGAGTCTTAACCACTGGACCACCAGGGAAGTCCCTAGTACTGCCTATTTTTGAACTTTATATGAATTGAATCATAGAGTATCTCCTTTTCTGATTCTGGGTTCTTTCACTCAACCCCTTGTTTGTGAGACTCATTCACAGTCTTGAGTGTAACTGTGGTTTGTCATTTTTTTGTTCTATGGCCCAGGTTGGCAAACATTTTCTGTAAAGGGCCAGACGGTAAATATTTTAGACTTTGTGTATCATTGTAGTCCCTGTCACAACTGCTCAGTCTGACTGTTGTAATACAAAAGTAGCCATAGACAATATACAAATGAATGTGGTTGTATTCCAATAAAACTTTATTTACAAAAATAAGCTGCAGGCCAGATTTGGCCCATGGGCCATAGTTTGCTAACCCCTGCTGTACAGTATTCCATTATATAAATATATCAAAATTAACTTACCCATTCAAATATTGACAGACCTTTGTGTTTTGGCAATGAATACTGTCATACATGTGTTTTTGTATACATGTGCATGCATTTCTGTTTGGTATATAGAGTTGCCTCCTCAAAAGTTACATACCTAGGTTCAACATCAGTAGTAATGCCAAATGGTTTTCCAAAGTGGTGGATTAATTTACAGTCCTACCTGTAGTTGCACTCATCATCAGTTGTTATTGTCAGTCTTTTTAAGAGATATTTTCTTTACTAAATTAAGTTATACATAATACATGATGATATTTTCATTAAAAAAATTAAAACATTAGAGACTCCATATATCAACTTATATTATCTAATCACAAAACTCCATATAGAAAATTTGGTATAATGTGTTAGCCTCTCATTTAACCACTTATTTTCCTTAATCCTCATATGCTAAAGGAGCGACACAGCATACATTGTGTAAATTACGTATTGAACTGATTGAACTGACTTTTATTCTCAACAGATATCTCATGGTAGCATTAGTGTGGGCATGCAGAACAAAGGAGAATACTTCAATCCTAGATAACATAATTTCTGCACATGTACTCTATTAATAGCCTTTTCCAAGGTTATCTATGACCTTTAACTTAGAGTCCAAATCCAAAGTCCTTTTCTCAAATGTCATCTTCTTGAAATTATTTTTTGGCATTTGGTATCAACTACTATCCATTCTTTCTTGACCCTCTGGTGCTTTCTACCGATCTATACCCTGTTTCTATTTCCTAGATCCCCATTTTCCTGCCTCAATAATTTTGCCTAGTTCCTGAGTTTTTGTTCAAGGCCTTTATTCTCCTGCTGAAATTTGCCTGCTGTGATGAGTTCATATTATCATCCTTATGTGTATGCTCTTTTTTAAAATTTATTTATTTTATTTATTTATTTTTGGCTGCATTGGGTGTTCGTTGCTGTGCGTGGGCTTTCTCTAGTTGCGGTGAGGAGGGGCTACTCTTCGTTGCGGTGCGTGGGCTTCTCATTGTGGTGTCTTCTCTTGTTGCGGAGCACGGGCTCTAGGCGTGCAGGCTTCAGTAGTTGTGGCGCGTGGGCTCTAGAGCGCAGGCTCAGTAGTTGTGGCGCACGGGCTTAGTTGCTCCGCGGCACGTGGAATCTTCCCAGACCAGGGCTCGAACCCGTGTCCCCTGCATCGTCAGGTGGATTCTTAACCACCGCGCCACCAGGGAAGCCCTATGTGTATGCCCTTAAATTTACATCTTTGATCTAGACTTCTCACCTGCCTTCTGGTCTTATATTTCCAGATACCTAGAAGGTATGATTATTTCATCTCATCTTCTCAAATTTAAATATCTAAAGTGAAACTCATAATATTCACATTTATTTTCTCTTTTCTCCTTCCCCCCGAAGTCCCAACCTCCCCTTTACTCCATTTAACAAACACAGAGTAGATAGAAGTGTTTTATTAAGCTTTGATGAATAGGAAGGAATAGAATAATTTCTTATTTGGTTAAATGAAAGGAAAGGGAAGGAATGGCACATTTTATAAAACTCGTATTAGGAAAGAAATTTATAACTGTATTCAAAATGATATGAAGTACTGTTAACTTGAATATTTGTTCACCAAATATACCTCATTTTACAGCCATAGTTTGGGGTAGTTAGGCAAGTTAATTTTGGAAAATAGTATAAGAGTAGTGCTAGATCATTCTAATTGACCAATGATCATAGTTCAGTTCTCTCTAGTGTTCCAAAAATAAAGTTATAAATATATGCTAAAATTTAAAAATAATTTATTCAGCATAAATAAGTGATAACTATCATCTTAAAAAAAGGGATTGCTTCTGGGTGGTTAAGAAAAAGCATGTCTTTCCAGTGAGGCACTAATATTCTCTGAATCTAAATGGAGTTAGTTTAAAACTTTTGAGAAAAGCATATAATTCATCAGAGTGTCATTTCCAAATGTGGAAGCCCTTAATCTTATAGGGAATGGGGAGAGTCACTGAAATTCTTTAATATCCTTGATATACTGCCAACATATAGGGTACTTAGGTGAATTTGCTGGTAAACTAACATAGGTAAAATAACATATATTTGGGTGCCTACTATGATGCAGGCATTATTGTAGCAGCTTGTAAGGACAAAGAGAAAAAAAATACACACATGTATGTTCATGTACATACACATGCATATATGTACACACACATATAGATAGATAGATAGATAGATAGATAGATAGATAGATAAAATCCCAGGTGTAAATGCTATGGTGAAAAGAACGGAAATAGACCAGGGTAGAGAACACCAGGGGTGAGGTTTACAGTTTGAAGTAGGATGGTCAGGATAGGCGTTGTTGTGATATTTGAGTGAAGATGGGAACAAGGTAAGGGAGTGAGCCAAACAAACACCTGATACTGTGTTTATTTAGTAGGTTTTTAATTTACTTCTCTCACTTCATTTCTGAAAGGATTCGGTGCCTAAATTAGTTAGTAGATCAAAACTGAAGTAAAACATGATACAGTGACATTTTCTGCCTTTGATAACAAAAGGGAACCATGCTAGGGAAAACGTAGTTTACTCTGGGGAAGTGGTCTGCCTGGACTTTTGTTTTACTGTCAGTGTGCTCTCTGGGGTTCCATGCTGCCCACAGTCATCACTGAGGGTAGGTATGTCACTGTAATGTTTCCTCACCTGATGAAATTGACTTAGATTGGAACATCACCTCAGACCCTGAACCTGGTTCTTTTGGAGTGCAGATTTTCTAATCTAAATATCCAATGAGAAGGAATGCCAGAAAGTTTACTGGAAACGCCTACGTAATGTGAAGCCATTGTAACAGTGATTGTTTGGAAATAATTCTTCCGATGTTATTATCTGCTGAGTGAAATAATGCTGAATTTCTGGTAAGGGTGAAGGCAGATAAGACCTAAAAGTAGTCCTCAAATCACACAGTATAGGAAATTACCTATTCCAGTTATGTAGCATCTGCTCTGGTTGCTGACTTTCCCCATTATTCACCATCACTGTAATTGAGAAACCTGGAATATCTAGAAAGTGAACTCTGAATAGATGGCTCTTAGTTTGTTATGTTACTGCTAAGTATCATTGGAATAAATACAGGTGTTGTTTTCCAGGATGTTTGGTGATTATTCTACGCAGAAACCTAATAGTTGTATCCTGACTTTCCAACTCAGTATTCAGAATTCTAGAATCTGTTTGGGGAATTTTCCTTCTACTTTTATGTAGTTTTATAGATAAATCTTCAGTTTTCCAATATGGCAACGTATCACTCATATTAAAGTGAGAACACACAGGGCTTGTAATTTGAAAAATTAAGGATTAGCTATTGTATTTTATAGGTTCTAACTATGTATGATCCAATGTACCTTTGCTTAGTTTCCTGGCTTCTGGTTTCTGTTAAACTGGAATTGCCACTTTAACATTAAATGTTAAATGTCATGTTTGTTTAGCTGATTGTATATATTTAACTCTCGCAACAAGGAAGGAGAGGTATAGACATCCTGGACTCATTAGTGAAGGAACCAGGTCAATAATAATCCAGCTGGGCCAGTGGACAACTTTAAGTAAGGCAGGGAGTATAGGTAAATGTCATTGGTTTAGGCACCTAGGTTTCAGTGTTGAAGAGGAATCATTGATAGTCTAGGAAATTGCGAACCAGAGTCTGGGACCCAGGAACAGCATCTGGGCTAAGAAAAAAGTCCTACATAGATGTCAGAGATGCTCGACAAAGGAAAGAGGATACCAGGAATTCATAAAACTTGATATGGAGCTAAAGGTTTTATAGACCATGAGCTTTTCTGCTGAGAAGCATATCAGCGCAGAAAGGACACTTAGAGGGACTCTGGTCCACGAAGCTCAGATTGGGAAGGAGGCCGCTCCTACATCTACTGTCCACCACAGATGAGATTTGGTGTTGCAGAAAAACAACAAAATCTCCTTGTGGACCTTAAAAAATATGTAAGCCCTTTATGAGGTCCATGTTTCATATAAATTAAAAATAACGTATCTCAAAGTACAATCGGTTTAAAAATTGTATATTTTTTTGCCCACTCTTAATTGGGAAGATTTAGTTTCTTGACCTTTTGTATTACATATCACTCTCATTCCTAGATATTTTAATAAAGATGCCATCCTTCCCACTCTCTCCTATCTTCACAATGGGGCTGATTTAACAAATACTGAATAGATAGGCAAAAATCTCACCAGCATTGATTGGTAACTCAAAGGAGGTGTAGATATGGAATAAAGAATAGAATTATAAAATTTACAAAATGCCATCAATTGCACCAGTACCTGTATTACTCTAAAGACTAATCATTGTTCTGCATTTATAGTGACAAAAGATTTTCTATTAGGCAAAAGAAAAAAAAATGAATGTGCATTCTTTCCTCATCCCACCTCCTATTTTTTTTTAATATTTTCTTGCTTGCTTGCTTTCTTGCTTTCTTTCTCTTTGGCTGCATTGGGTCTTCGTTGCTATGCATGGGCTTTCTCTAGTTGCGGCAAGCAGGGGGCTACTCTTCGTTGCGGTGGCTGCTCTTGTTACGGAGCACGGGCTCTAGGTGCTCAGGCTTCAGTAGTTGTGGCACGCAGGCTCAGTAGTTGTGGCTTGCGGGCTCTAGAGCGCAGGCTCAGTAGTTGTGGCTCACCTGCTTAGTTGCTCTGCGGCATGTGGGATCTTCCCGGACCAGGGCTCAAACACATGTCCCCTGCATTGGCAGGCGGATTCTTAACCACTGTGCCACCAGGGAAGTCCCTACACCTCCTATTTTGAATGTATGTGCAAGGCTGGTTTAAATCTTGCTTAAAAGTTTACAGTAAAAAAATGTATGCGCTTCACATAGACATGGTAATGCCTAATTGTCCATTAAAGAAGACATTTCACATTTTCAACATGAATGGTTTCCTACTCTAAACATTTTTATTAAGCCATTTATTCAACAGAGGAGGGCTGGTACAGCAAGCATTAGTGTAGATGTTTTTCAGCTACTACTGTGTCAGGAATGTCCATAGAAATACATTTGAAATACCACATTGAGGAAAAAATTCTTTAACGGAAATCCAAATAACACCAAAAAATGATCGTTACCATTGGACTATAAGATTAATCTACAGTTTGATTTTGTGACTTTTTAAAGATATCACCATTTAAAGATATCTTACCATTTTCTCTTAAATTTCCTTCTATTGATGATTGTTTTAAATTACACAATGCCAGGGATCTTCACTTTATCCTCTTTCGTCACTTAAAAGTGGCTTCTTACACTACCTTGAACAGTATCATGTATTTATGTGTTTTAAAAGTATTTAAAGATATGCTTGGTAAAGATGTTATTAATTGCTTATGCATATTTCATTGATTGTTATATCAAATAAAAGAGTAAATTATTAAGTTTTTGGACACCCAGACACAAATGATGTTTCCTGATATTCCGTGGTGTCCATTGGGTGTTTGATGTAAACAAGATCTCCATCTCTCTCTCTGTCTCTGTCTCTCCCTCATTGTGGTTTTGATTTGCATTATCCAGATGATTAGTGATGTTGAGCATCTTTTCATGTGCCTGTTGGCCATTTGCATTTCTTCTTTGGACAAATGTCTATTCAGTTCTGCCCATTTTTAAATCAGGTTTTTTGCTTTTTTGGTGTTGAGTTGTATGAGCTGTTTATGTATTTTGGATATTAATCCCTTATTGGACATATCATTTGCAAATACTTGGGTGATGAGAGGGAAGTGCACTGATGGGAAGGGCCCATTATTTCTTTAAGTAAGTTTCTGCCCTTTTTTCTCTCTCTTACCCCTTGGGACTGCTTTAATACATTTATTAGTCTTCCATTTATAGCCCTTAGGTCCCTTAGGCTTTCTTTACCCTTTTTTATTCTTTTTTCTTTTTGTCCCTTTGATTGGGTAATTTCAAATGACTTGTCTTCGAATATGCTATTCTTTCTTTTGCTTCATCAACTCTGTTGTTAAACACCTGTAATGAATTTTTAGTTCAACTATTGCATTCTTCAGGTCCCAAATTTCTGTTTGGTTCTTTTTTATATTTTCTGTTTCTTTGTTGAAATTCTCAATTTGGTCATTTTTCTGAGCTCGTTGAGCATATTTTTGATAGCTATTTTGAATTCTTTGTCAGTAAATTCATATAGCACTTTCTTTTTAGAGTCAGTTTCTATAGATTTTTGTTCCTTTGGCCTTTTTTCCTTGGTTTGTGTGTATGTGTGTGTGTTCATTGAACTTTGTGTTGTTATCTGTGCATTTGAAAAAAGAACCAAGTCTCCAAGTCTTTAGAAACTGGGAAAGGCCTTCACCAATCAGCCTTGCTAGAGATTCTGGGGGCCTCTCAAACCTTTTTTCTAGACATATATTTTCTGGACCTGTGTGTGTAGATTTTTAATTGAGGGACTTTTCCGGTTTTTTTTTTTTTTTTTTTTTTTCAAGAACTTGTAATCTCTTGCTCCCTCTGATATCTGTCTGCAGTTCTGTGGGTCCTGTGAAGCAGCAGCATGTCGCTCAGCTCTTTTTTTGTTCTCAATGGCCCCCAGCTACCTAGAGTATGCCACGTCTCATCAGTTCTCCAAGTCAGGCCCCACTCTCTTGGGCAGCCTCACCCAAAGAGTCAGAACATTGGGTATATGGTCCAGTCTTCTCTTACCCTCCCCAGGGAGAAGCCAGGAGCTGGGCATTTCCTCCAAACTGCATGGCTCTGTGTGGGGGATGGGTGTGTGTGTGTGTCTATGGCAAGAGGGTGCCGCATATTTTCCTACTGGCTTTGATGCAGCTCGTTTTGTACTCACCTGGAGTGCGAAGCCTCTTAACTGGTTTCTGGATTTCTGACAAAGAAAACTGGTCTAGATATTGTTGTTGAATCAGTGTCTCTGTGGGAGGAAGAGGAGTCTGAGGCTTCATAGTTTACCATCTTGCTGGCATTGTTCCCTTATATGGCTGTCTTTTTTATCAGTGTGTGAAGTGATAGGAAATTAATTGAAGATGGAGAATAATGGTGCTTTTACGATTTATTTTTGTGAATTTCCAAATCATCAGATAAATATACCATATTTAAATGCAAACAACGACATTAGCTTTTGACATATTGGGGACTATTTTTGTAACAAAGGAAAGTTGAATACCGTTTTCCCTTCTTGAAAATTAGTGAAGTGTGCTAGTATAGCAAAAGCTGTAAAAAGTCTTGTTTAACTTTTTAAAAAACCAATATTTCTCAAACCTGTGTTATCAAGGAACTCCTTTTGGGATAAAGGGAATAATAACCACTAACGTTTTGAATCAAGGCACTCCTTTTTTATTGTCTACAGCTAGGTAAATGCTGAATGGTATGTTTAAGTATAAAATAGCCCTGATTCACATATGGCTATTTAGATTTAAATTAATTTAAATTAAATAAAGTTAGATATTTAGCTCCTCAGTCACATTAGCCACATTTCAAGTACTGGTAGCCACAAGTGGCTAGAGACTACTGTTATCAGACAGGAAGCATATAGAATAAAACTTTTTTTTATCATCATAGAAATTTCTAGTGTATAGTGCTAGTATAAATTAAACTTACTCAGTTTTTTGTTTTTTTTTTAAAAATTATTATTTATTTATTTATTTATTTTTGGCTGTGTTGGGTCTTCGTTTTTGTGCGAGGGCTTCCTCTATCTGTGGCAAGCGGGGGCCACTCTTCATCGCGGTGCGCAGGCCTCTCACTATCGCGGCCTCTCTTGTTGCGGAGCACAGGCTCCAGACGCGCAGGCTCAGTAGCTGTGGCTCACGGGCCTAGTTGCTCCGCGGCATGTGGGATCCTCCCAGACCAGGGCTCGAACCCGTGTCCCCTGAATTAGCAGGCAGACTCTCAACCACTGCGCCACCAGGGAAGCCCCACTTACTCAGTTTTGATACTTATTAGTAATTTAAAATGTCAGTCTTGCTGTTTGCTTGTTTATCCTTTCAAAAATGTATTTGCCCTTAATGAACAGTCTAGAACATATGAACTATGGGCTCTGGAAAGAGGATGTAATTTTAATCTGCCAAGTATCCAAATTTTATCAAAAGCCCTATCAAGAAATACTATCTTTCTGGGAGCCTATTTGAAGGAATACTTCTAAATCAAGGATCAGCAAGTTGTGGACTGTGGGCCAAATCTGGCCTGCCACCTGCTTTTCTAAATAAAATTTTATTTGACCCTAACTATGTCTGTTTCTTTACATATTTTCTATGACGGTTTTCATGCTACAGTGACAGAGTTGAGTAGTTGCTACAGAGACTGTAAAGCCTAAAATATTTATGATTATGAGTATTAATTATTTTTAACACAGTACTACAGGCAATTTACCATGAAAGATATTGACTACAAATCAACCCAATTTGGTATGCAAGATGAAATCAATTTTCCATATCCTATGTATAACCGTGGATCAATCCATAGGCATAAATGAGTTATGTACTTGGATCCATTTTCTTGCTTATCCCCTGTGTCCCAGAAGAATTGTTTTTTACTGATTTGTTGTTTGTTTTTAGATTACCCTGAGGAATGTTACAAGAACTACTCGTCTAAAAATCTGTTACTACTTTTAATATAGCAATGCTATTGTGGATATGGTTCACTATATCATTGGGTTCATTTTATGAAAACCCACATGAACCATTTTTTCAAGTCTAAATGCTAGAAAAACCTTTGCTTCCTTGAAAAGTAACTAACTGTATTTTCTTTCTCTCTTTCTTTCTTTTTTTGTTTTGATTTGGCCACCAGAAAATACAGTTAAATCTTTGTTGTAACATTTTTCTTAATCTCGACCTGTTCTGATTTACATTTTTTCCTATTCCTGTTTTCTGTTTTTAGCTGTTTTCATAATCTTGCAAGACACTTCAAATTCTGTAAGAACAAAGCAAAGTATAAGTAAACATCAGTGATTTATAACTGTTCAAATTTTTTTACAAAATTCATGTAAGTGATCAATATCCTAGGCTGCCCATTTTTCTAGGGCATTTGATATTTGAGTCATTTTACCATTAGAGGCATTTCTAGTATCAATGATAAGTTTTCTAAACTGTCTGTAAGCTCTTTCTTGCTCAATTACCTTATGATCAATAGCACATGGTATAGAATTCCTTAGAAGTAGGAATATAAAATCTAACTGTAGTCTGTGTTTCTCCATATGGCTTCAGAAGCAGAACAAACCTGTGCAGTTAAGTATTTTTGTTTCTAAGTCAGTATTTGGAACTTACTGTATAATCATTCATTTACTCTTTCATTCATTGATTCATTCAAGAAACATTTAGTGGATGCCTGCTATGCACTGAGCTCTCTTCTAGGTGCTGGAGAAACAGCAGTGAACCAAAGAGACAAAAAGTTCCTTCCCTCAAAGAACTTACACTTTATTGAGACTAAACTTCAATGCCAGTTCAGTAAACTCTTAATTATTGAGATGATTAATGGGAAAGATTGTCTCTTCGTGCCTTCTCCTCACATACACCAAAGTTGCTTCATTTTCTGGTTGAGAACCATGGCCTTGTTTGCTGTGGCAATAAAAGAGACAAATAGGCAAGATCCAACTGGAGGCAGAGGCACGGACTCTTGTTCAACCTCATTGTATTGAGGAATATGGGCAAGAGAGAGCTGATTAGAAATATAGTTAGTTGATCCTAAAATATTCTGGGCGGGGGTTTATGTTTCAACTAAGACATAGTTGAAGACATACTCTTTGAGATCTAATCTATTCTTAGAGGTAATCAGGATCATTCATAGGTGATTGGTTTTAAAAATAAAAATGCAAACCAGTTAAATGTATTTGCTGAAAAATATCCATTGGACACATAGCATATAACAGTGTTCTAGGTGCTGGGGATAGAGCATTGAATAAAAGAAACAAAAATCCCTGCCCTCATGGACCTTGCAGTGAAGATTAGTGACCAAGTGAACAAATAATTGATTAAGAAAACAAGACAATCATAAATGATATGGAGACAAAGTGGAGAGGTATGATAGTGACAGAGTGACTCTTTTTTTTTTTTTTTTTTGGAGCAGAGAAAGGTTTATTGCAGGGCCAAAAAAGGAGAACGGGTGGCTTGTGCTCAAAAACCCCTGAACTCCCAGAGTGAATCTTTTAACTTGATATTCAAGGAAGGCTTTTCTTTCTTTCTTTCTTTTTTTTATGAGCCCAATTCTTGCGTCTCCTCATATCTAGAAAAGCACTAAGTTCCTTCATGGTGATGTCTGCTCCTTGTGACTCGTAACCCTCACAAGACCTTCTGCAAAAAATGTGTGCTTGATTATATGTACTCCCCCTTCACCAAAATCTCATATATACTGACCTCCCCCGCCTCCACCTCTTTGGAGCACTTTCTCAGAGCTATCTGAAATGCTGTCTCTTGGGCTATAGTTCTCATTTTGAAAGAAGGCTTTTCTAAAGTAGTGATTTGTATTCTGAATCCTGAATGATATGAAGAAACCAGTCATGGGACCATCAAGCCAAATGCCCTTCCAGGCTAAGGGAGCAGCTAATACAAAAGCCTTAATGTTGGAAAACTCGGCATGGTGGAAAAACAGGAAGAAAGTCAGTTTGGCTGTGAAGTAGTGTGAGGGCCAAGGGATGTGGGAAGAGAGCACACGGTGAGGCAGGGGCCAGATCAAGTATAGTTGTTTATGTATACCAACTGAGTGAAACAGCTTTCTATCTTTAAAATAAAACCACTTCCTGAGTAGCCCTGAGAACTTTTCAGCTGCTTGTAAGCCAGAAGGAAGTCATAATAATTTAGGTTTCACTTAGTCAACACAGGCAAACTCATGTTCCAGTCTTTCATTTTAACTTATTTGTTTTATATTCTCCTTGGCTCTTTTTTCCTTTTGGCTAAACAGCAGAACCCATTGACTTTTTGCTTTACTCTAGATTTCAATCATTGACTTCCTTGCATATGTGCACACAGAGGGAGCTGTGATAGCCCTTGAGCCAGGGCAGTGAAGGCAGGAGAAGAGAGCTTTTGAATTGCTGGATGGGTAGGTGATCAATGATGGTCATGTCTACATCTCCCAGGTGATTGCATCAAACATTTAACAATTTTGAACTTGTGAAAAAAATTGGAATTAAAGTCAATTCTCTAAAGAATATATCGATAGCTATTAAAATAGTATTTTTTGTTCTTTTAAGTTACCTTTTGGCCAAAGTGCAAGTTTTCAATCTTAAATCTAGTGTCAATCACCCTCCCATAATTTTAAGACTGGGGTTTTTATTTGGCTCTATTATATAGTTTTTATTGCCTTTGAAAGTAAGAGACTGAATGTAACTCTGATAGTTTGCTGTCACTAATACAGGTACTGAGTCTTACTTTTAGCTCTTAAGAAAGTTATTTTCACTTTGGAAACACTTTAAAGATGCATTGAGCTTTTTTTCTAAAGCTGTATAATCCATTTACATAAGACATAGTAACACAAGTCTCCCACTTACAGGCTTACAACAGGCAAAATTCTATATGCCTGCTTTAGATTTTCCTGTAGAATACATTGTTTTGGCTGCTTTTAAAACATCAAAAGTCATTCTTGCTAGGTTGTGTTTTTTTTTGTCTTGACTTTTTGAAAATTTCTATGCTACTCTTTCCTAGGTTACATATACATTATAAAGTGCAGTTAAATCTCATGAACAATGGTCTTTTAGACCTTCTGAGTATAAGAAACTGTCAAATTCACATTAAACTCTACTTCCTTGTATTGTCAATTTATTTCATGAATATCAAAAAAATTATTATATAATGATACAACTTTAAAACAAAGGAATATTGTGTTTGGTTTCCTGAATATTGTGTTCCTCTCTTCCCTACCTTCCCAGTACCCACTGGCTTGCTGTTGGATTGTGCATGAAATTAAGGGAGCTTGAATACATGAATAGTCCCCTAGTATTGTTTGAATGAAAGGGATAGTGTTAAATCAAGGGTGGTTTTGATACCCTTGAGCACATATTATTTAAATTTTTAATCAGATAGTTAGGTAGCTAGTATTCACAATTGTTGCTACTGGTATATTTCTAAGAATGAAATGTGACAGATAGAGGAAGAGTTATGGCAAGAAGCCTTTTCTAATTTGAGAAGTTACGTTAGAGACTCCAAATCAGTAGGGGAAAGTGTTGCTGGAGCAACTGACAAATTATTGAAGGGAAAATATAAATTGATCCCCTACCTCATACCATACATCAAAATAAAATTCAGAACACCTAAAGAATTAGGTGTAATGATATAGAAGACATAAAAGAAAAAATATTTTTGACTGTACACAAATTAGGAACTTTTGTAAGTCAAGAACACAGTATGCATTATTAAAATGCAAATAATGAATTTAGAACAACTTTATAAAATTTTGATAATGGATTAATACTTTTCTATATGTGTTCTTACTCAGCAAAAAGAAAAATAAATATCTTAATAGAAAAATGAGCAAAGGTAATGAACATGATATTGACATAGCATAAGTTACATATATAATGTACGTGGTATGTATGGTATGTACGGGTGGGCTTAATGTGTGTGTGTATGGGCATGTATGGGTGTGCATTGGGTGTGTATATGTTCAGCCTTACTAGTGGTAAAAGAAATGCCTATTAAAAGAATGGTGCAATTTAATAAAAAAAAAGATATAAAATAATTATCTGATCAGTGAGGGTGCTGAGAAGCATGTACTCTCATTTCTTGATGGTTGATTTATAAAATAGTACAGCCCTCCTGGAAGGCAGTTTAGCAGAATGAAACATAAGTAATAAAAATGTTTATAATGACATCCAGCAGTTTTAATTCTGGATGGAATGTCCTAATGAAACAGATGTATAAAGAAGATATCTGTACATGGATGTTCACTTCAGCATTATTTCTAATAGTGAAAATTTAGAGCATAGATGCCCAGTAATAAGAGTTTGTTAAGTAATTATTACATGGTAATTAAAACTAATCTTCTATATATTTAATTATATGAAAAGATATTCATGATATATTAAGTGGTAAAAGCAGGATATGAAATGTATATACAACATATAGCATGACCTCAGTTTTGTTTAACACTATATTGTACACAGGAAAAAAAAAACAAAACTATGTGCTAAAATGTTAATAGCAGTTCTCACTAAATGAGAAATGGTGGTGATTTTTATTTTCTTCTTTTATGTTAACTTTACTTTCCAAATTTCCAACAATGAGTCTGTGTTAATTTTGGAATGAGACAAAAGGAAAAAATGATCAAGAAGAAGAAGTTGGATTACATTATTTTTATTCTCAGTGTTCACAGTGTAGCATTCATTGATAGAATTAATAAACTCTTTGTATCTGCCTTGTTTATCAACTCAGAGTTTAGCAAGAAGAAATATTATTTAAATTCCATTTTATTTATAAAGGATGAAAATATATTTTCTGATTTTTTTCATGATGTGAGGGCAGAGGATGAAGGAACCCACAGGAATTCTTTTACCTACCATTTCTTTTAGATATTAAAAAAGACAAATACGTCATATGTCCTGTTGATCTGACTAAGGGAAAACAAGAAAACAGATATGTAAATATCTCCACCTTTCCTTCCAAACCCTGACCTTCTGATCATATCTGGATTTTACCTTTAGACAAGGCATCATATTAGTAATTTATTTTGACCACATTTAGGGGGTTTTATATTTGGTGAGACTATAATGACAATGGATTTAATGGGAGTTAACATTTAGAAATAGATTTGTAGCCAAGTTTTTTGTTTTGTTAATAGACTGGGAAGCTAAAAATAACGCCTTGTAAGGGAAAAAATTGCAAACAGATGAAATTTAACTGAGCACCAGACATCCAGAGTTGAAGAGCACACATGGGGGAAATCGTATGTCCTTAAATTATCAACTTATTGGGACTGAAATGCTCTGGTACAGATGTGAAGAGTAAAATAAACCAAGTCTGATAGTTGGGAACATCTTCCCATGTGCTGTCTGTATTACAAGTAAAAGTCCCACGGTCCACACTCATGGCAATAAGCTCTTGAAAAGCAAACAAATAAATGCTTCGCAATTTCAGTTTTAGATAGGTATTCAGAAAGAGATGATAACATTGTGCATTACTGTAAGGGACAAATATACTAGTTTAATTTGCCTACAGATGTTCATCAGTATGCTTTTCTCTCAAAGTGTTTTTGATGTTCTCGAAAGACCAGTCTCATGAGCTATTTAAGAAAATGTCAGTTAATTTGCATATGCAAACAATTGGGTCCATGGACCATATGATTTTATCCCCTGATTATTTATGTAAAGGTTTAAATTGAACATATACCACATATTACAAACCTATGCTGCATATTAGCAAATGCATATTAGCAAAGACAATCGCTTTGCTTAGGCATATCTCTTAAAGTGAGACATTTAATCCTTTGGTAAGTGGTTGTTTATATGTAACTAAATAAGCTTTTCTCTCCATCACAAGTATTAAATACTTTTCTAATCAGATAAAGCTTTCGTTTTGAAAAACTTCAAAATTTTGATGTAAATTGTTGGATTACTACATTTATTTTCTTTCTTTCATTTAAAAAAAAACTATTTTGCTAAAGAATATTGTCAGTTATATAGAGAACAGACTTGTGGCCTCCAAGGGGGAGGGGGAGGGGGGGAGGGTTGGATTGGGAGTTTGGGGCTAGCACATGCAAACTAGTATATATAGGATGGATAAACGACAAGGTCCTACTGTATAGCACAGGGAACTATATTCAATATCCTGTAATAAACCATGGTGGAAAAGAAAAAAGCAATAAATAAAAAATAAAACAATATGAATGGAGAGGGAAAAAAAGAATATTGTCAGTTATATCTTCATGGAGGTTTTTAAGTGGAGTTTTTTTATTGGCTGTGTTTATGTGGGTAGAAAATTATGCTAAATCACAAAACTAGAAACAAGAGCTATTTCTTAAACAAACAAACAAAACAACTAATACTAAACTTTCATTGGGTTATTTGTATGGAAATATGTTAATATAAATGTTTCAGACGTTACGTGAAATTTCTAAAAAAAAAAAAAAGAGCTATTTCTTGCTATGTAAGCAGGTCTACTAGAAATCTAGATAACTATACTATTCTCTTAGATCAAATTTCTCTTATCAGTTTTCTTTTCTTGTTACAAGAGAACATGTTGTATTAGCTAGCCCGTAATGATGATTACTTTATGCTATACTTCAGTGTTCCACTGGCACCTTATACTTAATATATCTAATATAGATTCTGTCAGTTTTCCTTATTACCCATGTTAGCTTCCCCTCCTCTGCTCTTTCACATTAAAATGTGAAAAAATATATTTGCAACACGTGTGACAAAGGCCTCATGCTCTTAATATGCAAAGACTTTACAAAATAAGTACAAGCAAACTAAAATCCCAATTTAAAAATGGCAAAACCCAGGACTTCCCTGGTGGTCCAGTGATTAAGACTCCACGCTCCCAGTGCAGGGGGCCTGGGTTTGATTCCTGGTCAGGGAACTAGATCCCACATGCCGCAACTAAGAGCCCGCATGCCGCAACTAAAGATCCTGTGTGCCACAACTAAGACCCCACGTAGCCAAATAAATAAATAAATAATTTTAAAAAATGGCAAAACCCTTAAGTGGGCAGTTTACAGCTAAAGAAATATAAATAACCAGTAAATATATAAAAGGTACTTTAAGCAGAATTAAATAAATGTAGATTAAACTAGCAGTGGCATAACATTTAAAAAATCTAGCAAATTAAATGAGCAAGGGTTAAAACGTCTGATAATATGACAGTAGTGTAAGAGCTTGTATGGTAAACAAGCACTTTCTTCTACTCTTGGCACCAGTGTTTTCCCTATCATCTTTTAGAAGTGAAATTTCATGATGTCTATCAAAATTTGTCCCAGCAATTCCAGTTGGGATTTATCCTACACTTAACCCTATATAGACATAAAAAGATGCATGTACAAGAATATTGAAGGCAACATGTCTATCGGGAGGATTGGTAAAATAATCTGCCATCACTCTTTCCCTGGCTCGGTGTACTCCAACCACACTAGCCTTGCTGTTTCTTGAATACAGGCAGTCATTTCCACTTCAGGGCCTCTGCATTAGCTAGTCCCTCCACTTTGAAAGCCTTTTCCCCAGATTTTTTTACATGACCTACTCTTTCTTGTCAATTAGGTCTCAGTTTAAGTTATCACTCCTCAAAGAAGCCTTTCCTAACTACCTACCATAAAGTCACTCCTACTTCTCATCCTATTACTATGTTTTATTTTCATCATAGTAGCTATTAGTATTTGATATTTTCTTGCATATTTCTGTATTATCTGTTTCCCCAGAATAGGGAAAGGCAGTATATAACTTGTTGATTGAAAGCATTGACTCTGGAGCCACAGCTGGGTTCAAATTCTGGCTCTACTATTTACTATCTGTGGGCACTTGAGGACAGTTTTAACTTAATCTTTATGTATTTCACTTTAGTCACCTGCAAAACTGTGGGTGAGGATAGAATCTACCTCATAGACTTGCTGTGAGAATTAAATGAACTTTAACATTTAAAGCAGTATTTAAGACATGGCAGATACTCACAAAATACTTGTTGATCAAGTGAATTAAATTATCATTCATTCATGCAAAAGAATATTATAATATACCTGAAATATTGTAAATTAATAATACTTCAATTTAAAAAGGATTTTAAAAAAGAATCATAAAAAAAGAATATTATGAAACCATTTCAGTGAATGAGGTAGATCTGTGTTTACATATGAATGGACTTCAAGATGTGATGTTAGTGAGGATAGGCTAGTTACACTGAGATGTTAACTTCATAATTTAACCTCAGTCTTTAAACAGCAAAGGCTTATTTCTTACTCATGCTCCATGTCCGTCATGTGTCAGTGAGGGTCTCTGTCCCATGTTATTCTTACTCAGTATTCTGGCTCTGCCATATTACAAAAGGAAGTAGAAGATGTACCATCCTTCACTCTACTTACATTGCATCAGCCAAAATAAGTCAGATAGTCACATCTAACTTCAAGGGATAGGAAAGTACAATCCTATTATTTTACTCTAAAGAGGAGAACTTGAAATAGTTGTGAGCAGTCATTAGTAATGGGAATATAATTGAGAAAAAAGGGACAAAAGAGCAGGTATGGTAAGAGCCTATCTTTTCAAAGATATGTGTGTGTGTGTGTGTGTGTGTGTGTGTGTGTAAAGTTCTTGGATTTATATTATAAAAATATGTGGAATAATCCACAAAAAACTCTTAACAGTGGTCTGCTCTGGGAAGTGGGATATTTACTTTTCACATCACACCTTTATGTACTGTTTGATATATTTTTCAATGTGCACATGTGTTACTTTCATGACTAAAAAAATTGTCTCTCAGCTTCCCCTCATCTATACTTTGACAATGTGCCATGGCAAATGTTATTAAAATTGAGTCAATATGGGATGCCATATTGTACATCTCACGGAGAAGGAAACTGATTTAGCAACGAGGAAAAAAAAAGGAATAAATAGATGATTTTCTGCATAGAGAAGTATAGAATGGGTTCTTTAAGGACCAGTGGCAGTACTAAAGTTCTATAAACTATCTGGTGGAGGGAGTTTGCATGGTAAAATTTCCAAGCTTACTAGTCTTCTGGGTAGGTATAAGCCAGGGAAGCAGGGGCAGACCACAAAAAGATTTTTATATCACTTTGCACTTGGTTAGAAACATGACACAGGGAGGTGATATATTTCTGATCTCTTAAAATTGCTGTTGGCAATCATTCCAGGGCTTTTCCCAGCTTGAAAATTCCTAACTTTCCTACTTCTTAAAAAGTAAGACATGAGAAGATACACTTGTGTATGATTTGCAAACAATCGAGGAAGCATTGATTTCAGGTAAATATCACTTCTGTTTAGATTTTTGTAATTTGTAACGACTTGGGTAGATTATATGCCTAATTATTTCCCTTGTTGTTTACCTTTTTTGGGACATTTTTTGGAAATGCATACTTTTTGAGGGGGAGACACAAATCATGGAAGTTCTGTATGGAGGCATGGATTTAGCTTGTAAAGTATATATAGTGGTAAATTGAAGGACTTTTGAAATTAAAAAATTAATGAATAATTTGCAGAGTGGCATAAGAGATTTATATACAGAAAACACTGTGAGGGAATTTGAAGGAAGATTTTCTATTATCCTTAATTGCTCTTTGTAATGTATTTGTAAAACTGGTGTTATATTTTTATTTTAATTAGTATTTAAAGCTATAGTTAAGGTCAAAAATTATGATTTAGTATATTTTAAATATGTATTTTGGTTCTGTTTTCATAGCCTTGTGTTAAAATGAGTAGTGTAGTACTTACATTTTACATAGGAAGGCAAATGCAGTCCTCTCCAAGACTGGTCAAAAAATTTAAAGGGTTAGATTCAGGTATTAAAAAAAAAAAAAAAAATATATATATATATATATATATATCACTATATAAGAGTGAGTCCAGAAAACGCAGATGTGTCTGTAGGTCTTTCACTTACTCAACCTGTTGACTTTTCAAAGGGGTTTATTACCATCCAGCGATATGCATGAAAACAGTACTTTATGTGCTTTATACTCTTACATGATCATATTGAATACAACAGGATTTCCTCAACATTACTGAGCATCTAGTCTGTCAAGGAATGTTTCAATGTAAATATTGTTTCTTTAAATCTGCTGCATTTAGATTGCACCATTCACCATGTACTTCTTGGCTGGTGATCTGTATCAACTAGTGAGACTAGTATTCTGCTCAACAGTTTGAGATACATCTTGAAGAAGTATTTTGAAGTAGGTGTCATGTGCTTCCTTTCCTTAAATTTCTAGTAACTCTAAGCTTTTCCCTTTAGTAGTTATGCATGCATAATTAATACATTTAAGAAAATGACCAGATATGATATTCAAAATGGATATTGAAAGCAATATGATGAAAAACAGGAACATGTAATATACAAGCTTGCAGATTCTATATCTGATACAGATGGAAGCCCTCATTTAAATTTTAGTAGTATGCTACATTAGGAAAACAAGGCATGTTTGGTAAATATTACTTTTATCTTTTTATCACATTTTCAAAAAAATAATTCTTAATGGAAACGAAAACATGTTAGGTCATAAATAGTCAACTTTTCTTCCATACTCTATTGTAGAGCATGCTGGAAAGAAACAGAGAAGACAGGTCTACTGTTCAATTAACTGTTGTTTATTGAGTTCCTATTATTTACTCAACACTATAATTAGGTGTGGAGAATATAGGAAAAAAGTATAAAATACCTTGACTTCAAGGAATTTAAAATTTTCTTGTTTGATCTTCTGAGAGGTTAAATAATTTGTCAAAGGAATTATAGCTGGTCAGGGCAGAACTGAGAGAGAGCCTTGTGATTCCAGAGGCATTTTTATTACTATGTTAAATTGCCTCTTCCATGGCAGGAAAGACTTCGTGGAGTAGATGACAGTTGAATTGGATTTTAAAGGATGTTACTGGGAGAGGAATAACAAAAATGGAATTTTAAAAATGGTAAGGAGGAAGCTGGTTCAATCTCAAAAGAAGGCGTGTGCTAGGAAGTAAGGAAATAATATAATAATAATGACAACAGCAGCAATAAAAATAGCTAATATTAATTGGACACTTACTATGTGTTGAGCATTGTTCTGAGTGCTTTTACTACGTGAAATAATTTCACCATCACAACAACATGAGGTAGGTACAGTTATTATTCCCATTTTACAAGTGGGGAAACTGAGGTCCAGAGAGGTTAAGTAGCTTGCTTGCTCAGAGTTCCACATGTAGTAAGTGGTGGAACCAGTGTTTGAAGCCTACGGTAGTCTCGCTTTGGAGATCATACTCTATCTAATCTTTATGCTGTGCTGCCTCTGTGTAAATTAGTACGGAGTGGTAAAACCAAGCCAATGTAGCCAGTGTAGTGAATCCACTGAATGTTAAAAGCCTCTGAGAATTGAGAGAGAGGAAGGGCAAGGGCAAGCTCTAGCAAGGTTCCTCAGTTTCTACTGTTACTATGTAGCCAGAGCATGGGCCCTACCTTCTATCCTCTACCTGCCCCCTGCCAAATAGAGGTGAAAGAGATCTCTCCCTTCTCCCATGGCCACCTGGGCTGACCCCAGAGGGGCAGTAAAACCGCCTAAAGATTCTTGGGTTACACGGAAAACCCAATCACCACCCATGTTTGGTGATTTTAAAGACTTTTCTAAAAGAGAAGGGGGCCAAAGACTTTTCTAATCACCTTTCACCCTCTCCTACCCCACTGGGGCTAATGCCAGAATAGAAGGAAGATATTTCTATATTTTATTAAATATATTTTATTTAATTACTAATTTAAAATTAATTTTATTAAAATTTTAAATACTCGCTGCTTTGGAAGTATATTGTCTTATCAGGTTTTGTTTTAGATTTTATGTTTAAAAGATTTAAAAAATTTAAGGTACTTGCTTTTATCCAAAAGAATGTTATTTAGTTATAAATACAGTTATCTACTTAACTCTAATACCGTAAGTTCTTTCTCCTCTACTGGGAAGGTAGTGTCTGAGTGTCACATTTGACATTGGCCTAGTTTTTAGAGTTGTACCACTGTGGTTAAGCATGGAGTCTTAACTTCAGTGGTGTTCAGGGCCTTGAAAGCTAGACAAGAATTTGTACCCAGAGTCCTTGCCTTATAGGATTATATAATCTAAATGATTTAGAGAACTTTTGTTGTCCAGAGTTTAAGGTACTCATAAAAGGCTGTTTGGTTATGGAATGAACTTTTCTCATGATAAATGACTGTTCTCAAAGGCATATTGATTTCCATATAATTATATAGCTAGTTATACTCTAGTTTATTCGCAAAACAGTCTTGGATTTTGCATAATTTAATGATATAATTAATGACTAACTATTCTTCTTTCCTCTGATAGGCTAAGTAATCAGGCTGACCTAGACCAATTATTTATACTCATTACAGAATAGAAAAAAAAAATAGCTGCAAAATATTATTTTGCATGATGGCTCTATTTTTCTCAACTTCCAATCTTAAGGCACTTGATTAATTTCATTTTACAGCAGTACAGGTATACTTAATATAAGGAATAGAGACATTCTAGCCTAAAGAGTGGTAAAATAAAATTCACATGCAATGTATTCCTTTTCTTTTGTGCTTTAAAGAAAAATGATGTCACTGGGAAGCCAAGCACTCGTATTTTAGATATCAGTTATTATATATTAGGTAAGGGTGTTTTGTGAAGTATGGATATAAAAATCTGAACTATATGTCACATTAGGTAATGACCAGTTCCCAAAGGAACTGTATAAATAGCTTCATGGATGAACATGTTTACATCTTACTAGCAGCTTACTGTGTAAGAGTGTGTGTGTGTGTGTATGTGTAGCAGTGGGAGCAGCCAATGAACTTCAAGGTGAGGTAGTGTAGCCTCCCCGATTGATCAAGTCAAAGTAAAGTAACTAGTCAATTTTACTTTTTAAGGGCATTGTGTTTTCTTTTTCTCCCTTGGTGCCTGGAATAGTGCCTAGAAATAGTAGGTGGTCAAAAGTTTTGATTGTATTTTTGTAAGTAAAAAGGAGTTGGATTTTGGTTATAAAAAATATTTATGCTACCTTCAGGGACGTGTGTATGATATCAAATAGGATAATTCTGTAATTAAAATGGAGCAAGCAACACATCAGAACTATTTTACTAAGGTTTTTCATGTGTGGCTTCTAGAATTTATTTCCCACAGTGTAAATACAGTGTGTTCATCTATTGATCCCTTACTTCTTATTAGGCACCATGCTGGTACTTTTACAGATGTCATCTTATTTACCAGATATTCTGACTCAGAATTTCAGCAAGCTGCCCAATCATTTGCTTGATAGTAAGCACCGGGGCTTTTATTTGAACTCAAATGCTTTTTCTCTTGAATATCCATCCTTGCTGGTAGTAAATCTTCTTCTTCTGAGAGTGGAAGTAATCTTTAGAAACATCGAACATTTTATGCCTTAAATTTGATGAATAAGATGGGTGACTAAATTAATCAAATCCTAGCCTTAAAATATAAAGCAATGAGACATGTTTTATTGTTTGGGGGGTAAACTGTCCCTGAAGGTAATCCCTTCATCCAAAAAGGATGTTCAGAGATGTTTTCAGCAGTGGCAGCATAATTATAGTGCGTATCTAGCCCCTGAGATAACTGTGATAGGCAGTTCACATTTGGAAGATTAAGTTCTGTTTGTTAAAAAAAGAAACAGGATAGGTATTTTATAGTCACGCTTTGTGATGCCAAAGTAAATCATTTTCATGCCATTATCTAATTGTATACATTGTTTTAGGAGATGTAAAGAAATATTATATTAGAGTACAAAATTACATCGTTTATGGTAGTGTGGAACATTTGATCATTTCTAAGGGAAAATTTCAAAAGTGTTTAGTTCACCTCAGTTTCTATAGCAGAGCCTCTAAAGTCTCATTTCTTTAACAGGGCCTTGTGGGTGTTCTAAAGGAATGATTGAAATGAAAAGAAATGAGAGAGTCAAACAGTGTACCATAATAGATGAAATGGAAAGTAATTATGTTAATGTTGACTCATTATGAAGCTCCAACCATTTTTACCTGCTCATTTCTGTGTGGAAACCTGTGCAGCTGAGATGCTGAATAAGAAATTCTTGTACAAATGAGCCTAGAGGCATGTTTCTAATATTGGAACTAAGCCTATGCAGAATTGTAATGAATTTCCCTAAGTCAGTATTTAAATGTGCTACCAGAGAAGGTAGTTCTCCTGCCAGAAAATTTGGATTCTAATGTTTATCATCAAATTTTGAGTCATATATTTGAATCTTCATAGCTGCATATAATTCTCATTTGTTAATTACAGGGGAAAAACTGAAATCCAATACCACATCTACATCACATAGAGTGTCAGATTATATAGGATGTATGCAGCTAGGAGAAGTATTTTAGAGAAATTATAATGAAAGGATTTATAAGGAAAAAATGTTAGCAGGCCAAAATGTTGTGGATAAATACATCTTGGCAAATATGTGCTGAGGAGTATTTCATAAGGAAGCAGTTGTCAATTATTTATTCAAGAAGTTTGGCCAAGGGGTGAAGAGCAGGTGTCTGTGTTTATATACAAATTCAGAATCATAATCATATATATATCATATAATCATATATATATATATATATATATATATATATATATATATATATATATATATACATACATACATACACGAAGATACATGAAATGCTTAAGACATTGGAATTTGGAGTTAGGTAGAGTAGATTTAAGCCAAGTCTTTCTGACTCCCAAACTAAAGCTTTTATTCATAGTCAGAGAAGTTTAAAAGTGTCATTCCCCTAAGTGCTTACACTGCTCCCCTTGTTGCATAGATCCTTTTTTGCCCATGTCTTTTTTCTCTATAGTACTCATCTTTCCGTCATCATGTATAATAAAGTTTAATGCTCCTACCTTCTACAACTCAAAGGTCCTGCCTGTATTCAGGAAATAAAATATTGTAGAGAACATTTTTGACTATGTTAAATTGCCAACCATGATTTAATTACTTCTTAGAAAAATGGTACAGCATCATTTTTAATTTTAAGAGACTTAATGTTTTTCCTACACCAATGAGCGGCTTCTAAAACAATTATATTCCTAAAACAATTAAATAACTAATTTTTGTCAAATTATGTTCAACATTAAGAGTTTAATTGAAACAAAAGAATATTTTACCTTGGGCATGAACTTTACTTTTTCTACTGTCAGTGTGTGAATGCTTTTAAGTAATAAACTTAAATTTCATTTTCTTAAAATTAATGTTGGTGCTTATAATGTTCTTTTGTACATAGTGGTATTTAGTGTCAGTCTTTTATGTTTGGAACTTTTAAAACATTTTTGTGTTATTCCCCACAAAGATGCAAGAACTAGTTATACTTTATTTTACCCTTTTAACAGTGGAGTCATGATAGCATAGAATTATTGCACCAGAAGGCATGTAAAAATTTCAACTAGAGCAGAGCTGTCTTGAAGAAATATAATGTGAGACACACATGTAATTTAAAATATTCTAGTAGCCACATTTAAAAAGTAAAAGAAACAGGTGAAATTCATTTTAATAATTTATTTTATTTGATCCAACATATTCAGAACATTATCATTTTAATATGTAATCAATAAAAAGTTATTAATGACATATATTACATTTTGGAGGTACAAACTCTTCAAACTCTGGTGTGTATTTTACATGTAAAGCACATTTCAATTCCACCTAACCACATTTCAAGTGATCGGTTTCCACACATGACTTGTGGCTACTGTATTGGACAGTGCAGATCTGGAGTCTCAATTTTTTTTCCATCCAAATGTCCCTGATGATATGGCATATGAGAGTAGTGCTAATGGCTTACCAAGTAGGACATACCTCCCTGGTAAGGCATTGTAAGAAAATCCAGGTGACAGGAGCTGTCTTCTGTATTTTTTTTGGGGGGGGGATGGGACAGTGCATTTCACATGATCTGTTGAGTATCCCACCTGAAGTAGCGGAGCCGCCTTCTCCACTGAGAATCATTGATCTTACTTGATCTCCTTGTCTTACCCATGAGGAAATGAGGTCCAGATTCATTCCAGGGCCTATGTCCTGGGATAAGTTTGGCAGTCTCAGATTTCTTTCTATCCTGCGGTTACCTTTCCCCATGTTTGTTTGTTCACCTTTTGGCATAAATCTGTTTTCCTTCTGCTCCAATCTGGATATCTAATGGAATGGAGACATCACATTTCACTAATGATGGTTCTCTGGATGCTATTTTTCTTTGTAAATGTCCATTGCCTCTATTCTCTTTGAATCTCTCTACCTGTTATTTAAGTCACACCCTGTTGTAGATTCAACAAATCAGAACTAATTGCTTAGCATCTTGAAAATAAATTGCCAATCTATTCTCTGCTTTGAAAAACATCTCTCCTCCCCGTTATTAATTGGTAGTGTCTTTTTGTTCCTTTTGAAAGTATTTCTACTACACTACTACCACCAAGATAACAGTTACTGATCATGTGCTTAGTGTTCTTCTAAGCCCTTTGCCTGAATCATCTCACATAATCTTTTTTTAAAAAATTTTTTAAACTTTTAATTTTTTTTCACATAATCTTTATAACAACCAAAGAAGGTAGCTTCTCTTGTTCTCTCTCTTTTTTGAAGTGAAGAAATTGAAGCTCAGAGAGTTGAAATGACTTGCTCAAATTCATATGACCACTGAGTGGTGAGGCTGGTGGGTCACATTCAGGGAATCAGACTCCAGACTCATACTTAATCATTATTCTTTGTGCAACCCCTTTTTCTTTATTCTTTCCCCTGCTTTGTGTGCCATCTGGTAGGATTGTCCTATGTGTGTAGCTGGGCTTGCACTCTCCATACTTTCTTCTTTATCAGAGGGAAACGAGTTACCTGTTTGCATGGTTCTTTGGGCTCTTCTAAGCATTTGTAGGGTCTCCTCTTCCCTTCACCTTCATGCTGGTGGTACCCTCTTACTAAATAAGGTCATGCAAAGCCCATCATGTGATGGCTTATTGGGAATCGAGAAATTTAGAATTGAGAAAAGGAAGACAAACACAAGAAGAACTCAGGAAGTAGATGAAGCTGGCTCACTGTGTTCCATTCATCCGTGTTTCACACTCTCTCCAATGAACTGTCTCTTGAAATAATCGCCTTCTTCTTTTTATTCCCTCTCCACTTCCATGTTTTTAGGCCAGGAGTTTTAGGAGAGCCTCTCAGGTTGTACGCTCTTACCCCTTGAAAGTGCCTCCAGAATTATTATTCAAAAAATAAATTGAATCATGTTGTTCCTTGTTGTCTAGCAATGGTCCAGCTCAGTGTGACAGGCAGTCTCCTTAACTGCCTGGCTTTCCATCCACACTGCCTGTCATTCCCTTCCTCCCCACTCTCCATCCCCCACAAACCTGAACATTCAGCACTCTGGCCTAACTCTGTTTATATTTCCCAGTGCATTGCAAACATTCTTGCCTCAGTTCGTGATGTTCCTCATTCACAGAATGCCCTCCTCCCTCAAGCCACTGTAAAGGTCACTGTTTTACATAATGTCCCTCCCATCCATTGGAATTACTCTTTTTTTTGGCATTCTCATAACACATTTCTATTCGCAGGTTTCTTGCTTTTAATATTGTATGGGAGTTTTATGTCTCTTTTGTTTCATAGTAAACTCCTTGGGCTGGAAAGAAACACAACTGGCATTTATTGAGCATCTAGGTTCCAGGCCCTATGCTAGGTATTTTTAATTTATATCTGCAATCCCAGCACCAACGTAGAATATAGTAGTGATGTAGTAAATATTTGTGGAGTTTTATGTTGTTTACAGCTTTTAAAATCCATTAGAACTCCTTTTGGAGTCCTAACTGAGCAGTTCCATATGGGGAGGAAACTGACATGTATTAAATGCCTAGTAGGTGCTTTATACATATAATTTCATTTAGTATTGGCAATAACCCTGTGCGGTTGGTAGAGTTTCCCCATTTTAAAGATGAGGAAACTGAAGCTAAATGAAGTCAACTAATTACCCAAATCATGCACCCAGTAAATGGCAGAGCTAGGCTCTGAATCCAGGTGTGACTGAAGGCTGCCTCCTTAGATTTGAAAGTACAGACTTAGGGTAAAGAAAGAAACTTTGGAGGTGGTAGGAGGTAACAATCTCGGCTAACTAGATCAACTGAGTCAAGCATGATGAGTATTATGGTGCAGGCATTTCGACCTGATAACTCTTACCCAAGGTGCACTAGTTTAATTAAGTTGCTTATGTTCCTGTTTCCCTATGTTGATGTATACTAAACTTTGGAAGGGTTATTATTGGTAATGTACTTATGTGAAATGTAAGTTAGTAAAAGATGGCTGTAGAAGGAAAGACTTATAAATTAGTAAAAAGTTTGAATTACAGAATTTTTCTTTGAAAGAAATATGATGATTGGGAGTAGGTTAACAGCATTGTCCAGTAGAGGACCTTAGGAAACCTGATTTACTGAATGTATAAAAGCTTTTAGTAATTAGCATATCAATTATTTGTCAATAAGTAGGGGCTTTAGAAGTATTTTGGGAAGAGGTAGAAAAGTAGCATTAGTCGAGTGGCATAATTTATGCAGTCCTCACATGGCCCTATGAGGTAGGTAACCCGAGATTTGTAAATTGAGGTTTGAAGAGGTTAAAGCACTTGCTTAAATTACAAAGTGTGTAAGTGGTGGATTAGCATTCAAATATATATTTTTCCAGCTCCCCCCAAGCACATGCCCTTTCAAATATGCCAATAACTAATTTCAGTATTCTTTCTGTACTCTGTTACTCCATTAATTTTATTAGCAAACATATTTCATAAGTAGTACAAAGATGAATTTCAAAATTGCTCTATCAATAGGCATCTAAAATGCACATTCATAATTCTTGACTACATATGCTAAATGAAAACATATTGTAACCATTTAAACTGCCATCAATCAATTCCTTCTTTTCAGTTATGCATAAGCTTTACATAGGTGAAGTGGCTTATTTTTCATTAAACATACTTGCTTAAACGCACAATTTGAAGGTAATAGTCACTCTGTCACACCTTTTAAATGATATTAATATTTTTCACTAAGTCACTTATTTCACTTTTCCTTTACTTTTTGGAAAGTCAAATTTTTTTCTTTCGGCTTCAGCCGAAAGAAGATAACATAAAATAAATCCCATCCTTTTAATGTCAATAGTAAAATTGTCATTGATTTATATGTAAACTCTGAAGATCTAAATGCTAAGTTGTTTTTGGTAATCAAATTTCCTAACCCACCATAGTACATGGTGATAGCTCTGTGTCATATGGTTTTGTGGATAACAGTAACCCCAGTGAGTCTAGGAGATTTATGTGGACACACAGATTTTTCAGGGATATTTAACATATTACAAAGGAAGTGCTATTTCACATCAATATACTAACCCTCTCTGAACCCCCATTCATTGAAAACACTGATCACACCATTCATTACTCAAGCCAGAACGCTTAAAATCTAGCAAGCTTTAACAGTCTCCTTATAATTCAGTTGTGGTTATGAAATATGAAAAATAATATTTTAAGATTTATTTAAAGACACTTTGGTAAGGAAAACACATTTCTTCTTACCCCATCATTAATCCTGACTTTACGTATGGGCTGGTCCCACTTATCCTGGAGGCAGTTAATCATTAAACATTTTTAGTGGCAAAAACCTCTCCTTATAAAAAGATTTTTGTCTTCGTGTCATAAATTTCTCATTTTTCTTCCCGGATTTTTAAGTTAGAAAATGCTGTAAATATCTTAAGGAAGCATTGCAATTTTTCTGCCAAATTAAAATGGTAGCTGTCTAATATCGCCTGTTCTTGTTTGTAAGTGGCATGTTGTTTACTAGTTGATGACTGGTCTCTTCAGAGATAGTTATTCAGAGATAGATATTCAACCCTTTGCAAATATACACTGTGTAGGGGAGGGGAAAATTTCCTTCTACCCTTCTAGGTTCTTCGGTTGGTCTAATAATCAAATGGACATAAGACAGATGAACAAGCGAAAAACAAATTTAATTTTGGATGTACGGGAGTCCCAGAAATGTGAGACCCAAAGGCAGTCAGGTAATTGAGACCTATATAACATCCTGAGCTAAGGAAAGGGATAGGGGCCTGGGGGATACAAAGGAGAGGAAGGCCATTCACAGGAAGAAGAGAGGAGATGTTTGGAAAACTAAAGGTTGTCTTGCTATGCAGATAAGCTTCTTAGGTAAAAACGTATCTCTGGTCAAAGCTCTCTTCTAGGTACAGGCCTTCCTTGCAATGTAAATTTAGGCAGTTGAGGGGGAGGGGGAGAGGTAAAGAGCTTTTCCTGAATCTTCTGGGTTTTGATTGCCTTTATCTCAAAATGATCCTCATGCCAAAGTGACATATTTTGGGGTGGAGATTCTGCTCCCCTTCAACTGACTACTTTTCACACAGACACTAGGGTGACTACCTGATTAAAATGACATTAATCCTATTAGCCAAAACCAAGGCTAACTGCTAGGGAAAAGAACAAGCCATCAATAAATTAAAGAACATTACCATCTTGGTGGGCTCTCCCTTTAAGTATGTAGAAGTCGATTTATTGATGAGGCACCATTTCCATGTTCAAAAGACAAGGATGTGTTACTCTTTTCTTTAATGAGATGATTAATAATTTTCCCTGTTTCTGTTTCTGTTAAGCCAGATTAACAAATAATTATTCCATGAAGGGAAGCAGGGAAACTGTGCATTTACAATGATTATTTGGGATGAATTTTATTCAGTGAAGCTCTTGACACAGATTTGCATATAGCAAGAATATTTTTGTATTTCACCTTTAGTTTTTCTAATTTCACCTAATGTAAAGTATAAGTTAAAGCAAAAGCACCATTTATAGTTGAGTGTGAAAAGTCCTGGCAGTGGTAGAAAGAAAAAGGATTTACTTCAAGCAGTGCATTTCTTTGGATCTCCATGATAGCACTATATTTTATATATGTTTATTTGAGTTCCCTCAATTGTGAAACCTGCAATTTAACAGAGTTAAACTTTGAACTAAAGCAAACGTATAAATGTATCCAATTATATTCATATTCATTAAGTCCAGTTTCTAATTTTACACATTTAACAAAGCAAGGAAAGTTAAAATATGCATATCTTGAGTATTATAATTTGAGTATTATAATTTGTGTATTATAATTTGCATTTGAAACTGCAGAATCTTCTGGCTGAATGAATCGATAGTGCAAATATTTTTCTAATTATATATTTAGTGTTCTTTAATAGTATTTTTGTAAAGTCTAAAGTGTTATGTAAAAGATAGGTTTCTTTGGTTTTTTTTTTTTTTTAAGAGAATCTGGCAGAGATTTTGGTCCCATGTTTCAAAGTACAGTAGGAATTCTGTCGGAAATCTCAATTGCTTTTGGAATGCCTAACTTGAGTTCTACATTGTACCTATTTTAATGGTATAGCCACTGCAACTGCTGGACCATTCAGGCCTAGTGGAATCAATAACTATGTTAATAAGTGTTTCTTGAGAGAGGATATCCTGGCTTAGATACATTCCTTATATTTGCATTGCCTTTTATTACTGACTTGTCGTTTTAGTTGCTACCACTCCTTTGTCCCCATTCCCACCCCTATGGCCCTCATCCTTTGCTGCTGCCTCTGTGGGTAAAAAGACAAAATATAAGAAGAAACTTGTAGCAGGGCCTTATAGCAATTTCCAGCATCTAAAGAAGTGTGGTGTAGAAGCAGCAGCAGACTTGATCTCTGTAGGCCCAAAAGGAATAAGTAGAACCAAGGAATACGTTACTGTGAGGCATGTTTCACATTAATAAAAGAACTAAGTGACTGATAACTCAAGATGCCCAGATATGGAATGTCTGCCTTAAGGGATACTAAATGCACTGTTGACAAGGCAGTGAAGGATAATGGAAAGAATGTGTGAGCTTTGGAATCAGACAGATCTGTATTCCAATTTTGGCTCTACATCTTAACAGCTGTGTGGCCATAAGCAAGTCACTGAGTGACAGAACCTTAGTTTCTTTATCTCTAATGTGGGAGATAGGGCTTACCTTGCAGGTTGATATAAAGGTTAAGAGATGGTGTGTGTAAAGCTCCTTAGCATTGTGCCTGGCATGTAATAGGTACTCAATGAATGGTAGTTGCTGTTGTTACTGTTTTATTCATTTTATGAGTGATCCAAGGTTACTCTTTAAAAATGATGTTGAAGAATTGCACAAGGTAGTGAAATAAATTTGATCATTTGTGTTGTCCCATCTACCTTGCTGATATGGTCCTATATCACTTTTAAAGATATGTGGTTGCCTGGTACTGAGCATTGCCCTTCTCTCTCTATGGTATAGTAACTAGGTTACTAGTTAATGGAGAGAAAACAGGATTATGCCTTGCTCTCCAGACCCGCCCCACTCCCCCCAGCATTTTAAGTGAAAATGTATGTTGTCAGGCAGGAACATTTTATTATTATGATGATGTTTTTTTATGGCTATGTCAACCACTACTCTTTTTTTTTTTTTTCTTCCCCCACTAATCTAATCTGGAGCTATAGTTCATGTAGATCTTCAGAGCATATTCCAAGTCTTTCTTTCTTTTTTTTTTTTAATTTAAATTTTAATTTATTTATTTTTGGCTGTGTCACAGCATGTGGGATATTGGTTGCCTGACCAGGGATCGAACCTGTGTCCCCTGTAATGGAAGCATGGAGTCCTAACCTCTGGACCGCCAGGGAATTCCCCCCAAGCCTTTATTTCTGCTGTGCCTAACAATGTGCGTGTTCCACAGCAAGCAATGGTCAATGTTTTTGTTGAATACGTGGATACAGGGGTTGAGCTTTTGGGCAATTTCATGCATTTCAGCCTGTTGTAAGTAAATTGACCGTTTGCTCAAAATCAGTCAACATTAAGTTCTTAAAGTAATTTTCATGTCTGCATTGCTGATAATATTTTTGGGAAAAAGTAGGAAATTGAGGAGGATCATGGTAAAATGCATTCACTTTTAGTCTGCCTTTTTGAAGAGAATCTTAAAAGGTACAAGCCTCTTCGCTGGGAGGTTCTTAAGTGATAAATGGTAGTGACAGGAGTGGTGATGATTTTTTCCATAAGAGTTTTGGGGATCAAGGTAAGAGAATTATATCCTAAACCTTAACTTCATTAAATGCCAACTAAACTGTCACTTGTCTTTTCTTTGGTCATCATAATTATTATCTAGAACATTATCCATTTATGACAGTAGCATTGGGATAATGGGTTTCTGATTTTATGTTATATACTTTTCAGGCTTTTTTTTTTTTTAAATTTCTTTGAATCTAGTATGTAAAGCATGAACATTGTTTTCAAAGTTTGCCTCACTTTGAGGTGCTTCTTTCCCCAGGGATGCCCATTGTTTGCATGGGGCCAAGAATTAATGATACTGTTTTTTCCTGATTTCTATTAAAGATATTTTTTGTTACCTAATCTGATTTAAACATTGGCTCCTTTTTCTCAACTGTCATTTGTCAGGCGGTGATACCTGATAAAAATCTTTCCTCATGAATGATGAAGTTACCAGAAATTTGGAATACTTTTGAATTGAAAATAATTACACGGTAAAATATTGCAAAAACTATCTGTGAATGAATAATGAACCAATACATTTTCTATTCACTTAGCACATATGTAAAACAGTTGTTCAGAAGAATGCAGTAACCTTTATATTGCTTAATAGCTCAGTAACCTTTTAGTGCCTCTACAAATGCAGAATACTTCCTTAAAGTGTGGCAGAATAATCAGAAAAGCTTCTATTGTTTTTTTATTGTAGCACTAAAGGGACTCACACTTGGTGCTTTCCCATCATTTCTACTTCTGTTCTTCTAGTAAAAAACCTGGGAAAAATTATTCCTTGACACCTTGTGATATTTCTGTCCTTAGGGTTCAGTTATTTCAACAAGGTCCTCCTGGTACAGTAAATACTAAACTCCATTGGATCAGATCCTTATAGTGTTAACTGTCATAATATAACGTGGTGAATTTGCATCAAATTGAGCTCATATCTAGAAAAAAGTATTTCTTATTAAGTATAGACACAATCCAGAGAGAGATTGCCTGGTGAGATAATAATAATAACAATATGTAATCCTTACTGTGTGCCAAACATTGTTGTGTGCCCCACCCACAAAGAGGCCAAACCAAAAGGTCAGAGTTTGGTGCAGAGAAAGGTTTATTGCAGGGCCATGCAAGGAGAACGGATGGTTCATGCTCAAAAACCCTGAACTGCTTGATGGTTTTGGGGGAGAAGTTTTTATAGGCAAAATTGGGGGTGAGGGCTGCAGGGGGTGTGGCTTTCTTCTGATTGGTTGGTGGTGAGATAACAGGGCGGTGCTCCAGGAATCTTATGCTCAGCCTGAAGTTACCTCCTCCACCTGGGCGGGGGCCAGGGGGCCTTAGTTCCTGCAGAAGAACTCAAAGGTATTTTGTTATGTATATTCCTTGTGGAGGAACCGGGACCCTGCCCCTTCGCTGCACTGTTGTTTCTTGACTGCTCCCCCCTTGTCTCTGCATCCCCTCCATTCCTAGATTAGCAACTGTTTGAATCTAGGAGGCTGAATGAAGCCTATTTCCTACAAACAAGAAACGGGGAACATGGGGGACACGGAAAGGATTTGTGCCCGGGAGGGCCCCACAGGGTCCTGCTTAGTTTTATCACCACATCCCAATGAAGTAAGTAATATTTTTATTCCATTTTATAGAGGCCTAAGCTGAGGCACGGAGAGGTTAAGTAACTTCCCCAAGAATACGTAGCTAGTTAAGTGAAGCCACCCAGGTAATTTGACTCAAGGATCTATTCTCTTAACTATTATGTTATGCAGCTGGTAGATACTTTAAGAGGCTACCATGCTTCCTGCTTTTTCCCTATTTCATTTTCAATTGGCCTTCATTCATGGAGAAAGCATAGAAAGGGGAAAAGTAGAAGCTCTTCATTTTCACCTGTTTATTCCATCCCCTAGTGTCTGCCTCTGTATGAACTGTCTGAAGTCAGTAAAAACTATCATTATGTCTTATGATTTTAATCATGGTAATTGCTTCATTCTCTGAGGCATGCAGCAGCACTTGAAGTTATTTTCAAACATATTGATTTTCTACATTTATAAATGCTGGTTTAAATAGCAATTGAAATAGAAATTAATAAAGCAAATAATGTTTGGTTTGCATGGTATCTCAATTCTGAGATTAGGTAATAAGATGAGCAAAGATTTTGCCTAGATCTTATCTCCCCACCTCCATTCTGCGGTGAGGTACAGTGATAATTACTATTCATAATGATAACCCTGAGAAGGCATCAAGATCTTTGTTCCCTAGAATGTACTTTTCGAAGCAGGAATGTGGATGCTCCTTTTTCAGAAGTATTTTAATCAGCATGGGTTTAAATAACAATAACCAAAAAAGGTAGTGCAGTCATGAAAAGTTTAAAGTGAAAGTTAAATTTACTACAACATACCATCATTCATGCCAAACAGTCATTCCGGTTAATCAATATTTGGATTTTGAAAGAGAAGTAATTGTACATGTGCTGTACGAATTCCACTGTAGTTGAGTCACAGGGCAGATTGATGATGATATTTTGTTTGGTATGGTAGTTAAAGCTTTTTAATTCAGATTCCTACTTAGTTCAAAGTAAGTAGGAGTTCAAAATATATATTACCTATCTGTAAAACCTCTTCTTATTTTAGAATGTCAGCTATCTTAGTCCATTTCATATTTTAAACCTGAAGTGGTAATTGATTTTAATTAAAATTTAACAGGTTGAAATAAAATAGACATCAGATTTCTCTTTTATTTCATTCCAATTCAGCCAAACATCTTTTGAATGTGCTAGGCCCTGAACATATCAAAGACTATTAGGAAATGGTTCCCGTGCTTGTAAGCTTTTTCAAGTATCTTGTTGGTCAAATTGATCCAATTTACCAAAACTTAGTTTTAAGGAACATTCTTCTTAAAATTATTAAATGACTGTGTTCTTATTTTGAATCTATTCATGGCCGGTTTAACAGCCCTTAAAGTGAATGCAGTGCTTTTTGGTAGGTGTTCATAGTTCTCGGAGATTTTACTTGTCTCATTTTCATGTTGTCTTTGTAACAGCATTTTGGGGACTATTTGTTTCTACCCAGCTCCTTGCTACTAGAACTAGAGGGCAAGTTGACATATGGGCCTGGATTGGTAATCCTTAAGAACGTGGAGTCTGAGGACCCGAGTGAGGGAGGAGATGGGGTGTGTTGCAAGAGAGGGAGATGTCTTGTCCTGGGACCCGCAGGAGTCCTTAGGACGGACCACCAAGTGAGAGTCCTTGGCTCCTCACAGAAAAGAATTCAAGAGCGAGCCAGAGTAAAGGGAAAGCAAGTTTATTTAGAGATACACATTCCACAGGCAGAATGCTGTCCTTCTCAGAAGGCGAGAGCAGCGCCAGGTCGTGGGGTCGATGGTTTTTATGGGCTAAGTAATTTCATAGGCTAACGAGTGGGAGGAATATTCTTGCTATTTCGGGGCAGGGTGGGATTTCCCAGGAATTGGGCCGCTGCCCACTTTTTGGCCTTTTATGGTCCTCCTGGAAATTGTCATGGTGTAAGGGGTAGTGATTTTTAGTATTACAGTGAAGGTATAATGAACTAAAGGCCAGTAACTGGACTATTCTCAAAGCCACCTTGGTTTCAGCTGGTTCTAGCCAGTCTTTATGGCATCCCAATAGCTGAGCCCCTTCTTCATTATCTAGTGTTTGTGTCCTGTCCCTTCCCCTTCTGTCTCAGGTGGAAGAGTTAAAGAGTCTGAGGTCTCCAAAACCTAGAGCTCTGACTCCCCAGTTTTCTTTTGTTCTGCCAATCCAATGTGACTCATTTGAAACTTTAAAAATAATTGAGAAAAACATTTCCAGTACACCTTGTAAATTCTGCTAATTGATCTTTCCGGGAATTGACATTTGGCAAATAGGCTTTTCTGTGATTTATCTAGAGCCCCTGCTGTCAAAGGGATCCCAAATGCAAATGGAAGATAATGATATTACCTATAGGAAGTTTCAGGTCAAAAATTGCCTTAAATAAATCTGAATCTCAAAACAACCCACTGAGGAGTGCAGGGATTATTATCCCTGTTTAATATCCCTACTTAATACTTGAAGGTTCAGAGAGGCTGAGTGATTTGCCCTCAAAAGGCAATGAAAATGGAGGCATCGGGACTTGATTCTGGTGTTGTGGCTTATAAGGCCAGTTAGTGTTTTTCCATTCAGCCATTCTGAAGACACACACTTTGTATAGATAATTTTAATTTTATATTTCTGAGGCTGGGGGTTGGGGGAATGGAGGATGAGGGGTGAAAGAGTACTACAGTTTGCTTAATTGATGACACATTTCTGTATACTTTTCTTGTGCTTAGTAAATCTGTCTTATAAGGAATTATTCCAAGAAGTTTTAAACATTTATTTTTATAGACACAAATTAACTTGAATACTATTATTTTAAACAATATTAGTAGAATGTTATTTTTGTATATGACAGCATTAGATAATACTAAGTGCTAATCCTTGGATTTTACTAGCTCACAGCCCTATTCTAGAAGCCCTTTTCAAGTTTTCAGACTTGGCAGGATCACACAGCGTTTTCCTGTTTAAGACTCCTATTTATCTTAAGACAAAAAGAGGTTCTGTTGGTTCTCACATTAAAGAGAAATTCCCATTTCCCATTAATATATTCAAATACATTCACTTCAAAGATACCTATACTGCCAAATAGATTGGCCACTGTGTCTTACTGTTCCCTATTTTAGGACTTTACTTTTCAGAAATAGCTGTAAAACTTTCTTAAGCATTATGAAAATATTTCTGAACCCATCTTAAAACATTTACTATTTACTATATCTGTCATTAGTTATAGCTTCTAAAATGGGTTAATTGCACTTCAAGACTATAGCATTTTATTGGTTTTATTTTTTGAAAGCTGCTTTATGTTTCCTAGTTTAATGGAGGATAAGTCAGTCACATGTGATGTTGTGCATATACTAGATTTAAATGTTTAGTGCTTGCTTTTGACAACTAGGTAAAGAAGATCTATATACTAGCTCTAGATTTATTTTTGAAATTGAAGAATCGTGCTTTTAAAATTATTGTGGGTAGCTTCAGTTTGTATCATAGTGTACCAGCACTAATACATTATTGGTGTCACCTTATATGATGTATGAAAATATTAGGTACTATGGTGTTGGTGAAATTTTTTTTCCCCCCGTATATCTTATTCGATTTAATCCAAAGCTAAGTCTTTCTACTGGTACTAGATATGTCCTTTACATCACAATGAGAGAGTCTAATAATAGTGTACAAAAATTTATATCAAAACTAACAAAAATACAAATGGCCTCATTTATCTTTGCAGCAGTTAAAGGAGACAAACGAAAATGCAGAGTAGTGACATGCAGGATAAAAAACATGCAAACCTTATTTTCCTTGCCGAGCATAGCTTGTTCTGTTATGGGTTTTATATGAACATACTTTGAAATGAAATGCCATTAGTTAAAAAACAAAAAATCAGAAGTACTAACCAAGTGGCAGGCTCAAAACATCATCTTTGTATTTTAGGTATGTCTCAGAGGCATCTGAATTGAAAATTGAGGTATTGAGTGAATATTTTATAGCAGCTATATTTTTTTTAAATCTAGGCTTCCTTCTTAACTCTAAAATTCTTAATCTAATTTGTGCTACGTTCTACACTTTAAATTTCTTAAATTTAAATTTTATATTTTATGATTAGTCCCTCTTTCTGTTGTCTAGAATATCTCTCTAAGGTAATTAGAAATTTATATCTACTCAGAATTTCTCTGAACTGTTGGTACAGTCAGATGGTTTTTCTTCATTTAATCAATTAGAGACACTATAGTATGATTAAATTCATGTTTAAACGTATTTTACCCAAATTAGAACTGAGAGCTGAGGTTCTAGCTTTGGCATTAAAACCCCAAACATTTCTAAACCTTACTGTAATACCCTTCAAATTAGGACTGGGTTTATTATGTATGTAGCTTATGAAAGCAAGGTTTATGTAGCCTTCTGGTTTCTAAATAAATATGATCCATATTGAGAAAGGAATGTTTTGTTATATATTCATTTATTGAATATACATTTTTCCATTGAATACTGTGCAAGCAGATGCAGCAGTAGAAAAGTACAGCATAGTCCCTACCCTCATGAAGACAGGGGAGACAGATATAAAACCAGTATTCATTTTAATTATCCTAAGTGCTCAAAGGAGACATCCAGGAGATTAAAGGAACCTAGTTTGGGAACACAGGGAAAGCTTCCCTGAGGAATTGATATTTAAGCTGAATCTTTAATGATGAATAAGGATTAGACAATCAAAGAAGGTAAGAACATTTTTCAACGTGGGCAAGTTAAAGTCTAATATTTAAAAAATTATATAAATAGAATCAGAGATGGAGGATAATTAAAGCTAAAAATTTAAGCTGTTTAAACATTGTGAGCTCTAGAACAGCATGGAAATAACAAAATATGCTAATGTTAGAACCTTGCTGACGATTAATCTTACTGAATCTAGATTTTATTTTGAATGAAGCTCTAGGCCACACTTTGGTTCAATTGCCTGTAACCGGAGTATTAGGAAGGAGATATAGCAGCCAGCCAAATGTCAATGGCTACTTTTATTTCTTTTTTTCTTTTTTTTGGCTGCGCTGGGTCTTCATTGTGGCGCGTAGGTTCTTCTTTGTTGCGGCGTGGGGGCTTCTCTAGGTGTGCCGTGCAGGCTCCAGAGCGGGCGGGCTCAGTAGTTGTGGCGTGCAGGCTCAGTAGTTATAGCACGTGGGGTTAGTTGCCCCGCGGCGTGTAGGATCTTAGTTTCCTGACCCGGGATCGAGCCCGCCTCCCCTGCATTGGAAGCTGGATTCTTAACCACCGGACCACCAGGGAAGTCCCTCAGTGGCTACTTTAAGAACAAAACATGGGGAGGAGCTTCAAGATGGCGGAAGAGTAAGACGTGGAAATCACCTTCCTTCCTACAAATACATCAGAAATAACATCTACTTGTGGAACAGCTCCTACAGAACACCTACTGAACGCTGGCAGAAGACCTCAGACCTCCCAAAAGGCAAGAAACTCCCCATGTAACTGGGTAGGGCAAAAGAAAAAAGAAAAAACAGAGACAAAAGAATAGGGACGGGACCTGCACCTCTGGGAGGGAGCCGTGAAGGAGGAAAGGTTTCCACACACTAGAAGCCCCTTCGCGGTCAGAGACTGCGGGTGGCGGAGTGGGGGAGCTTCAGAGCAGAAACTGACACACCACTGTAAAGCAATTATACTCTAATAAAGATGTTTAAAGAAAAAAGAACAAAATGTGGAAAAACAAACACTTAACAAAAACTAATCCATTAACATATGTGTGTGTGGAATGGAGGGGGAGGATAGATTCAAACATGAAAGACGCTTATAAGAAGCCAGTGTGATATCGAATTCTCCAAGTCATTTAACAAGCAGACTAGCCACGACTGGGTGTCGACCTTTTGACCCATGTAACTCATAATTGAAGTGTTTGCTAGATAAGTTTCATCCAACAACAAATTTCAGTGTGTCTGTTCTAGGTAACTGTATGCTTGGGCCCCCTGGGTGATAAAAGGTGTCTTATTAGCTGCCTTCAGACGCCCCAGTTCTCACAAAGTTAAGTAAGTTGTATGGCTGCCAAGTCAGTTAAGAGAAGATTTAAAAACAGAATTCAAGTTTGTGTGTGTGTGTGATGCACTCTTACTGTGGTGACACTGTCTTTCAAGTTTGTGTTGTTTTTCAGTAGCACGTCCTAATTAGTTAGATTTGTATACTTCAGAAGAGTTGAATGTTTATTTGTTCTAAGATTTTTTTTAAAAAGGCGAAAAAAAAAAACTTGTTCAGAAGCAGAGAGGGGAAAACACAAGAAACTTTCTGGTAATTCAAAGCCACCTGTACCAACTCATTCACTCTTTCAGCAAGTATTTATTGAATGTTTCTGGTGTATGATGTTGAAGGTATAGCCTTAAGAAAGAAAAAACACGGTCTTTGCCCTTGAGGAGTTTTCAATGTAACCAGTGAAATGGAAGATATACACATTCTCATCAGACCATGAGATGGAAACAACAAGTATCCTTCTGAATTCAGGGTTGGTTTTGTTTTGTTTTGTTTTTGTATTAGGGAGAGATTGAAAATACCTTAGTATTTCATTTCTGATGTATTTTACATGAATATAATGTGAATGCTCTTTGAGTATACACGTTACAGCACTTGTTGGAAATTTCTGTAAGTTTATTTACATCATCCGTAGGTGTGCATTCTTTCCATTTGTATAGGAAAGAGTGAAAAATACACTCAAGAATAATAGTTACCTATTTTAAAAAATGTTCAGAAATTGCAAATTATTACTTTAACAAAAAGATTTATCATAACAGTGAAAGTTCCAAACTCCTATTTCTAAAGCTACCGTCCATATCTCAAGGAAACACTTAAAATCCACTTAAATACAGATTTTTAAAAATTTTCCTGCAATGTATGTTAAATGCCCATAGAAAAATCCATCTTTTAAAGGTACCACACCAAGTAATCTTAAGTGTGTTTCACATAGTTATTGAAACTTATGCTGATTTTATTTTGTAGTTAGACGTTTCTTCCCATTCAGACATCCCAATTTTTCTTTAAAAAGGCTTTTCTACATGATGTAGAAGAAAACACTGACCAAGAGTAGCCGCAACAGTTGGGATCTGTTGTTTCCAGGGATAAGTTGTGTGAGTTCAGCATCACACTCAGCTTGCTTGGACATTGTTTTCTTTGTTCTCTTCTTTTCTGCCCTGAATATCACACGTGGTTGTTATGAGGATTAAATAGCATAATATATGTGAAAATGTTTGTAAGTTATAACTTGCTATGTAATGTCAAGTACACTTATTATAAGGAAGCTAAGCTATAAGTGTTTTTATCTAGTAGAGGAAGTTAACCCTATGCGTGCTATAAAAAAACAAATCTGAATTTCTCTTCCTGTTAAAGTGATTTATTATTATATCACAGTAAATGTTTGAAGCAAAGTATATACCTATAAGAATTCGTTTTTGCTGATATACCAATGATAAAATCTTTGATGGATACAAAGGTATTTAGTAGTATGTGAAGTAAAATGACAATGTTCATTTGATTCTTTTGAAGCACATGTATAGATAGCTTTAATTTTGTATTCCAGGCTACTAGAGAAAGTGATTCACAGTGTATACAAGTTATTTCTGCTATGTATTGGCCCATTTCAGCCTTGAGGCTACTGTGACCACCGATGTAATGGCCCATGGTGAAAAGGGAGTAAATTGACAGCCATGAGTCAAAGTTTTGGAACTTGGTTGAATTCCATGTGGGGTGGCTATAAATGAAATCAAGGTTCAAAGAGATGTGGAAAAGTGGCATTTGATCTGGTGCATTGACAATATCCAAGGAGTCTTCTGATGTGGTAGTTAAGATGCAGCTACTTGATCTTCTAGACAGACCTTTTGGCAGCATTGTGGTTCCAGGTGATCAGTGGTTCGGAGGAAAAACACTTGCCAAATTTTGGGGTTCATAATGTAGGGTGCTGTCTTCGATTCCTAGGGGAAAAGGTTAGCATGATGCCAAGTTAGCTAGGGTTCAGGGCAAGTTCCTATCCCAGCAGGGGATGTTTACCCTAAGTATATTGGGCTTAGATTCAGGACAGCAAAGGTAAATCTCGACACCACTTATAGGCAGTGATGAGGATCCTAAATATTTCGAATTTCCTTGGTCATAACCGAGCCTGCAGATTGAAGGAGTCAGTGCCTGGAAGTAGCCAGTATAAACCTGATAGAACACACTAGCACCATGAAACATGCATCTGCAACATTACAGATATGTTTACTTCTCTCTGCTTTTGTTGACTGATAAGGGTATTGATTGATATAACCAAGAAAAACTTGAAAAATACCCCTAAAGACAATAGAACCCTGGACTAGAAATCAAAGAGGCTAGAGTCACAGGTGTTGTTTTTGTCTCATCTTCCAGCTGAAGGCTAGAATTTTGAGAGTCAGGAGGAGCAAGAGAGTAATTTGCTGACTATGTACCTAAATTAAATATTAAATTCTCAGTTTGATATTTTAGTAAAGTGATTTGCTTCAATAGCATTTCTTTATGACAATAATAACCAGTTAAAGAACACAATGAAATGGTTAAGATGGTAAATTTTTTGTTATGTGTATTTAACCACAATTTTAAAAAAAGAACACAATGAAAAATATCTCATTCAAAATAGTAATAAAGTATAAGATGACTTGAATGAACTTAATAGATGTATATAATCTACATAAATAAATCTACATCACTTGGAGAGCTATAGAAAAAGATGAGAATACATGTAAAGACAATACAGTTCTAGACGGGATGAATAAAGACCATAAAGATAAAAATTTCTCTTTTTAAATTTATACATTTAACATAATTATAATGAAATAAAAACAGACATTTTAACTGAATTGAATATGACAAGATTGTTATATATATGGAAAAGGAAACCGGCAAGAATGTAAAATACCATTTTGAGAACCAGGGACAATATTTTGGTGGTAGGGGAGAAGAAAGAGAGAGAGAGAGAGAGAAAGGAAGAGAAAGGGTTTTGTAAGGGTATAATATAAGGAGAGGAGATAGGCATCCCAACGCCGTTCATTAACCTGCCTATAAATCTCGGGGGAAAAATAGGTCCATAAGTCATATTGTATACCAAAATCATAGAGAGATTAAAAGTAAACAGCAAAGTGAAAACTTTGTAAGCTTTGAAGTAATTGAAGTTACAAAAGAAAAGGTTTACTCCTTTGAATAATTAAAAGCTAAACTGTACGGAAAATATAAAAAATAAAACACTGAAGAAATATTTACAAGTTTATCACACAAGGGATCAATGTTGTTAGTATCTAAGTACTGCATAGAGCATGATGGAGACATTTAGTTTTGGATAGATAAATCCGTAAAAGAAATAGATAATTCATATAAGTGGAAATAAAATCAGGAAAATGGGGAAAATTTTAACATACCAACTGAGAAATGCAAATTTTGAAAATGAGGTATCATTTTCCATCTATTCAATTGGAGCAATAAGATTGGCATTACCTAATATGGTGAAATTTGTACCTTACTGTATTGTGCTGGTAGAATTAAATCTGTTTGAAAAGCAATTGGACAGAATATACAAAATGCTTATACCTTTTGACCCCTGTTATATAGTACTTCAGAGAATTTATCCTGAGGAAATTATCCAAAAGAAGGAAAAAGAGATTCCTTGCAGGATTGTTCATACTAATGGAAAATCAAGGTGGGTGGAAACCTTAATTCCAAGAAGAAGGGAATGCCTAAATTATGGGCCAGACCCTTAGGAGAATATTATCTAGGTACTAAAATGACTTATATAGGCTGTGTAGAAAAATGAAAGCATTCATCTGATACAATGGTTAAAAGAAATTACGTGAGTGGTGTGATGTATGCTTTCAGCTATTACATTTTAGTAAGCCTATGATGAAAGATTAGATGACAGTGTAAAAACTAGTGTCTGGTATGGTGGGATTTTTAATGATTTTTTTTTTTTTTTACATTCTCCTTGCCAAACTTATTTTTAAGGGGGTGTAGAGAAAATAAAAATGGCACAGATTCTAAGAATAACATTGGGAATGCTAAAGTGTGCTGCTCGACAACTTGTATTGATCATGTTCTGTGGACCAGGAACCACTTTAAGTGTTTTGCATGCATTCTCTCATTCTGAAATGAGAGAAAGCTGAAAGAGAGAAGGTTTTGGCGGGGTATACTTGTCTCCAAATCATTGAAGGGCTGTGACAGGAAAGCACAATTAGAATAGTCATCTTTTATTCCATTGCGGTAATACAAAGCAAAAACAACTATTATCAACAACGTAAAAATGATAAGGAAACAGAACTTGACTTAATGGTAACAAAACAAAACAGCAACAAACATACACGTGTTCCTCTTTCTGTTTTCTCCACCTCTGGAAATGGGCATCGCCGTACATCTGGATGCCTGAGCCAGAAACTTGGCCTTCCTCATCCTTGATTCCTCGCACTTCCTCATTCTCAACTTCCATTCCGATATCACATTATCTTGATTTTAACTGCTCAGATATTTCCTAAGCTTATCCTTTCCTTCCCACTCGCAGTGTCAGTTTCCCGGTTTAGGTCACCATCCTATTCACCTAGCTTTCACCACCAGCCTCCTAACTGATCTCTTTTCTTCTGTCCTTGTCTCTTTTTCTTCCATTTTCCACACAAATCTAAACATGTCACATTGCAGCTTAAAACTCCTCAGTGATTTCAGTTTGCTAAATAAAGTCTAAACCCTTTAAAGGGGCTTTCAAGGGACTTCAGGCCTTAGTCTATAATTACTTCACCAGCATCTGCTCCCCAGCAAATAAATTCATTCTCTCTGTAAAACACATTTTATCTTTTCCCATCACTGAGTCTTATAGTCTCTCCCTCACCTGTCAAACCTCACTCAAGCTTTTTCCTATGTTCTCCAATTCCTGCTTATCCTTCAGGTTTCATCTTAGGCATTCTTTCCTCCATGAAGCCTTTCTGGACATCTGGATCCAGTCCTTCTGTGTTCTCATACAACCCTATGCTACCCCCTTTCTACTCATATTACTAGAAAGTAAGGACCACCCGTGTAGAGCTCATTGTCTACTTGGTTTACTCCCAGATCCTCAGTTTCAGCAGATTGGGCCCATAGGAGCTGCTCAATATGTATCCATTGAATGAGTCTCTCTGGTTTTGACCCACAGTGAATATTGTAAACTCCTTAAGATTTGTATTTTCAACTTCCAATTTGAGCACCATCTTCTTAATCATCAGTTTGTTAACACCAAGCACAAATGCCATACACAGTACATCTTCAATAATGGTTTGAAATGAATGAATAACTCAGCATTTGAATGAATGAATCATTGTGTAATGGTGACACCTCACTGAGGTTAATAAGCATTCTTCCCCTCTTTAAGTTCCTTGAAGGCAAAGACTGTCTCATTTGTTTCTGTTTTACCTATGGTACCTAACATAGTGACTTATACATGGTAGACACTCAGTGGATAATTACCTTGAGTTCCCAAGATTGAACACTAGCTAGAAAGTTCCAACTAATGCTAGTGTTAATTAGTTGATCTTGACCATGTCTGGAGTTTGAACTTTAGCTAGATTTTTCTGTATATTTATGTATGTGTGCCTGTATGCATGCCATGTCAACATACAGTATTTAAAGGTAGAAGACTGGTTTCATATTCATTTATACTACTTAGTGACCATTAAAATGATGCCCTCACCCTACAAATAGTCAAAATTCTCTTCTCATTGTTAGGTTGTTGATTTGTTTTACTGTGGCTGTTTTTGTGTTGATCTTGCAAGGAATCCTGGGTTGCTCTGTAACTTTTAAGGCAAAGTCCAGGGCTTGTCCTAATCATTCACTGTATAATCAATGAGAGCGTATTAGGATTTGAGAAAGAATTTTTAACTGAAGGAAATATGTGTGGGAAACCCTTTATGGGGAAGGTTCTTTTTTCTTTTTTCTTTCTTTTTTGCTTGATCATAGAACTTTGGGTGACATGTAATCCATATTCCTTCACCTCTTCCTCCCCTCATCAATGTGTTTTACTTATAAATGTCTGCCTATAGAGATGTGTCTTGAGGCCTATTTTAACAAACAGAAGGTGATACATATTTGAATAAACATCCTCTTAGTGATTGAAGTTGAAAGGGTACAAATCTTTTTGGTTGAAGCAAGAGAGATTGTTCCTGCTTTGTTATGAGGGAAGGGTTTTCTTTTGTGTCCTCAAGTTTCTTTATTCCTTTCTTTTTTTTTTCTGTATTGTTTTGTGTCTCTCCTTTATTATTATTTTTTTTATTCTTTCATCCCTTATTTCTTTTACTCTCACCTTTTGTTTATTCAAGCCTTATACCTATGTATATGAGTAAATTCAACCAAAGCAGATGGTAGAGCTTTCTTTTAAAAATATTTAATATATTTTAATTAGAAAAGTAATCATCTTAAATTTAGAAAATCTGGAAGCGCAACAAGTTTTGAAGAGGAAAATATACATCTAAAATTCTATTACTTGGGGATAATTACCATTAACATTACCATAGATTACCATTTGAATGATAGAAACATTTTTACATAATTGAAATCATACTGTATAAAGAGTTTTGTTTCTCTTTTCACATAACAGTGACTCAAAGATATATTTCCCCATCATGAAAACATTTTAATGGTTGCATAATATTCCATTTTAAGTAGATGCCATAGTTTACCTCTTCATTTCCCTACATTTGATCTCTTAAAGTGTTTACAAGTTTCCTTTTCAAAAAAATGATGTCTTGAGTATCTTAGAGCATAAAGCTTGGTCTACAATTCAAATTATTTCCGATGATAGATTCCTAGAAGCAGCATTACTAGGTCAAAGAGAATGCATACTTTTTTTTGAGGCTTTTGGTTCTTCTTACCAGATGACTTTCTAGGAAGATTATGCCAAGCCTTCATCTTGCTATCAGCATTGTGAAAGAATTTCTATCTCACCCCATGGGCAGGGCTTTTTTTGGGGAGGGGGAATGGACAGGGCTTTTTAGTTGCTTTAATTGTATTCTGTGTCAATAAGTGCATAATTTCTGTATAGCTGTGTGTACTGAATTATCAAGTGAATCCATTAAACAAAGTATGTTATTTTACGAACACATTTGAATCTTACACAATGTATTTTTAAGGCAGTAGTCACCTGTTATATTTTTTCTACAGTTGGAATCTTTTTTTGTGCTGAGTTATTACTCTGTGATATTGCACTACTCTGTTAAATCCCAAACTAAAGCAATTAATTTTTTTCTAAGTTCAGTATCTTTGTGGCTTTGACAGTTGAGCCAGGACTTTGAAGAGTCAGTGATCCTGGACAGTATTTTAGGACAATGAGAAGTGCCAAAGGCATAAGAGAGAAAGACTAATGGATAGAACACTGGACTAGAAATCAGACGCCCTAGGTTCTATTCCCAGTTCCATTTTTCATTGTGTATCATGACTAAATTTGATGAAAGAACTTGCCCAATCTGTAAAACAGGGATAATACGTCTCACCTTACAGGGATGCTAGAGGGATTAATGCAATATCTTTTTTCTAATACATTTGTGTTCTTCAAAGAGAATTCTAACATTAGAGATCAAAAACTACGGTCAATGTAAAATTTGAAAGTAGAAGTTAATTTTTATACTTTCAAACTTTTATATCCCTAGTTTAGTTTGTTAACTTAAAGCCTTTATTGGTTACTTATACAAAGTATAGATTGACTGCAGTATTTCCCCAAATGTGGCAAAAAGTGATACTGGGTTTATGAACAATTAGTTTCTACTTTAAAACTTACATCATTTTACATATGTTCTTCTGTATTTATCATATATTACATTAAAATGAAAGAAGGAGAATCAATTCTTTAAAAAACCCACCATGAGTTAATATGGTGAGTCTAACAATAGTATACAAGTATTTTGCTTTACTAGTTTATGATATTTTTATTTAAGAAATGGTCTATGAAACAGTGGCATGAAAAAGAATTTCTTTATCCTCATTGCTTGAGTCAATGTTTTTTTCTGAATTTGGCAAAGTTCTGTCTATAAATTGATCTCCCTTTTTCTAATCTAGAATAAGTATTTTCTAAAAATAATAGAAATCTTGGGATGAGTTGAAGAGTTAGGTGACAAATTTGAATAATCCATAAGCCTCATTTAGAAATTTTCATTAAAAACTCGCCTGGTAAAGAAAATGCTATTCAACCTGACTTTGAGCTCCTTGAGGACAGGGGATGTTGCCTTAGACATCTTTGTATAGCCAGTGCCTAGCACATAGTGGTACTTAGTAAATGTTTAATGAGGAAATTAATCTGTGGGTTGAGATAAGATATAAAAGTAATGCATAAAGGTCATCTGCTTCCAAGAAAAATAATATGCAGTAGGAGCTAAAATGTTCTTTGAAATAATATCTTAGATAAAATTAACATTCCACACATGTACCACACTTCTAGAATTCAAAGCATTTACCACTCTTTAAAATTCACATTTCTAATGTGGAAACTATGCTGGGTGAGGATATTTCAGATTGGTTCTATTTTGACCACCAAGAGCTCATACTTTGTATAAAGCCATACAAGTTATTATTATCTGGGAGAAGAGTAGCACTTTTGCTCTTTAATACTTGTTTTAGTTTTGCTTTCAGGGACTTAGCCAGTTTGATAGTGAGTCTGTAGCAATTTTCAGTATTCCAAGGGAAACTCTGTTTTTGAATGCTTTGGAATGTCGGTAATGTTTCAAACTGGTTTTAATTTGGGGGGCCATATTTAGTGATAATGGCACGTACCATTTTTTTGAATTGTCACAAATTAGTTGTGATATCTATATCAATACATTTATTAGTATATATGATATTTCTCACAAAAATGCTTCCCTCCACCCTGCATGCAGATTTGTGTGCTTCAATAAATGAAAAAATATAGTGGAGGAAAGAAGCCTCCTTGCTCAACCCTAGGATTTTGTAAAGTTCTAGTAATGTAAAATATATATCACACATTGAATGATAGATATATTCCTGAAGAATTACGTAAACCATTACAAAAAAGTCACTGCCCTTGGGGAAGTCTGCTGAATAAGTAAAACTTATAGTGGCTGGTGGATGAAGGAAAGAATTATTGAGAATAATAATGGGGCAGTACGTAAACTTGGGAGTAAGTAATATGTTTACCTCTGGACAGAGAATAAATTAAACATTTGGCAAGTCATATGGGACTCAGGATCTCGATGGAATATCACTTTTGGGGAGAGACTTATGCTCTCAGGAGTGTGTGTGCTTCTACCCCATATTTGGTCTTGATAGTGGCCACTCTCTCTCACAGGCCCCAGGCAATATCTTTAATCCTTATTTTGTCCCAGAACTGTGGAATGTTCAAGCTGCACATGACATTAGAGATCATCTTCTAGCCCCTCATTTTCATAAGAGGAAGAAACAGATTGGCCTGGAGAATCTGTGTATGTCTCATGGCACAAAGCAAACGATGGCCGAGCCAGGCTTAAAATCTAAGTGTCATGACTTCTACTCCAGTAAGTTGCCCTGTTTAGCATACTGCCTCCTTAGTATTACTGGTGTTGTGTTTTAATTGGCAACTTAGACTAACACAGTCTCTCGCACCACATTCTGCTCATCTAAAATGACACATGTGGGTTGTCAACTGGTCAGATCAAATGGACTGATTTATAGATCCCAGTGTGATGAAAAAGGAGAGTTGATCTTTGTGATCCTTACACAAAGGAGGTTTGCGTAAGATCAGGAATCTAGAGATTTGTTTCCAGGAGTCATAGAAGATATAGCTTTCTAAAAGTAAGGGAGTCTGACTGAAGGTGAGAAATTTGTTCTCATTGCAGGTTAATGAGTGTATCGGATATATATATATTAGGCAGTATTTTAGGAAAACATGCCACAAATTCTATCAAATTTGTGTCTCATGAAAAATCACCTGTAACTCATCTACTTTCCAGATCTGGTGTACATCTGTGTTTACGTGTATGTATATTTTTGTGTATTTAAGCAGCGTAGTTGAAAGCTCTTGTTGTGTATCCATCCATCCGTTATCTCCTGTGTTCTGAGCATTATGCTATGGACTGGGGATACAGCCCAAAAGAAGAGAAACAAAGCCCTTGCTGCCATGGGATTTATATTTCAGTGAAGGCGGACAGGTAATCAACAGATGAATAAACAAAGAATATGCCAAATAGTAATAAACAAAAGATATACCAAGTAGTAATAAGAGCCCCTAAAAGAGTGATGTGAGTTTTTTAGGTTGCTACTTTGATGGTGGGCTACGTCATGTAGGATGGCCAGAGGAAGCCTGTGTGAGGAGGTGGTATTTGAATAATGGGAAGAAGATAACCATGCACATATTCAGGAAAAGGGCTTTCCAAGCGGAGGGAAGAACATGTGTAGAGGCTCTAGCGTGGGAATGGGCTTGAGGTGTTTGAGTGCCAGATAACAGACCACTGTGGTTGGGAAGTAGTGGATAGGGATGGGATGGAATCAGATGAAGTTGTAGAGACAGGTAGGGGCAAAATTACACAGGGCTTTGTGGACCTCAGCAAGGAGTTCAAATGGACCAGAGTTTGTATCTCTACTACTTACGAACTGTGTGTGTGACTTCAGATAAGTTTCGTAACTTCTGTGAGCTTCAGTTTTCTCATTTGTGAATTGGGGATAATTATTCCTCTTCAGGATTGTTTACAAGGATTAGGATAATAAATGTTAAGTGAGTTAGTACAGTGACTGGAGCATAGTACACTCAAGACGTTGGATGTTGATGATAATGCTAAGCAATAAATATCCATTGCATACCTAACTATGTGTTAGGCATAGTGCTGGATACCTTACATTTATTTATATTTAAATTTTCAAAGCAATTCTGTAATATATAATGAAACTCAGAAAAATGGTTACACACAGTTAAACATTCCTAAGTAGCAGATATTGGATTCAAAATCAAATCTCCATGATTCCAAAGTCAGTTTCCTCCCACTCTATTAAGGGAGTAAAGCAATTATGTGTTGGTTGGTTTTGCGTGTAAATGCACTTTGTGACTATATACATGCTTTTAGAGATGAGATTAATCTCTGATGTTACATGAATATCTCTTGCCCCGCAGGAATTTTAATACCCGTTGACATTCCTCTCAGTGCTTAGGATAATGTCTTGTTCCTTCTAGAAATACTCTCACTGTGTTTTTTAACTAAGTGGATCTGCGTAACAATATGAATACTTGCCAACAACATGCCACAACTTTTGAAGAAACCTAAGGAATCTTCAGGTTTTTTGTTTTTGCAAGATTTCTTATTTTTTCTCAAAGACATACATCTTATAGCAGCCTCTTCTTTTGAAAATGTTTTGCCCTCAGTTGTACTAGTTGGAAGTGTCAGAATAGTGCATTAACCTACTGAGCTCCATATGGCTGACTTTTTGGGGTTGTTTTGCCTCCTCTTGTTTTGTTTAAAGGAATGCAGAATTGGCAGCAGAGCCCTCAGACTGGTGTCAGATTTGGGTAGTGTAAATTGCTGTGTTTGGAGAGTAAACATGCACTTTAAAAAATCACCAGGTGTACTTTTTATTCTTTGATGTACAAAACCCTCACTGAATATATTTGAGAAGTTGAAAGGCTCATTCATTCATTCATTTTGTGAAGAAGTTTAGAAAGACATTACTGATTGTCTAAACTATTGAAGAGATTTAACATCAATGTTTTACTTTGGGTAGGAGAAGAAGGAAATGAAGACTTTTCGAGATGTGTGTATATGTTGGGTTGTTAGATTATATTCATTTTCTCTCTGAGAAGTAAATGACGCGCTAGAATAATAAACCATTATAGGTGGACCGTGAAGAAATGTTATTTTTAGGATAATTATTTTGATGAAACAGGAATGTGGGTTCTCTTATAATCAAATTCTCAACTTAGGTCTTTAGAGGTAAGAATGCTACCAGCTGAAACAGATGGTTGGTAATCTATGAAAGTAATGCCATCATATTGGGTAATATGATCCTGCTGCTTCTATTGGCCTAACCTCAAACTGTAACATGATATATTATGTAGCGCTTATGAGCCAGAACATTGTTTGTGCTTTTATAAAAAACTCTACAAAGACTACATGCTCTAGTACTAGCTCGGTATTCTTATCAGGGTGTTCTTTCAAGTTAGGCTAGGGCTTTGAACAAACAGTGTTTTGTGATATTCATTGTATATGATTTGAGAACTAGAATTGGTTCTCATGCTGCAGAGATGAATTATTTATCACCAAATGTCTTGAATAACTTGTAAATCCAACACTACTGTAGAAAATACAAACAAATGTTTAACTTTGTTAGGTAAAATCAGTCTTCTGAAATGAAACCAATAAAGATCAGCTTCCAGGTATTCTTAGAGTTTACATATACAAACCTAAACAAATCATTCCTCTTTTAAACACTAACCAGAAGACTGTCCTCCTAAAATACTATTTGATCCCAAAGACATCAGTTTCTTTAGTTAAACTGAACATTTATGGAGTAGCTGATTTTATTGTAAATAAATTGTCATTTTTAATGTTGCAATCGTTTTTTTAGAGGCCAGATCACAAAAAGGGAAAATTGAGTATTCAATTGCATATGTGCAAATTAAAATGTCCCCTCCCTTTCACATATTCTTGTTGATTTATAAAAGATTCTATTCTGTACTTCTTGCTGTCTGTTTCTAAATGTAAGCACTAATCAGATTTTCTTACTTGACCTTGTTTTCTCACTTTCTGTATTTTCTGTGGGAATCTTGAACCAAACTTTATCACTACTAATATGGATGCAGTGTTGTTCCATGTTTAAGCACACAGGCCTCAGAGTCAGGATTTGGGATCAAATTCAGGTTCTTACTAGTAATGTGACCATGTCCAAGTTGCTGAAACCTAAGTTTCTTGATCTGTAAAAATGCAGATAACATCACTTAGCTCAGAGGGGCTGCCTAAATCTGGGAAGCATGTTAATTCGTCCATCTTACCTGGCCCGGCATCCCCATTCACTTAACTAGGTGAAGTAAGTCTAGGTCCTAAACAACCCTCTAATCCAGTCTTGTCTTTTTAACTGCAATGTTTATAGCTATCGCTTCATCATATTCTTCCCTAAACAAATCTACTGCTCCATTCTCTCCCCCAACTGCTTTTCTACACACTGCCCAGCTCAAGCCATCATTTACAATACAGACATATTTGTCATTCCACAGCCTAAATCCTTCCAGTGCTTTTCTCTCACCTATGGCAATTTCTCGGATTTGACCAAGATATAGCCCCCTTTTAAAGGAAAAGCCTTCTCAAAGACCCCAGTGTTGACTTAAAATATTTTAATTAAACTGTTTAAATGTGTGCCAACACAGAATAAGATTTATACTCTGCCAATAAGTCTTACACACTTTATAAAACAAATATACGTGTTAAAGAAAAATACAAAAACCAATAAAATTTAAATTAACATTATTTTAAGTGATAAATGATGTTCTGAACCTAAATTGCTATTTACAATGTGAAGATACTACAGTACAGAAAGGCATTTTTTTCATTCCCTGTGCCTAGAGTGCCATAGGATGACCCAATTGTACCATCCGTTTACTCCATCTGTGGTTAAATTTTGATTAGTCTAGCAAGCTGCAATGTCATTTGCTTTTTATTTGGTACAAATACATTGTTTTCATACTGAGGCCATCTCTGTTCTCATTAGTCTGAGATAATGAAAGTCATCCTTCCCAGTAACGGTGTGATCCTAAATGCAAATGTGGATGCTGAGATTAGGTGGCAGGACTTGGGGGTAACATGGTTATCCCGATAATCCAGTTAATGCAGAGTTTTATCACATTATCTGACGAAATGAAACTGCAGAATTTTAAGTCATCTTACACAAGTCAGAGGCCATTAGGAATATGTTTGAGGATCCCAGTTTGAGAAACATTACCCCTGAGCTCCAGTTTTATTGATCTACTAGCAAGTTGGCAAACATTGTGCCTCAGTGTTTATTCTAACTTCTTACTAGAATAACTTTATCTGCCTTGGGTGAACATGTGCTCACCTTTTACAGCTTGCCTGACCATCTTCCCCCAAATAAAATCAGACCATCTATCCTTCAAATTCCCGTACCTCCCCATATCTACTTCTGTCACGGCACTTATCACATTGTTTAATAAGTCTGCTTATTGCCCCTCACCCTCACCCAAAGTGTAAGCTCTTTGATGGCAAGGGTATGTCTTGGCTTGTATCTGTACTCCCAGTTCCTGGAACCTCATGGGAACTCAATAAATGTTGAGTGGGACTATTCTAATATGAAAAAGACACCGTATGCAAAAGAGATAGATTATTTTGTGAAGAAACTGAAAACCTGACTAATCGTGTGTGTGCAGAGAATATGACAGTCAATTAAAATTTTATATTTAAAAAAGAAAAGCTTGTTCTTTAGTACACAAATGGAGGCATATTCTGAGTCATAGATTCAAAAGGGCAGGACCTTCAAGATCATCCAGCTCAGTGGGTTTAAACTTTATTTAACATCAAAGCAGGAAATCACATGTGGAATAGGAATACATAAAGCAGATAAACGTGCAAATGTCCTTATTCTTGGGGGAGAGAAGATATGGACACTCCCCCGATGAGCCTTCCTCTGTACGCATCCCCTCTTCAGCCCCCAAAGCAGCCCCGAAAACAACTTAAGGAATTCTGTGGGCCCTCAGAATACAGTTTGAAAATAATCACCTTATCTGCCTAAGGTAGAAATCCTTTCCTGAGCATTTCAGAAAGATAAGCAGCCCAACTCAGCATCACCTGAACAAGGTGACCAGAAACTACTAATTTCATACTACCAGTATTTCTTTCATTAGGCAATTTTAAAAGACATTTCTCATTAGATTAATGATAATATATAATGGCAGCAAACATTAATTGAGTACTTATTATATACCAGACATTATTGTATTTTACATGGATTCTTATTTCATCCTTATAAAAACTCTGAGGGTAGATACAATATTATTCCCATTTTGCAGATAAGGAACCTGAGGCCCAGGAGATCAAGTAATAACTTGACTAAATTTACACAGCTTTTGAGGGTAAGGAATATTTCTGAACCTTTTGCCCACCTTTCCTCTTTTTGTTATCCGACATCGAAAGCAAATTGTACTCCCTTGAAAATACTTCTGCCCTGTCTTCTGAAAGGAACTCTCTATTTTAGATTCTAGCCGGTTTCTGGCAATTATTTGCTAGTTAGACAGTCTCAGGCAAGTCGTGACTTCTCCATGGCTCAATTTTCACGGCTGCAGAAAAGAAAAATGGTTTTAGCAGTATCTTCCCCTGGTGTTAGATTCAGATGCAAGAGTATATAGGAAAAGTTCTGAAAGCTGTTTGTGCTATAGAAATGTAAGCCCTTTTTGATGTCTAAATCTATGAATCTCATTCAGTGCCGATGACACACATCCATTTATTTACATGTCAATCAGCCATAGATCTTTTACTTTGTTTTTCTATGCTTTGGATATTTTACTATTGATGCACCATTGATAAAGGTAGGCAAGGAACTGAATAAAATTCAGTGTGTTCATTTTGGCTGATAGCACTTATTAAAATGTTTACAAGGCTAGGAGTCTAAAAATAATAGGGAAATTTTTTTTTTTTTAATAGGGAAATTTTTTGTTTTGTGGAAGGAATTTTTCTTTATTTCATTTACGATTTATAGCTTCATTACCTCCTTAAGGTGTAGTTTCTTTCTGGGCTATAGGAAACATTTATAATCTGCAAAAGTATTATTAAACTGGCTTTGTTACAGTGTCTAAAGTTACTCTTAGAATTAGGTCTAGAAATGGTAAAGCAGGGAGGGAAAGCATTATACTTAAATATCTTTTTTTAAATTAAAAAAATTTTAATTGAAGTATAGTTGATTTACAGCGTTTCAGGTATACAGCAAAGTGATTCAGTTCTATTTGTCTATCTATCTATCTCCTTTTTCAGATTCTTTTCCATTATGTTATAAGATATCAAATATAGTTCCCTGTGCTATACAGTAGTAGGTCCTTGTTGTTTATCTGTTTTATATATAGTAATGTGTATCTGTTAATCCCAAATTGCCAATTTATCCCTTCCCCCCTTCCTCTTTGGTAACCATAAATTTGTTTTCTCAATATCTTAAATATCTAAATATCTTATTCTTAAATATCCTTATAGTCTTTGCCCAACATAACAAATGCTGATGAAGCTTTCCCTATTGTTCTTATATTTAAAACTTTATTTATTTATTTATTTATTTTTGGCTGTGTTGGGTCTTCGTTTACTGTGCGAGGGCTTTCTCCAGTTGTGGAGAGCGGGGGCCACTCTTCATCGCGGTGCGCGGGCCTCTCACTATCACGGCCTCTCCCGTTGCGGAGCACAGGCTCCAGACGTGCAGGCTCAGCGGTCGTGGCTCACGGGCTCAGCCGCTCCGCGGCATGTGGGATCCTCCCACACCAGGGCTCGAACCCGGTTCCCCTGCATTGGCAGGCAGACTCTCAACCACTGCGCCACCAGGGAAGCCCTGTTCTTATATTTAAATGGTACATGAAGAAACTGGCTATGCCAAATAGACTGGTTATCCTATTGGACATTATCATTGGTCAAATTCTGTCCATTTTCTTGTTGTCTTTTGCATAGGTGAGCTTTCTCTATTTGAAAGGGTAGCGTGCTTTTTCTCCCTTCATAGGGCAGAGGATAGAGTGAATATAGTGCCAGTACAAAATAGAGAAAACAGGCGCCTGTAAGGGTTCTTAGGTTGTTTTGTACCGTGAGCCCCTTTGGCAGTCTGGTGAACCTATGGGCACCTTCTCAGAATCATGTTTTTAAACGTAAAGCACAAACTACATAGGATTAACAAGGAAACTAATTATATTAAAATATACTTATCTAACTATTTTTGAAATTTATGACACATTCCAGAGAAATAGAAACTTATGTTTGCACAAAAACCTGAGGATGGATGTTTATAGCGGTTTTGTTCATAACTGACAAAAACTGGAATCAACCCAAATGTCCTCAACGGGTGAATGGCTAAATAATTGTAGTATATCCATACCATGGGCTACTACCCGGCAATAAACAGGAGCAAACTATTGATATGTGCAATTATTTGTATGAATCTCCAGGGCATTATGCTGAGTGAAAAAGCCCATGCCAAAAGGTTACTACTGCATGATTGCCTTTATATGACATTGACAAAATTATAGAAATGGAGAATAGATTAGTGGTTGCCAGGGGTGGAGGGTTGTGGGAGGGATTTGAGTGTGGTTGTGAAAGGTAACATGAAGCATCCTTGTGGCGGTGGGAGTGTTCTGTATCTTGATTTTGGTGGTTGGATACAAGAATCTACAGGTGATCAAATTGCAAAGAACTTGAATACACACACACACACACACACACACACACACACACAAATAAGTGCAAGTAAAACTAAGGAACTCTCATTAGGATAGGTGGGTTTTCTCAATGTCAGTATCCCAGTTGTGATATTGCAATATAGTTTTGCAAGACATTACCACTGGGTGAAAACAAGGGTTTCTCTGCATTTCTCTTATAACTGGGTGCATATTTACAATTATCTCAAAATAGAAAGTTTAATTAAAAAATCGAGACAGTAATGGGCTTCTTTACAAGATTTGTTAAATAACAAGACAAAAGTGGCAGCTCGTGTAACTAGTGGAATTTTTAAGAAATGATGATATTTTACTTTTTTAAAAAATAATTAATTTATTTATTTTTGGCTGCATTGGATCTTTGTTGCTGTGCACGGGCTTTCTCTAGCTGCGGCGAGCAGGGGCTACTCTTCGTTGCGGTGTGAGGACTGCTCATTGCGGTGGCTTCTCTTGTTGTGGAGCACAGGCTCTAGGTGCGTGGGCTTCAGTAGTTGTGGCATGCGGGCTTAGTAGTTGTGGCTCAAGGGCTCTAGAGCGCAGGCTCAGTAGTTGCGGCGCACGGGCTTAGTTGCTCCGTGCGGCATGTGGGATCTTCCCGGATCAGGGCTTGAACCCGTGTCCCCTGCATTGGCAAGCAGATTCTTAACAACTGCTCCACCAGGGAAGCCCCTGAGGTTTTAATATACCACCACAAATGTGGTGTGTGGTGTGATAGGAAAATATCTGTGACTTCTGTTAGTCACAGTGACCAAGTGGTAGGTGCTGCTTATACACTGTGGTCTGTTGCCTACATTCCTAACTGAAAGAGATGCTAAATTCAAGTCAGCAGTTACTGAAAATAAAGATGTCATTTTTCCCCTTCCAAGTTTGCATACTCCTTGAATTGGGACCCAGGGTTAAGAAGCCCCTGGGTTACTTTCTATCTGTTTACATTTCATTATCTGATATATCTCTAGGGCCTCTGTCAAATAAAAGATAAACATAATGCTTAAGCTTTCTCTTAAGTACAGTGGGTGGTGATAAGGTCTCATAAAAAATGCTAGTAGGCACACACTTTACAGTTTTAAAGATTTACTGGGTGTCCATTCACTCACATGCACGTTGTTCATTGTAATTGCTAAATACTAGTTTTAAAAGGCAAGTATGGATAGATTTTTAATTTTTTTCTTTTGGCTGTGTTGGGTCTTCGTTGCTGTGTGCGGGCTTTCTCTAGTTGTGGAGAGCAGGGGCTACTCTTTGTTGCGGTGCATGGGCTTCTCAGTGCAGTGGCTTCTCTTGTTGCGGAGCATGGGCTTCAGTAGTTGTGGCACACAGGCTCAGTAGTTGTGGCTTGTGGGCTCTAGAGCACAGGCTCAGTAGTTGTGGCGCACGGGCTTAGTTGCTCCGCGGCATGTGGGATCTTGCCGGACCAGGGATCGAACCCGTGTCGCCTGCATTGGCAGGTGGATTCTTGACCGCAGCGCCACCAGGGAAGTCCCTGGATAGATTTTAAGTATGGAGTAGACCACATGTTTATTGTGTTTGATATGAAAAAGAAACATGTCAGACTGATTGCTAATTATACAGATTGACTAAGTTTGAATATCATTAAATATTTTAATTAGCTTTCTCTAAGAAATCATTTAATGGTGGTTTAGCTTCTCGTTGTTAATGTCTCTAAGAGTGTCTACATCAGATAAGGCTGTTGTTTTACAAGAAATGAAGTTTAGTGTTTGGGGATCAACATTCTACTTATTAAAATATCACCTGTTTGTTTCAGTCAATGATAAAAATTAAAATTTATTGTGTGTTTAACTGAGTAATTATTTGGTGTTATTATGAAGTATTTTCTTCCATACTACATAAATTACGTGTTTCACAACAAAAGAAATAACAATAGGGCCACAGAACTTAAATATGTGTTTTGGGTTTCCTTGTGTACTTGACATTTCTAATAGTACATGTGCTGAAAGAATGATTTAAGTATTCATTCTGTGGTGGTTTTAGATTCTATAATTTGGGGGTGAAATGCTTAATCTGGTATTTAATATATAGAAGCTTCAATAAGTAAACAATAAATGTTTTCTCATAGAAAACCTTACACTTAAAACATTCTAGCTAATTATACTGAAATAAACTTAGTCAAATTCTTTTCAGACAAATGGTATGTATAATCTGAAGAATGATGATGCTTTTACATTGTACCTCTTAATCCCTTTCACCTATTTTGCCCGTCTCCTACCCGCCCCCACATGACAACCACCACTTTGCTTTTTGTATCCATGAGTCTATTTCTATTTTGTTTGTATGTTTGTTTGTTTTGTTTTTTAGATTCCACTTACAAGTGAAATCATACAGTATTTTTCTTTCTCTGTCTGACTTGTTTCACTTAGCATAATATCCTGTAGGACCAACCATTTTGTGGCAGTGGCAAGAGTTCATTCTTTTTACAGCTGAGTAATATTCCATTTATACTAGTAATCCATCTATTCAGATTTTCTGTTTCTTCATGATTGAGTCTGGGAAGGTTGTGTGTTTCTGGGAATTTATCCATTTATTTTGTTTAATTTGTTGGCATATAATTGTTCGTAGTAATCTCTTATGATCCTTTGTATTTTTGTGGTGTTGCTTGTACCTTCTCTTTCATTTCTGATTTTATTTATTTGGGCCCCCTCTGTTTTTTTCTTGATGAGTCTGACTAAAGGTTTATCACTTTTGTTTATGTTTTCAGAGAACCAGCTCTTTGTTTTATTGATCTTTTAAAAATTTTAGTTTCTATTTTATTTATTTCCTCTTTGATCTTTAGTATTTCCTTCCTTCTACCAACTTTGGGTTTATTTTCTTCTTATTTTTCTAGCTCCTTTAAATGTAAAGTTAGATTTGTTTGTTTGTTTCTTGGTATAGGCCTGTATTTCTATGAGTTTTACTCTTAGAACTGCTTTTCCTGTGTCCCAAAGATTTTGGAATGTTCTGTTTGCATTTTTATTTGTTTCAAGTTATTTTTTGCTTTCTTCTTTGATTTCTTCATTGTGACCCATTGGTTGTTTAATAGCACGTTGTTTAGTCTCCACGCATTTGTGGTTTTTTTCCAGTTTTTTTGCTTGCGATTGATTTCTAATTTTATACACTTGTGGTCACAAAAGATGCTTGATATGATTTCAGTCTTCTTAAATTTATTGAGACTTGTTTTGTTACCTTACATATGATCTAAACTGGAGAATGTTCCATATGCACTTGAAAACAATGTGTATTCTGCTGTTTTTAGATGCAGTGTTCTGTATATATATTAAGTTCATCTTGTCTCATGTGTTGTTTAAGGCTAATGTTTCCTTACTGATTTTCTATCTGGATGATCTATCCATTGATGTAAGGAGGGTAGGGGTATTAAAGTCCTGCACTCTTATTGTGTTGTTGTCTCTTTCTTCCCTTATCTCTGTTAATATTTGCTTTGTATATTTAGGTGCTTCTTTGTCTGGTGCATAAATGTTTATAAATGTTATATCTTCTTGTTGGATTGACTCTTTTATTATTATGAAATGCCTTCTTTGACTTTTGTTACAGTCTTTGTTTTAAACTCTATTTTGTCTGATATAAGTATTGCTACCCAAGCTATCTTTTTATTTCCATTTGCATTGTATATCTTTTTACATCCCCTCATTTTCAGCCTGTGAGTTTCTTTAGGTTTGATGTGAGTCTCTTGTAGGCAGCATATAGAAAGGTCTTTTTTAAAAAAATCTATTCAGCTACACTATGTCTTTTGATTAGAGCATTTATTCCATTTAGAGTAATTATTGATAGCTATATAATTATTGTAATTTTGTTAGTTGTTTTCTGGAAGTTTTTGTAGTTCTCTGTTTCTTCTTCTCTCTCTCTTCCCTTGTGGTTTGATTGTTATGTTTAGATTCCTTTCTCATTTTTTTTGTGTGTGTGTGGTTACTGTGAAGTTCGCATATGACATCCGAAGTGTATAGCATACTCTTTTAAGTTAAGAGTAACTTAATTTGGAACACATTCCAAAACTTTATATTTTTACCCCCTCATATTTTATGTTTTTACTGACACAATTTACATCTTTTTATTTCATACATCCCTTAACTAATTACTGGTTTTTAAAATAGTTTTACTTCTTTTGTCTTTTACCCTTCATACTTGCTTTATAAGTGATTGCTCCACTACCCTTATTATTTATTCATGTTTTCCAGTGAGATTTTTACCTGTTTATGTTTTCTTATTATTAATTAGTTCCTTTCCTTTTTAGCTTACCAAAGTCCCTTTAACATTTCTTGTAAGGCTGGTTTAGTGGTGATGAATTCCTTTTGCATTTGCTTATCTGGAAACCTCTTAACTTCTCCTTCAATTGTGAATGATTACCTTGTTGTGTAGAGAATTCTTGGTTGGCAGTTTTTTTCTTTCAGCATTATTAATATATCTTACCACTCCCTCTTGGCCTGTAAGTTTCTGCAAAAAATCTGCTGATAGCGTTAAGGAGTTTCCTTTGTATGTAATAAATTGCTTTTCTTTTTCTCCTTTTAAGATTCTTTATCCTTTACTTTTACCACTTTAATTATAATGCATCTCAGTGTGTTTTCTCTTTGCGTTCATATTATTTGGAATTCTCTGGGCTTCTTGGACCTGGATATCTGTCTCCTTCCACAGATTCAGGAAGTTTTCAGCCATTATTTCCTCAAATAATTTTTCTGGCCCCTTGTTTCTTCTCCTTCTGGGACCTCTGTAATATATATGTTATTCCACTTGATGTTAGGATATGTTCTCTTATTCTGAGTGTTACTTTTGGCCCCTGAAAAAGGTCTTAATTATAAACTGTGTGTCCTGCAATGGGAAATGACAGTATATGAATTTATCTCATGATACTACTGTTCTGTATAGGTTTTTATCTTACAGACCTTGAGTTGATAATATTAATATAGTTTATACTATATTTTTCATGCAATTAAATTAATTTTCAGTGCAAATTGATATAAAATTATTTGAAACGTTGTTGTAATTAATATATTTATTTTAAAGTACCTTTTATATTTTGGGGAAATTAATTACTTACCTTTAATAACTTCCCTTTACAAGATGTTTTTCCTTATATAGTAGGAGAGAAACCATCTAAAGGTTTAGCAATATATTCAGCTTTGTATAACCCACCAAATACATCATTCTTAGAAAAAATAGGTAGATCAACTTCTGTCAGGCACTTATTTTTTGTTTCCTTTTTCTACTGGAATTCATGGGACTTATGATGAGAAATGGGCTTTTCGGTTTCTTATGCTTTTAAACTTATAGGAGCCTCTCAAAAGCACACTGTGAACCTTTGTAGATATAATTCCAAATTTGTTAATCTATAACATTGCTTTTTTTTAAAAAATATCTTTATTGGAGTATAATTGCTTTACAATGTTGTGTTAGTTTCTGCTGTAAAACACAGTGAATGTATATATGTATAACATATATATATGTATACATATATCTCCATATCCCCTCCCTCTTGAGCCTCCCTCCCACCCTCCCTATCCCAACCCTCTAGGTCATCACAAAGCACGGAGCTGATCTCCCTGTGCTATGCAGCAGCTTCCCACTAGCTATCCATTTTACATTTGGTAGTGTATATATGTCAGTGCTACTCTCTCACTTCGTCCCAGCTTCCCCTTCCCCGCCGTGTCCTCAAGTCCATTCTCTACGTCTGCCTCTTTACTTCTGCCCTGCCACTAGGTTCATCAGTACCATTTTTTAGATTCCATTTACATAGCATTGCTTTTTCAGAAAACTGTAGTGAACAATAACACACTCACTTGATTAAAGTAGCCAAAGAAACCTGACTACATTAGGGTTTATAAATCATGGTCGATAACAGTAATGGCATTACTGTTTTCATGACAATAATATTGTCCTTCCTATTTGAAGATCATACCACTGATAGTAATCGTTATTTTGTGCACACTGTAGTTGAAAAGACCTGTGTACAATCAATAGTTTTTCCCAGTGTCTGCAGCAAGACACCTTTACAGCCTAGAACTGTGAAGCCTTTCCTCAATTTATAAATCAATCTGTATTTACATTAAAGAATGACAGGTCATACTCAGACCAGGTCATACACAGACCAAGTCAATTTAAAATCAGAAGTGGTATCTCCACCGCAAACTTAAAATATTTTTTTAGAATATTGCATGTTTGGTTTTTTTTTTTTTTTTGACTCAGGAATTGCAATCAACTTTGTTCATGATAACTAAAAAAATTAGAAACAACTGTCATTCGGTGGATAAATGGTTAAACAAACTGTGGTACATCGATGCCACAGAATACTACTCAGGAATAAAAAGGAAAGAGTCATTGATTTGTCAACTGGGATGAATCTCCAAGGAACTATGCTGAGTGAAAAAAGCCAATCCCCACTTGGTCATGGTGTAGAGTCCTTATTAAATATGCTGTTGAATTCAGTTTGCTACTCTCTTGTTGAGAGTTTTTATATCTATACTTATATACTGGTCTATAGTTTTCTTTCCTGTGATGTCTTTGTCTGGATTTGGCATCAAGGTAATACTGGCTCTGTAGAATGAGTGAGGAAGTGTTCCTTCGTCTTCTATTTCTTGGAAGAGTTTGAGAAGAATTGGTATTAATTCTTCTTTAGAGTTTCATAGAATTCACTATTGAAACCATCTTGTTCAGGACTTTTCTTTATTGGGAATTTTATTAAATTACTGATGCAATCTTTTTACTTGTTGATGGTCTGCTGAGATTTTCTATTTCCTCTTAAGCCAGTTTTGGTAATTTGTATGTTTCTAGGAGTTTTCCATTTCATCTAGGTTATCCCATTTGTTGGCATGCAGTTATTCACAGTATTCTCTTACAATCTTTTTTACTCATGTAAGGTCAGTCTTTATGTCCCCACTTCCATTTCTGATTTTAGTTGTTTAAGTCTTCTCTCTTTTTTTTCTTAGTAATTCTAGCTAAAAGTTTGTGAATTTTGATCTTTTCTAAGAACCAACTTTTGATTTCATTGATAAATCTCTATGAAAAGAATAGATAATTCTATTTTCTATTTTGATTCTCTCCTTTCTAATCTTTATTACTTTATTCTGCTTGCTGTAGGCTTAACTTTCTATATTTTTTTCTAGTTCCTTAGTTGTAAATTTAGGTTGTTGATTTGAGATCTTTGTTCTTTTCCCTTTACCATACTAACAATTTTTTATTGACACTAATATTTTTTTTGAATTTCATTTTATTTATTTTTTTATACAGCAGGTTTTATTAGTTATCCATTCTATACATATTAGTGTGTATATGTCAATCCCAATCTCCCAGTTCATCACAGCACCACCACCCCCCTCCGCCGCTTTCACTTCTTGGTGTCCATACGTCTGTTCTCTACATCTGTGTCTCAATTTCTGCCCTGCAAACCGGTTCATCTGTACCATTTTTCTAGGTTCCACATATATGCATTAATATACGATATTTGTTTTTCTCTTTCTGACTTAATTCACTCTGTATGACAGTCTCTAGATTCATCTACGTCTCTACAAATGACCCAATTTCGTTCCCTTTTATGGCTGAGTAATATTCCATTGTATATATGTACCACATCTTCCTTATCCATTCATCTGTCGATGGGCATTTAGGTTGCTTCCATGACCTGGCTATTGTAAACAGTGTTGCAGTGAACACTGGAGTGCATGTGTCTTTTTGGATTATGGTTTTCTCTAGGTATATGCCCAGTAGTGGGATTGCTGGGTCATATGGTAATTCTATTTTTAGTTTTTTAAGGAACCTCCATACTGTTCTCCATAGTGGTTGTATCAATTTACATTCCCACCAACAGCACAAGAGGGTTCCCTTTTCTCCACACCCTCTCCAGCATTTGTTGTTTGTAGATTTTCTGATGATGCCCATTCTAACTGGTGTGAGGTGATACCTCATTGTAGTTTTGATTTGCATTTCTCTAATAATTAGTGATGTTGAGCATCTTTTCATGTGCTTCGTGGCCGTCTGTATGTCTTCTTTGGAGAAATGTCTATTTAGGTCTTCTGCCCATTTTTGGATTGGGTTGTTTGTTTCTTTAATATTGAGCTGAATGAGCTGTTTATATATTTTGGAGATTAATCCTTTGTCCGTTGATTCATTTGCAAATATTTTCTCCCATTCTGAGGGTTGTCTTTTCGTCTTGTTTATGGTTTCCTTTGCTGTGCAAAAGTTTTGAAGTTTCATTAGGTCCCATTTGTTTATTTTTGTTTTTATTTCCATTACTCTAGGAGGTGGATCAAAAACGATCTTGCTGTGATTTATGTCAAAGAGTGTTCTTCCTGTTTTCGTCTAAGAGTTTTATAGTGCCCGTTCTTACATTTAGGTCTCAAATCGATTTTGAGTTTATTGTTGTGTATGGTGTTAGGGAGTGTTCTAATTTCATTCTTTTACATGTACCTGTCCAGTTTTGGCAGCACCACTTATTGAAGAGACTGTCTTTTCTCCATTGAATATTCTTGCCTCCTTTGTCATAGATTACTTGACCATAGGTGCGTAGGTTTTTCTCTGGGCTTTATATCCTGTTTCATTGATCTGTGTTTCTGTTTTTGTGCCAGTTCCTTATTGTCTTGATTACTGTAGCTTTGTAGTATAGTCTGAAGTCAGGGAGACTGATTCCTCCCTCTCTGTGTTTTTCCCTCAAGACTGCTTTGGCTATTAGGGGTCTTTTGTGTCTCCATTCAAATTTTAAGATTTTTTCTTCTAATTCTGTAAAAAATGCCATTGGTAATTTGATAGGGATTGCATTGAATCTGTAGATTGCTTTGGGTAGTAGAGTCATTTTCACAATATTGAGTCTTTCAATCCAAGAACATGGTATATCTCTCCATCTGTTTGTATCATCTTTAATTTCTTTCATCAGTGTCTTATAGTTTTCTGCATACAGGTCTTTTGTTTCCCTAGGCAGGTTTATTTCTAGGTATTTTATTCTTTATGTTGCAGTGGTAAATGGGAGTATTTCCTTAATTCCTCTTTCAGATGTTTCATCATTAGTGTATAGGAATGCAAGAGATTTCTGTGCATTAATTTTGTATCCTGCAACTTTACCAGATTCGTTGATTAGCTCTAGTAGTTTTCTGGTAGCATTTTTAGGATTCTCTATGTATAGTATCATGTCATCTGCAAACAGTGACAGTTTTACTTCTTCTTTTCCAATTTGTATTCCTTTTATTTCTTTTCCTTCTCTGATTGCCGTGGCTAGGACTTCCAAAACTATGTTAAATAATAGTGGTGAGAGTGGACATCCTTGTCTTCTTCCTGATCTTAGAGGAAATGCTTTCAGTTTTTCACCATTGAGAATGATGTTGGCTGTGGATTTGTCATATATGGCCTTTATTATGTTGAGGTAGGTTCCCTCTACGCCCACTTTCTGGAGAGTTTTTATCATAAATGGGTGTTGAATTTTGTCAGAAGCTTTTTCTGCATCTATTGAGATGATCATATGGTTTTCCTTCTTCAATTTGTTGATATGGTGTATCACATTGATTGATTTGCGTATATTGAAGAATCCTTGCATCCCTGGGATAAATTCCACTTGAGCATGGTGTATGATCCTTTTAATGTGTTGTTGGATTCTGTTTGCTAGTATTTTGTTGAGGATTTTTGCATCTATATTCATCAGTGATATTGGACAGGAATTTTCTTTTTTTGTAGTATCTTTGTCTGGTTTTGGTATCAGGGTGATGGTGGCGTCATAGGATGAGTTTGGGAGTGTTCCTTCCTCTGCAATGTTTTGGAAGAGTTTGAGAAGGATGGGTGTTAGCTCTTCTCTAAATGTTTGATAGAATTCACCTGTGAAGCCATCTGGTCCTGGACATTTGTTTGTTGGAAGATTTTTAATGACAGTTTCAATTTCATTACTTGTGATTGGTCTGTTCATATTTTCTGTTTCTTCCTGGTTCAGTCTTGGAAGGTTATACCTTTCTAAGAATTTGTCCATTTCTTCCAGGTTGTCCATTTTATTGGCCTAGAGTTGCTTGTAGTAGTCTCTTAGGATGTTTTGTATTTCTGCAGTGCCTGATGTAACTTCTCCTTTTTCATTTCTAATTCTGTTGATTTGAGTCCTCTCCCTCTTTTTTTTGATGAGTCTGGCTAATGGTTTATCAATTTTGTTTATCTTCTCCAAGAACCAGCTTTTAGTTTTATTGATCTTTGCTATTGTTTTATTTGTTTCTATTTCATTTATTTCTGCTCTGATCTTTATGATTTCTTTCCTTCTACTAACTTTGGGTTTTGTTTGTTCTTCTTTCTCTAGTTCCTTTAGATGTAGGGTTAGATTGTTTATTTGATATTTTTCTTGTTTCTTGAGGTAGGCTTGTATAGCTATAAACTTCCCTCTTAGAACTGCTTTTGCTGGATCCCACAGGTTTTTGGTCATTGTGTTTTCATTGTCATTTGTTTCTAGGTATTTTTTGATTTCCTGTTTGATTTCTTCAGTGATCTCTTGGTTATTTAGTAACATATTGTTTAGCCTCCATGTGTTGTGTTTTTTCCTTTTTTTCCCCTGTAATTGATTTCTAATCTCATAGCGTTGTGGTCAGAAAAGATGCTTGATATGATTTCAATTTTGTTAAATTTACTTAGGCTTGATTTGTGACCCAAGATGTGATCTATCCTGGAAAATGTTCCATGCGCACTTGAGAAGAAAGTGTAATCTGCTGTTTTTGGATGGAATGTCCTATAAATATCAATTAAATCTCTCTGGTCTATTGTGTCATTTATAGCTTGTGTTTCCTTATTAATTTTCTGTTTGGATGATCTGTCTATTGGTGTAAGTGAGGTGTTAAAGTCCCCCACTATTGTTGTGTTACTGTCAGTTTCCTCTTTTATAGCTGTTAACAGTTGCCTTATGTATTGAGGTGCTCCTATGTTGGGGGATATATATTTATAATTGTTATATTTTCTTCTTGGATTGATCCCTTGATTACTATATGGTGTTCTTCCTTGTCTCTTGTAACATCCTTTATTTTAAAGTCTATTTTATCTGATATGAGTATTGCTACTCCAGCTTTCTTTTGATTTCCATTTGCGTGTCATATCTTTTTCCATACCCTCAGTTTCAGTCTGTATGTTGTTCCTGGGTCTGAAGTGGGTCTCTTGTAGACAGCATACATACGGGTCTTGTTTTTGTATCCATTCAGCAATTCTGTGTCTTTTGGTTGGAGCATTTAATCCATTCACGTTTAAGGTAATTATTGATATGTATGTTACTGTTACCATTTTCTTAATTGTTTTGAGTTTGTTTTTGTAGGTCCTTTTCTTCTCTTGTGTTTACCACTTAGAGAAGTTCCTTTAGCATTTGTTGTAAAGCTGGTTTGGTGGTGCTGAATTCTCTTAGCTTTTGCTTGTCTGTAAAGCTTTTGATTTCTCCATCGAATCTGAATGAGATCCTTGCCGGGTAGAGTAATCTTAGTTGTAGGTTCTTCCCTTTCATCACTTTAAATATGTCATGCCACTCCCTTCTGGCTTTTAGAGTTTCTGCTGAGAAATCAGCTGTTTACCTTATGGGAATTCCCTTGTATGTTATTTGTTGTTTTTCCCTTGCTGCTGTCAATAATTTTTCTTTGTCTTTAATTTTTGCCAATTTGATTACTATGTGTCTTGGTGTGTTTCTCCTTGGGTTTAACCTCTGTGGGACTCTTTGCGCTTCCTGGGCTTGGGTGGCTATTTCCTTTCCCATGTTAGGGAAGTTTTCGACTATAATCTCTTCAATTATTTTCTCGGGTCGTTTCTCTCTCTCTTCTCCTTCTGGGACCCCTATAATGCGAACGTTGTTATGTTTAGTGTTGTCCCAGAGGTCTCCTAGGCTGTCTTCATTTCTTTTCATTCTTTTTACTTTATTCTGTTCCACAGCAGTGAATTCCACCATTCTGTCTTCCAGGTCACTTATCTGTTATTCTTTCTCAGTTATTCTGCTCTTGATTCCTTCTAGTGTAGTTTTCATTTCAGTTATTGTATTGTTCATCTCTGTTTGTTTGTTCTTTAATTCTTCTAGGTCTTTGTTAAACATTTCTTGCATCTTCTCGATCTTTGCCTCCATTCTTTTCCGCCATCCTGGATCATCTTCACTATCATTATTCTGAATTCTTTTTCTGGAAGGTTGCCTATCTCCATTTCATTTAGTTGTTTTCTGGGGTTTTATCTTGTTTCTTCATTTGGTACATAGCCCTTTGTCTTTTCATCTTGTCTATCTTTCTGTGAATGTGGTTTTTGTTCCACAGGCTGCAAGATTGTAGTTCTTCCTGCTTCTGCTGTCTGCCCTCTGGTGGATGAGGCTTTCTAAGAGTCTTGAGCAAGTTTACTGATGGGAGGGACTGGTGCTGGGTAGAGCTGGCTGTTGCTTTGGTGGGCAGAGCTCAGTAAAACTTTAATCCACTTGTCTGCTGATGCATGGGGCTGGGTTCCCTCCCTGTTGGTTGTTTGGCCTGAGGTGACCCAATGCTGGAGCCTACCCGGGCTCTTTTGGTGGGGCTAATGGCAGACTCTGGGAGGGCTCACGCCAAGGAGTACTTTCCAGAATTTCTGCTGCCAGTGTCCTTGTCCTCACGGTGAGACACAGACACTCCCCGCCTCTGCAGGAGGCCCTCCAACACTAGCAGGTAGGTCCGGTTCAGTCTGCTATGGGGTCACTGCTCCTTCCCCTGGGTTGCGATGCGTACACTACTTTGTGTGTGCCCTCCAAGAGTGGAGTCTCTGTTTCCCCCAGTCCTGTCGATGTCCTGCAATCAAATCCCTCTAGCTTTCAAAGTCTGATTCTCTAGGAATTCATCCTCCCGTTGCTGGACCCCCAGGTTGGGAAGCCTGATGTGGGCCTCAGAACCTTCACTCCAGTGGGTGGACTTCTGTGGTATAAGTGTTCTCCAGTTTGTGAGGCACCCACCCAGCAGTTATGGGATTTGATTTTACTGTGATTGCTCCCCTCCTGCCATCCCATTGTTGCTTCTCCTTTGTGTTTGGATGTGGGGTATCTTTTTTGGTGAGTTCCAGTGTCTTCCTGTTGATGATTGTTCAGCAGTTATTTCTGATTCTGGTGCTCTCACAAGAGGGAATGAGAGCACGTCCTTCTACTCCGCCATCTTGAACCAATCTCGAGCATGTTTGGTTTTGATACTAACATTTCATATGAGAGTAGGGTGGTTGTGATTATTAAACTGACCGAAGTTTCTTTTGGTTCTTTGTGTAGTGTTTTAGAATAGTACAAAGACAGTCACCCTGGCAAGTATCTCCATTCTAATGATTTTCAAATGAAGGAATCGTTTCAAATTATGAAAGCTCTTTGTTCACCTAGCTTTGGAGTAGCATGATGTATGCTAATTGCTAACTTTGTCTGCATTATTTTTTAAAGATCAAATGGGCACAGTGGTAATTTTCATTAATCTCATACAGAGCAGCTAATTAAAATTTCCATTATTATCCATCCATTATCTAGTTGTTTCCTTTGTTCAGTATCAGAACAGGATGTTAATAATAAGCCATTCTTGTATTACAGCCCTATTAAATATAGTGAGAATTATTTTAATCTATTGCACTTTTGTTTTTAGGTGATTTCTTTAATATTATTTTGTACCATATTGATTTTGCTGAAGATACTTTGACATTTTGTAATAGAGATTTCAGAATTAAATACTTGTTGCTTTAATTTTTAGCTCAATATTGAGGAAAGGTGACATATAGTAAAAAAAAAGAAGTAACCCAAGGACCAGAATGTTAGTGTTTTATTCTTGTAACCTCACTAATTACGTGAATTTGGGAAATCAACTTGATTCTCTATTTATGTAATGAGAGCATTAGAACAGCTGGTCTTTTAGGGCCAGTCCAGCCTTCCCATGCTATTATGTTTTCATAATTTTCAAATATGAAGTTATGTTAAAACCCCAAAGTCCTTCTAAGCTTGATAAAAGGCATTTGTTCTCTAAAGTTATATATCTTCTGTCTTGCTCCATTACATTGTTTTCTTCCATTCCTTATAACTGTAGAGTATCCTCAATTATATAATTTAAACTAGTTTTTCAGGCTTGGAGGAGGGGTGAGTCCCAAGGTGATAGGCTGGCCCAGTTGTTCCATAAAGAATATCTCACGCAAAACCATGTAGAAGAAAGGATCTAACATTTTCTGAGCACCTTACTCTGTCTATGAGACAACACATATGAAATGCCTGTTTTTGGCACTTGGTATGCATTGTTTTACTTAAGCCTCGTAACAAATATGAAGGGTCAGTGTTTATTACCCCTGTGTCACGGATGAGCAAACAGGTTTATAGAGATCCGTTCAGTCGTCTGATCAAAGATTACCTAGAAGGTAGGTGAAGGGCCATGATTCATACCCAGTGGCAGTTTGAGCCATCCCCAGCATACCATATACTGTGTAAGTTTACCTGTTCTGTACAAGCATATCTGAATATATTATAATGGAATGTCTCAGGACTGTAATATTCTGAAGTGAAACTAAACTGAATTTGGAAGCTTTGGCATGTTGAAGCTCATCAGTCATTCACCCGTTTGGTTATTCACCATTCATAGATCCATCATTCATTCAAGAAATATATACTGAGTACTTAACTGTGTGCCAGGCACTGTGTTAAGATCTGGAGATACAGTAGTGAACAAGATAGGCAAGTTTCCTGATTTGTGGAACCTATGTTTTAATGAGGAGGACACAGTAAACAAGTAAAGTGCTAAACGTGATAAACGTATATAAGACTGTTGGGCTGAGACTTAAATGATGAGAACCAGCAATGGAGAGGTCAGAGGTAAGAGTCTTCCAGGCAGAGAAAACAGCAAATACAAAGGTCATTCTACAGGAATAAGCCCTATATATAAGCCTCTAGGGGAGTCAGTATGGCCTTGTCATCCATTAATTAAGAAAATAAGTTTGAGGATCATATGAAAGTGAAAGTGACAGCAGATCTGCAAAATTTTATACTATAAATGTTTACTTTTTATTCCTTGTGGATCTGTAGCCTTAAGAGATGGGTAAATAAGTTATAGAAATGTGGAAACGATTTCACGATGATGGTATTACTTACTGTGCCATCTGTGTGGTGATTCATTCAGTAGACTTCCTGAACATCTACTGTATATCCTACTAAAGCAAGAAAAATCAAGTCCGTGGCCATTATACAATATATGGGAGCGAATAGTATGAAGTTGTATTTCTTATTCTGTAATTGTTATGGACAGATTCAATAACAGCACACTTTTGTTGAGGCTCACTAAACCCCATCACTGTGTTAGATACTTGGCATACATGGAGTTCCCAGTCTGGAAGAGAAAGAGACACACTTAATGACCTCTGCCCCAATGTCTTAAGTGCTATAGTAGTGATAGTGTCACAGTGGTATAAGGGAATAGAGTTCCTGTACAGAAGACTTTATCAGACTTTAAACATTTACTGTTTAATGGAATTTTTAAAAATTCAGACATTAAGAATGATTGACAATTTCTATATCAGGAGGCATTCTCAATAAAAAGCCAAATAGTATGAAACCCTAGGGAATCTATTTCTCATTATTAACATTGGGTTTTTTTCCTTAAACTCTATATCCTCTAATGATATAACTTCTATCAAATTGGAAAAAAATTGCTTTCCTTCTTCTAGCTTAGATACTTAGCAGAAACTGAGTGTAATTCATATGAACTTACAAAATGGGACTCAAGGTAGGGTTTTAATTCAGGGGGATACATTTGTAATACAGGAAGGGGGCAGTTATGATTATGTAGATCTGGAATGTGAAACTATGAGTTATTAGTACAATGAATGTGTTGATGATGTTTTCCTCCCAGCCTTTTCCCAAACTACTTACATAGTTATGGCAAGGTGAAGAAGCTAAGGAGCTGTGATGAGATAATGAGTTCTAGAAATAACCCCATGAATCCTGGAAATTAAGCTAAAAACTAGTCGCTATCAGATAAATGCATTTAATGGCTTTTTAAGATTACTACAGCATGGGATTAACATAGTTACGAAGGAATAGTTAGGAATTGGTGAATGCTTTACACTAATTTGTTAACTAACATGCTAATTGGAGACTATATTGTTTTGCATTTTAATAAACATTTTCACTTGGTTTTCAGATAGGGTGATATTCTGACATATTTCAGTAGATTTGGGTTATGTATAATGTTTGCATTAAATTTTGTTCACTGTATTTTGTAGAATAGAATATAAATAACTAGGAGAATTAATAAGATGACTTCTAAATGTTCATCCTGTGGGTTAAGGAGGACCACTTAATGTTAATCCTAATGCCTGGATCGTAAATTTAAGCATCCCTGTCAGTGATACTTTATGCCACTGAAGTCCATATTCTCTTCAGGTTATGAGTGCCATCAGTGTAATTTTCCTTTAAATGAGGCTGAGGAGAGTGTTGAGATATATACAACATGATTTTACCATGTGAGTTTTTTTTTATTTTTTATTTTTATTTTTTACCATGTGAGTTTTTTTTTTTTTTTAGCCCCAGAGATTGATTGATTGATTGATTGACTGATTTCTGGCTGTGTTGGGTCTTCGTTTCTGTGCGAGGGCTTTCTCTAGTTGTGGCAAGCGGGGGCCACTCTTCATCGCGGTGCGCGGGCCTCATTATCGTGGCCTCTCTTGCTGCGGAGCACAGGCTCCAGACGCGCAGGCTCAGTAATTGTGGCTCACGGGTCTAGTTGCTCCGCGGCATGTGGGATCTTCCCAGACCAGGGCTCGAACCCGTGTCCCCTGCATTGGCAGGCAGATTCTCAACCACTGCGCCACCAGGGAAGCCCCACCATGTGAGTTTTATGACCAAAAGTTTTTAAGCGCCTGGCACTCTATACACATTTTTATACGGTAAAATATTTACATATTCTATGCATTATTGTATTTTAAAAGTTAAAAAAAAACCTGTTGTTTGTCTAAAATAATATCTTTTTTTTTTTTTTTTAATAGGGAGGGCTGAAAAACAGCAAACATGAATGCACTCTGTCTTCACAAGAATATGTTCATGAATTACGATCTGGTATTTCAGATGAGAAACTTCTTAATTGCCTAGAATCTCTGAGGGTTTCTTTAACCAGCAATCCTGTCAGGTAGGTGCTTTTTTACTGTTTTGGTATGATTCATACAATTTGTACTGTATATCATTGTTGGGAATATAATCACTTACGTCATTTTAACCTCAAGTTTTCCTGACCAGAAGTCTGATGTTAGTTAATAAAACAATGTCTAATTACGAGTTTGTAAACATTTAAAAATGTATAGCTAATCTGATCTCTAATAACATGCAATTTTAAGCATACAAATATTAGTCAGATGGTTAAGTCCTCTTTGATTATGTAAAATATGGGCCCAGAAGTTAAACATCCACATTTATATGAAAATCTGTACTCGGATAACAATTATTATATATTTATTTATAAAGTAAATTAAGTACATTGGCTCTATGATATTTTTCCTTTTTAACTTGAGAAGTAAATATAGTTTTGTATTCTACAAGTTTTAGATATGTCATTCACACATTTCTATAATTTGGGATAGCAAAATTAGTTTATTTTAACCAATAAAGTAAATAAGAAAGTATTAATAAACTCCTCAAAAATCTACACATTTAGGCTATTACCTAGGTACAAAGGATTTTTAAGGAAGAAGTTCTTGCCAATGGTGGATTCCAATAACTGATGTTCTTTTATTAACTATAAAAAGCCTTTCAGTTAATTACACCCCAAATAAAATGTTTTTATAGGGAAAAACATTTTCAGTGTAATATGAAAATATTCTGGGATCTACTTACACAATTACTAAAATATTAAGTTCAGAAATTACTGGATAAGAGTATATAGAAACCATATTTTGATTTTGTTCTTGTTTTTCCTAATATATGATGGGATTTGTACTTCCCTGACCTATCCACAGAGCCTTGAAAATAATTTAGAGCTCAGTTGTTTCATTTGAATTTATGTATAAATTGAAATATATTATACTATTTATTTTTACCGATAATGCATTTGGCAGAATAACTGGAAAAGCGTAATTCTACAATAAAAAATTTAAAAAAGTAATGGTAAGATATGACTTGCGTTTGAATACGATAATTATTCAGAGGTGGCTGTCTTGCCATTTTTTCCAGAATGCTTCTGGTTTTAATGATTTAAAAAAGGAAGTGAGTTCTTGGTGGACAGTAAACATGGTGGGTCGTCCCCCGTCCCCCCCCTCCCCCGCTGCCGCCTCTGCCGCCTCCACACACAAACTATACTGAACTTATTGCTCTGAAAATTGCTGTTGAGTGGTTGAGTGAGTTGAATAAATGAGCCTTTTAGAAGTGACTGCAGAAGTCGTTACATTTAGGAATGAAGCAGGGGTGGGGGGAACCTAGTAAAAATGCATTTTTATAAAGATAGCGGGAAAGGTTTGAAATTACACGCGGGTCCTTTAAGATGTAGGGGAGCAGCTACCCGACAACTCCAAAGAATTGTGGGGCGAAGTGAGAAGCTGGCAGGTCTTGATTGGTTAGAGACAGCTGCATCCTGGCAGGTGATTGGCTCCACAGTTGCGTGGGGCTGCTTGTGTCGTCACAATCCCAGCATTCCGTTGTAGCCGTTATAGCCGTTGTAGCCTGCCTGTGGAACTCGTGGAACTTGCTGACGGGAGCCAAACCCCACCTCCTCGTCTGCCGGAGCTGCCCTTAAAATGAGTAAGAATGGGTTTAGGAGCTATGGCGGCATCTCTGCTGCAGGCGGAGCCGTCGGAAGCAATGACCCACCGTCTCAGGGCAGGGTAGCTCCTGCTTTTAAGTCCATACGATACAGGTCCCGAATCCAGGATATTATACCTTGCTGTGTAAACCAGCTGCTCACCTCCACTGTGATTGATAATGTCTTCACGATTAGGGGAATTGAGGTTTCCCAAGTCTCTATCGTGGGGATAATCAGGCAGGCAGAGATGGCTGCAAATTACGTTCTTTACAAGATTGATGATATGACCACCAAGCCTATCAAGGTCCGCCAGTGGGTCGGCAGAGATAGAGCAAAGCAGGGGATAACTCTCCTTCCAGTGGGAGTATACGCCAAAGTGTTAGGTATCCTCAAATGTTCTGCGGAGGTGAAGAGCCTTGAGGTGTTGAAAATCCGTGTCCTGGAAGACATGAACGAGTTCACCACACACATTCTAGAAACGGTTAACGCGCACATGATGCTGGATAAAGCGGCCTCTGGGCAAAGTGTTCCTGTTGTTCCCTCAGAAATGGATGAGGCCCAGAGGCACAGCGAGTACCACCCCGACTTCATCCGGAAGGAGGTGCTGCGTTTGATTCACGAGTGTCCTCGACAGGAAGGCAAGAGGGTTCGTGAGCTCCAGACCGAGCTTAGCAACCTGAGCATCGGGACCATCAATCAAGCCGTTGAGTATCTCACCGTCGAGGGCCACATCTACCCCACTGTGGATGGGGAGCATTTTAAATTTGCTGATTGAAGCAGCGAAAACTTTTTTCATTTTCTGAAGACCCTGCCTCCAGTTGTGACTGAGTTTGACTGTTTGACTTTTAGGAAGTAGATTTCTTTAAACAAAAGATTGGGACTGGCATCCTTTTGGAACTTCACTGCTTTTCCAACTGCTTTGAACTTTTCTATTTTTCTAACTATATTTGAAGCTCAGAGGGAGATGGTGATGGATAAATTGGCCTTTTTGTAGAGTTTACCAGCAAGCAAATGAAAACACTCTTGGATGGATGATTTTGGGGGAGAAAAGGTATAGAAAAAGTTGAAAATTATTAGTTGCATGGGAGCTTCTTCTTCTGAAATACCTACATATTAGGAGAAAGTAGATGCAGTCAAGGAGCCAGGTAAGAGACAAAAAAAATTCTGTTGTTTTTACATTAGACTTATTTTCTATGTTTGGATTTAGCATATTATAGTCATATTAGTATCTCTTGCTAAATAGAGTAGTTGATTAATTCAGATGTGCTAAAGATAGCAGTTTATGAATTCAGGCACTCAGTTCAAATGTTCATTTAGTGATTTGCTCTTACACTGTAGGTTTATGTTTTTTAAAAGATAAGATTATACTATGTTTAAATGGGAGGGTCAGCTTTGACTTTTTTTCTTAAAATATGATTAATGATTGTTTCAAATACAATGTGGAGATATTTGGATTAAATTACAATCTCTTGTAGTTGCATAGTACACAGATACCAGACTTTATGTAAGTTTCATGTTCTGATGCATTATTTATAGTACTAAATGCTCTGTTTTATGTATAAGAAGGTTTTATTCTCATAGGGTAGACAAACAAAAAGTAATCATGGGAATTTTATTAAACTTTGCAAGTTTAACCAAAATTTATTTAAACGTTTTATTAAAGCACCTTTGCAAATCTTTACCTCCCTGTGTGATTTTTTTCTAAATTCATTTGAAAAGCCTATAGTTTTGTTTTTGAATATTAATATTGTAATTATCCAGAATAATTTTTTCTCTTCTCTATATGATATCAATAACATACATCCTATTTGTAATAAAACATTTTAGTATAGGTTATATGACTTATGTGAGGCTTTTAAATAATTGAACACACTAAGCACTCAGTTGTACATACACTGATGATGGTATCTTTCAAGTTACTAGCTCTGTTAACATTAGTGGAAAGAAAAAATATATACATTCAGATAGAAGAGAAAAGCATTACTTGTCTCAGTCACAAAAAGAAGGTGCAAAAACAGAAAATCTCTTAAAAGCCAACAATCCATACTGTTAGAATGTGGCCTCTTTTTGCCAGTTCTTAGGAAAACGTATCAACAGTTCTTGCTTAAGCTTCCTGAGGCATAAATTTAACTTTTCTTCCCTTCAAAAGCAAGGAAGTCATAAATGACACTCTTTTGAAAACCACAAATGGTTAACATACTATAAACGTGTTTGTTATTTAAATTATCAGACATCTTTCCAAATTCTAGTCTTCATAAACATAAGAAATTATGAACTACCCCTTGTCGAAAAGGTTGCCTGCCCTGGGGAAAACCATACTGAAGGAGAGACAGACGAGGGTCATATTTCTTCCTCAAGATGTCAGTGCCGAAAGAAATAGTCTAAGAGACAGAATATTCTTTTGTGGTATCACTTATACAAACGCTGGAAGCCTGAGATTAAAATCTGATATTTATGACTTCGTAGGTCACTTTCCTAATTGTCAAGTTGATTCAATTGGCGGTTGGCTGGGTAGTCACCTTTCCCCTCACTCCAGGAATATTCCTAGAGCCAAAAAAGCTTTTTTTGGCTGCCTTTGTGCCTGGGAACTGATGCCTATACGTATACCCGAATTTAAGGCCAGGGACCACCCCCACTTCCTGCCCCATCCTTTGAGGGGGACTGTCCTCTATCTTTGTGCCTTGGGGTACTTTTTAGCTTTGTTAATTACCCTAGCACCCCCCCCCCCCCATTCTTCTTGTGTTTTACTGGGTTTCTGCTGCAGGTAAGGGACTGCAATGGAAGAATACTAAGTAGGTCTAGCTATAATGTGAATGAAAATCAAACATTTTGAGGCAGAAACAATTGCTAGATTGCCGTACATGCATATTTAGTGCATGTTAGGGGTAGCAGATTTTTCAAATTCATTTTAAACCATCCACTTTGTACGCAGACGTCTTTTTCAATTTTGTTTAGACGGTGAATAAACTTGGCCAGTACTCCCCTTCCTCTCCAGTTCTGCCCTGTATGTGAGCCAAATCTTTGAGGATAAGATAGAAATCCTGTGGAAATGCTATTGACTATTTTCAGCAGGGACATTTAACTCTGAGGAACCTGATAATTGATAATTATAAGCACTGGGGGTTGTTTTTCTATGGCTCATAGGCATAAGAAATGTATGCATTTATATTGGAGTTGATTCTAAATGAACGGGATAAATAAATTTGAAAATTTTTCAAGTCAAATCTAATACTGTCATCACAATTGTTAGTACTTGTTTTATTTTACCTACTAAATTTAGATTTATATTTTGAGTAAATTTTAAATTGTATTTTTACAATTTCCATTCACTTATAATGATGAATGAAAAAAGGTAATCACTGAGAATTCTTTAAAGTCATTAAACCGTAGTGAGCACCTACTATATGCAATAGGAGTTAACTTTCATTTTAATAAGCTTAAATTTAATTGACTTCTGAAATGCTTATTAAAATAATAATAGTTAATATTTTAACATTTATATAGTACTTATTATCTGCTAGGCACTGTTCTAAGAGAGGGAGAGAATGTGTATGTGTGTGTGTCCCTGTGATTTATAATCGAGGTCCCTGTGCCTCGATTTATATTTCCAGCTCAGACCTTTCTCTTGAAGTTCAGACCCCATCTCCAAATCTCTTCCCAGATGCCCTACAGGCATCTTTAAAACATTAAAAAAATAATAACAAGGAACACTTAACATATATACCATTTTTTATCCCCCAGGAAATGTTCTAAGAACTTGAAATACACACATACAACCAGGGAATCATTATGATTAGTATTAATATTGTTCTCATTTTATAGATGAAGAACTTGAGGCTCAGAAAGGTTAAGTAATTTGCTCCATTTTAATGTTACATGGCTAGTAAGTGTCAGAGCTAAGGTTCCAATCCTGGGTCCTTATCCACTTCTTTGTATTACCTCACAATAAGGAAAGTCTTTTAAAATATCCTCCTTTCATTCTTGTCACATACTAAATATTTTGACTTTATTTCTTTCATTAAAATTTGCCTGACTTGAATTTTTAAAAAAACGCTATGAAATATTTCAGCAACAAGTATAGAGGAGAATATAAAAACACCTCTGTATTCATTACCAGTTTAAGAAACAAAATTTATTTTTATTATAGTTGTAGAGAACTTAGCCATATAACTCATTAATGTTTAATGACACTATAACATCCTTTGAGCCTGCATTTTCACTGATTAAAAAATCATCTGAAAGTCTACATCTTCTATAAACCAATGCATTTATTTTTTGAAGTGTACTATCTTAAGAATATGTATCATTGCATTGAAAAGTCTTCTTCTTATGGCCTCGTAGCTCTTTGTAGTGAAATTTGGGACTCCTTTGCTCTATACATTATGGATGATACCTCTAGTAATTCAAATGCCATCCATATGATATTATTCCTATTTACCATTATATGATAAATCAAGAAAGCTTTTTAATTTTACTATTGAGAGTTACTTTTTTTTTTTTTTGGTAATACCTTAGGTTGGAGCAGTTCAATGAATAGCACTTAATATTATGTAGTTTGTTTTTATATAGCAGATGGATATCCCAGAAAGGAATAACAAATTCCCCTTGTCCATATGGGGCCTGCATATGGAGCTTACATTCTAGTAAGAGAAGTCAGACAATTAAAAAATATATATATTTATATACATATATATATATATATACACATATATATACACATATATATATGCATATATATATATACATATATATATGTATGTGTATATATATATATATACACACACACACACACACACACACATATGTACATAAAATGTCAGGTTGTGATCTGTCCTGGGGAGGGAATGTTGCTATTTCATATCACATGGTCAGTGAAGGCTTCCCTGACTTTAGTGACATGTGAGCAGAGATCTAAAGGAAGTGTGGGAGTGAGCTGTGTTGTCCACTGGAGGAAGAACATTGTTAGAAACAGGAAGCAGCAGCAGCAGCAGCAGCAAATGCTTGGCCTGTTCCAGGAATGTCAAAGAGGCCAGTGTGGCTGGAGGCAGAGAATTGTGAGCCATTGGTAGGACTTTGGCTTTTACTCTGAGTGAGCTGGGAAGCTGTAAGAGGGTTTTGAGGAGAGTAATGGCCTGACCTGACCTAGGTTTTTAAAGGATAACTCTGGGTAGAAGCAGGGAGACCATGTAACATGTTGCAGTGAAGGAGCTAGAAATTTCACAGCAATTCTAGAGACAGCCGTGTAGCTGTGCTTCGTGGAGGCCGATATGGAAGGTCACTTGACATCCCAAGGTAGTCCTAGAGCCTGATTATTTTTGTCATGAGTCTTCAACTCAGCAGCAGAAATTCATGGTGCCTCTCCCTGATTTGTTCATTGTGAACATGGACTCTATATGAGTCTGCTTCTTTTCCTGATATTAACTGCCTGGCCTTCGCTGTATTCCTCATTTAGAATTCTTAATGGGGAGATGCTGGTCCCCATTTGTTTCTGCTCTGGCAAAGCTTTTCATGCCAGGCCACCTCAGCCTACAGGCCCATCTACCTGCTGGCCACACCTCTGGTTAGGTGACCGTCCCTAATCGAGTCAGTCGTGTCCTTGGGAAGGGAAAGGGAGGCAAGGTGATGTCCAGAATTTGTCCATCTCAGAAAGTGTCTCTGGAGAGTGTTGCCCTAAGAAAAGGAGGAAATCAATGGAAGAATAAACCCAAGAAAGAGAATAATTTGTATAATAATAAGTAAATTATACAGAAAACAAAGAAAAAATAGCATGTAGAGGGAAAAATCACCTTGAATGCATCATGTCTTATTTGTTATATAACAGTAAAAGAATCCTTGAAATTCAGCAGTAATCATTTAATATTATTCTTCCTTATGTAGAACTGTCATTAATGAAATTAAATTTTGTTAACCTTGTTCTCTTTATAAAGAAAATTTTTCTGGATACTAAATTATGAGAGAGAGCATGTTATATGATAGAGTACCACTAGAATGCCAGTCATGATATCTGATTTCCAGGCCTTGATTTCTCACCCTCTATGACCTTAGTCCAGTCAGTGAACTCTTTGGGCCTCAGTTTTTCCATATGTAAATGAGATTGGAGCCTTCCAGCTCTAAATTTCTATGTTCTGTCTTCTCTTTTGCTTAGTTCCAATCCTCTTACTTTTGCTATAGGAACTAGATTATTGTTAAGAAATGATTTTGAAGAGTGATAAAAATGTTCCTCTATTAAGACTAAAAGATTTCCTAGCATTCTATTATTTTCTTGTATTTGTAAATATATTTAACCAACTCTGGACAGGTATTTAGTTTTATTTTATTTTTTTTAAAGGTATTTAGTTTCCTTTAAAATATTGAAGGAAGCAGTTTCTGTGTCTCTGTTACATAACTATTTTCCAAAGCTGATATTCATTGGAATCTGGGCATTTGCCCTCTTCATGGCTGATTTGCTTCTGTACCACAGTTTTAACTGACTTCTTTTTGTTCAGCCCCTAGTAAAATAATAAATATATAGACACTCATACACACACTAATAGCTTTACTAAACATTTTCAAAGCACAGTCATTTCAGAATATTAAAGTCATGATTTTCAAATTCATATAGTATTTAATCACTTAGATGATAAAGGCTCTAAGAAAGTAATTTCTTTATATTATTTTCTGCTAATGGCAAATATTTAAAAATTCCTTTTATAAGCCCTCATTAACTGGCCATATCCCAAATCACTCCATTACTATACATTCCTTCAACATTTATTTTGTACTGTACACATTCACCTGCACCTGCTTATGCTGTGTAATAGTTTCATGCATGTATGTCTGCTTTTCTCACTTCGATTTTAGACTCCTCTGGGGAAGGGAACCTCTTGCCCTCTTATTTGTTTCATGATGGCAGGTATGGTGTAATTTATATACAATAATGTGTGATTTGATGTAGATGTTTACCCACCATCAGTAAAAATCTATGCTCCTCCAGCCATGAGAATGAATTTGCATTAATCGGGCTCTATTTTGTGGCCATGCATTTTAAGATGTAATCGGAGAAAAAGAATGAAGCAAACTTCCTCCACACAAGAGTGAAACCTATTGGTTTGATTTGAACCATATTCATCAGCTACAGACAACGTAGCATTCTTTCCACGATGGTCTTTTTATGGTTGCATGGTGAATTAATGAAATTGAATGTTTACAACTCTATTTAACACCCTAAAAATCCATGAGTTTTGGCTATAAAGTAAATCCCAGTCTGGACCACAAATCGTATTAGACTTTGCACATACCATGGTCTGTGTGTTTCAGGATGAGAACTATGTTATTTACAGATTTTTGTTCATATTCCTCTACTAAAGTTATGAAAGGAAGCAGTGCCTGCTGAGAAATGACCAATGAGTTTGGACAATTTTATTCCCAGCCAACCCATTACAGGATGCATAGGTATTTGGCAATACATTTTATGAAGATCCAAATAAATGTGTAGCAATAAATCATTGTCACTAAGCTTTCTCAACACATGACAAAAACAAGAAATACTGGTTTGAAGAATAGTATGAGAGTTGTGATGGTGTAGAATTCTTTCAGAGTTGTTGCTGAAATTGCTTTATAGCTTGAAGGGTATATTACCCCACTAGGAAACTGTTTTTTTCTGTTTTGCTTGGAATCTTAGTTATCTGCCAAACTCATGGCATAGTGTGTATATTCCCTTTCTGTGACGATAGCTTCCTCAGCCAATCTTTTCAAGCAGGTGAAAACAGATAAAATATCTTTTAGAGTTTCTGTAGGTGTAGTTATTTGCATTACCTCTGGCATATTTGTTTTTACTTGATATTTTCGAACTTCCCTTTAGATTTAAACATTTTTCTAGCACATTAATATGCATTTTAACATAATCATCATAATGAAAATAGCTGACTCTTGACAGTAATACAAATTAGGAATAGAAAGTACTTTCTGAATTATGGGTGTTAATAACTATTTGAACAGCCTATATTAAATGTATTAAAAGCTTGGCAAAGCAGCTGACACTACTTAGAAAGTTAATATAACGTTAGATGCAGATCAGTACTCTAAGAACATTCTGCACTGGACTACTTATGAAAAGCAGAATAATGAGGACAATTTTTTATGGTGCAGAAATGGGAAGGGGACTTAAAATTGTGAGCACATCTCAAAAGGCAGCATTATGTGCAGTATTGCGAAAGCAGGGTTGTATTTTAAATTTGTTCACTTTAACTTTCAAATGCATAAATCGTTTTAGAAGACCCTAGTACAGTTTTACATAGACTAGAAAATAGTAAATTCAGAGTAGTTATGTAAATTGTATGCTTTCTTTTAAAATCTTGGCCAACAATTTATATTAACAGCAACCATGTTGGCTCATTTAGCTAAGTTGGTCCCATAAATATTCAGTGACATTGAATTTTAATTATATAATATTAGCTTCAAAACAGAATTTTAACTTAAGGCAGATCCAATATTATATCTCATAATAGAACCAAACTAGATCTACGTGTCCTATATTATTTTCAAAAAGAAAAACATAGGAACAGCAAATACTGACTCGGGTTTCTGAAGTATTGTTTCAGTTGGAGAAAATGTTAGAGACATTAAAGCAGAATAAATGATGGCTCCTGTGTTGGTATTTATTTTATTATTATATGATATAGGAAGCTCCGCCAAGGCAATGCATTTTCTCATTTAAATGATGTGTTTTAAATTTGAAAACCAATATGTATATATAATAATTGTCTAAAATAATTAGAAACTTGTAACTGGACATGTAATTATAAAGGTATATAAAATCTAGCAGCAGAGTCTAGGCACAATAATTAAATGGATTTCTAAATAGAAGGTGAACTTCTTTCCATTTAGAAATATCTTATATGCGTTTTATTGTATTTTCTGTATATTCAAAACTAGCCTTGGGAAGAAAAAGCTCATAAATATGTGTCGTTTGAGATATTTTTATTTTGGTTTATATGAATTAATTTAACTAAAGGTCTTGGACACATACTAGAGTTTTATATACTTATTATTATGGGACTATTACTAAAGCAATTGCAGCTTTCAATAAGAGATGCAGATATCCCAATACCATTAAGATGAGGGTAAAAATACATGCTCCAAGTAAGGCGGGAACGTGGTAGTTTTCAAAAAGTCTAGGACAATGTCAGGTAGTGATTTGAGTATAAAATAGTTCCAATTTTCCCCATAGCCAAGGGGAAAAAAAGGCAGAGTATTGACAGACATAGCTGTTACCTGATGAATGACAGTGCATTTATATTTCAGGGAAGGACATTCTTTCTGATTCTAAACTCAGAGAATTTTATTTTGTGTTTCTTTAAACGAGGGGTATTGAACAACACAGTAGAGTGAGTCTTTGATAGTTTTCCATAAAGTACAGAGGATTTCTGTGAATGTCCATTTCCTCCATGGGGCCTTGAGTTTAAAAAAAAAAACAACCCACAAAGTCATGATATTTCTACAAAGACCCAGAGTAATAGTACTGGTATACAGCTTCCCCGTAATCCAAGCTGCTACCAAGGTGTACTTGAGTAATGTCCCTGAGCCTCTCCCTCTGGAATATCTATCATCTCTGCTGGACTTTTGATAGGAGCTGGATAGCTGACAATTCACAATTAAGATGCCAGCTAGCACCTGGAGCGCAGGTATTCTGTGTAGTCGATTGAAAGAAGATCCGTGTGCACTAGATAACAGTGTTTGCTCTATGACCCCAGCTGTTTGATTGGTGTTAGATAATGGGCAGCTAATTTGGGGAGATTTCCCACCTGGTCAGTAAAGCTGTAGATGTATGGCCTCTCACATCGGGCAGTTTAAACCTGAAAATCTTTTGTTGAGTTGGAATCCATGAAGGGAGAACATAGAAGGCAGTATAACATTGTAGTGTACTTTGAAAAAGTAAATCAGCTTCAAGTGAGATAGCTAGCTTAGTAGTCTGCCATATGAATGTGAATCTCAAACCTTCATACGCTCAGAATCAACCCACTCCTATTTGTTAGGTCTGCTCTGCAGCACCCAGCATTACTGAAAATACGCAGATTTGGTCTAATTGTATTTTGGAGGATGCTGCCTGAGTACTGAGTATTGCTATAGGTTTTTTTAGGGCAAGGCTATAGTACCATACGACCCTTGATACCAGCTTCCAAGAGAGTTACCTGGATATCGTTTCTTAAATTGGTGCATTCAACATTCATTCATCAAAAAGTATTAAAGACTAAGTGCTAAACTGGAGTGTTAAATGGATTTTAAAAATTGAGTTATCATAAATTTCCATATGTGAATTAGCATTTGTCAAAGAATAAGATTACCCTGAAATGAATCCAGCAGTAAAAACTATATTAAGCATTTTTCTTTGATATAGAAAATGCTTAAGAATTTTGTAGTGTTGTTGAGGTCAACATTATAAGCATCAATTAAAATGGCAAAATATTTTAATTGTAAGTGGTATGGGACATTGCCCTAGGGATATTCTCTGACCTTATGACATGTTTTGTATCTTGAAAAAAACTTCTGTCAGTTTATTTCCTCATCATTACTTTCTCCCAGGAATAGAATGCAGGATACGCTGTGCTGTGTTATCATGTGAGCTTTTCATTAATTTTGGTTTCTGCTATTATTTAGTATTGTTTATAAATGACAGTACTGATTTTACATGTTGGAATCATGTGTTTGCTGATGACAGTAGTTTGATGCAAGCATTCACCTTCATGCATTTCTCAACTCTTTCAAATGATCTTGGAAAATTGGAGTAATAAAAGTTAAGAGACAGCTATAGAGGAGTTAATTTCGAGGGGCAAGAACAAATTATACATGCATATGGATTTTTCAAATATGTGACTGGAAATTTCTGAAACATATTGATAGGAGGGATGCTAGATAAATATGAATTATCAGATAGTACTGTGGAGATACAGGCACAATGCTGAACACATACTGTGGAGCTTAGGTAAGCGCGATTCTGGATTTAGAGCACTCGTCCATCTATTCAGGGATTTGGCTCTGAGCCCTGTGTGTATGATTTGGGGTCATCTTTGAGACTCCTTGTTCATCACACTTGCCCATTTTCTTATTTGCAATATCTCTTGCATAGTTTTTACATTTCCATTGTCAATACTCTAGTTCAGGCCTCATTCCATTTGCAGACAGGAATTGACAGAGGAACCGATTGTCCAGCAAAGAGTTCACTGTTCACTGGGTTTGTTTGTTATAGCCAAAGTGAGCAAGGCAAAGCACAGAGGGATAGAGAAGTTAAGGAAGTTAGCGGGAAGTGTAGGGGAGGAAAAAGTTTTACTCGACCCTCTTAGGGTCCCTGGCTGGGTCTGAAAATTAAACTGACAAAGATTAACAGGAGAAAAGCATACAAATTTTACTGAATTTTTACATATACATAGGAGCCTTCACAAGAGGATGAAGACCCAAAGAACTGAACAAAGCCAGAAGCTTTTATACCTTTTAGACAAAGAAACAACAAATCTGTGAGAAATTGACAAGACAAAGGGATTTGGACTAGGGGTAGTAAATGGTGAAGAAGTAACTGGGACGATAAGGGTTAGTTTAACAAAGTTTTATTTATACAGCCTTCTGCACCCTCAATTCCCTGCCTCGGATGATAAGAATGCGTTTCCTTCCTGTGGTACATACAGGCAGGATGGGTGACTTTTACGTGGGAGATTTATCTCCTGCTTTCATTGAAGAAGGGTCTGGGTTTGGGAGCAATGAGGTCAGTGACCTTCTTGGTTCTGTCCTTTTCTCAGACTCCTTCAGCTTAAGATATTCATTATGCCAGGGTGCCATATTTTGGGGTATTGTGTTCTGAACTCCATCGGAAGCAATCTTAAGATGGCTGACCACTTCATTAGTGCTGGGTAAGGAAGCAAGTAAGGCTAACCAAGAACTATTATTCCCAAATTAAAGTTGAATGGCTCCATTTTTTCCAGGTGCTTCCTAATACTTGATTATTGTGTCAGGCCAAATATCAGCTAACAATTGCTACATTTTTTGAAGTGGATGTTTACCGATCTGTACTTCACTGGTATGTCTACAATCTATAATAATGAATTGCAATATGGCAGGGCTCTGCATCTGTGCTGAGCAAGTTAACTATTTTATTTATTGGTATATGGGAAGAAGAAAGAAAGTGTATTTTTGGATATCCCCGATGTGTTTATTATCTAAAGTTTCCTTTGCTTCTTGATAGAATCCGTAATAAATAATTTAAAAAAAAACTCTCACTGGTATTGCTTTCACATCTAAGTATACACATTGATGATATTTGAATATATTTTAACTTTCATCCAATATTCCTTCATGAAAGGAAAATAACCAAAAAACTTGTAACCACTAATTGGTGATATATTTGTTAGTTGTTGATAATATAGTTGAATGGGAGGTATGTAAGGACTGAGGAATGATTGATTCCAATCATGGTTTTGCCATTGCCATTAACAAGCTCTGTGATCTAAAACAAGTCGATAAAATTCTTTATTTTCTTCATCTGTAAAATGAAGGAGCCAATATGGAGTAACTTAGTTTAATTTCACAACCAGTAAAGCTACTCTTGTGAGTGCATGTCCTTTCCTAGAGGTTTGTTTATAAATGAAGATAAAACCTTGTTGTTAATTTAAGTTGTGTTTGTTTCGGTTTTTAACTGTTCCAATTGAAAAGAAAGTCCTCGCATTTTTGAAGGAGGTCAAAGTTACTTAAGCAGTTGAAGCATTATGCTTTCTTTAAAAAGCATTCGTATGTTTTGAAAGACTTATCAAATATGTAACTTTAGGAGTAGCTATGTTTCTAGATTTTTCTGAAAGTGAGTGCAAGGCAGGTTGAATATAGTAGAAGGCTAATATTTCTTTCTTAGGGACTTTATACTACATTGTAATCCTATAAAGGTTTTATCTGTATGTCATATACAGTTTATTATTATTGTTTTGTTGTCATTGCTTTAGATGATTTATATCACTGTGGAAGAGAAGAATGTGAGTTTTTTGGTTTAATTTGTGTTAGATAAGCCTTAACAATTCTCACGTTGTTTAATGTGGGGTTATTAAAGATTTTGACTGTTCATTGTTCAATGATTATGTTTTGAAAAAATTTATTAAAGTTGGATGTATTAAGATGTTTAACTATATTTAAGAGTGCACGTATGTACATACAGGTACACACATAATTTCCATAGTATCTTTCTCAGTTTTAGGGGAAGGGTTTTTTTAAATATTATATAAACTAGAAAAGACCAGAAATGTACCATTACAGATCACATTCTGAGACAATAAAACGTTTGAACTTGCTGAGATTTTTTGACATCCACCATGAGGACCCAAAGAAATGGTTCTTTGTAGTTTGGTTGCAGTTATCCTGTGCTAAAAATATTCAGGAACATTAAATTTCTTTGATCTTTGTCTACATAGCTATCACACTCTATAATGAGTCTTTAATTATATGTTTTTGGAACTGCACCTGTTAGGTGAGAAGGACTGTTGCATTTCTGTTGTTCAGTCATCAAATAGCAATTATCTTTCAACTCTCCTTACCCCTGTTACCATGAAAGAGCATTCATTGACCTTCTCTGCTGCCCACCAGAACCAGTTAGTATAACATGCAGATTGGTGTAGGAAAAAAGGAAATGTGTGGCGGTACGTGCTAATACCTCTCTGTTTTCCTCCTTGCATTCAAAGAACTTCTTACCTTATTCACAACAGATAAACTTGGTGTCAGCTCTCTTTCATTTCCAGGGTTTATAAATTAGGAATGTGATTTCCTGGAGTAAGTTCATTTTAACAAAATTCCACTACTAAAAGAAATTGGACGTCCTGTGGAGTGCGTGATAGAATTTTAACTTTATTACTTAGCTTAGGAAAATAAACCAATACATTTTTCTTGTGGAAGTTAACATTTTATTATAAGTTTGACTGGTTATATCACTAAGAAGATGACTTAAGTATGGTAACATAATTATATTCACAATTTCAAACATATGAAGAAAATTTAAAATATGACTGGCTTTTGCTTGAATATTTGGAATGCTCTTTCTCCCTGCTTCCCCTCTATTTACTATAAAGACTCTATTTTTAATTTCATTCACATTTTTGGTACATTTTGTTTTCATCATTACATTAGGCTAAGACCACCTCTTATATTTTTCTAAGAATATTTTTTAAAGGAGGGTGGGGAGGAAAATATTCTTTGTTCGGTAGCCTTTTGGGCATTTTAACAGATTTGGACTTAAGCCATTACGACTATCTCCAAAGTATTGATAATTTTGAGAGCTTAAGAAATTGATTTTAATAAATAAGGAACTATTATCCTTTGAAGGAGAATTTTACTTAAACTATTGCCCTCAGGAGATTTTTATATGTAACTCAGGCATTTACAATTTGTTGTGAGCAACTCTTAAAAAAATGTGTGAGTAGCATGAAACGGAGCAGGATTTTTCCAATGAGACCTGATGGGGAGAATAAATGCAGCCAGGTAAAACCCTCTTAAGCAAAAAACAGAGGATATAGGGAAAGATGGAGTGTCTTCTTTGGTGTTTTCTAAGGAAATTGTAATCTGTTTCAATACTGAAGTCAAAACCACTGAGAGCTGGAAAATTGACATATTCAACCTTTTTATGAATCAGGTGAAATAAGTGGTCAGTGAATATCATGCTTCAAAGGGATTTGTACAAATGTCTAGAAATGGCAGTGTTACAAATAATAGATATTCTAAATTGGTCAGAAATAGTTCATGTACTAATCTACCATGATGAATAGTTTCGGAGGACATTGAAATGCCCAAGGGTATTGTATTTACTTTCATGTAGACAAACCTGAGTGGATATATATTTTTTTATCTGGTTAAGACCAAGGCAGTCATAGCATATACAAATCCATGTTGTTTTTGTTGTTAACATTTAACTTTTTCACGGATGTATGTTATTGATAGTGGAATTATCTATGAAGTTGATTTGGCTGAACAAATTATCCTTTAAAAAGGCTGAAAATACTAGGTTTTTCTTGGCTACTGTTTGGAGATACTGATCTGTGGACTGAAGGTATGATACTGTTTGCATTGGGCTGTGCATTGGTTTTAATCACCCAGCACCCTTTTTCTTTCCATAAGGACCTATAACTAAGGTTTGGTTTTAATTTCACTGAAAACATTACATTGGCAACATTGGTATTAAAATATGTAAACACCATTTGCAATCATCTTTAAAGTCTCCTCAACCCTTTGAATTAGTTGTTTCGTGTCTTATAATTTTACCAATTTTCTCAATTCCCCCAAGAAACTCTGGACTAGTCTTCATTTTATTTGATGTTCCAGTGATTTGGGTTGTAGTATGAGATTACACATGGGAATAGAACACCATTAGAGAGAAATAAAATTCTTTGTACAGAACACATAACCCTCTATACTAGCCTTTAGCACTGTACAAACAGTGATGACATGACTAATATTGGACTTCGGCACATGAGACCAATTGCCTTTACTGCTTATGGGACTCAGGATAGAACTTCCTAATTTTAGCTTTAAGCCTTTTGAAAGAAAGACGTGAATCTGGACAGTCTAATTATAAATGTGCATGCAGTCACTACTTCCTGTTATGTCTGTATTGCGTATAGTATACTGAACTCATCCGTCCACTAATCTGATTTTAAGTTATATTTACATGAACTGTAATTAAATAATTCAGAGTCTGAATATCCAACTTACGGATAAAAGGTTGAAGTTTTTGGAATCTGTGAAGGATTTTCCTTTATATTAATGTGTGAGGGAGCAGAACATCATTTCCTCGTAAAATAGGCACATTTATGGTTTTCCTCACTTTGTTTTGCCCTGGAGAGCTAGAGAGGGGAGAATCTTGCTTTCTCATGGACTTAGGGTTCAATGAATCCTCTGATACTTTCATTAAATGTAAGATTTTCTTTCCTTTGATCATGCCAATCAATGTAAGTGGGCCCTTTAAAAATAATGACCTCAGAAGTTCTGAAAGCCTGGGGTAGATTTCTGTTTTAAAACCTTGATATATTTTGATATCTTTCTGTCAGAATTATGCATGAACTATAAATAGACCTCTCTCTCTCTCCATATCCCCTTTCCCCCACCATTGTAATTTCTATGTCTATTTCAATGTGAATTGGCCAGCATTAATATAGTAATGAATATACACAAAGTTGAATAATAGCAATAAGTTGAAGAAAGCACATGATGTGATGAGTGCCAAATATTTAAATTATGAAATCTTTCCCAAAAAATCAATCAATAGAAGAAGTTTAGTGTCTATTTCGATACTTCTGCATATTTCATACAATTAAAATACTTTTCAATAAATGAATGGATGAAATGTTATTAAGTGTTAATATTTTTGAAAAGGAGTCTTTAATTTATGCCTAAAATCATACTGTATTTTGGACAAGAAGATTTAAAGAACATTCAAGTTTTTGATTTTTAATATTTTCAGAAATATCTTAATACAAGTTCACTATGCACGATTTCATTTAATAGTCACAAAGGCCTTCTGGGGTACAGGTACTATTCTCATCCCTGTTTTAAAGCTTAGAGGTTTTAAGTAACTGATCAAAAATAACACAGCTAGAATATGACCGAGATGGGATTGGAACCTAGATCTATATCTTCTTCTAAAGCTTATGCACTTAACCATGTCACTCTGCCATCTCACAGAGATATTCCATTGATGAATGGAGGGTTATTTTTCTGACCTTTGAGTAAACTTGGGAAAAGATCTCTAATTTTTAACTTCTTGAGCAATATAGGGATGTTGGACTGCCTTATAGATATAGCCACACCTTTTATACCTAAGGTCAGAAAATACTGTCTCATTGTGGGTCAGTCCTCTTCTTCCCTAGAAAATTTTCCTGGCTTCTTTTTCAGTGTTCAGATCTAATCTTAGACTCTTGCTCACTCATATGTTAACTGTCCTCACTGATCTTTCTATTGTTTTTGTTTGGGTGGTTCATTTGTTCCACCTGGTCCCCTGTCAAGTCATGGTTACAAATATCACCATGTATGTGTAGCATGTGAAGACAACTCTTTAAAGTAGGTAACTTGATAACATAAAATCACCAATATGTTAATACCAAGAAATGAGATTATGGAATCACCAATATGTTAATACCAAGAAATGAGGTTACGGGCTATAGCCCATCTTAAAAATAAAAAAAGTATAAGCTACATCTGGTTCTGTTCTTTCCAATAAGCTGCCGTACCTAAATTTGATTGGAAGTTTTAGTTGGAGTCGCCAGATATCTTTCTTTAACAGTATTTGGTAGATTTCTTATGAAGCTTAGGACTTTGAAAGACAAGAAAAACGTGGGTTGAAAAGTACCTATCACACCTAAATGAATGAAGTAAGCTGTTAAATAATACAAAACATGTAATTCTGTGTCTAGACATAGATATGTAGGTTTAAACTCAATACAGTTCTGGAACAACCACTAATTCTTCTTTAATGAGTTATTGCTGGAGCCTCGAGCCAGATGTTACAGGAAACCATGTACTGGTCCTGTTAGTAATTTCTAATGGTATAATTGAAATAAACATGGGCTTTGGAGTCAGACCTAGGTGTGTGGGTGTGAGTCCTAGAACTGATACTTGTTGAATGATGTTTTGCAAGTTACTTAGCTACTTTGCTTCTCAGTTTCTTTATGTGAAAACACTTTTGGGAATGGCTAAAGTCAAAAAGATTGACAATATGAAGTGTTTGAAGGATTTGGAGCAATTAGAGCTGTTACACTTTGCTGAAGTAGTCCCAAATGGTATAGCCACTTTGGAAAGCAGTTTTTAAAAATTTAAGCATGCACTTATCATAAGACCCAGCAATTCTACCCCTAGTTATTTTCCCAAGAGAAATGAAAATATATATTTACACAAATACTTACATGTGAATGTTTATAGCAGCTCTATTCATAATCATCAAAACCTGGAAACAACCCAGATATTCATCAACTGATGAATGGATAAACAAATTGTGGTATATCTATACGATAAAAAGGAATGGACTACTGATACATGCAATAACATAGTTGAATATCATAATATTTATGCTAAATTAAAGGAACCAGACACTGAAAGCTGTATACAGTATGATTCCATTTCTAATGACATTCTGGAAAAAACAAAACTATAGGGACACAAACCAGATAAGTGGTTGCCAGGCAACTGGGAGTAAGGAAAAGGGATTGAGTACAAAAGGGGAATGAGGGAATATTTTGGTGTGGTGGAAATGTTCTATATCTTGTTTGTGTTAAAGGTTGCATGACTATATTTTGTCAAAATGATGAATTTTACTGTATGTAAATCATATCCCAATAAAAAGAAAGGGAAAAAACCTTGTGTTCAGAGTGGTTATGGAAATTATAAGAGATCATCTTCCTCCCCCATTTTTTCTGCTGCTTGGTTCTTCATTATCCTCTGTTGCTTCTGTGTCTCTTTATAACTTTGGGGTCCATGATAAATTGCAATTTCTTATTTCAAGGCTGAGATACTACAGAAAATTGATGTCTTTATCTGTCTTTTTCTGCAGTCTGAGTCAGATTTTAAATGGAGTGATCAACTGTATTTTTATACTTCTAGATATTCCAGTTAGTACTGCATAACTCAGAGCTGGAATTGGCAGACTCTGTAAAATATACCAAATATACTTGCTTTGACTGGATTCCTCATCTCTGTTCTGTGGCAGTGGGAGTGTACAGTATGGTTGGGAGGGTATTTAGAGCAATCTTGAATTTTGAGCCTGGAGTCCTGCTTGAGAAAGGCTTCCTCCACTTCTCAGCAAACCATTGTTCTATGCCAGGGGTTCTCAAACTTGAGTGAACATCAGAATCACCTGGAGGAGTAATTAAAACACACATTTCTGGGCTCCACCCACAGAGTTACTGAGTCAGTAGGCCTGGGGTGGAACCAAGAATTTTGTATTTCTAACAAATTTCCAAATGCTGTTGATGCCCCTGGTTTGGGGCACACACCTTGAGAACCACCAATTTATACTTACTCTGGTGTTGCAGTATCAAAATTCCTGCCTACATACAGTAGCCAACATTTTGTTTATAAACCACTTAATCATTTCATGGCCACTTTTGTATTTGGTAAAACCTAAATATATGTATACTTATATATAGACTATATATATATATATATATACACATGTATATGTATATATAGAGAGACAGACAGACAGTAAGCGTTTGGCTAGAGGCTACAAAGTATTTGATGCTTAAAGACAGAAATGGCAAGACAAAGGAAAAAAAGGTATGGCTAGCTGTACCCCTTCCTCTTCACCTCTTGAGTGTCATCCTACTATATCATAATTATTTTATTCCCCTAGCTACAGGCTCCTTTTGTACTCCCATTCTCTCTACTTTAAAAGCTCTGAGGACTCTTACCAGTCCTCCTCTGCGCACTGCCCTAACATATTCTCAGTTAAGACTTTTCGCTGCCTACTTTGTAATAAATAGGCCCAGCCTCCTCACACTTAGGTTTCATGATTGTATCCAATGTTTTTTTTTTTTTTTTAGACCGATAATAATTTTCACTGAATGAAATCAAAGTACCATCAACTGCCCAAATTGAAACAGTCTGGGATGTGTGGGTGACTGATTTCAAGTGAACAAATAGAAATCATGGTCATGTATCAAACACTTCCCTAGACCAAGAAACAAATAATCCTAATAACTTTAATAGCACTAGGTATAAAAAGAAACGGGTAAAATTTAGAATTTTTAAAGAATTTGTGAGTGTTAAATTTAAGGAAATCATATATTATTTCGTCTTTCCAGATGCCAAAGCAGATACTGAGGGCTGTTTATATAAATTTGTTCAGAATTTCTATTATTTTAAGGTTGCTGTAGGGTATTTTCTGCTGTTAGGATATCTGCTGATTTCTCTCTGTGATAGATTAAATACAGTATTTTATGTTTAGAGAGCTGATGTCCTTTTCTCCTTCTCCCACCACCCCACTGATTATCGAGTCTTTAGAGAAAATAGCTCATTGTACTGGTTGATTACATGCCTCAATTGAATAGTAGCTTGCTGCCAATTATCATTACAATGCCATATTGATTTTTTCTCATTTCCGCTGTGAAAATTAAAGCAGAATTTGTTTAAAATGAGTTTCCATATATATTGTGGATGTGATTGGTTCCGAATATTTGAGCTATTTATAAAATGTATTTTCTTCAGTGATCTGTTATTTCTTACTGATAGTCTCTTAGAAATTTAGGTCTCTTCTTTGTTGATAAGCTTTACCTTAGGTAGATATGAAATGTGATTTAAAAACTGTGGAATTGAACTATAGTCATGGTTTAAATATGTAGAGTATAGATTTTAATTATTGCTTCACAGGCATCCTGCTGTATATTAATTTACGTTTGTAAAGTTCTTGGGCAATATGAGTCTGCTGATTCTCTTAACCACACAAGTCAGTAAATTTAATTAAATTTTAATTAGCAAATATTTAGTGTTGACTATATGTAACCCATTCTGCTAAGCATTATGGGAGACAGAAAGATGAGTGAGATCATATAACAGTCTTCAGAGAATTTATAATCCAGAAAGGTGGGTAAAGACACTTGTGGTATGAATCATAATGTCAAGTAGTAAGAGATGCACAAACACGGGCATTCAAAGGGAAAATAACGCATTTGGATGGAGGACTTACAGGAAAAAAACATTAATGGAGGAATTGACAGTCAAGTTGAGTCTTGATGGGTTGGGAGAGATGGAGTTGGAGTTACCTTCTGGGAAGAAAGAATGAAAAATGAGGTCAAGCAGGGAAATGTAGGGAAGACTCCAGGAAAGAGAATATGTCTGATTTTTATTGGAACATGTGGTCTAAGGCCTGAGGCTGGAAAGGTAGGTTGAGGCTTGATCAGAATCAGGACTTGAAATGTGTTAAATAGTCCAGAGAAAATTTTTGGACAGAAGACTGTGGTAATCTGGCATTTTATAAAATGAATAAAAGAAAAGAATGATGCTGCAGAGACCCTAGTTGGGAGGCTTCTGCCATATTAAAGGAAAGGTAACTAGGGCTAAATTAGAATGGTAGACAATGAAAGGGGGTCATTCTAGAAGTAGAGTAGTAGTAGAGTAGGGTCTTGACAATAAGTCAAATCAAGTTCTCTGTGATCAGTCTTCAAGTCTTTTGTCACACATGGGACTTCATCTCCTGCCATTCTTGCTTCCAAGCCTGCTTGCTCAGCTGTGACCACACAGGTCTCCTCACAGATCCTGGAACATTCCAAGCACACTAGCTACCACCCCAGCACCCTGTTTGCTTTTATTCCCTCTATTAGGAAAGTCCTTATTTCCTTCAAGACTCTCCTCAAATATCACCTTATCAAATAATCTTTCTCTGACTACACATTAAAAAATAACATCCTGGCTCTCCTTATTCCATTTGCCAAGGTTTATTTCTCTTCATAGTACCAAAGCATTGACATTTTATTATATAGTTATTTATTTATCCTCTGTCTCCCTTTTAGTAGATGGTAAGCTACATGAGGGTAGGGGCTTAGTTTGTTGCCAGTTATATCTCTGTCACCTAGAACATACCTGGTACTTAGTGGGAACTCAATAAATACTTGTTAAATGAATGAACAGAATAAATGCAAAGGTGAAAGAGGTGGCGGATCAAGAAATTATGCCAGTATTTCAAGTCTGAAGGATGCAAGGGATAGTAGTATTATTATCAGAGTGTGGAAGAGGGGAAGAGGAGTTGATTTAGGAGAACAGAGCCATAGGAGAAGAGAAATTTGGCTTTGTAAATTCAGGCTTAAGTATTCGACGCTGGTGAAACAACCAAGGCAGTGCTGTAGAATGGGCAATCTAAAATGTGAAGAGAAGTCTGGGATTGAGGTAAAGATCTCTGAGTCATCCCCATAGAGTCAATACTCAAAGCAATGGGAGTGGAAAAAAGAAGGACAAGCAATAAAAGGACGGGATTAACAGATCTGAAAATCAAAATTTAATTTGGGATATTTAATGTTTTAATTATATAAACTTATTTATACTTTTTTTTCTTGTTTATTTAATAGCTGGGTTAACAACTTTGGCCATGAAGGTCTTGGACTCCTGTTGGATGTGCTGGAAAAGCTTCTGGACAAGAAACAGTAAGAATAAACATGAAAAAAAAATCACCACGGGGGACATGTTTAAGCACAACATAATATGTTTTTTCCTTTTATTCAGGCAAGAAAATATTGACAAGAAGAATCAGTATAAACTTATTCAGTGCCTCAAAGCATTTATGAACAATAAGGTAAGTAGTATTTATTTCTGCCTCTGTCGCAGAAGGTGAGAACTTGCCCGACAGACACTATGAAACAGGCAAAATAGTGGATGCTTACTCAGTTTTCAAAAGGGTCTTTATAATGCAAATCATCATGAGTTTCATTTAAATATTATTTAAAATATACTTTGCTTCACAAAATATTTATTGGCAGGTTTTTGCAATCACGCAAATGTACAAGTCTTGTTCCCAAATCAGATAATACTCTTTTTTTTCCATGGTAGTAGGAAAATTTAAATGGACTAGGTTGAATACCATTTCCTTACAGAGAGTTTTTATTCTAATGTAAAGGACAATTCAAAGCTATGATTTGATTTTTTTTTTTTTTTTTTTTTGCTGAGAACATTATAAGGTTGATTTTTCTTTCTTTTTATGTTCAATTAATGTCAGTGAGTTAACATACATAAAAGACATTTCTGGCACATACCAGGTTTTTTTTTTGTACCTGTGTGATACCAGTTGCATTATGAGGGACTCTAGGAATGCCAGACAAGGGTTTTTCTTCTAAAAGTAGTCTTTGCTCAGGTTATGAAGTTAAAGTCATTTTTTCTATAAACTTGTTTTGTTACTCTCTTATACATGATTTGTGCTATATTCCTATAGGTAAAATACCACTGACTAATTCACTAATTGAATAATTCCCTTTAGATGGTGTTTTAATAATCTCAAAATATTTATTATAGATAACTAATTATAACAATAACCCAAAACTTGCCAGAAGTGAAATATAGCTATTAATAGCCAATGCAGTAAGATTATCTACTTAAGTAATCTGCAGTCTTTCTTAAGTGTGTGGGATTATATATAAGTATGTGTATATTATACACACATGTATCAGCAAAGAATTTTTTGGCATGTGGAACAGATGGATGCTTGCCAATTGACATGAGTCTCCCGTGTAGAATATACTAATTGTGCTGTTCTTGGAAGTTTCTTCCAGAAAGATTTCCATCAGTACTAGTACAGAATTTCTCAACTTCTGAGCTTAGTCTTTGGTGACAAAGTTATGCAGAATCTGATACCTAACAAGAAAGCAGTTAATGAACATTGCTTCTCCACAGCACAAGATGGATCTCTTTTTTCAATTGAGGGGAACAAAGAAATAAAGGAAAGACAACACAGTACTAGAAATCAGGAAATATAGTACGTGATTTGCCACTAAGTTGTGTGGCCTTTAGAAAATCATTTGACCTCTCTGCCAATCAGTCCCCTCACCTGTAAAATTAGGACTCTGATCTAAATTCTTACTGACTTGAGTAGTCAACTCTTACAGCTTTCCAGGATATAACTGTAATCAGTATAGTTACTAGAGAAAGTGACATTTCCTGTAGAGCCCTTTCCCACGAGACAGAAGTTGATATGTCCATACTTAATTATTTATTACTTAAGAGTTTGGCAGTTTTGAAGAACATGATGGTTTTTTTTTTTTTATCAGAGTATAGTTGATTTACAGTGTAGTGTTAGTTTTAGGTGTACAGCAAAGTGATTCAGTTATACGTATACATGTATCTATTCTTTTTTAGATTCTTTTCTCACATAGGTTAGTACTATGTATTAACAGTGAAATCTGATAACATTTCATTGGAACAAAATTGCCATTTCAAGCTAACCTATAGTTAAACACCACACATTTGAATATTTTCATGGTTCCTAATTTATCTTCTAAAAGAATTCAGTGTAGCATTCCCTATGCTATGCAGGAGGTCCTTGTTGGTTATCTATCTTATATGTAATAGTAGTCTTCTGTGTGTGTTCATCCCAAGCTTCTGATTTATCCCTCCCCTCCCACGTTTCCCCTTTGGTAACCATAAGTTTGTTTTCCATACCTGTAAGTCTGTTTCTGTTTTGTAAATAAGTTCATTTGTTTCTTTTCTTTAAATTAGATTCCACATATGAGTGATATATGATATTTGTCTTTGTCTGAGGTACTTCACTTAGTATGACAATATCTAGGTTCATCCGTGTTGCTGCACATGGCATTATTTCATTTTTTTAATGGCTGAGTAATATTTTATTTTATGTATGTACCACATCTTCTTTATCTGTCCCTCTGTCAATGGACATTTAGGCTGCTTCCATGTCTTGGCTGTTGTAAATAGTGCTGCAATGAACATTGGGGTGCATGTATCCTTTCGGGTTATGGTTTTCGCTGGATATATGCCTAGGAGTGGGATTGCTGGGGCATGTGGTAGTTATATTTTTAGTTTTTTAAGGAACCTCCATACTGTTCTCCATAGTGGTTGTACCAATTTACATTCCCAATAACAGTGTAAAACATGATAGTTTAACTTAGATTATTCTATACTAAGATTAGGCTTTAGTTAGAGCATGTTAATGTCTTGCACATAGGTGCTAGGAGCATGAGTAAATGGTAGGTCTTTTAAATTATAGGCGTGTGAAACAATGGGCATAAAGCACACATTCAAAATACAAAAATATACAGTAATATATCCATTTCGTGTTGGAATGAATTGTCATAATCAAAGAATGAAACTTTCATCTGAAATGACTCATACATCAAATTTGCTGGCCCTGAGGAATTTTGATTACCTACTTCAAAAACTCTTTTTGCTTATACAATGCATGTAATAATAGGATCATAAAAAGCAGCCCATTGTCCCTCAACTTCCATTGCTGTAATATTGCTCTGATGTTTAGATTGATGGTTTTCCATCATTTCTCATATCTTCATTTTTATTTTGAATATGTCCCTACACATTACAAACTACTTTTAAATAATAAAATGGAAATTTGAAAAATTAAATGATTTCACTCTCAGTCTAACTGATTTTTAAAGTTATTTTAAGTTTGGTAATTGCATGGTAACCATCTCTCGCAGTTTTACACATCACTTATTTTCCTTACTATTTATTATTTACCAGCTACCTTTATACTTACATAGTCCTTCTGTTTTTCTTTGCTTCTTTTTAATCTCGTCTCTTCCATTTCCTTTTTTTTGTCTTGTCTCTGTAAATTTCCTTATTTATTATGACCTCGAGTAAAGTCATATTTAAGAGCTTTAGCTATGTTTTTTTTAGTCCTGAATTCTTTTAGAAGATAAATTAGGAACCATGAAAATATTCAAATGTGTGGTGTTTAACTAAAGGATAGCTTGAAATGGCAATTTTGCTCCAATGAAATGTCGGATTTCACTGTTAAACTGTAAAAAGAAGCAAACATATTTCATAAGAAATCTGAGAAATATTTTGTGGGACAAAGATCAAAGAAAATATTACCTTCTTCATATAGTGAAAACCTGAGTTTTGGGCTTTCTTCAACATTTTTTTACCTATTCATTCTTATGACGCACACTTGCATGCATATATTCAAGCCTAGAAAATAAATGAAAATGGTGTCTGGCTTCTCTGCCTAGTTGACTGTGACACTTAGTAAAACCCAGGCTCCATTTCTTTCTGTTCATAACTTTTGTAATGCAGCACAACTGCTTGAAAGAGGGAGGCTACGAGAGAGAAGGTATGGGAAAATCCATACAGAGGTCTACTGCTTCTTTAACTGGCATGTAGTATACAAAAGAGCTTTTCAACGTTTTACCCTTTTTGTTCAACTTAGTTTTCCATACAAACATATTGGAGAATTTAACCATGAGTTCCCGACATCTCCAGGGAGACCCAGTGACATAAGTAGAACTGCTTTAGAAAATCATATCAGTATGTGCTTTACATATTCTTCTTTGTTGAGAAAATATTGATTGTTCCCATATTTCTTCCAAATTTTTTTTTTTTTTTAAAGACTTATTTATTGATTGATTGATTGCTATGTTGGGTCTTCGTTTCTGTGCTAGGGCTTTCTCTAGTTGCGGCAAGCGGGGGCCACTCTTCATCGCGGTGCGCGGGCCTCTCACCATCGTGGCCTCTCCTGTTGCGGAGCACAGGCTCCAGACGCACAGGCTCAGCAGTTGTGGCTAACGGGCCCAGTCGCTCCGCGGCATGTGGGATCTTCCCAGACCAGGGCGCGAACCCGTGTCCCCTGCATTAGCAGGCAGATTCTCAACCACTGCGCCACCAGGGAAGCCCTCTTCCAAATTTTTATGGAAGTTTTAGGCAGGCTAATGGAGATCATATCTGACCAAAGGACCAAAACTCCAAGATGCAGTCATTTCAAATAAAAACCAAACAACTGCATTTGAAGAACATTCATCTAATTAAGTAGAACCTCACTGTGGAGGTATTGGTTTTTAGAAAACCATTGTTAAGTTGCTTTTTAAAATTAAAGATGTGTTCCAAAAACATTTTGAATGAAAGTTCATTTTTAAAAATTTTTTTCAGTTTGGATTGCAAAGGATTCTAGGGGATGAAAGAAGCCTTTTACTGTTGGCAAGAGCAGTTGACCCCAAACAACCCAACATGATGACTGAAATAGTAAAAATACTTTCTGCTATTTGTATTGTTGGAGAAGAGAACATGTACGTATTGCTCTATTATTATATTAACTGCATAGAAAATGACACTTGAGAAATTAACAAGTCCTACTTTTGTGCTGTTTCTTCTGATAATTTGCATGAAAATAGTATTAAATTTAAGAAAAAAAATATTGGTATTTTTACCTTATCTATTTAGATATTAGCTTTTTTTTTTTTTTTTGATTCTTTGAAAAATAGGTTTAAAAAGATAGAATCCTAATGGGGAGTTCTTCAAAGTTGGATATTCAAAGTGAATGAATAGAATTTTGTCTAGCTGAAGGTAAAGCAATTATTAGAGAAGTGGGAAAAGGTCAGTTAGGGAGTAATTTTGGCTAAACACATACACAGGCACACACATATACACACCATACACAACATACACCCTCACACATGCACATCACAAAATTTGACTTCCTTAACTGAATTAACTAGATGCTTTATTTTGTACTATAATTTTATTTTATTTTTTTTAACATCTTTATTAGAGTATAACTGCTTTACAATGGTGTGTTAGTTTCTGCTTTATAACAAAGTGAATCAGCTATACATATACATATATCCCCACATCTCCTCCCTCTTGCGTCTTCCTCCCACCCTCCCTATCCCACCCCTCTAGGTGGTCACAAAGCACCGAGCTGATCTCCCTGTGCTATGCGGCTGGTTCCCACTAGCTATCTATTTTACATTTGGTAGTGTATATATGTCCATGCCACTCTCTCACTTCGTCCCAGCTTACCCTTCTCCCTCCCCCTGTCCTCAAGTCCATTCTCTATGTCTGCATCTTTATTCCTGTCCTGCCCCTAGGTTCTTCAGAACCAATTTTTTTTTTTTTTTAGATTCCATATGTATGTGTTAGCATACAGTATTTGTTTTTCTCTTTCTGACTTACTTCACTCTGTATGACAGACTCTAGGTCCATCCACCTCAGTACAAATAACTCAATTTCGTTTCTTTTTATGGCTGAGTAATATCCCATTGTATATATGTGACACATCTTCTTTATTCATTCATCTGTCGATGGACACTTAGGTTGCTTCCATGTCCTGGCTATTGTAAATAGAGCTGCAATGAACATTGTGGTACATGACTCTTTTTGAATTATGGTTTTCTCAGGGTATATGCCCAGTAGTGGGATTGCTGGTTCGTATGGTAGTTCTATTTTTAGTTTTTTAAGGAATCTCCATACTGTTCTCCATAGTGGCTGTATCAATTTACATTCCCACCAACAGTGCAAGAGGGTTCCCTTTTCTCCACACCCTCTCCAGCGTTTATTGTTTGTAGATTTCTTGATGATGGCCATTCTGACTGGTGTGAGGTGATACCTCACTGTAGTTTTGATTTGCATTTCTCTAATGATTAGTGATGTTGAGCATCCTTTCTGCCTATGGTAAGTGGAAAGATGAAGCAATATTAATGGAATGAAATTAACTGGTTGGAAAGAACAAAAGGCTGTTGGTAACTACTCAGAGTTCACATAAGTGCCAATTTCAGCAAGTTGTTGCTGACTATGCATTAGATCATTTCTTCTTATGGAAATAATATTGGGTTAGAAGCAAAATTACAGATTTGATATCCAGTTGGTAAGAAACCATTGTGATAAATAATGTAATACCTGCTACGGACATGAACTAAAATATTTCTTCTGAACACTCTGTGTGGCAGTAATCATTTCAGTTTGAATTAGAATGGGGCAGGCAAAGATTTAAGATTCTTCTAATATGTTGACTTTCTCATACCTCGTGGAATAAAATGAGATGTTGCTTAGTGCTGGTTCGTCCTTCGAAACCAAAAGACAAACACTGAACAAAAATATTATCACACAACATTAAGTCTCAGTTCTCAGTGAGAACAAACTGAGCATGAGATAGCTTATGCAGATAGGCTTCCTTCCTTATGTTTTATAGAAAAATCAGTTTATACACAAGTAAGAAATATTTTTCTAGTCTGTTAGGTTTTCAGTACTTAATTCATATAATGCACCCTACCCTGGTATATTTTATGACTTAATTATAATTTCAGATATAGTTTGATAATAGTAGTATACTACATAGAGGTTAATTTGATTCAGACACTGTACAGAGATAGTTTCCAATATTTTTGTTCAGGTGAATAAGTTTCTTGTGCTCGGTGATTGTAGATGCTTCCCTAATTTACTGGGCTTTCTCTTTTAGGTTTTTTTCCTTGTTCCATTTTCAAAGAATCCTGGAGTTTTTTTTAAGTTCTTTAAAAAATATTTATGCTTTTCAGCACTTTATTATAAAATTATAGTCCATTTACACTTGAATAAACTTTGAATAATTTTAAATGCCATATCATGTTTAAGTGACATTAATATCTATGTTAACACATGAAATATCAAAACCTGAAACTTAAAATTTTAATGTTTATCAATTAAGTTTTTTTTTTAAATGTCACCCAGAAAAATTATTTTCCTCAAGACTTTCAAATCGAATTTTCATTTTGGTGCCCTAAAGTTATTTAACTCTATCAACATTTGACTTGTAGAAATATGTAGACAAGAACACAATTCTTAAATTGTAGTGGTCTATGTAAAAACATCAAGCACCAGAAAGAAAACAGGGAAGACTGTATAAGGGATAACCCATATTCATATAGTATGTGTAAGATGTATTTCTCATTTCTATTTTTTTTTTTTTCTATAGTCTAGATAAACTTTTAGGGGCTATAACTACAGCAGCAGAACGAAATAACAGAGAACGATTTTCACCAATTGTGGAAGGATTAGAAAACCATGAAGCTTTGCAATTACAGGTGAGTTAGTTTTGTCTTAAATTGCTTCCGGGGTTATATTTAGAGTACTCTTTTTGTATGACACCAACTCCATTTTAGGTAGCATTTAAATAGAAGGGAACATAAAAATGAAATTCTTCCTGTTGCTTGGTCATTCATAGAAGCTAAAGTTTTGTCTGTGAAAATGGCAATTTGTTTAAAATTAGGAAAAGTACTTTGAATTATTATAAATATGATGATCATGATCATCATAAATATTTGGGTTGAAATTTAGTAATTATTGTAATAAGCTATGGAAAGTAAAGCCTTAGCAATAATCAGGGCAAGAGGGCAAACAGTTCAGCCAGCGCCATTATCCTGAGGGTTAATGAAGTCTGTGTGGGCTTGTTGTAGAAATTTAAGAAAACTAAACACATCTCTTTTTTTGTGCCATTCACACAGCATTCAGAAGTTTCACTGCCCAGAATAGGGAGGATTGAATTGCAACTCTTAGGTCATGGTCTGTCTCATAGCCCTGTGTAGACCCAGCCTACATGTCTTCTTTAGAAAATGACAAAATTTGCTATCTTTTCTTAGATGGTTTCAGGAAATGAGCCATTTTATGAAAGATAACTTTGTTCTTTAGTAATGAGAACTCTTATTTATTGACCATACTTATTGTGTGAGATCCTGGACTAAACATTTGAATTTACATATACTATCTAGTTTAATTCTCACAACTCGGCTATGTAGGTACTATTATTATCTCCATTTTGCCTATGAGACAAATAGGCTGAGATTAAATAACTTGTCTAAGGTGCCACAGCTTGTAAGTGGGACAGTCAAATTTGATGCCAGGTTTGTTAGTCTGTGATGCCCATCTCTTTCTTTTAGACAGTGTTTAGCATTTAATGTACCATGGGAAACACTTTCTGAAATATTTTTTAAACTCTTGTAGTGTCATTCAACAAAGAGAACATGGGTCCATGTTTATTTTATGAAATTATTTAGTAGTGAGTGTTTAAATATTAAAATTTCTTATCTGATATAAAAACAAAGAGTTTCTTTTCCCCTTTTTAATTTTATTGTTAAGTGTCGTTACCTGTTTTCACCAGAGTTTCAAACTACAGTAGATAGATAATTTGGCTTGGCCAAAGAAAATACTGTAGTGTTACAAAACTATAATCCCTTTCCAAATACTTGAAGAAATTTGTTAATTGTTACTTCTACTCCAACTATGATGAGCATTTCGGATAGACTTTTATGGTGTGCCTTTTATGGCCAGTGTATTACATTTTTTAATGCTTGGGGATTTCCTTTCAGTGCTTTCCTTTTTTAAATATACTTCTTATTATACAGTTTATCTCAATAAAATTTAACATCTCTACTGAAAGGTTTGGAAACTGTGTTTTTTAAGATGACTTCTTGAAATCTTTGTTCTTGTTCCTGTGCTTGGGCTTACCTAACTAAATCTCATTGACTTTCAGTTGTATGTAGGCGTTTGTACTTGTCTTGCAAAGTTTGCTTAGGAGGAATTAAGTGCTTTATCTATATTCAAAGTTTTCGTTCCTCACTCAGATCACTCACTCAGTCAAAATCACATAGCTGTTGAGAGGTAGAGCTATGATTTGAAGCCAGGTCTATGTGATGCCAACATTTGTATACTGTATTATCTGACCTTTAAATGACACCCCTGCCATAGAATAGTTCAGCCCACACAATGAGGTGGGAATAACATTTGCTAGCCTTCACGAAGCTGGACTGAATGGAATGATAAAGTGGCAAGTTTTTAACAAGTAACATGGAAGTATCATAGATGTCTTGCTAGGTATTCAAGAAATTGTTGAATACTGATTATAGATGCAAACATATGCAAATCACAATTTGAAATTTCCTATTTTAATGAGGTACAAAAGTTAGTGATTTGTTATATACAGAGCCTGGTACTCTCAGAAGAATTGTGAAGTGGGTTTGTTTATTTGGATTATTTCACGTGGATGAAAAAAAAAATCTAAAAGTTCAAAAATATATTCAGAATACAGAATGAAAAACAAAAGTTTAAAATCTGTTGTTTAAAGAATAAGATGAGTGCCGTCTTTTAACAGAATTACTTTTCTATTTCTGTAGTGCCCTGAGACTTCTCAAAATGTTATTACAGTCTGAGGAAGTAATTCTGTTAAAATACAGGACTAATTATATTTTTAAATAATAAGTACATACCTCCCCCCGCCCCTGCTTTTTGGATTCCAAAAGGTTATTAAGTTCTCACAGAGGTTTTCTAGCTCATATTTAAAGTGAAATTTTGTACCTGTGATAGGAGTTTTATTATCTTCAGTAGTTCAAGAAATAGACAATAAATCATATATCTTCATATGTTCTCTGTTCATTGACTTTCCTTCAGCTGAGTAGCCTTCTCAAGTCTCCCCCATACTACAGTGCCTTCTTTTGATCCTACTTATCCTTCGAAGTAGCTTCTCATCTTTCTTTTTCATTTTATAGTCTAAGTCTCTAAAAGAATCATCCATACTTGTTTTCTGTTTCCTAAATTACCTTTCACAACTCAACTTTTTCACAGTTCTTCAAAAGGTTGACAATGATCTTTGAATTTCAAAGTCCAGCGGCTTCTTTCCAATCCTGATTGCTTGGCTCTACTGGTCACTCCCTCCTTGAAAATTTTCCTGCCTTTGGCTTTCTAGGCACCATCCTCTCCTTGCTCGCTGACTACCTCTAACTGTTCTTTCTCTGTCTTCTTCGTGCGTTTCTTCTTACTTCTTGGCTATTTTATTCTTTATGTTTTTTTCTTGGTCCTATTCTGTCATCATTTTTGTTTATACATACATATGGACACACATATACACACGTATATAAGCTCATATACATATACATCTATATGTATTGATACACACATATGTGAATGCACTCAATTGCTTCTCTAGCTTTAACATCCAACTATGTTCTAGTGATTCCCCAGGTTTTAAGTCTGGCTCATATTGGTATTCAATCCTACCTGTCCAAATAGCTAACTGCATGTTTTAGAAGCATCATAAAAATTCAAAATTAAAAATAGCATTTATAAGCCATGTGCCAGTGTTCTAAATACTTTAATATGTTACCTCATTTTAAACCTCACAGCAATTCTCTGAGAGAGATAGTGGTAGTATCCCCATTTTATAGATGAGTAAGCTGAGGCTCATAGAGGTTAGATAACTTTTCTAGGGTCACATAGTAAATAGGAAGTAAAGCTCAGTTTAGACCCTAGAGTATCTGGCTTCAGAGTACTTGCTCTTAACCACTATATGGTACCTCCTCTTAGTAAAATGAGCTCATTTTCTCTTTCCCTTAGCATGATTTCCCCCCTAAAAGAAGTCTACTCTTCTTCCTGCCTTTCTCATTTTAGATAATAGAGAGGTATCATTTTCTTCCTGCTCTTTGGTTTTCCTCAAGACTTCATTCTTCTTTGTTCCCTGCATCCAATTAATCATCAAGTCTTACAAAAGACTATGAATCTATCTCAGTCTCTCTATCTCCACTGTCTTTATCTTCTCCCAGCAGTATAATTCCAACAATTTCCTAATTAGTACCCCAAACTGATACATTCTTCCCCAAAACAGACAAATGTTTTGTACTATTGTCGGTTATCCTTAAAAAATAAATCTGATTCTAACATAATAGCATTCCTGGAAACCTATCTATCCTCATGACCCATTGCTTGATAAAAGTGAAAAGCCTAAGCATGATGAATGACCTTTCTCAATGTGGTCCCAACCTAACATTCTGGCCTTACAGCCCGTCACACTCCCAAATATACCATATGTTTTAGCCATACTAAACCTGGTGTTTCCCAAATATGCTGTAGACTTTTAAATGCCCTCAAACATTTTATCATGCAGAACACTTTGCTTGGAATAACAATGCTTCCCCAGCCATGTTCCTTTCCTCTTGGTAAGGTTTAATGAGGACACAAAGGAAGGCCAATTTAGGTATGTCCTGCATAAGTCAAGGAAGGCTTCAGTGATGAGGTGATGCTTTAACTGGGTCTTGAAGGATCAATAGGAATTTTCCAGAAAATTATCTTTACTGATAGAAAACCAGCACTATGGTAGGTTGGGAGGCAGGAGAATGGCTTCCAGTAGGTAAAAATAGAGGCCAGAGTAGTCTGCCAGTCCCTTCACAAAAGACAGAGGTAATACCAACATATAGTTGAAACTGATTTCTACGTAGCCCAGCAGGAAAAGCTAGGGTACACTGAGCATTAGTAATAGTTGTCTTTTTCCCCCTTTAACTTTTATTTTTATTATTTAAAAAAATTTTTTTAATTGAAGTATGGTTGATTTACAGTGTTGTGTTAGTTTCAGGTGTACAGCAAAGCGATTCAGCTATACATATACATATATATGTATGACTGTATACCTATGAGTGTGTTTATATATACATTTAATATTCTCTTCCATTATAGGTTATTACAAGATATTGAGTATAGTTCCCTGTGCTATAACAGTAGGTCTTTGTTGGTGATCTGTTTTATATATAGTAGTATGTATATGTTAATCCCAAACTCCTAAGTTGTCCCTCCCAATAATAGTTGTTTATGGAAAGAGAAAGTCATAGAGTTAACCTCCAATGATGTATTATAAAAACCAGCCCCAGTCTTCACAGGCTGCTATTAGTCTGAAAGGTGCAATGTCTTAAAGTATTTCAGGAGCTATGTGCAGAAGTGTTTTTATTTTAACATGATTTAATACATCTAAACAATGTTGTCTAACATGCTGAAAATAATAAAAAAATTGTGCATGTTATAATTAGATATGGTACACAAAAACATAGAAGTAAATATACAGTTGGTTCACTTATCCAGACCTCACCTATTTGAGAGATTTATCATTTTGGAATATAACTCAGAACCAAAAAAAAAAAAAAAGAAAAAAAGAAAATAATCTGAGTAGCCTATAAAATGTCACCAAATCCATCAAGTAAGCCTCATGATGACAAAGACCTTTTGGCCTTTAATCAGAGCCTATTAACTCTTTCTTCCTGTGTTATCTTAATGGGCCCGATTTTCTTCCATCCATAGCAGGCTAGAAGCACGAGTTGGGAGGTTGGAAGATGATTTATTCCAGACTTGTGCACTGAGATGATGAAGAAGCAACAACTGACACAATGAAAGCAAGGGAGAAGGAGATAGAAACATAATAAAAGAGTGGAACTGGAATTCAAAAATTATAACATTTGGTTTCATTTGGCATCAGAGCAAATAGCGCTGTATCTCTCAATAGCTCCTGAGGGCATCTATGTGTTCCATCATCTTTCACTAACTCACATATTTAATCATGCCCCTGAGTCAGCAAAAAAATAAAATAACAAATTATACCTAGGATATTTTAAGAATGTGGGAATTCTGGAATTCTCTTCAGAATGAGTTCCATGCAAAAACAGATGTTCATGCTTAAATAGACAAACCCTCAGGCATATGGACTGATTCTTTGTAGCTTGATTCTTTCCACAGTGGTTCTCAAGTGTTGAGATTTTACTCTAAGCATATTACAAATTAGCTATTAGTGCACTCGTACCATCACCTATGAGAAAGTAGCTTTAGATAAATCATTTATTATTTGTCAGTAGAGGTACATTTATAATAAAACAAGGCACTGCAGCTATGAATAAGGAGGAAATTTGTGGAAAAGTAAATGAGTGTGTTAAATATTGTGTTGAAGGAATGTCTGATACTACTTAGGAAGCTAAATAACTTTATTGACAATTTTATACTACTACCATTTTAAAACTAGAATTAGTACAATGGGGGGTTGTATAGAAATATTTACACCATGTAGTCATGTTTCAAGTACAAAAAATAACTTCGGAATTAAAGAAGGATGTCTTTTATTTTAAACCTGTTTCAAAGTTGAATAATTGCCAAATCGATCATTTTTGGAAACGGGGAATCACTAGTGACCTCTGTAACATAAAAAGCAACAGACACTTTGGAAGTCATCATATTGGTTTCTACAGCACCGTTCAACGCTATTGGTCACTCTTGAACAAAGCTCTCTCCTCCCTCAACTTCTATGATACTAAGCTCTCCTCATTTTTCTTTTACCTCTTTGTTACATTTAAAATCTCCTGTCTCTATGCTTGGCCTTAAAATATACTTATTCCTAGAGGTTGATCCATAGTCGTTTGATCCTTTGCTCTGGTCCTTTGCTCATTCTGTACATTGTCCTTGGCAGCATTATCCATCCTTATGACTTCCACCAGCACTTCTATGTGATGAATCTCTCTGAACTCTTCTATTCCAAATACATCCTGACTCACAGATTCCATATATTCAGGTACCTTCTGACTGGATTTCAAATTCAGTATTGTCCATAACTGTACTTTTCTTCCTTATCTTCATCCTCTCCTTCCTACTCCAATCCACTCTCCAACCTTGACCTGCCTTTCTCTCTTTAACATCTTTATTGGAGTATAATTGCTTTACAATGGTGTGTTAGTTTCTGCTTTATAACAAAGTGAATCAGCTATACATATACATATATCCCCATATCTCCTTCCTCTTGTGTCTGCCTCCCACCCTCCCTATCCCACCACTCTAGGTGGTCACAAAGCACCCAGCTGATCTCCCTGTGCTATGTGGCTGATTCCCACTAGCTATCTATTTTACATTTGGTGGTGTATATATGTCCATGCCACTCTCTCACTTCCTCCCAGCTTACACTTCTCCCTCCCTGTGTCCTCAAGTCCATTCTCTACGGCTGCGTCTTTATTCCTGTCCCACCCCTAGGTTCTTCAGAACCATTTTTTTTCAAAGACATATTCTTTCGTTGTTGGTGTATAGGAATGCAACAGGTTTCTGTGCATTAATTTTGTATCCTGGTACTTTACCAAATTCATTGATTAGTTCTAGTAGTTTTCTGGTGGCATCTTTAGGATTCTCTATGTATATATAGTATCATGCCATCTGCAAACAGTGAAAGTTTTACTTCTTCTTTTACAATTTGGATTCCTTTTATTTCTTTTTCTTCCTTGATTGCTGTGGCTAAAACTTCCAAAACTATGTTCAATAATAGTGATGAGAGTAGAAAACCCTGTCGTGTTCCTAATCTTAGTGGAAATGGTTTCAGTTTTCCACCATTGAGAATGATGTTGGCTGTGGGTTTGTCATATATGGCCTTTATTATGTTGAGGTAAGTTCCCTCTATGCCTACTTTCTGGAGGGTTTTTTATCATAAATGGGTGTTGAATTTTGTTGAAAGCTTTTTCTGCATCTGTTGAGATGATCATACGGGTTTTCTCCTTTAATTTGTTAATATGGTGTGTCATATTGATTGATTTGCGTATATTGAAGAATCCTTGCATTCCTGGGATAAACCCCACTTGATCATGGTGTATGATCCTTTTAATGTGCTGCTGGATTCTGTTTGCTAGTATTTTGTTGAAGATTTTTGCATCTATGTTCATCAGTGATACTGGTCTGCAGTTTTCTTTTTTTGTGACATCTTTGTCTGGTTTTGGTATCAGGGTGATGGTGGTCTCATAGAATGAGTTTGGGAGTGTTCCTCCCTCTGCTATATTTTGGAAGAGTTTGAGAACAGTAGGTGTTAGCTCTTCTCTAAATGTTTGATAGAATTCGCCTGTGAAGCCATCTGGTCCTGGGCTTCTGTTTGTGGGAAGATTTTTAATCAGAGTTTCAACTTCAGTGCTTGTGATTGGTCTGTTTATAATTTCTATTTCTTCCTGGTTCAGTCTCAGAGGGTTGTGCTTTTCTAAGAATTTGTCCATTTCTTCCAGGTTTTCCATTTTATTGGCATATAGTTGTTTGTAGTAATCTTTCATGATCCTTTTTATTTCTGCAGTGTCAGTTGTTACTTCTCCTTTTTCATTTCTAATTCTGTTGATTTGAGTCTTTTCCCTTTTTTTCTTGATGAGTCTGGCTAATGGTTTATCAATTTTGTTTATCTTCTCAAAGAACCAGCTTTTAGTTTTATTGATCTTTGCTATTGTTTCCTTCATTTCTTTTTCATTTATTTCTGATCTGATCTTTATGATTTCTTTCCTTCTGCTAACTGTGGGGATTTTTTTGTTCTTCTTTCTCTAATTGCTTTATGTGTAAGGTTAGGTTGTTTATTTGAGATGTTTCTTTTTTCTTGAGGTAGGATTGTATTGTTATAAATTTCCCTCTTAGGACTGCTTTTGCTGCATCCCATAGGTTTTGGGTCATTGTGTTTTCACTGTCATTTTGTTTCTAGGTATTTTTTGATTTCTGCTTGGGTTTCTTCAGTGACCTCTTGGTTATTTAGTAATGTATTGTTTAGCCTTTATGTGTTTGTATTTTTTACAGTTTTTTTCCTGTAATTGATATCTAGTCTCATAGCGTTGTGGTCAGAAAAGATACTTGATACGATTTCAATTTTCTTAAATTTACCAAGGCTTGATTTGTGACCCAAGATATGATGTATCCTGGAGAATGTTCCATGAGCACTTGAGAAGAAAGAGTATTCTGTTGTTTTTGGATGGAATGTCCTATAAATATCAATTAAGTCCATCTTGTTTAATGTGTCATTTAAATCTTGTGATTCCTTATTTATTTTCATTTTGGATGATCTGTCCATCGGTGAAAGTGGAGTGTTAAAGTCCCCTACTATGGTTGTGTTACTGTCAATTTCCCCTTTTATGGCTGTTAGCATTTGCCTTATGTATTGAGGTGCTCCTATGTTGGGTGCATAAATATTTACAATTGTTATATCTTCTTCTTGGATTGATCCCTAGATCATTATGTAGTGTCCTTCTTTGTCTCTTGTAATAGTCTTTATTTTAAAGTCTATTTTGTCTGATATCAGAATTGCTACTCCAGCTTTCTTTTGATTTCCATTTGCATGGAATATCTTTTTCCATCCCCTCACTTTCAGTCTGTATGTGTCCCTAGATCTGAAGTGGGTCTCTTGTAGACAGCATATATATGGGTCTTGTTTTTGTATCCATTCAGCCAGTCTGTGTCTTTTGGTTGGAGCATTTAATCCATTCACATTTAAGGTAATTATCGATATGTATGTTCCTATTACCATTTTCTTAACTGTTTTGGGTTTGTTATTGTAGGTCTTTTCTTTCTTTTGTGTTTCCTGCCTAGAGAAGTTGCATTTGTTGTAAAGCTGGTTTGGTGGTACTGAATTCTCTTAGCTTTTGCTTGTCTGTCAAGGTTTTACTTTCTCCATTGAATGTGAATGAGATCCTTGCTGTGTAGAGTAATCTTGGTTGTAGGTTTTTTCCTTTCATCACTTTAAATATGTCCTGCCACTCCCTTCTGGCTTGCAGAGTTTCTGCTGAAAGACCAGCTGTTAACCTTATGGGGATTCCCTTGTATGTTATTTGTTGATTTTCCCTTGCTGCTTTTAATATTTTTTCTTTGTATTTAATTTTTGATAGTTTGATTAATATATGTCTTGGCCTGTTTCTCCTTGGATTTATCCTGTATGGGACTCTCTGTGCTTCCTGGACTTGATTGACTATTTCCTTTCCCATATTAGGGAAGTTTTCAACTATAATCTCTTCAAGTATTTTCTCAGTCCTCTTCTTTTTCTCTTTTTCTTCTGGGACCTCTGTAATTCGAATGTTGGTGTGTTTAATGTTGTCCCAGAGGTCTCTGAGACTGTCCTCAATTCTTTTCATTCTTTTTTCTTTATTCTGCTCTGAGGTAGTTATTTCCACCATTTTATGTTCCAGGTCACTTATCCGTTCTTCTGCCTCAGTTATTCTGCTATTGATTCCTTCTAGAGAATTTTTAATTTCATTTATTTTGTTGTTCATCATTGTTTGTTTGCTCTTCAGTTCTTCTAGGTCTTTGTTAAATGTTTCTTGTATTTTCTTGTTTCTATTTCCAAAATTTTGGATTATGTTTACTATCATTACTCTGAATTCTTTTTTAGGTGGACTGCCTATGTCCTCTTCATTTGTTTGGTCTGGTGGGTTTTTACCTTGCTCCTTCTTCTGCTGTGTGTTTCTCTGTCTTCTCCTTTTGCTTAACTTACTGCGTTTGGGGTGTCCTTTTCACAGGCTGCAGGTTCGTAGTTCCCGTTGTTTTTGGTTTCTGCCCCCAGGGGGTAAGGTTGGTTCAGCAGGTTGTGTAGGCTTCCTGGTGGAGGGGACTAGTGCCTGTGTTCTGGTGGATGAGGCTGGATCTTGTCTTTCTGCTGGGCAGGACTGTGTCCAGTGGTGTGTTTTGGGGTGTCTGTGACCTTATTATGATTTTATGCAGCCTCTCTGCTTATGGGTGGGGTTGTGTTCCTGTCTTGCTAGTTGTTTGGCATAGGGTGTCCAGAAATGTAGCTTGCTGGTCATTGAGTGGAGCGGGTCATGGTGTTGAGATGGAGATCTCTGAGAGGGCTTTGCCATTTGATATTACATGGAGCCACGAGGTCTCTGGTGGACCAATGTCTGAACTCGGCTCTCCCACCTCAGAGGCACTGGCCTGACACCTGGCCAGGGCACAAAGACCCTGTCAGCCACATGGCTCAGAGAAAAGGGACAAAAGAAGCATGAAATAAATAAATTAATTAAATAAAATAAACTTAAAAAATAAAAAAAATTATTAAAAATATAAAAATTAAAAAGTGAAAAAATAAAAGAAAGAAGAGAGCAACCAAACCAACAAACAAATCCACCAATGATATCAAGCACTAAAAACTATACAAAAAAACAAGAAACCGACAGGCAGAACCCTACCACAAATGGTAAAAGCAGAGCTTTACAGACAAAATTACGGAAAGAAGCATACACATACACAGTCACAAAAAGAGAAAAAGGAAAAAAAAAAAGTCTATATATAAAAAAACGAAAAAGGAATAGAGTAAAAAAATCAATAAAGAAATCTACCAATAATAAGAAACTCTAAATACTAAACTAAGATAAACATAAAGCCAGGAATAAATTAGATGCAGGAAGCAAGCCCCAAGTCTACAGTTGCTCCCAAAGTCCACCGCCTCAATTTTGGGATGATTCATTGTCTATTCAGGTATTCCAGAGATGCTGGGTATATGAAGTTGATTGTGGGGACTTAATCCGCTGCTCCTGAGGCTGCATGGAGAGATTTCCCTTTCTCTTCTTTGTTCTCACAGCTCCTGGGGTTCAGCTTTGGATTTGGCCCCGCCTCTGTGTGTAGGTCACCTGAGGGCATCTGTTCCCCGCCCAATGAGGACAGGGTTAAAGTAGCAGCCGATTAGGGGTATCTGGCTCACTCAGGCCAGTGGGAGGGAGGGGTAGAGAATGTGGGGCAAGCCTGTGGTGGCAGAGGTCAGTGTGACGTTGTAACAGCCTGAGGCGTGCCGTGTGTTCTCCCCGGGGAAGTTGTCCCTGGATCACGGGACCCTGGCAGTGGTGGGCTGCACAGGCTCCTGGGAGCGGAGGTGTGGAGAGTGACCTGTGCTTGCACACAGGCTTCTTGGTGGCTACAGCAGCAGCCTTAGCGCTTCATGCCCGTCTGTGGGGTCTGCGCTGATAGCCGCGGCTCACACCCATCTCTGGAGGTCGTTTAGGTGCTGCTCTGAATCCCCTCTCCTTGCGCACCCCGAAACAGTGGTCTCTTGCCTGTTCGGCGGGTCCAGACTTTTTCCCGGACTCCCTCCCGGCTAGCTGTGGCGCACTAGCCCCCTTCAGGCTGTGTTCACTCTGCTAACCCCAGCCCTCTCCCTGGCATCTGACCTCCGAAGCCCGAGCCTCAGCTCCCAGCCCCCACTTGTCCCGGCGGATGAGCAGACAAGCCTTTTGGGCTGGTGAGTGCTGGTCGGCACCGATCCTCTGTGCAGGAATCGCTCTGCTTTGCCCTCTGCACCCCTGTTGCTGCGCTCTCCTCTTTGGCTCTGAAGCTCCCCCCTCCGCCACCCGCAGTCTCCACCCGTGAAGGGTCTTCCTAGTGTGTGGAAACCTTTCCTCCTTCACAGCACCCTCCCAGAGGTGCAGGTCCCGTCCCTATTCTTTTGTCTCTGTTTTTTCTTTTTTCTTTTGCTCTACCCAGGTACTTGGGGATTTTCTTTCCTTTTGGGAAGTCTGAGGTCTTCTGCCAGCGTTCAGTAGGTGTTCTGTAGGAGTTGTTCCACATGTAGATGTATTTCTGATGTATTTGTGGGGAGGAAGGTTATCTCCACGTCTTACTCCTCCGCCATCCTGATGGTCTTCCAGGCCTGCCTTTCTCTTGTTTGCCCATTCCTGGTTAACCTTAGCATTGTCCACCAAGTAGCATAATCGAGAAACATAATAGTCATTTTCAAATATACTCTTTCTCCATCCACCATTCCCTCAGTCACCAAATCCTACCAATTCTACTGCCTTAGTGCTGTACTTTCCTTCCTTAGTATAATAGTATCTACCCACTGCCCCCGCCACTTCTTTGTTTCAGGGCGTTGTCACATCTCAATGTTTTATAATTTCCCTGGACTCTTAAATATCTTCTACCCTTCATTCCAGCCCCTTTTAAATCATTTTCCACAGAGTTATACTTCTGAAATGCCATTCTTGTTATATCACTGCTTAAAATCCTGTAACATCTTCCCATAGCCACTAGGAGTGAAGTCTAATGCTAGTCCACACAAAATATCAATACTTCATCATCTAACTGTCGCTTTGTCTCTAACCTCATATTCCGTCACTCTTCTACATATAGTTTTTGATCCAGTCATACTGTACCCAGTTTCCTGAACATTTTATGCTATTTCATCTCTCTGCCTCCATACCTTTGTACATGACAATGCTGTGCCTGGAATCCTCCATTTTATGACTTAATAACTTTCTCTGTACGTTTGTATCTTTCTTCATTGGTACTTATTTTGACTCAAACCATCTTTTTTCCTAACTCCCACTGGGCTGGGATAAAGAAAGACCTTGTTAGTGTCAAGAAAGTACTTAATAAGGTCAATGTGTGACAGCATCAATAACATTTTAAAAGCACAATTTGTCACAGCTAATGGCAATATGGATAATCTGTCTGAGAATGTCCTAGAGTTGGCAATTATTGTACTACATAGCTCTATGAATTATGATCAAACAGACAGATGTTTGTATAGTTTTCAAAGCTGGTGAGTTACAGTAAATAAAAGGTTCTAGCATTTTCCCAGGAATTTTGTGAAGATATTTTATGTTTAAATATTTTCCCTCTCTATCACTTAAGAAACTGAATGCAATATCTTTTTGTAGTAATATATCTCATGTCAATAAAATTTGAAACATTTAATGACTCTTCACCCATTATATTTTAAACATTTTATTGGCGGCAGTTAGGGGTTACAAAGAAAACCCCAAACAAATACAGAACCATATCTTTAGGAAGCTTGAAATTTATTTTGTGATATTTCACTCTCTATACCACACCCCACACCCCAGGATGAAGACAATAGCACCCTGTGACTAAAGAATGTAGGTGATTATTATACAAAGAATGTATACTATTATGGTAAAGGAAGGATCATAATGTTATAGAAAAATTGATAGTAATTCAGTTTAGTATAATTATGCATGGCAGAAATTATTGGATGCTTTCTCACATGTGCAAAGTTGGTGGTTTTTATGTACATGTTTATGCATTTGTTAAATGGGTTATATAGATATCATGTAAAATTCTCCATATAATATAGGGAGATCATTTAATAGCATTGCAAATACAGAAACTTTTTTTACTGGTTAAAGATCAGAATCGTGGTTCTAGCCTAGTATGTTTATCAATAATGGAGAAAATTCAGACTTCCTATTATTTTTGAATTTTAATTCTCATGGAAGCTGAATTTAAATCAAATAAATGTGGCAGACCATTTTGAACCTTAGATACATTATAAAGAAACTAAGCAACAGATGAAATCTGGCTAGTGGACTCTGTGATTTCTATTTAAAGGCACTTGTTTTCTTTCCAGTACAGGGAAGAATGCTATTCAGCAGTGCCTGATTTGTGCATTATAGTGTGGTAGAAAGATTCCAAGACTAAAAGTCATGAGGCCTGAGTTCAAATCCAATCTTTGTGTTTTATTATTAGCTATACAGTCTTGGGCAAATCATCTAATCTTCCTAGGTTTTCAGTTTCCTTATCTTTAAATGAGGATATTGGACCAGAGTATTTTATGTTCTTTCTAGCTTTCAAATCCCGTAATTCTTTATTTTCTATCTCTGGAGTTGGATTTTTGTTTTTTGAAAGTAGATTGATTTTTCATTGTAAGAGGACAATATCATTCAATCATGCTCTTAAAGATTTATATACTTGGAAGTCGAACATGCCAATTTTGAAAGTTCCATTATTCAGAAATGAATTTTATACTGCTTTGGATCTTAGGTTTTAGATATTAGGCCAGAATCCTTTTTAAAGTGTCCAGTGCAGTGCTAGTCAGTCAAACTTTCTGCAGTCTCCTATATCTGTGCTGTCCAATATGGGAGCCACTAGCCACATGTGGCTGTTGAACACTTGAACTGTAACTAATGAAACTGAGCAACAGCATTTTAAATTTTATTTAATTATAATTAAGCTAAATTTAAATTGTAGTCAGTGGCTCTGTATTGAACAGCATGCTCGTGTGTGTGTGTGTGTGTGTGTGTGTGTGTGATGTGTGTATTTGCATGCACATCTATGCTGAATAGGGAGTGGAGGGAGTAGGGTGGCAGGAAGTAAAGGAGAGGCCATTGTTTTGGATGATGGGATGCTGTCCATAGGTCACTGTTCAGGATATATATAAAGTGGAATGTAACACATTCCAGAAACCATTTTCTATCTCCCTTCCTCCCTTCCCCCCTCCCTCTCTCCCTCTCTCTCTTCCTCTCTCTTTCTTTTCTTTCTTTCTTCCTTTCTTTCTTCCTTCCTTCCTTCCTTCCTTCCTTCCTTCCTTTCTTTCTTTCTTCCTTTCACATTCCATTATGTATTATGATAACCACTTTATTTTTATTGAGGTATACTTGATAACCATAACGTAACCATTTTATATACTAGACAGCATATTAAAATAATTATATGTTTTTCTAATTAACCTGTAGTTTCAAAGTTAGGTATTCCCAATATTTTAAACATGATGCACTAGTTAAATTTTATTATCTTACCCATCCTTAAAATATTTTGTTGTGTTAATCTAGGAATGGAGTTTATAAGGCATCTGGAATGTGCTGGAAATTATACTATATTTGGAGTAAAGTGATATGTTTAGAATCATGAGTTTCCTCCTTGCTGTGTCACCTTGTATAAGTTATTTATCTGCTTTGAGCCTCAGCTTCATCATCTGTGAAATAAGGATAATAGCAGCACTTATCTCATGGTTTTTGTGAGGATGAGATTAGATGGTGAATTATGTAAAGCTCCTAAATTGTCTGGTAACAAAAACTAATACAGCATATTAATGATGATAATAGTTTGGGGGTTTGTATTTAGCTATGAATTCAGAATCCACACAATGGGTATTTCAATTTATAATTAAATAATAATATATTCTGCCCTTTAAACTAATTACATTTTAAAAATTTAACTTTGTAAATAGTGACAATTGGATTGATTTTGTTCCTACCTTCTGAAAAGGGCAGTAATTGTGTAGTAGTATAAAGGAATGGAGATAATTAAGATGATTTTTTTTGTTCTCCACATTCATACAATGTAAATATTCCTATTAAAGAGCATTGCTTTAGCAGATTATGTTGGAAAATGACATGATAGTATGAATATTCATCTTATGCTATTTGTAAGTAATTAAATATCTATTAGAATTTGATAAACAATAAATAGTACATTGATAAACCAGTGCTGTTACCTGTTTAAACTACTGACTTCAAAGTGTGTGCTATTTTTTACTATAGTCAATGGATGTAACTTCTTTTTTTAGCATTTAGTTATACATTCATACATTGTGTGTTAAGTGAGTATTTAAAAGCATTGCAACATTTATATTATTAAATGTAAAATTATTTTGATGTTACATTCATTAATTTTTTTGGCTTTTACTATTTTTATAACTTCCTGATCCAAATACTTTTATTGTATAAAGGTACAATTCCAAGACTCATTAACTTGTTTCTTATGGAAATGTTCTCTTTGCTTGTAGGGTATTAATACAAGCCATTAAGCTAGAATTTCTTCTGGCAAAAACAATCCTAGCAGATGGCAACTTTTCTCTCTATTAATTTTGGATTGGACATGTATTTTGGCTTGTTCGGTCAGGTCAGAGTTGTAACATAACAAGAATCATTCATGCAAATACAGTCATAATATACCTATGGACTCATACGCTGTGCAAACTTATATTCCAGCCTACTGAAACTATATGAAGACTTAAACATTTTCTTACTGTAAACAGGAAGGTTAAGTAACCCATTAAGGCATAAGCATCATAATAACTTATCTGATATGACTTTTGAGGTAATGCCAAGTCAATGGCAAATATTTAGTCAGATGTCTAAGTGATTTAGCTTGACATTTGAGCATTCATAAGAATTGGGCTACATTGTTCAATTATCATTTAGATAGCTAGTAATGTTAGAGACAACCTCGATAATCCCTTTTAATGTATGCAACTTTTGATTTTTGAACCTGGATGTGAGCTAGATAGGCTAATCTCCCCCAAAACAGCTTAAATGCATAAGATAAAGATATAACAATAAAAGCAATATAGCTTTTAATATTTGTCTCTACTAGAAAAAAATCACTATCATAATAACAGGTCTGGATAAGGTCAAGTCAAAATACATTTGAAATATTTTTCTTTTGCTGATGTGTTTTTCCATACTAACTATTGATATATTTGTGCCCCTTTCTATATATACTTAACATATTTACTAAATCTGGTATTTTCCAGTGGTCCCCTTGCAGTCAGCTCTTTGAACACTACACTCATTGCACTTTAAAAATATCAATTTCAACGTGCAGCTCTTCACTTAAACTATTAGCCAATTGCCTTAGACGTGAGCAGCATTTTCCAAAAATGAGGAATAATCTTTGGAACACTTGGCAGTTAGCATTTGGTTGACACTCTCCTAACTTGCAATTACCAGAAAATAACTTCCTCCTCTTTTATAATAGGGAACCTCAAAAACAGAAGAAAACCAAAACCCATTTTCCAGCGTCAGTCTAAGTAATGAATCACCTTTACTTGGAAACAAGCTCTTATATTTACTTTATCGTGCAATGCACATTAGTATTTGTGTCATAGTGCCTTCTAGTTGATCTTAATTCACTTGCATTCATTTTTTTATATAGTAAATTAATTCATCTTATTCATATAGTTTAATACTCTATATTTTGTGCAAATCTATCCAATAATAGAATGGAGAGAGTGTAACTTAGTGTAATAATTTCTCTAAGTTATCACTGTTCCCTGTTTAACATCAGGGTACTTTTATAGCTTTGTTTGATTTATTTTAGAAAAGTGTTTATAACCATATAGAATTGAGGCCAAGCGCCCTCTGAGGACAGCTGGATATGAAAGATACATTTCATGATCTTCTTAAAGGACTCTATATCCACACTGTTGGAACTTGGAGTTCCTCAGAGAAAGTTTAATATTCCTTCATATTGTTTAGCAAAGCATAGCAGTACTTGACCAACCATCATATTTTCGTTAGAATTTCTCTGGACATTAGAAACTCTACTGTTAATTTTTTTGTTTCTACTGTAAACTCATAATCATTATACTTATATAAACATTTGCATTTCTTGATATATTTCATAATATATGTATGTATTCCTTTAGTAAATGGAAAAAAATTATCTGAATGCATTAAGTATTTCTTTAATTTAAAAAAACTTTTTTTTTTTTTAACAAAGTTTACTTTCTAATTGCAGGTGGCCTGCATGCAGTTTATAAATGCCCTTGTCACATCTCCTTATGAGCTTGATTTTCGAATACATTTAAGGAATGAATTCCTTCGTTCAGGACTAAAAACAATGTTACCAGTAAGTGGAATGTGCATGTTTATTATGCTTATGAACTTTAATGTTTTTCTCTCTTTAGACAAAAGTACTTTCAGCAAAGTAAATAAATGTGCCTTGCCGTTTCCTTTTGTAAAGCACTGGACATTTTGTAAGCTTTTTGATATTGCAGTAGTGTTAGTCTCTACATACAACTGATGATTCGGAATTCAGCTAATGATATGTCCAGAAATGATGGCTTTTTTGGTCTTCTTGAAGTCGAAAGGGAACTTTTCTTTGACTTTGAATACTGAGAACATAAAAGACTGCTATTTTTTTGCCATTTCAATTTTTCATTAAAATTTGTTTGCTTTCCTCTTTGATAACTTAGATTGATTTCCTTTATATTCAGCATAAGTATGCATAAAATTTTGATTAGTATATTCTAGACACATAACATAAGGATGGTATTCTTGTTATAATTCCGTAACAACTTTTCTAAAGAAAAACAATTTTATTTCTTAAATTGAGTGTGGATATCTGCGCTAATTGTGATACTGTTAAAAACATTTTTTTTTTTTTTTTAAATGAACGTTTATTTGGTGAATCCACTGAGATTTGGGGTTAATTTTTTTTTTTTTTTAGCTGTGTTTGGGTCTTCGTTTCGTGCGAGGGCTTTCTCTAGTTGGGGCAAGCGGGGGCCACTCTTCATCGTGGTACGGGGGCCACTCTTCATCGCGGTGCGCGGGCCTCTCACTATCGCGGCCCCTCCCGTTGCGGGGCACAGGCTCCAGACGCGCGCAGGCTCAGCAGTTGTGGCTCACGGGCCCAGTTGCTCCGCGGCATGTGGGATCTTCCCAGACCAGGGCTTGAGCCCGTGTCCCCTGCATTAGCAGGCAGACTCTCAACCACTGCGCCACCAGGGAAGCCCAAAAACATTTTTGAAATAACTTTATAGGCTTGTTCTAAGATAAATGAGCACACTTATTCTATAAATAGAAATATAACTACCATGACTTTATACTTCACTTAGTATGTTAACTAAAGAAGGATTTTGTTCAAGACCATGGCATTTTTAAAGGAGACAAGTAAAATCTCACTAGTTTCTTTATTTAAGCTACTTAGACCATACCTGATAAACAAGAAGTAAATGTAGGGGTGGGGAATAAAAGGACTGAGGAAAGAAAAAACAAAATAAAACAAATGTCAATGAGCGTGCATATAAGGTATCCCTAGGGTATTAGAAATACCAAAATCAGGGATATTTCCTGGTGAGGGACTAGTGTGTAGCATGCATCTGTAACTTGTCTTCTGATAGTCTTAACTGAAAGTGGTTGAAACTCATCATCATAAAATATACAGTTGGGTCTATTGAAACCCATTTTAATAAGATATATGATTGGGTCTGTGCGGTTTTAGAAATTTCTATGTCAATTCCACTTTGAATGGTTCTTTCATCCATGACTTTAAAAAGCAAGGAATTGGTTGCAGTGAATCAAAGCATCATCGTAAGTGACCCGAATAGAGGTTCAATATGCAGTTAACTTAGGCACATTCACTAGTTATAGTGTATGTAACACACTTATTCTTGTTTTGTCACAAATCTCTCCTCATGAAAAGTCTGTGGTCTTATGTAGCTAGAGGTAATATTACAGTCCTCATTCTAGTGTGCTTTTGAGTTGCCTACTCAGTGTTTCCATCCTTGGCCTCTCGGAGCTGGTCCTCTGTTTCTGGGAGAGTACTCATGTCTTTGGATACTTGTTGGCCTCAGGGGCTCCTGAAGATCCTCTACTCATTTACTAATATGCCATGTTTTTCTGCCTTAGTTGTTGCTGTCTCTTCCAGCTTTCATTTCCCTGTGTCTATTTATAATTAAACATTCATTTTCTACCTTATGCTACTGAATGGCTGGTCAAGAAAACTGTGACTCTCAATTTATTTAAGTCCTCATCTTTTCAGAAAGGGTATGCACAGTAGCTCTTGTCCTTACCTTTTGCACGTTTGCCAGGGTGTGCTCATTTCTGCTGGGTTCAGTGGTCTCATGGTATTTTTCCTTTGGTTATATTGACAGCTAAGATTTTGCATCAGTGTTTCTTAGCTACACTTTCGCATTGGCCCTATAGCTGTATATAAAGCCTCTTGCGGTACCCTGTACCTCTTAACTTATGCTTCCAGTTAGATTTTTCTTTAACTATCACATCTCTTCAGTATGCCCTGATTCTTAGATTTCAGGGATCCTTCAGCAAGAGGAAAGTGAGAAGTGTCATGTTTCTGCCTCTTAAAGTTTTGGAATAGAACCTACAAGGATTCTCAATTTCTTTTTCTTCCTGTGACACTGGAGTGAAATATAGCTAAATAGGGCTCTGGTTCTCAAGAAGTTGGGCATGGCCCCCTAAAGAGAGTCTATCAAAATCTTATTGGGGGTAGGGCAGAGATGTTTGGTTTGAAAGAAAATAATCCTCCCCAGGTATTTCTGATATACAATATGAGAATCAGAATCTAGGCAGATAGACCCTGAGATTAGAGGTCCTTCCCTTAATACCATACATTTCACTACTGTTGCTGTTGTCCTTGTAGTTTTATTATCACAATTTGGAGCAAAAGTCAGAATGGTCATGCTTTAATGTATAGTAGATGTACCTAACATGTCAACTGCTGTCTAGCTATCTAATTTACTAAATATTTACATTTCAACCACTAGAATTTATAGTAATATCAAACATCTTTTACACATGCATGGAAGCCTAATAATATATTCATAGATGAGTCTTTAATATCCTGGCTTTTATCCTATTTACTCTTATTTTATACACTGTTCTAACAGGAGGAGCTTCCTAATTTTCTGGAATATATCATATTCAAAGCAGCAAATTAGACGTGGCTAGGGCTAATATAAATTGTTGGTACATGGATCAAAAATTATACCTATGTGGAATCATTAGGTGTTGGGGAAGAATAGTTCTTAATAGTTCTTAGTATTTCAGTAATCCCTGAGACCATCATTGTAGTAGAGTGAAACTTTTGTTTCATATAATTATTAGAATCCTCAAGACAAGGACAGTTATTTTAATTACATTCTGTAGAAATTTATTTTCAAAATTTGCCCTGTCTCTATAGATAAATTATGACGTTTAAAGAGAGTTTATATTTCACTTACATGGAAAATTTACTTTTTATAAATTTGCTTTAGTAATTTGGGACAAATGAGTTATTAAACACTATATAGTGATTTTTAAAATAGTATTTTCTCTGTAGTTAACTTACATTGATTTCTTGTGAAGTTTTCTCCATCTGCCTTTTAGTTAGTTAAATAAATTAAGAAAATATTAGATAAGTCAGATATGTGAAGGAACAAGATAGTAAGAAATTGTGTCTGTAGGCAGCAGGCATTCTTAACCTCTTTTAAAAGACCGACAAACCCTTTCTTACTCTTTTGAAGACTCAATTTTGATTGCTTGACTGGTAATCAGTCATGTACTGGTAATGGACTTTGATTTCCTTTGAAGTACACCATATTATAGAGACTTAATTATATGTTTTAGAGAATCTGCTGAAAATATTCCGTTATCTGTACAGCAAATCTGTTTAAAAAATAACTGAAACATATTTACAGTATTTCACGTAATTATTAGTAGTGTAATTCAGTAATTTTATGCCATTCTTCATTTAAAATATAAATTCAGTGATGCATTTCCCTTTTTTCAATGGGGTATCTGTCACATTTGTGCTATATGAAACTTTTATTAATTCATTAAATGTTTATTTTATCAAGAATTTTTGAATATACCTTTCAAGGTTTGACATTTGAATGAAAGGAAATTTTTTATATATGTGTGTGTATGTAGATATGCATATATATTTTAATGGAGCATTATTAATGAACACTATGAGATATTTCATTTATACATATCTATATTTTTATATTGTGCTGTACATGTTCACATACCATATATATTATATAAATAATGTGTTGTCCTAGTTAAAAACTGAAATAAACATTTAACCAGTTATTTTCACTGAAAATATTTTAATCATGAAGGTTGAGTCCATGTTTTGTAAAGTTCTGATGCTGATTAAATGACAGTATTTAATTAACTTGTTTTTTCTATTTTTCAAACATATTTGAATGTGTTAAAGTCTGATAGTGAACATCTAAGAAAGAATATCTTGTGACGTAAGAATAAGGAAAAATTCCATATTATAAAATGTATTAAAGGTTTTTTCTGCAATGACCAGCATATTGGGTGTGTCTGGCTCCTGCTCTTTTCTGAATAGAGTTCAGAAATCACCTGATAATATAACTCACCAATGTTAGATAACTTTACATTCCAATAAATTTCTTCATTCCCCTTCAAAGTGGAAAGTTAGACCTAAAACAAATTATTACTCAAGAGGAAACTAAGTTTAAATACATGTATTTGTTATGTATTTTATATGCAATTATATAGAAACATATTAATATTTTCATATGCTCTGTAGGTAAATTATTATGTATGTGAATGTTAGAAAAAGAACACCTAGAAATTGCATAAATTTGTGTTTGGCTTCAGTAATAGCTGTTGCATCTCCATTTAAAATCGTCCTATTGAATAAAAATAGAAACAAAAAAATGGATCCGAGTTTGTTTTATCGACCTAATTTGAAGTACACCGTGCTTGCATTTCCTTTTAGAGTTCAAGCTCAGCTCTGAACATCCTAGTCCCTCTTTCGGTATCACCCTTGAGCATCCACGGTTGTGATTATCGATTTGGGTTTTGAAAGCGGCAACTTAATGGACACATATTAAAAGATATTCCAGGTGATATATATTAAGCCCAACAATCTCTAGTGTGGCATGCTTCCAAAGATTTTGTTTATACTATGATTTTGAAAATTATCAGAGGTTTGTAATGCATGTGCTTATAATGTATTACAAAAACAGGTCTTTGATGCCCAAGTTGGTATTTTGTGATTCGGCTAAGCAAAAATAAAAGGTGGGGGAGGAGGCTAGTTGTGCATCTTGATTAAAAAGTCCTGACGCCTTTTTGCTTTAAAATCACAAAATGTCATTTAAAATAAATTTGTTTTACAACTTTCCACGCCATACTTGGGACTGTTGTGCTTGAATATATCCTTGCATTTGTTCTTCATTAATACAATTGATCTATATTCGCATTTTTTGCCAGAGGCATATGTGAATGTTCTAACTGCATGAGTTCTTTTGCGATCTTTGATTAGTGTGTTTAGTCAAAGCGACAGCATTTAATTTGGGTTTGTAGCAATTAGTTTTTTTCCATTGCGAAAGTGATTGTTAATTTTTTAATGTGAATTGTCAAAATCTGGAGCATGAAAAGAAATGCTGTGAATGCAATGAGGTTCTTTCATTTTAAAATAGAAAAACAGAGTACATTTACTTTCTTTCAGGAAACCAAGTGCCTGGGTCAGTACTTGAAATTGCTTCTGTGTATGTAGATGAATAATAGTGTCAGGCCTTTATTGCCAAAGTATGGTGTTGTCAAACTGTTATTCGTCTGTTAAGTTTTCTGTTTATATATTAGGATCTGAAAGAAAAAGAGAATGACGAGCTTGATATTCAGTTGAAAGTATTTGATGAGAACAAAGAGGACGATCTAACTGAATTATCACACCGTCTCAATGACATTCGAGCAGAAATGGAATATCCTTTTGACGAACCACAGAAATCATTTTGCATGTACTGTGAAAAAGGGATTTGTGGGTGATTTTGTGAACCATTATTAGAATTCTTGTCTGCTAGCCCAATTTATATCCATTTATTTATATTAGAACTTCACGATGATGCTGTCCTTGAGATTCATGTTGAAGAATTGTCAGACTGTCCTGATGATTTACATAGACTGTATTGAAATCCGCACAATGGCTTGCTGCATTATAGGTATACTCTGCTCAGTGGTCTTGAATAGACAAGAGCCTAAGGCAGTATTCCTCATGGATAAGGATTTTTTTTGGGAAAAGTTCAGTGAGTTCATATGTGACTATAGGTAATATACTTTTTCAGTTTATTAAATGGTACTCCAGTGATTTAGAGATATCATTCAATTCAAATAGATGTCTTATTCTCAATCCAAATATTTTGGTTCCTTAGCGGGGGGAAAAAAAGTTTAGATGTGATAGGGTCTGACTTTAACAAGGATGGTAGAGTAGAAGCATTTGAGTCAAACACAACTAGCATATAATCTTCCTATGGCAATGATTTTATACAAAATGATTTTAGATCTAAAAGATGGTTGTCATAGCATTGCTGGCCATTTGTTTCACACCCATTAAATTTCTTACCTATGGGTTCTGGGGAAATTGGGAAATACTTCGGAACCAAAATGACCTTTGAGCTGGAGTTTTTCTCTATAACGTCTTCTTCCATCTTCCTTCTCACTCTACAGTACTTTGCTTGCATCTGCCTTATTTATATACACTTCTTTGTGCCTATGAGATGGAGGGCACAAGTGTTTCAACTTCTTCCTCCAATGTTCCTATCAAAGCATCTTACACATGGTACTGGATAAGTGCAATGAATAACAATTTTGTTATTATGAGAGATAATTTCTAGTAATTTCTTATCCTTCATCAGTGACTCTAGTCTACAGTGGTCTCTATAATATTAAATGCTTTTTATATCAATTAATAAATATCTTGCTTTATATAAATTTCTCTTCATCAGAAAGCTATTTTTGGATCTATTCCGCAGCCATCGAGAGGACCTTATGAGACTTTAACACAACACTCTTACATGGGGTCTAAGAAGTAATCCATCACATACTTAATTCTATTTCAGAGAAAACGTTGACATTTCAGGTTATTTTTAAGATGCTGAATTACATCTCCTCTTCTCCTTTTCTTTTACATCGATTTTTCTAGGTCCTCGCTTTTCTTATAAAAGTGAATCCAGTTTTTAAATCTGTTTTCTAGTTTACTAAAAGCATTTAAACTTCTACCACTCTTTTTATATCCTAAGAAAAATATGTTTCAAGTTCCTTATCAAATAATGACATACAAATGAATGCAAACAGTAATGATTTCATATGTAGTAAGTATTTCATCTGTATAAAATAAAACTGGTTTTTATGAACTTTTAGCAGCCCACACAATGCTTATTTGCCTTACTATCTTATGTGGGCAGTGAAAAGACAGGAGTATTGGCTTGCATGCATAATATAGGTTCCCATCACAACCACAGGAAGGTCAAGAAAAAAACATTTTCATTAATGGCATTGCTGTTCCAAAGGTACCAACTATAAGCTGGAATTTTAAAATATAATGAACAGCTGATCATTTAAGCGTTTAATGGTTAAATGGTCTTGGAAATACTCTAAGTCTCTTTCACTTGTTAAAAGGTTAAAGTGATCCATAGATTAAATTTCGTTTTGGAAATGTTTTAAATACTGGAACGTGGAGTTGAAGGTTTAGAAACAGTAATGCAAACAAAATGATATATCAGTGTTTTCAAAACTGAAGCTGCTTTTGTTATGAATGAAACTGTTATCAAGAATCTTTGATTTTTTTCCTTTACTTACTTTCCACTGATATGAATGAAGTGTACCATCTTCTGTATAATATGTTGAAGGACACTGCTGCTGAAAATTACTTATTATCCATTCTACAACATTTTTTGCTCATCAGAAATGATTATTATATCAGGTAAGAGGCTGTTATGAGAGTACAATTTGTATAATTTGAATTGGATATTAAAGGAAAATTAACAATGTAGTGGGGTCTAGACAGTATATGCATATATATATATATATTCATGGAGTATAAGAGTTTGACGACTCTAGATAACATTTTTAAAAAGGTGTCAAAATCTATTTTTAATTGGGACAGAAGAATATACTTATAAAAATGAGGTATGCCATTTCAGTAGCAATGAACCCAACAGATTTTACTGACCCTATGATGAATTTTTTTTGTGGCACAGAGTAAGCTCTGAAGAGTCTATGGTAGAACTTTTAAGTCCTCGTACTTTTTTTTTTTTTTTTTTTTTTTTTATGTTCAGTCCACCTATTCTTCTAGGTCTCTCTCTAGCTGGCTGAAGCCATGTGTAAGATCTGAGCCAACGGACTTGATTGGCTCCTCCTGAATTTCTTACCCACAAAAATGTGAGGGATAATAAGATTATGTTATTGTTTTGAACCACTAAGTTCTGAGATGATTTTATGAAGCAGTAAGTGAAAGGAAATGGGAAATATTATTCTGGCAAGCAATATACACAGGTAAACATAAAGTTCAAATAGTAAAGGAAAAAGAGAAGAGTGGGCATCATAGGGCATCTAGCAGTATCTGCCACACTTCCCATGAATTTATATAATGTGGTGGTAGGAACAATAGAATATAGAGATAGTATCACTATATTGTAATGTGGTAAAAGTGCTTTAATTTTAGTGTGCACAGGGTGTGTGGATGTGGATATTTTTTTGAACCTGGTAGCTGAAGGAAGCCCTCCTTCAGAAGTTTAATAATAATAAAAACAGCAATGATAACATTTGCTCTTTAGTAAGCATTTTAAGTCCTTGTATATTTTAATAAGACTATTGTTATTCCTCTTGTATAGTATTTATCTAGAAATAGGTGTGATCTTATCTAAGAAAATAATAATACTAATATTTCAGCTTTATACACAGCAATGTAATTCTTCTAAATAAACGAATATAATAATAATCCATAAAGTCAGAAATTTCAGAGTGTAGTTCTGGTAATATATCTGAAAACCAGAAAATTAGAGAAGGGTTTCTGAATGACTGAAATTATCCGTAAGTTGGTGACCATGATCTTATATTTAACTGTTTAAGAGACTCTTAGTTGTTCTTCATACTCTAATATGCATGAAATTCTAGCAACCTAGGTTCTCTGATTTCTCAAACCTTGCTTGATTAAAGGGCAAAGGAAGGCTACCATGGGGCCGGGTACAGTCACAACAAAAATGACAATTCTAAAGTCCATAGAGAACTATTATAGTTCTCTTATAGTTCAGGCCAGTTGCAATAACTGATGGGCATCATGATGTTACAGAGACATAGAACAATGTTTAAAATATGCTGTTTTTTTTTAAGCAGGAAAGATAGTAATCCAACCAAAATGATTGTTGCTTTCTCAAATAAGTGCTGGCAACTAAAGGGGTACTGTGCCCATGGGTACACAGTTACCTGGGGAAATAATTTGTGTGAAACCATCCATTTCTCAGTAACTTTGAATAAACGAGAAGTTGTTCTAACATGACATCCTTTTCATCCTGAGAACATCCATGTGAGGTAGATGTGCGACTAGCACTTTTATTCTACTTATGGATAATTAATTTGTCCTGAAAGAGAACCATTGTGTTTTCCCTGTTTACCCAGAGTCATTGACTAGATTGATTATAATCCAATATTGTTTACCCTAGACCTGATGATGACTTGAAAAAGCCTCAGATGTGTAATACATATTACTATTTATTCTTATCCTTGAGATCAGCCCCATGACAAAAGACATATAAGAGCAATTAGAATATGTTTGGCTTTATTTGCAAACTTTTAGTAGGTTGGCTAGTTATCAGCACACTAATTTTAGGGATGTTTATGTCATAGTTTGTCCATAGTAGTATTTCTTTCTGATTTTTCTCTGTTGAATTTATTAGCTGCTGACAAATACTAAATTTTCCCCGAATTTTAATGCAAAAAATGCCTTTTTAAAATTTTTGAAGTATGTAAGTGGTCATTTTTAAGGCCAGAATTACCTTGATAGATTACAGAATTAGGAAATGTTTCAAAACCTTTGACACTTTGAACAAATTGAAGCTATCGCCATGCATATTTAGTGTGTGTGCGTCTATAAAATGGATCTTTTAAAATATGTGTATAAATAGATCTTTGGAGTAGTCTGTAACATAAGTGGCTGAGTCCAGTTTTGTAAAAGCTGTTATAGCTATCTTGAGTAAAAGTGTGGCAGTAAATTCAATACATTGTTTGCCATGTAATGCCAAGGTACTCATTCCTTATTGAAATTTAGAACTTGGAGAGGCCTAGAACCATTTCTGTATCCATAGATGTAGAACTAAAGAGTCACTTGTTTTTATTAACTTCAGTAACAATAGCTTAAGTAAGTAGATAAGGTTGATAAGTATCTTTGAACACAAGCATGAATCCCTGCAAACTAGAGTATTAAGTCACTAAGTGTTCACAGTTGATTATATTACAATGGGTTTTGCACTATAACATCCAGCCCATCTTTAAGCTTAGGCATATTCCTCCTGAGTGAGTGTAATGGCTAGAAAAGGGTTTTTTAGCCTGCTAGAAAATGACCTCGTTTTCTTTATCATGCAGAATCACTTCTTAAGAAAATTGATTTGTATAGGTAGAAAAGGTATTCAAGATTACTTCTTCTCTTTTGCAGGCCACAGTATTACAAAATAGTTGAGGAATGTGTTTCACAGATAGTGCTGCACTGCAGTGGTATGGACCCAGATTTCAAGTACAGACAAAGATTAGACATTGATTTCACTCATCTGATAGGTATGTGATATAACCCTCAATGTCATTTGATTGTATTTTACTCTCTTCTGTCTAATAGATGCTTTTTAAGTGTAGCTCTCTCACTAAACTTCCTCTATTAATATCTGGTAAGTCATTGTGTCTGTGGGTACTCATTTGCTATAATTATTAGTTATGATGATCACGAGAGTTCTGCCTCTGTGATTGGAAATACTAATCTATTTGTTAAGTTTCAACACTCTTGAATTCAGTTTAAAGTCAATGCCGCACCAAAAACATTACATTAGGGGTGAATGCCTTGCTTTTTAGAAACATGACTCTGAAATCCATTGATTCAATTTATGCTGGTACATTTGTGGTTTTGTAGAAATCACGTGAACAACAGGGGCTAATTAGTAATGCTATGTTATTAGTGTTCAGGTCTGAGAAAGGAAATACAGGTTGGTTTCAGTAACTTAAGACCTTTTAATTCTATTAAAGTAGATCGCTTTATATTTTCATAGAGCTTAGAGCTGGGAAAGAATTTGAGGTGATCATGTTCATCTACTTGGATTGTGTGGAAATGACCTTATATTATCTGAGACTGGTAGCTAGCTACACTTTCTGGAACAATCTCTGATGGATGATGTGAAACCTCTCTTGTGAAATATACTATGCCATATGACCTTATAGTTAAGCAGTTTTATTTATACCTAATCGAAATCACTATTGCTACAATTCAAGCATGAACTCATTTGTCTTTGTCTTTAAAGGTAGGAAACAACAGCTGTTGAATACCAATTATATGTTATTCTTCACTCCATAGCCCAGGGAAGACTCACAGTAATATTCAAAGATGAATTCCTTGTTATTTATCATGTATTATTCTCATCTGATTGTGAAACTAATGCTCACTTATCATAGGCAATCTGGAGACTTATGTAAGTGACAAAATAAACCACCAATTACACTTTTCAAGCTCAGTACATTTCACCATTACTCACTGTTCAGCTCAGTACGTCTTGTGATCTCCATCTTCATCTCCATCTTCATCTCTCTCTCTCTCTCTCTCTCTCTTGCTCTCACTCTATCTCCCACCCTCCTCTATTCCTCGTCTATATATCTATATGCTGATTTTTCATGGAGCATTATATTATTAGAATTTTTCAATATTAACCTTCAAAATGTGACTTTGAATGTCTATATAATATTCCATTTTATAGACTGTCATAATCATCTTGACCAGTCCTTTCTTATTGTACATACAGATTGTTTTCAGGTTTTTATAATTATAAATGAATTTACTGTGAACATTCTTTATATAAATATTTGGCTTTTTCTCAGTATTTCCTTAGGATTGATTCCTCTGAGGGTGTGAACTTTGAAAGGCCAAATGCTTTTCAGAAAACTTGTGCCAATGTACCCTGCCCCTGCAATTAATGTGAATGTTGGCCTCACTGAATATTTTTCCCTGAGCTTAATAAACTCAGTAGCTTATTTCATATTTGTTGAGAGAGTTATAAGGGACTGTTTCCAAATACTTGTATTGGCTTAAAATCTATTGTGGACCATAGTTGGTGCACATACGCTACTGTGAGTCTAGTACTTTTTTTTATAAATCAGATCATATCCTGACCTAAATTTCTTCAACGCCTTCCCATTGAAATTTTTATTTTTTTAAACATTTTTATTGGAGTGTAATTACTTTACAATGTTGTGTTAGCTTCTGCTGTATAACAAAGTGAATCAGCTATATGTATACATATATCCCCATATCTCCTCCCTCTTGTGTCTCCCTCCCACCCTCCCTATCCCACCCCTTTAGGTGGTCACAAAGCACTGAGCTGATCTCCCTGTACTGTGCGGCTGCTTCCCACTAGCTATCTATTTTACATATGGTAGTGTATATATGTCCATGCCACTCTCTCACATTGTCCCAGCTTACCCTTCCCCCTCCCCGTGTCCTCAAGTCCATTCTCTAGTAGGTCTGCGTCTTTATTCCCATCTTGCCCCTAGGTTCTTCATGACCATTTTTTTTTTTTTTTTTAGATTCCCTATATATGTGTTAGCATACAGTATTTATTTTTCACTTTCTGACTTACTTCACTCTGTATGACAAACTCTAGGTCCATCCACCTCACTACAAATAACTCAATTTCGTTTCTTTTTATGGCTGAGTAATATCCCATTGTATATATGTGCCACATCTTCTTTATCCATTCATCTGTCGATGGACACTTAGGTTGCTTCCATGTCCTGGCTATTGTAAATAGTGCTGCAGTGAACATTGTGGTACATGACTCTTTTTGAATTATTGTTTTCTCAGGGCATATGCCCAGTAGTGGGATTACTGGGTCATATGGTAGTTTTATTTTTTGTTTTTTAAGGAACCTCCATACTGTTGTCCATAGTGGCTGTATCAGTTTACATTCCCACCAACAGTGCAAGAGGGTTCCCTTTTCTCCACACCCTGTCCAGCGTTTATTATTTGTAGATTTCTTGATGATGGCCATTCTGACTGCTGTGAGGTGATACCTCATTGTAGTTTTGATTTGCATTTCTCTAATGATTATTGATGTTGAGCATCCTTTCATCTGTTTGTTGGCAATCTGTATATCTTCTTTGGAGAAATGTCGATTTAGGTCTTCTGCCCATTTTTGGATTTGGTTGTTTGTTTTTTTGATATTGAGCTGCATGAGCTGCTTGTATATTTTGGAGATTAATCCTTTGTCAGTTGCTTCGTTTGCAAATATTTTCTCCCATTCTGAGGGTTGTCTTGTGGTCTTTATGGTTTCCTTTGCTGTGCAAAAGCTTTTACGTTTGATTAGGTCCCATTTGTTTATATTTCCATTTCTCTAGGAGGTGGGTCAAAAAGGGTCTTACTGTGATTTATGTCATAGAGTGTTCTGCCTATGTTTTCCTCTAAGAGTCTTATAGTGTCTGGCCTTACATTTAGGTCTTTAATCCATTTTGAGTTTATTTTTGTGTATGGTGTTAGGGAGTGTTCTAGTATCATTCTTTTACATGTAGCTGTCCAGTTTTCCCAGCACCACTTATTGAAGAGTCTGTCTTTTCTCCATTGTATGTTCTTGCCTCCTTTATCAACGATAAGGTGATCATATGTGCGTGGGTTTATCTCTGGGCTTTCTATCCTGTTCCATTGAGCTATATTTCTCTTTTTGTGCCAATATCATACTGCCTTGATTACTGTAGCTTTTGTGTTTTCATAAAAATTGTGAAATTTTTTGTTCTAGTTCTGTGAAAAATGCCATTGGTAGTTTGATAGGGATTGCATTGAATCGCTGGAATGCTTTGGGTAGTATAGTCATTTTCACAATGTTGACTCTTCCAATCCAAGATCATGGTGTATCTCTCCATCTGTTTGTATTCTCTTTAATTTCTTTCATCAGTGTCTTATAGTTTTCTGCCTACAGGTCTTTTGTCTCCTTAGGTAGGTTTATTCCTAAGTATGTTATTCTTTTTGTTGCAGTGGTAAATGGGAGTGTTTGCTTAATTTCTCTTTCAGATTTTTCATCATTAGTGTATAGGAAAGCAAGAGATTTCTGTGCATTAATTTTGTATCCTGCTACTGTACCAAATTCATTGATTAGCTCTAGTAGTTTTCTGGTAGCATCTTTTGGATTCTCTATGTATAGTATCATGTCACTTGCAAACAGTGACAGTTTTACTCCTTCTTTTCCAATTTGGATTCCTTTTACTTCTTTTTCTTCTCTGGTTGCTGTGGCTAAAACTTCCAAAACTGTGTTGAATAATAGCGGTGAGTGTGGGCAACCTTGTCTTGTTCCTGATCTTAGAGGAAATGGTTTCAGTTTTTCACCATTGAGAATGATGTTAGCTGTGAATTTGTCATATATGGCCTTTATTATGTTGAAGTAGGTTCCCTTTATGCCTACTTTCAGGAGAGTTTTTATCATAAATGGGTGTTGAATCTTCTCAAAAGCTTTTTCTTCATCTGTTGAGATTATCATATGCTTTTTATCCAGTTTGTTAATATGATGTATCACGTTGAATGATTTGTGTATATTGAAGAATCATTGCATTCCTGGAAGAAACCCCACTTGATCATGGTGTATGATCCTTTTAACGTGCCGTTGGATTCTGTTTGCTAGTACTTTGTTGAGGATTATTGCATCTGTGTTCATCAGTGATATTGGCCTGTAGTTTTCTTTCTTTGTGACATCTTTGTCTGGCTTCGGTATCAGGGTGATGGTGGCCTCGTAGAATGAGTTTGGGAGTGTTCCTCCCTCTGCTATATTTTGGAAGCGTTTGAGAAGGATAGGTGTTAGCTCTTCTCTAAATGTTTTATAGAATTCACTTGTGAAGCCATCTGGTCCTGGGCTTTTGTTTTTTGGAAGATTTTAAATCACAGTTCCAATTTCAGTCCTTGTGATTGGTCTGTTTATAATTTCTGTTTCTTCCTGGTTAAGTATTGGAAGGTTGTGCTTTTCTAAGAATTTGTCCATTTCTTCCAGGTTGTCCATTTTATTGGCATATAGTTGTTTGTAGTAATCTCTCATGATCCTTTGTATTTCTGCAGTGTCAGTTGTTACTTCTCCTTTTTCATTTCTAGTTCTGTTGATTTGAGTCTTCTCTCTTTTTTTCTTGATGAGTCTGGCTAATGGTTTTTCACTTTTGTTTATCTTCTCAAAGAACCAGCTTTTAGTTTTATTGATCTTTGCTATTGTTTCCTTCATTTCTTTTTCATTTATTTCTGATCTGATCTTTATGATTTCTTTCCTTCTGCTAACTTTAGAGTTTTTTTGTTCTTCCTTCTCTAACTGCTTTAGGTGTAAGGTTAGGTTGTTTATTTAAGATTTTTCTTTTTTCTTGAGGTAGGCTTGTATTGCTATAAACTTCCCTCTTAGAATAGCTTTTGCTGCATCCCATAGGTTTGGGGTCATCATGTTTTCATTGTCATTTGTTTCTAGGTATTTTTTGATTTCCTCTTTGATTTCTTCAGTGATCTCTTGGTTATTTAGTAGTGTATTGTTTAGCCTCCATGTGTTTGTATTTTTTACAGTTTTTTTTCCTGTAGTTGATATTTAGTCTCATAATATTGTGGTCAGAAAAGATAATTGATAGAATTTCAATTTTCTTAAATTTACCAACGCTTGATCTGTGACCCAAGGTATGATGTATCTTGGGGAATGTTCCATGAGCACGTGAGAAGAAAGTGTATTCTGTTGTTTTTGGATGGAATGTCCTATAAATATCAATTAAGTCCATGTTGTTTAATGTGTCATTTAAAGTTTGTGTTTCCTTATTTATTTTCATTTTGGATGATCTGTCCATCGGTGAAAGTGGAGTGTAAAGTCCCCTACTATCACTGTGTTACTTTCGATTTCCCCTTTTATGGCTGTTAGCATTTGCCTTATGTATTGAGGTGCTCCTATGTTGGGTGCATAAATATTTACAACTGTTATATCATCTTCTTGGATTGATCCCTTGATCATTATGTAGTGTCTTGCTTGTCTTTTGTAATAGTCTTTATTTTAAAGTCTATTTTGTCTGATATCAGAATTGCTACTCCAGCTTTGTTTTGATTTCCATTTGCATGGAATATCTTTTTTGATCCCCTCACTTTCAGGCTGTATGTGTCCCTAGGTCTGAAGTGGGTCTCTTGTAGACAGCATACATACGGGTCTTGTTTTTGTATCCATTCAGACAGTCTGTGTCTTTTGGTTGGAGCATTTATTCCCTTTACATTTAAGGTAATTATTGATATGTATGTTACTATTACCATTTTCTTAATTGTTTTGCGTGTATTATCGTAGGTCTTTTCCTTCTCTTGTGTTTCTTGCCAAGAGAAGTTCCTTTAGCGTTTGCTGTAAAGTTGGTTTGGTAGTGTTGAATTCTCTTACCTTTGGCTTGTCTGTAAAGTTTTACTTTCTCCGTCAAATCTGAATGAGATCCTTGCTGGGTAGAGTAATCTTTCTTGTAGGTTTTTCCCTTTCATCACTTTAAATATGTCCTGCCACTCCCTTCTGGCTTGCAGAGTTTCTGCTGAAAGGTCAGCTCTTTACCTTATGGGGATTCCCTTGTATGTTATTTGTTGTTTTTCCCTTGCTGCTTTTAATATTTTTTCTTTGTATTTAATTTTTGATAGTTTGATTAAAATGTGTCTTGGCATGTTTCTCCTTGGATTTATCCTGTATGGGACTCTCTGTGCTTCCTGGACTTGATTGACTATTTCCTTTCCCATATTAGGGAAGTTTTCAACTATCATCTCTTCAAATATCTTCTCAGTCCCTTTCTTTTTCTCTTCTTCTTCTGGGACCCGTGTAATTTGAATGTTGGTGTGCTTAATGTTGTCCCAGAGGTCTCTGAGACTGTCCTCAATTCTTGTCATTCTTTTTTTCTTTATTCTGCTTTGCAGTAGTTATTTCCACTGTTTTATCGTCCAGGTCATTTATCCGTTCTTCTGCCTCAGGTATTCTGCTATTGATTCCTTCTAGAGAATTTTTAATTTTATTTATTGTGTTCATCATTGTTTGTTTGGTCTTTAGTTCTTCTAGGTCCTTGTTAAACGTTTCTTTTATTTTCTCCATTCTATTTCCAAGATTTTGGATCATCTTTACTATCCTTTCTATGAGTTCTTTTTCAGGTAGACTGCGTATGTCCTCTTCATTTGTTTGGTCTGGTGGGTTTTTACCTTGCTCCTTCATCTGCTGTGTATCTCTTTGTCTTCTCATTTTGGTTAACTTACTGTGTTTGGAGTCTTCTTTTTGCAGGCTGCAGGTTTGTAGTTCCTGTTGTTCTTGGTGCCTGACCCCAGTGAGTGAGGTTGGTTCAGTGGTTTGTGTAGGTTTTCTGGTGGAGGGGACGGTTGCCTGTGTTTTGGTGGTTGGGGATGGATTTTGTCTTTCTGGGAGCAGGGCCGCATCTCGTGGTGTGTTTTGGGTTGTCTATGAACTTATTATGATTTTAGGGAGTCTCTCTGCTAATGGCTGGGGTTGTGTTCCTGTCTTGCTTGTTATTTGGCATGGGGCTCCAGCACTGGAGCTTGCTGGCCATTGGGTGGAGCTGAGTCTTAGCATTGAGATGGAGATCTTTGGGAGAGCTCTTGCCAGTTGATACTACATTGGGCTGGGAGTTCTCTGATGGTCCAGTGTCCTGAACTCTGCTCTCCCACCTCAGAGTCTCTGGCCTGACCCCAGGCCGGAGCACCAAGACCCTGTCAGCGACATGGCTCAGAAGAAAAGGAAGAAAAAAAGAAAGAAAAAATAATAATAATACTAAAAAAAAAGAAGAGAGCAGCCAAACCAATAAAAAAATCAGCCAGTGATAAAAAGTGCTAACAGCTAAACTAAGATAAACATAAAAATCAGAAACAAATCGGTCACAACAGCAAACCCCAAGCTCCAATTGCTCGCAAAGTCCACCGCCTCAATTTTGGGAAGGTTCATTGTCTATTCAGGTATTCCACAGATGCAGGGTATATCCAGTTGATGGTAGGGATTTAATCCGCTGCTCCTGAGGCTGCACTGAGAAATTTCCCTTTCTCTTCTTTATTCTCAGAGTTCCTAGGGTTCAGCTTTGGTTTTGGCCCTACTTGTGTGTGTAGGTCGCCCTCAGGCATCTGTTTCCGCCCAGACAGGACGGGGCTAAAGCATCGGCTGATTAGGGGGCTCTTGCTCATTCAGGCCAGGGGGGAGGGAGGGGTATGGTAGTTATAATTGGAATGTGGGGCGAGCCTGTGGCGGCAGAAGCCAGTGTGACATTGCAGGAGCCTGAGGCACACCTTGTGTTCTCCCGGTGAACTTGTCCTGGATCACGGGACCCTGGCAGTGGTGTGCTGCACATGCTCCTGGGGGGCTATGGATAATGACCTGTGCTTGCACACAGGATTCTTGGTGGCTGCAGCAGCAGTGTTAGTGTTTCATGCCCATCTCTGGTGTCTGATCTGATAGCTGCGGCTCACGCCTGTCTCTGGAGCTCATTTAGGCGGTGCTCTGCCTTCTGTGGGCAGACAGAGAAGGAATCCCCTCTCCTTGTGAAACAGTGGTGTCTTGTCTCTTAGGGAGGTCCAGACTTTTATCCGGACTCCCTCCTAGCTCGCTGTGGTGCACTAGCCCCCTTCAAGCTGTGTTCACGAAGCCAACCCCAGTCCTCTCCCTGGGATCTGACCTCTGAAGCCAGAGCCTCAGCTCCCAGCCCCCACCTGCCCCGGCGGGTGATCAGACAAGCCTCTCAGGTTGGTGAGTGTTGGTCGGCACTGATCCTCTGTTCAGGAATCTCTCCACTTTGCCCTCTGCGCCCCTGTTGCTGCACTCTCCTCTGTGGCTCTGAAGCTTCCCCCCGCCACCCCCCATCTCTGCCAGTGAAGGGGCTTCGTAGTGGGTGGGAACTTTTTCTCATTCACAGCTTCCTCCCAGAGGTGCATGTTCTGTCCCTATTGTCTGTATTTTTTTTTCTTTTTTCTTTTGCCCTATCCAGTTGCATGGGGTTTTTCTTGCTTTTTGGGAAGTCTGAGGTCTTCTGCCAACGTTCAGTAGGTGTTCTGTAGGCGTTGTTCCACATGTAGATGTACTTTTGATGTATTTGTCGGGAGGAAGGTGATCTCCACATCTTACTCCTCAGCCATCTTCAAGGTCCCTCTCCCAATGAAATTTTAATCAAAATGATTACCTACCAGTGCCAGTACTGCACAGATCTGGCCCCCCTTTGATCTCATCATTTCCCAATTTCTTCCTTAGTTACGTTATTCCAGCCACACAGTTCTTTACAGCAAAGAAAAAACTTTATTGGGGTATACGTGATATAAGAAAAATGACCTACATTTAAAGTATAAAATTTCATAAATTTTGATATTTGTGTCTACCTTTAAAACCATCATCACAGTCAAGATAATAAGCATCTCAAGATGGCTGAGTAGAAGGACGTGCTCTCACTCCCTCTTGCGAGAGCACTGGAATCACAACTAACTGTTGAACAATCATCGACAGCAAGACACTGGAACTCACCAAAAAGATACCCCACATCCAAAGACAAAGGAGAAGCCACAATGAGACAGTAGGAGGGGCACAATCACATTAAAATCAAATCCCATAACTGCTTGGTGGGTGACTCACAAACTGGAGAACACTTATATCACAGAAGTCCACCCACTGGAGTGAAGGTTCTGAGGCCCACGTCAGGCTTCCCAACCTGGGTGTCCAGCAACAGGAGGAAGAATTCCTAGAGAATCAGACTTTGAAGGCTAGCAGGATTTGATTGCAGGACTTCAACAGGATTGGGGGAAACAGAGACTCCACTCTTGGAGGGCACACACAAAGTAGTGTGCGCATCGGGAGCCAGGGGAAGGAGCAGTGACCCCATAGGAAACTAAACCAGACCTACCTGCTAGTGTTGGAGGGTCTCCTGCAGAGGCAGGAGGTGGCTGTGTCTCACCATGAGGACAAGGACACTGGCAGCAGAAGTTCTAGGAAGTACTCCTTGGCGTGAGCCCTCCCAGAGTCTGCCATTAGCCCCACCAAAGAGCTCAGGTATGCTCCAGTGTTGGATTGCCTCAGGCCAAACAACCAACAGGGAGGGAACCCAGCCCCACCCATCAGCACACAAGCGGATTACAGTTTTACTGAGTTCTGCCCACCAGAGGAACAGTCAGCTCTACCCACCACCAGTCCCTACCATCAGGGAACTTGCACCAGCCCCTTAGATAGCCTCATCCACCAGAGGGCAGAAAGCAGAAGCAAGAAAATCTACAATCCTGCAGCCTGTGGAAAAAGAAGCACATTCACAGAAAGATAGACAAGGTGAAAAGGCAGAGGGCTATGTACCAAACGAAGGAACAAGATAAAACCCCAGAAAAACAACTAGATGAAGTTGAGATAGGCAACCTTCCAGAAATATAATTCAGAATAATGATAGTGAAGATGATTCAGGACCTCAGAAAAAGAATGGAGGCAAAGATCGAGAAGATGCAAGAAATGTTTAACAAAGACCTAGAAGAATTAAAGAACAAACACCTAGAGGAATTAAAGAACAAACAAACAGAGATGAACAATACAATAACTGAAATGAAAACGGCACTAGCAGGAATCAGTAGCAGAATAACTGAGGCAGAAGAACGGATAAGTGACCTGGAAGACAGAATGGTGGAATTCATGCCACGGAACAGAATAAAGAAAAAAGAATGAAAAGAAATGAAGACAGCCTAAGAGACCTCTGGGACAACATTAAACACAGCAACATTCACATTATAGGGGTCCCAGAAGGAGAAGAGAGAGAGAAAGGACCCAAGAAAATATTTGAAGAGATTATAGTTGAAAACTTCCCTAACAAGGAAAGGAAATAGCCACCCAAACCCAGAAAGTGCAGAGAGTCCAGGGCAGGATAAATCCAAGGAGAAACACGCCGAGACACATAGTAATCAAATTGACAAAAATTAAAGACAAGGGAAAATTATTGAAAGCAAAAAGGGAAAAACAACAAATAACATACAAGGGAACTCCCATAAGGTTAACAGCTGATTTCTCAGCAGAAACTCTACAAGCCAGAAGGGAATGGCATGACATACTTAAAGTGATGAAAGGGAAGACCTACAACCAAGATTACTCTAACCGGCAAGGATCTCATTCAGATTCGACGGAGAAATCAAAAGCTTTACAGATAAGGAAAAGCTAAGAGAATTCAGCACCACCAAACCATCTCTACAACAAATGCTAAAGGAACTTCTCTAAGTGGTAAACACAAGAGAAGAAAAGGACCTGCAAAAACAAGCCCGAAACAATTAAGAAAATGGTAATAGGAACATACATATCAATAATTACCCTAAATGTGAATGGATTAAATGCTCCAACCAAATGACCCAGGCTCACTGAATGGATACAAAAACAAGACCCATATGTATGCTGTCTATAGGAGACCCACTTCAGACCTAGGGACACATACAGACTGAAAGTGAGGGGATGGAAAAAGATATTCCATGCAAATGGAAATCAAAAGAAAGTTGGAGTAGCAATATTCATATCAGATAAAATAGACTTTAAAATAAAGAATGTTATAAGAAACAAGGAAGGACACTACATAATGGTCAAGGGATCAATCCAAGAAGAAGATTTAACAATTATAAATATATATGCACCCAATATAGGAGAACCTCAATGCATAAGGCAACTGCTAACAGCTATAAAAGAGGAAATCAACAGTAACACAATAATAGTGGGGGACTTTAACACCTCACTTACACCAATGGACAGATCATCCAAACAGAAAATTAATAAGGAAACACAAGTTTTAAATGACACAGTAGACCAGATAGATTTAATTGATATTTATAAGAAATTCCAACCAAAAACAGCAGATTACACTTTCTTCTCAAGTGTGCACGGAACATTCTCCAGGATAGATCACATCTTGGGTCACAAATCAAGCCTCAGTAAATTTAAGAAAATTGAAATCATATCAAGCATCTTTTCTGACCACAATGCTATGAGATTAGAAATCACTTACAGGGAAAAAAACATAAAAAACACAAACACATGGAGGTTAAACAATACGTTACTAAATAACGAAGAGATCACTGAAGAAATCAAAAAATACCTAGAGACAAATGGCAACCAAAACACGATGGTCGGAAACCTATGGGATGCAGCAAAAGCAGTTCTAAGAGGGAAGTTTATAACAATACAAGCCTATCTCAAGAAACAAGTAAACTCTCAAGTAAACAATCTAACCTTACACCTAAAGGAACTAGAGAAAGAAGAACAAAGAAAACCCAAAGTTATTTGAAGGAAAGAAATCATAAAGATCAGAGCAGAAATAAATGAAACAGAGACAAAGAAAACAATAGCAAAGATCAATAAAACTAAAAGCTGGTTCTTTGAGAAGATAAACAAAATTGATAAACTATTAGCCAGACTCATCAAGAAAAAGAGGGAGAGGACTCAAATCAAGAAAATTAGAAATGAAAAAGAGGAAGTTACAACAGACACCGGGGAAATACAAAGCATCCTAAGAGACTACTACAAGCAACTCTATTCCTATAAAATGGACAACCTGGAAGAAATGGACAAATTCTTAGCAAGATACAACTTTCCAAGACTGAACCAGGAAGAAATAGAAAATATGAACAGACCAATCACAAGTAATGAAATTGAAACTGTGATTAAAAATCTTCCAACAAACAAAAGCCCAGGACCAGATGGCTTCACAGGTGAATTCTATCAAACATTTAGAGAAGAGCTAACACCCATCCTTCTCAAACTCCTCCAAAAATTTGCAGAGGAAGGAACACTTCCAAACTCATTCTACGAGGCCGGCATCACCCTGATACCAAAACCAGACAAAAATACTACAAAAAAAGAAAATTACAGGCCAATGTCACTGATGAATATAGATGCAAAAATCCTCAACAAAATACTAGCAAACAGAATCCAACAGCACATTAAAAGGATCATACAGCATGATCAAGTGGGATTTATCCCAGGGATGCAAGGATTCTTCAGTACATGCAAATCAATCAATGTGATACACCATATTAACAAATTGAAGAATAAAAACCATATGATCATCTCAATAGATGTAGAAAAAGCTTTTGACAAAATTCAACACCCATTTATGATAAAAACTCTCCAGAAAGTGCGCATAGAGGGAATCCACCTCAAAATAATAAAGGCCATATATGAGAAACCCACAGCTAACATCATTCTCAGTGGTGAAAAACTGAAAGCATTTCCTGTAAGATCAGGAACAAGACAAGGATGTCCACTCTTGCCACTATTATTCGACATAGTTTTGGAAGTCCTAGCCATGGTAATCAGAGAAAAAAAGAAATAAAAGGAAAACAAACTGGAAAAGAAGAAGTAAAACAGTCAGTGTTTGCAGATGATCTGATACTGTACATAGAGAATCCTAAAAATGCCACCAGAAAACTACTAGAGCTAATCAATGAATTTGGTAAAGTAGTAGGATACAAAATTAATGCACAGAAATCTCTTGCATTCCTATACACTAATGATGAAAAATCTGAAAGAGAATTTAAGGATGCATTCCAATTTACCATTGCAACAAAAAGAATAAAATACCTAGGAATAAACCTACTTAGGGAGACAAAAGACCTGTATGCCGAAAACTATAAGGCACTGATGAAAGAAATTAAAGATGATATCAGCAGATGGAGAGATATACCATGTTCTTGGATTGGAAGAATCAATATTGTGAAAATGACTCTACTACCCAAAGCAATCTACAGATTGCATGCAATCCCTATCAAATTACCAATGGTATTTTTTACAGAACTAGAAGAAAAAAATCTTAAAATTTGTATGGAGACACAAAAGACCCCGAATAGCCAAAGCAGTGTTGAGGGAAAAAAAAGGAGCTGGAGGAATCAGACTCCCTGACTTCAGACTATACTACAAAGCTACAGTAATCAAGAGATTCTGGTACTGGCACAAAAAGAGAAATATAGATCAATGGAACAGGATAGAAAGCCCAGAGAAAAACCCACACACCTATGGTTAACTAATCTATGACAAAGGAGGCAAGGATATACAATGGAGAAAACACAGTGTCTTCAGTAAGTGGTGCTGGGAAAACTGGACAGCTACATGTAAAAGAATGAAATTAGAACACTCCGTTACACCATACACAGAAATAAAGTCAAAATTGATTAGAGACCTAAGTGTAAGAGTGGACACTATAAAACTCTTAGAGGAAAACATAGGAAGAACACTCTTTGACATATATCACAGCAAGATCTTTTTTGATCCACCTCCTAGAGTAATGGAAATAAAAACAAAAATAAACAAATGGGACCTAATGAAACTTAAAAGCTTTTGCAAAGCAAACTACAAACAAGATGAAAAGTCAACCCTCAGAATGAGAGAAAATATTTGCAAACAAATCAATGGACAACGGAGTAATGTCCAAGATATATATACAGCACATGCAGCTCAATATTAAAAAAACAAACAACCCAATCAAAAAATGGGTAGAAGGCTTAAATACACATTTCTCCAAAGAAGACATACAAAGGGCCAAGAAGCACATGAAAAGCTGGTCAACTTTACTAATTATTAGAGAAATGCAAATCAAAACTACAATGAGGTGGCACCTCACACCAGTTAGAATGGGCATCATCAGAAAATCTACAAACAACAAATGCTGGAGAGTGTGGGCAGAAAAGGGAACCCTCTTGCACTGTTGGTGGGAATGTAAATTGATACAGCCACTATGGAGAACAGTATGGAGGTTCTTAAAAAACTAAAAATAGAATTACCATATGACCCGGCAATCCCACTACTGGGCATATACCCAGAGAAAACCATAATTCAAAAAGACACATGCACCCCAATGTTCATTGCAGCACTGTTTACAATAGCCAGGTCATGGAAGCAACCTAAATGCCCATTGACAGACGAATGCATAAAGAAATGTGGTATGTGTATACGTACAATGAAATATTTCTTGGCCATAAAAAGGAATGAAATTGGGTCATTTGTAGAGACGTGGATGGATCTAGAGACTGTCATACAAAGTGAAGTAAGTCAGAAAGAGAAAAACAAATATATATTAACGCATATATGTGGAACCTAGAAAAATGGTAAAGACGAACCGGTTTGTAGGGCAGAAATTGAGACACAGATGTAGAGAACAAATGTATGGACACCAGGTGGGGAAAGTAGCGGGGGGGTGGTGGTGGTGGTGTGATGAATTGGGAGATTGGGATTGACATGTATACACTAATACGTATAAAATGGATAACTGATAAGCACCTGCTGTATAAGAAAATAAATAAAATTTTTAAAAAAGATAATAAGCATCTCTGTCACCCCCTAAAATTTCTGCATTCTCATTTGTAGTCTTCTTCCCATGCCTACCCCTTCTCCCCATCGTGAGACAATCACTGATCTGCTTTCTCTTGGTATAGACTAGTTTTATTTTCTAAAATTTTATATAAATGGAAACATACAGCATGTACTTTCTTTGCTGGCTTTTTTCATTCAGCATAATTATTTTGAGGTTCATTTGTGTTGTGGTATTGGCATGTATCATTCGTTTTCATAACTGAGTACTTTTACGGTATATCGATATAGCACAATCTGTTTATACATTTACTTGTTGATGGACATTTGGATTATTTCTTGGTTTTAGCTATTATAAATAAAACTGCTATGAGCATTCACATACAATTCTGGTTATAGACATATGCTTTCATTTCTTTTAGGTAAATAAATAGGTATAGGATGGCTAGGTATAGGTATACAGAATAGACTGTATATACAGTATTGAGAATCTTTCCCAAAAGAGGTTCTTCACTTATTTATATTTTGGAGTGTTTGATTAGACCTGGGAAGTTTGATGTTTGTTTTCTTATTTACGTAATACTATATTCTGCCCCTGTTTAGAAGTTGTTCAAGTGAAATCTTTCTTTAGGAAGCCTGAATTAATGAATGTTATTGTATCTTCCCCTGTAGCCTTATTTTACGGGCCATTTTGAGCCTTAATAATCTTTTTTTTTAAATATGATATTTTAAGATGAGCTTGTTGATTTTTTAAAAAAATTATTTTATTTTTAAAAATTTTTGGCTGCATCGGGTCTTAGTTGTGGCATGCGGGATCTTCATCGTGGCATGCGGGATCTTCGTTGAGGCATGCGGGATCTTTTGTTGTGGCACAGGCTCTTCGTTGTGGCGCGGGCTCTTCGTTGCATCGCGTGGGCTTCTCTCGAGTTGTGGCATGCAGGTTTTCTTTTCTCTCGTTGTGGCGTACAGACTCCAGGGCGCGTTGGCTCTTTAGTTGTGGTGTGGTGCGTGGGTTCCAGAGCACGTGGGCTCTGTCGTTTGCGGCACGCGGGCTCTAGCTGAGGCGCAGGAGCTCAGTAGTTGTGGTGTGCGGGCTTAGTTGCCCTGCAGCATGTGGGATCTTAGTTCCCTGACGAGGGATCGGACCCGAGTCCCCTGCTTTGTAAGGCGGATTCTTTACCACTGGACCACCAGGGAAGTCCCTGATCTTTAATAATCTTAAGCATAGCATAGATTCTTTGGCACTTCTCCACCCATAATAAACTACAAAAAATTTTTAAAGAGTTCTATAATTGTTAAAGTTGGTAAATAATGGAATACCTTTAAAATGATGATGATTGAGTCAAATATATTCTTGGATGCTTGGTTTTGTGCCTCAACAATAGTATCATTGAATTCAGTTAGTATAGAAAAGAAACCTGGTAGTTTATGTTTTACGTGCAGTATAGGTCAATTTCCCTCTAACAGCAATTGACATAAAAATGATAGTTTACATAGTAGAATTATAGGCTGGCAGCCGTCATTTGCCTAGTGATCCAATGCAATAATTTCTAATCATTTTTCCTCAATCTTAATAGATTCTTGTGTGAACAAGGCAAAAGTTGAAGAAAGTGAACAAAAAGCAGCAGAATTTTCAAAGAAGGTAAGACTTATCAAATACTGGCCGTAATTATGAAATGTAAAATTTAATCACAATACATATTCTACCTTGTTTCCTTATACGAGGGCTTATAAATGTTATTTCAGTTATATAGTTCTTTATGTTTCTGGATTCAGGCACCACCACAGAATATTGATTTCTTTCCTGATAAGATAAGGTTGCTACTGTTCCCTGCTCATCACCTTTAATCCATTATGGAAGAAGAACACTAACCATATTCTACTAAAGTGATAAATGAAATAAAATTAGGTTGCTGGAAGCATATAGTTTGAAATGGTCAACCAAAACACATTCCCCCATTGCTTTCCTGCAGCTCTCACTTAACAGTAGGTAGCTCCTTGGAGAACTGTGGAGATGTTTAGCTAGTCTTATCTGTTATGTTCTTTAAATCAGTGCTATTGATAGAAACAGAATGATGCGTATTTTCTTTCTCTTTGTCTCTCTCTGCTTAGACTTACCTTCTTTGAATTTTGTAATTACCATTTTTAAAGTGATGCTGCTACTCCATGTATGTAGTCTTGGTGGAATTTGAGGTTCCCCTTTCTTTGTGTAAAGCCTTATGTAAATGCCAACTTTATGAATATCTGAATTTTATTTAGATCTCAGATGGTCTTTTCCTTGTTTCATGAAAGCATAGCTACAATTTTATGAGCTTCTACCGAAAGTGGCATTGTTTGGTTTTAGACCCTATAAAGCATTAGTATAGTATTTCTCTCCTGTTGGTGGAAGGAGAAGGATTGAAGCTCAAGTCTAAAAGCTCTACAGTTTTGAGTCTTTTGACAGCAAGATAAAGTGCTTACATATTGCTGTCTCTTGAAAGTTATGACTTACCTTGGAGATTAGATAATCACTTTTGCTATCACTCTAGAAATTACAGAGTATTACTGAAGTTACTTCAGGGCATCTGAAGAAATGTTTTTGCTCTTTCTGTTACTAGAATAGATTTTAAGCGCTTGAGCATAAAATGTTTGTGTGAAGCCGTCATTTTTATTGGTGAAGGAAACTGTACACTTTTCGATTAGTAGACCTTTATATTTCTAATGTTCTTGTTTTAAGTAGCACATTTGAAATTCCCTTTGAGAATCTTAGGATCTCTTTTTCTCTGGCACTGTGATTAGATACCACAAGACTGGAGCAAATTGTGATGATCTATCTGGTAAAAATTTCTGTAAGCATCTGTTATTGGAAAAGGAGTCCTGAAATAATAAAAAAGAAATTTCAGTGTTTGATGCTTTATTCTCCTCGCCAACATTTAGAATGAAAACATGTATGGTCTCCCAGTGGTTATCTGTGTGCCTTCTCTTATTCTGGGTGATTTTAAGAGGCAGAATAAAGTAGTAAAAAAAAAAAAAGAAAAAGAAAAATTAAGGGGGCAGCTAGAATGAGAAGCGATAGTTGTAAGATGTGATCTCAGTGTTTCTGCTAATTAGCTGTGACTTTAAGCTACTTACTCTCCTTGGATCTTAATTTTTTCATCCTTAAAAGGAGAGGATAACGTTAGTGGACTTGTAAGAAGTCTTCCAGCTCACATATCTCAGGCTTCTCTGATTCCTACTCTGGGTTTACAGATTAAGATCGTTTTAAATTACAAGCAGAAGCCTTGTGTGCCTCTCTGCAAGTGTACTAATAAACCATTTGTAGAGCAAAATTGTAGTGTGCTTGTGTGGACAGCATGCTTGAGAAGCACACAGGAGAAGATAACTCTGGCAAGGAGGCTGGGAGTATAGAATCAGATCAATTTTTTAAAAAATATTTATTTATTTATTTGGTTGCTCTGGGTCTCAGTTGCGGTAGGTGGGCTCCTTAGTTGTGGCAGGGGGGCTTCTTTGTTGCGGCAGGCAGGCTCCTTAATTGTGGCTCATGGCCTCCTTATTTGTGGCATACAAACTCTTAATTGAGACATGCATGTGGGATCTAGTTACCTGACCAGGGATTGAACCCAGGCCCCCTGCATTGGGAGACGGGGTCTTAACCACTGCGCCACCAGGGAAGTCCCAGAATCAGATCAATCTTAACATGGATACTAGTGAAGTCAAAAAAGCTCCGTCTTCTCAGTGACCTAGGAAACAAGGTCATTTGCTGATACTGAAGGATCAGGGTAAGTTTGAAATGTAAAGAGATTAGAAACGATTTGGACCAACCTCTGTGGGACATTTTCCCAGGACTCAAGTAGAGATGAATAAAATAATTAAGTATTGCAGGTTTGACTCAAACACTATTATCCACTTTGCTCACCCACTCTTTCTTCAGACTGGATCTGAATGGCATTTTATAATTTCCAAAAGTCAAGTCTACTATAAGGAGGAATATTTATTAACAGTAAACACACTTTTTCCTTGTTCCACAAACTCTAAAGGCAGTTTTTGGCAGTAAGATATATCACTTTTAAAAACATAAATAACATTGTTGGAATAATGTATAGACTTCTAAAATAACTTGAAGTGACAGTGACAATAAAGGGCAAATGTTCTATAGCTGGACATGAGCGGTATTCACCTGACTGAGGTAAGTGCTGGGCAGGATGCAGTAAATGGATAGTCACCATTCTGATGGTCTCTTTGGCTTAGCACGCTGTAATTTAACCTCTCATTTTCCCTCTTATGACGTTTTATACAAGTGTTTTGGTTAACCATCTGAATGAGAATGCCATTAGAGCATATATCATTCTACTGTCAGATTTTGTGGAGCATCACTTTTTGAATGCTAGACAATTAAGATTATAATAAAAATAGTCTGATTTGTATTAATGTACATCCATTTGAACGTTCTAAAAGTACAGTCTCTTTTCAAGATTAAATATAGTTTTAAAGAGTTGAACTGCTTGATTCCTAATTTTTAGGTTTCATTTTCTAATTAAATAAACTTAAAAGTATGGGATGAAACATTAAAAAAAACCATGATTAATTCTAAAACATAACTTTCAATAACAAAACAACAAAAATGTCCATTATATATGAAGAGATCCTTCTTAGTCCACCCTTTTAAAATTTTGTTTAGTATTTTTTTTTCAGAAGTGAAAATGGGTTTTTTTACCTTGGGCTGGGGACATAGTTCTTCTTTACTACCACCCCATCCCCACGGAGGTGCTCAATTGCCATAAAATAATCAAGAGCTCTGATTTTCTGAGTGGCCCAGGAAATTTAAGAAGCAAAAGACACTCCACTTATTTAATACATATTGCTGTTTAAGGCTTTCTCAAAACTGTATTATTAAGTGTACATTTATGGTGGTGATCATTGCAGTTCGATGAAGAATTCACAGCTCGACAGGAAGCTCAAGCTGAGCTTCAAAAAAGAGAAGAAAAAATCAAAGAGCTTGAAACAGAAATCCAACAACTTCGAACCCAGGTAATGAAACAAGATACAGACTTTGTGTCATGGCACATTGAGTTCAAAGGTAGAAAACTATCTTGTTAGATGGAGGGAAAAATGTGACCAGAAGCAGACTTTCTGGTAGTTTGCCAGTTTACTTGAAATAACTACAGATTTGATTTTCCAGGACAATAAATCATTTTAATGTTTGGATAAAAATACGGCATTCGTTGCATAAACTGCCCTGAATATTTTTAATGGAATGTATTACACAAGCAAAACTCTTTCTTGAGGTGAAATTTTCATGATGATTTGAAAAATTGGATGCATAGTATTTTCTTTCAAAGGGAATGTGGAAATGCTCCTTAAAGCTTTTTGAGATCTCTTTAAATCTCGACTACCATAATTTCAAAATCTATAAACTTTATATTTCCACCTACATTCCCTATGATGAAAACCCCCCATATACACTTAAAATCTTAATTATGGTGTCTAAATTTTAGAGCTGATTACATACTCTCAACACAACATATTTTTAAAATGAATATAAAGAAACATAAGATTAGTTTTTAGCCTCATAGATGCCCAGTAGGGTGTTTGTTGGTTGACTAGGTCTGTTTCTGTCAATCTACTGAAAAGTGACTTCAGAAGTCAACAGTGAACTCCACATTACCCAATGCAGTGGCCTTTTCCTACCCTTAGCCTCTTTCACTTATCTGTAATATTTGATAATTTCTTTTCACTCAATCTCTCTTTTTTGTGTCATCTGACTTCGTTTTCTACATGTCTCAGAACTCAGTTTCTCTTTGTTTTCATCCTCCAAATGATGACATTCCCCAGTGTTCTGTCCTCTGCTCTTTTTTCTCTGTATGTCCTTGCACTAATATCCCATCCAATATCATAAATTCAAATATCACCTTTTAGTAGGTGTCAAGTCCCCTGGGTTTGTCATCTATTTCCAGCTCTTGATTAGATCTCCGCATGGGCAGGTCCTGCTGCATGTTGAAATCAAACCCATTATTTGTGGTCACTTCTCTGTCCTCAAACCAGCTTGGTCTCCATTCTTATTTGTTTAAATTTTACCACCAATTTTTTTTTTATTGTGAAGCTGGAGTTGTCCTAGCCTTTTCCCCGCCCTGCCTCCTGATAGATTATTAAGTTGGTCACTGTTTTATGTCAGTTCTTCCTCTTTTTTTCCCTTTGTATCAAAACCCTGAACCCCCCAGGGCCACTCTCTCATTCCATCCTGCCTGGAATATTACAGTAGTTTCCGAACTTTCCGCCATGCCTATAGTCTCTTCCTCTTCAGATTCATGCTTTATGTCAGTTGCAAATTAATCTTCTTAAAACACTGCCCTGATTATTGTCACTCCAGGCTTTAATATGTTCAATGGTTGCCTGTTGCATTCAGGATTAAAGAAAAAATCTCCTTACCGGGAATTTGAAGGCCTTCTATCCCGGGCTCCCTTATCTCCCCTTTGCAGCCTCGTCTCTGCTCCCCTAACTCCAGCCTCTGTTGCAGCTAAGTCACCTTTCCTCCTCCCTTCACATGTAGAATTTACTGTCTCCACACTTTTCCTTCAGCCAGCATTTCCCAGACATTAGTTACAGAGATGCTAATAGGTTTTTCATGAGGAAAGCATTCCATAGTCCAATAAATTTGGTACGCTTGAAATTCTCCTCTTGGAGATTCATCATTCTCATTAGCATACTAAAGGGTCTGAGATGGCCTACATTAAAGAAACCTGTCAAACTCTTTTTCCTACAGCTTTCTCAAACTCATTTAGCCACAGAACCCTTATCTCAGACCACCTATTAACATCTCCTGCAGAAGAGTTTGTTCATGGAACTTAGTTGAGAAATGCTGACTTAGGTTATTCTCTCTCAGAAACGCCCTCCCTTGCTCCTCTGTGCCAATGAAACATCTCCTTTAAGTATCAGCTCAGTATAACATCCTTTGGAAAGCGTCCCCCAGAACTCTGGGAATTTCTTTGAACTTTTATATCACTTTTGTAGACCACTCCTATCATATTTGGTTGTGTGCCTGCTTTATCCTTCCCCTGCAGCATAAACACTTTGAGGATAATGTCTTTACTTCCTGTGCTTACTCTTATTAAAGTCCCTACTGCACCTAGCACAGGGCCTTACCATTTAATTGCGTAGTTGCTTATTTATTATCAACGGATCTGGAAAAGTGCAGAGTCACACATTACTTTCTAGTGCACCCCAAATTGTGTCAAATAGTAAATGGTCCATTTGCCGTATTCAATTCTCAATACTCTATTGTGGTCTCATTTAATTGTTCCATTCCTAATTGTTCATAGGAGGGAAGAAAAGGGCTGATATGATTTGATTTTAAGGCTGGTGGCATTTGAGATTTTTATTCAATTTGTAAAATATCTATTTAACTTGAGTAAAAAGTCCTATTTTAAAGTAATAGCATTTTTGTGGTTACACAAGTTTTATATCATAAACATGGTCTCATAGAGGCAAAATTTTATGTTTACAAGCAAGTATTACTTTCATTTTGCTGTCAATTAATACAAAAAATGGGATACACATTTTACCTTTCAAATTATTAAACAAATCCATTTATATACAAAACTTGTAGGGTAAATTACTAATTTACTGAACTTTTCAGAAAAATTATTTTAATTTTCCTCAGAATTTCTTTGCTATCTCAATAAAGATTGGAAAAATCAGACTGTTTTCTATAGTTTTGCTGCATTAAAAATAAAATAGAAAGAATTTGCATATTTTAATCCTATCCTTTTTCCTAATCTCAGGAGGGGATTGCATTCCAGGAGAGGATTGTCATTTAAGTGTATAAACACTTTAGTTGTATATATGTATATACACACATAAACATTCATATGTGTGAATAAAATATTTGTGGACAATGTGCATTGAATATTAGGAGAAACATTTCTGTGATGCTGTTTACCTGTGATTGTTAATTTTTAACATTCTTGTAAATGGGTCAATCCTTTAAATTGATTGTTTCAAAAATAGGCCTCCACTTATTTATTATGTAACGATAATTCTAAGTTTGTTTAGTTCAATTAAGTAGTCCTTGGAGGAAATTCGTATTAGTAAAGATTAGAAGAGTTTCTCCCCAAATAAAAATAACACTATACCAAGACATGTTAATAGTTTTAAACTTCTCATTCAGTTAGTCTAATGTCGTATCTCAATTACAGAAGATACGTGTTCATTTGTAGGACTTTCTTAGGAATGTTTATAATTAACAAACTCACTTTCATATCCATTTTCATTTCGGAAAGTAAACCATTGTCATCAGTAATGGTTTAAGGAAACAGGTCCAGATTAATAATCAAAAAGTGGGCAATATGGAATGCAGTGATCTCCGTCAGCTGTCATCCATCATTATTAGAGAATGAGCTTGAAGTTCCTTTCTGGTGGGAGAAATAAGTTGTAATCTGCTCATACTGCAAGCTGTAATTAATTCCACTCAAGGCAGCTGACACCCATTCGTTAGGAGCTAGTCTGTTGTAGTGGAAAGAGGACTGCCTTAGATATGAGAAGAACCACAGGTAAATCTTAATCATATTTCAGACTGTGCAACCTTTGGTTAGTCATTGAACCTCTTTGCAGTTACAGTTTCCTCATCTATAAGCGGTGAGATAAAAATACCCAACCTACATTATAGGGTTATAATAAGGATGAAAAGAAATAATAGATGTAAAAACATTGATAAACCTGTATTATTATGCAATGGATGTTACTTAGCATTAATTCTTGGTATTAGAAGATAGCTAAGTTACTGGTGCTATGAGACAGACTCTTCGTGTAAAGCTAATCGGCCCCAAGGGAATTAAATCAGTTATTTTGTATTAATCATCTTGTATTCATACCAACTAGTCTTAACAGGCCCAAGCCATATACAGTACTTCTTCTTTGCATATATTTATAATGACAGGTAAGTTTTCATTATTTTGGAGGAGTGTTTCACAAAATCTTTGAGCATGCCAACTTTCCTAGCCTTAGTATATGAGCAGAGTTAGTCATTATCCAGGGTTTAGAATGCTTATCAAAAATCTATGCAAGTCTTTTTCATGTATTCTTAAGCCCTTAGATGTTGCTAAATTAAATAAATCTTAAACAACCCAACCACAAATGTCTACTGATAAGTTTTCTTTGCTACTATACTTTACTGTAAGCATTTAAATAAGCATTGGGTTATTTTATATTTCAGGGACATGGACTCTCAGGTTCAACAGGAATTCCAGGCCCTCCCCTACCACCTCCATTGCCAGGTGCTGGGCCACCCCCGCCCCCACCTCCACCAGCGCCACCTCTACCCAGAGGAGGTCCCCCTCCTCCTCCACCTCCTTTACCTGGGGTACATGGAATAGCATCACCACTGCCTTTGTTTGGGGGACCTCCTCCACCACCTCCCCTTGGAGGAGTTCCTCCTCCTCCTCCAGGAACACTTGATTTGCCATATGGAATGAAGCATAAAAAAATATATAAACCTGAGGTGTCCATGAAGAGGATCAATTGGTCAAAGGTAATACTATGACTATAGCTTTATGGCTTTGTCTAGTCATAGTTGCTCATTAATGTGTGAATGATGGTATTGCTACTTATAAGTATGATACAATAATTGAGAACATGACCACTGATTGTTTTGCTTTCACTTGTGAGTTCACCATCTTATGTTCATCTTTCATAGCTGGAGAATTGGAAACTCCACAGACAACTTGAAATTAACATAGAAGACAAAAGGAAAATCAAAGTGAAAGTGGTTTTAGAGATTAGTATATGAAAAATAATTTTGATTCTTTTACCAATGTTAATTTTAATTGCTATAACATTCTTAAATATAATCTTTGTATTAATGGGCCTTTTTAAAAAAAATTTATTTATTTATTTTTACTTATGGCTGTGTTGGGTTTTCGTTTCTGTGCGAGGGCTTTCTCTAGTTGTGGCAAGCGGGGGACACTCCTCATCACGGTGCGCGGGCCTCTCACTATCACGGCCTCTTGTTGCGGAGCACAGGCTCCAGACGCGCAGGCTCAGTAGTTGTGGCTCACGGGCCTAGTTGCTCCGCGGCATGTGGGATCTTCCCAGATCAGGGCTCGAACCCGTGTCCCCTGCATTGGCAGGCAGATTCTCAACCACTGCGCCACCAGGGAAGCCCTAATGGGCCTTTTTATCTTAGTTATTTTTTCTTAGAAAATTATTAGTTTTTTTTTAGTTTTAAACTTTCAGATAGTGTGGAATCGCTGACAGTATTCAGTAGAGACATAAACTAATTGTTTTTTTATATGATGTGTGAAAGATTTTTCTCTTGAATGTTATTTTGCTTTATTATTATCAAATAACATGTCTTATAAAAAGCTTATTATCAAGATTGACACATTCCACATTCACTGGGAACTAATCTAATGAAAATACAATTACCCAGGCCACCATTTGGGTAAATGTCTATTCCAAGAACATAGTTACAGTGATATCTGACAATATCTACATATTAAATTGGTTTGACCAGAATAATGGTTAAATCAGTTTTAAAATTAAGCATATACTTATGCTTTGCTCATAAGAGTAAATGAGGTATAAATGTTTTTGGAATGTAGTTATTTTTTGTTAGGCACAATCGACCAAACTATAGGACCCAGAAGCTGCTGGCCCAGTTATCTGTGTGTGTAAATGTAATGATATGTTAATTTAGCAATTAAGCATATAGTGTAATGGCACTTACATATCACAAAGCATCATGATATGTACTGGAAAATGCACAGTTCTAATATTGGGTTTCAGTGTAGTGGCTGAGAGCACAATTCTGTGGAGCTACACTGCCTGGATTTGAAAGCCATCTTCGCCATTTACTAGCTTGGGCAGCCACTCAGACTTCCTGGGGCTCGGTTTCCTCATCTTTAACATGGAGATAATAACAGGTCCTACTTCAAAGGATTATTGTGAGGATTAGATGAGATGAGTTAATGTGTGAAATCACTTAAAAGAGTACCTGACACATTTTAGGAGGTATGTTAAGTGTCAGTTATTATGGTTATTTTCTGCAACCATGGGAAATTTACTTTTCTGAATCTCAGTTTCCCCATTGTTAAAAATCCAGGAGCAAGAAGAAGGTATGTAAGTTGGGGGGAGGGATTTACTAAATTATTTATAAGATTCCTTCCAGTAGAAGATTTTTTGAAATGTAATTTGCTACATGGCCTATTGCTGTTGTGTATTTTTCTGTACACCAGTAGAAGTCTATGACTTTCCCAATGAATGTTAACTTAAAAAGTGTTGTTTTGATAGATCCTAAAATTGATTTAGTAGATAGATGAATAAAGGTAATATCATTCAACCTTGGTGAAAGTGAATTCTTTGAAAAATTAAATATGAAGTAATAATTTAGAAACTTATCTTTGTTACTTTTGTTTCAGATTGAACCCAAAGAATTGTCTGAGAACTGTTTCTGGTTGAAAGTTAAGGAGGAGAAGTTTGAAAATCCAGATCTCTTTGCAAAATTGGCACTGAATTTCGCTACCCAGATAAAAGGTATATTTTATTTTTTAATATAGAGTTCTTGTTCTGATATATTGAATTCAGTGCTTTGCTAAAAATTTCTAGTAATGTGTACATATATAATTTTTTGGGCAGAGTCAAACATAATTAGATTGACGTATTAACTGTATTTTACCTAGCAACGAAAGAAGGATAGCTTTTTTTCCTGTTAAATTTATTTTGCATAAATGTTATTATTCACCTGAAAATATGGGTTTTATTTTTATTGTTTAATATGTAACTTATACTCCTCTATTGTAAAGTTGTCATTTTTACTGAGAAGCAGAGGGGATGAATCTGTTGATTCACCATATAAGAGAAAATAATGTAATTGGAGTAAGATTGGTGCCATCATGCTTATGTAGTTTTACATTTGTACTAATCCATTTGGTTTTTTTTGGAAATTTGATAGTTTTTTTCTATAAGCAAATTGTCTGGAATAATATCAAAATCTGGTACCTAATAAGTATATTTTACTGATTTGATAATTGAGTGCCTTCTTTATGGTTAGATCCTTAACCACTTTTGAATTTCACACATAATTTTGGTACTATATAGGTAACTTCTCAATCTCATAATTAATCATTGTGGTTTGTGAATTTTTGGTATTTCATTTTAACATTACTATTTTACTAACTATCACAGAATTGATAGCTTACTTAAGCATAGGAGTTTTTTCAGCCTGAGTGAGTCTTTACAACTAAGAAATTGATATATTCCACACGCCCATGCCCTTGGAATTAGCACCTTTACCATTCATTTGTCTGATTTGTCACAGCATGCCTTAGAATGTGAGAATATGAATTTTGGAAGATTCAGAGAGAGAGAGAGAGTGAGAGAGAGAGAGGTGAAAATTATTCCTTTTCAGCCCTTCTAGCTTATCTTACGCACTGGAGGTACTTGTACTGTATTTATTGTTCCTTGTAGATTGAAGCTCACACCCATACAGAAATCTGGGGTGATTAGAGTATTCTGAAGAATTTTGACATTTAAGAAAATTCCTGCCATTGAAGTCTTTTTTTTCCCTTATTTGCTCTACTAGACTTCACATTTAAAGGATTCTTCAAGGACTCCAGAGATTACTATTTATTATAATCACTTTTTTTAAATTGAAAAAGTAAAACATGCTTATATCAAGGTATTAATAATAATAATAATAAAAAGATGCGTGGTAAGCATATCCCTTCAGTCGCAGACTTACAGCTTCTTCCCTAGAGAAACCATTCTTACTGATTTCCCACATTGCCTCCTAGAAATAGTCTATGCCTCTAGAAGCATATGTGTATATATCATTTTTTGTTTTTTACTTCTTTCTGTTTTCACTTTATATACTTGGATATTATTCCATAGTAGTTTGTGTTTATCTACTTTGTTCTTTTTACACATTGCATGGAATTCTTTGGTATGGGCCTATCTGAATTTATTTAACCTGTCCCCTATTGATGGATATTTAGATTATTTCCAGCCTTTTGCTATTGCAAGCAATGCTGCGGCGAAAGTGTATCTACATATACGTTTGTGCACGTAGGATCTATCTGTAGGATAAATTTTAGAAGTGAAATTCCTGGATAAAATGCTGTCTGCATTTATAATTTTGATAGATATTACCAAATTTCCTTCCAAAGAGTTTGTGTCCATTTATAGTGTTACATCTAAAATACATATGGGTATCTGTTTCCCTACAAACTTTGCCTATCTCAGAGGTGAAATGGTAAATCATCCATGTTATAATTTTTACTCCTTAAATTAGGAGTGAGGTTGAGTAGCTTTCCTTCTATTCAAAGGCAATTTTAACCTCTTTTTCTGTGAACAACTTCCTCCAGTTATTTGCACATTTCGTGTTGAGCATTTGTTCTTTTACTTATTGTTATATTTGTATTGAGTCCCATAAGAATTATAGGTTTCATAAAATTTCAGAGTCTGTCTGGACCTTAGAAGTGATTAAGCCAAACTCTATTTTACAAATGAAGAAGGTGGAGTTTGAGACATGGAAGTTAGTATAAAATCCATTAGAGAGTTTCTCAAGGTAGTGTGGTATAGTGGGAAAAGCCCAGAGGAAATGGAGTCATACATTCTTGTATTTCAGCTGTGATACTAGTAACCTCTGCGACTGAATTTTCTCATTTATAAAATGAGAAAGACTAATGTTTAACTAGAAGTATGAGAGTTAAATAAGGTTATATATTTAAAGCACCCAGCATGGTGCTTGATATAGCAGGCACTCAATAAATTATTAATTCCCCTTTCCCTTTCATTTAACATGATGCTGTGTGTGTGTTTGTGTATGTTTTGTTTTAGTTATTGACACTTATTACAAATGTTAATTCAGCAAGAGACTTCCATGCTCTTCTGAGCAGCACATGGCAAAGCTAGTCAGTTAGAGTAGAAACCATTCTTACTCTGGCTGCTAAAACATAATCAAAGCCAAGTAAAACCAAAGTCATGTAAAGGCTCTCACATACTCACTACTGAGAATTCTGCATTTCCATTCCTCTTAACTCTGATTCTCTGAATTTTCTATGTGATACTACTACTACTTCTACTTTCCTAATTTTGAATATGAGTCCAAATTAGGTCAGGAGCACCTTTCAGTACCATTACTTTTACTAAGATTTATTTCTGAAGGGACATTTAAAGGAACAGTTAAGCATCATAGCATATTCCATAACATAGCCAAAACAAATTTGAATGATGCAAACTTCCATTTGTTTTGATAAGTATTGATTGATCTTAACTCTAACAGCTGAAGTTCCTTGTCACTTGCAGTGCCTTGATTCATAATTTGGTCAATAGGTGGCAGGATCAGTAAGAAGTCAGCTGGAGGCTCTGGCTCCAGGCAACTCAAACCACACTGCCCTGGCTTTCCTAGCTTCAGGGCACCACTTTTTCCCCTATTCTGCTGCTGTTTGCCACTCATGCAGCTGTGTTCTGGAAGGAGCAACATACTCGTTGTTTCTAAGACCTATTTCCAAAACTCTTAGACCCAGTGTTCCAAAACCTCTGAGAATTTCCTCCTCCTGCAAGGAGTTTGGAAAGCTTGTGTCTCTGTTCTCCCTAAGTGCATTGTAAAGCATTACTGGTCTGTGTTTCAAGAAAATGTTTCTCTTAGGAGTTTATAGTTGCTTCAGATTGCTAAATAGAAAGATGTTTTAAAATAGGCTAGTTCTGATACTTATAATATTTAAATGTGTAAATGTTTAATATGGGAAAGTACCATCAAATTATACTTTCTATTTGAATCACTTATTCTTAGAGTTGTAGAGAAAATTATTCTAAATTTCCTATTATAATCCAAAATATTTCCGTCTTAGGAGAGAATGGATCTCTCATTTCATTTAATTTGTATTTGTTGGGTACACACTATGTGCAAGGTCTTATACTAAATAGGAGGGAGATAAATGAATAAGGTCTTGTCTTTGCACCAGGGAACTCATCTCGTCATGGAGAGAGAAAGAGATATACTCCACTTAGTCAATTTTTATTAAATGTTAACCTAGATATTTTTAAGAAGCCAAAGGAGCACAAAAGGGAAACAGTTAATTTTGACTAGGGCAAATGGAGATCCCAGAGGCGGTATAATTTGTTCTGGGCCTTGAAATTTAAGCAAAATTTCAATAGGGAGAGAAGGAAAGAAGGCATTCTAGGCAGAGAACACCATTAGCAAAATATGGAGAGGGTGGAGTGCACGCTGTGTTGAAAGCACAGCCTGTTGGGCTGGGACTTGGAGTGAAGGTGGTGAGGTGAATTTCACACTGAGGAAATGGGGTTTTGTTCTTTAAGCCTAGGTGCCCAATAATTTGATGATTAGCCATTGAGTGGGCCTTTGGAGGACAGATAGGTAATGGGAATTCACAGATAGATGATGGATCTTTGATTGTGAATCAATACCAGTAGGCTAGACAAGATGTGACGATATCCTGATCAATATGAATTCTTAATCTCTACAGTTTCTTCTAGTTCCCAAATCCTGTGTCCTCATGCTTATAATATTTAGGGTCTTCTTATAAGCCATAATGATGCTGTATGACAAACTAGATCTCAAAATGCTCTCTGGATTAATGACAAAAAGTGTATATATTAGAGGCAGTTGGAAAAGACTTAGTATTGGGTTGGCCAAAAAGTTTGTTGTCTGTAAGATCTTACGGAAAACCCAAACACACCCAATACTTTGGACTGTACATCATACATGTAACTGTTGGAATTTGCATATGTGTTCTAGTTTTATTTATTCAAATTGATGATATTTGGGGACATATGAACAACAAGGCTATAATAATAATGTCATTTTCCTTAAAAATCTATAGTAATTATAGATAATAGTGATATTATATAAGAATTAAAGTAATGATGGTTAATATTAACTAAACTTGAAATAAATAATAAAATATGTAGGTTATAACTGCTAATTCTAATTAGAATTTCTAGGGTTCTCTAGAGGCTTCAGGAAGAACAAAGATAGCGTGTGTGGAAGTTGTAAGCAATTTCTTTGGTTTTAACGTTGCTTGGAGGAAATTTAAGAAATAAACATAGAAGGCTAATAAAGTTTAGCTTCTTCAATAATATATTTCTGTAGTGCAATTTAGCTTTAATAACAGAAAATTGAGGTGTTATAAATATTTCAAATGCATATAAAGATCATTTTGCAATGCTTGAAATATTGGGCTAGCTTCAAAATTATGGTGGAACTGAGTCTGAAAATATATTTATGTAAAAGCACTTTTCCTCTAGGATCATATTTTAAATTGTGTTTCTTAGTCTTAGAATCAGCTGGTTGCTTTTGAAGATACCCACCCTTGTTTGGTTGCTTAACACAGTCTTATATATTTAGTAAATCAATGAAAAAAAACAAAAAAGTGTTAAAATCAAATTTATCTCTGTCTTTATAACACAGGAAGTCTTGGAATTGACTTGAAAATAATGAGATGTCAGTCTCAGCACACACTCCTTATAAATGGTGCTAAAGTGTCCTGAGAGACCTGGTGTCTTAACAAATAATTTGTCATCTTAATGACATAATATACATGCTTCTTAGTGTAAGCGTTAATATGTAGGGGAACAAACCGAGAAGGCTATAATTTTTTCAGGCAGCCAGCTAAAAACCATATATACCTGTATATAATTTCATCATTTTTATTATATCTAAATTCTTTGGATATATATATTATCGCCTTATCAAAGATTTTTTCATTATGAACATTTTAAGTGTTTTAACTTAATGATGACTCATGTTTTCATTTCCAGTTGGCTTGTGGAAGAGGAAACAAGAATTCATGAGCCAGAGGTCCATGCCATTACTTAATTATAAGAGTCACTAATAGTAAAGAGAAATTGAGGCAGTGTATCTTCAGCCTTCTGAATGAGTAGGCTTCAAAATAGCTCTTTCTTTACATATTGGTGATGGTATGGTGACTGTACTACTACCTACACCATCACTACTAATAACAATAATAATAGCAATCATAATAATAACAATAATAGCAGTAATAGCACATATATTAAGCATTTACTATGTCCCAAGAGCTGTGATAAACATTTTAAATACATATCTCATTTAGTCCTCACACCAGCCCTAGATAACCTATATTATTGTTTTATAGGTGAGGAAACTGAGGCTATGGGAATTAAGAATTATGTCTTGTTTACATAGCTAGTAAGTGGCAAAGCTGAGGTTTGAACCCAGGTTTGTTCTTAATCACTTCCCCACGTTGTAACAATGGCTTTTATGCCCTTAGTAATTTGTGCATTTTGTTGCATAGTTAACTGATCCCTTTTTAAAGCTATAGTTTCACATGTATTATCTGGTGAGATGTGTAATCCTATTATTCTGGCACTGAAGACAGTTCTTTAGAACTTAAACCAAAGCTAGGAAGTTGTATATTTGGAAGGGAATAAGGTTATTTTTTTCTATGACTAAAATTTTTAAGGCTTTTTTTGAATGGAATCTATCAGTTGTAAAGCATTGCTATGACTTAAGGTCTGTCTCTTCTAATAATGAATGAAGGAATCCACATTCATGTCATTAGGCATTTGGTAAGGATATATTAATATACATGGGGTACATAAAGTAATGAAATCAGTTTTTCATGGGGCTCCTTTGAGGTTAAGCTTTATAACATTATAGACACCTTGTGCTATTTTAATATGACACTTTTTAGCTATGAGTTAGTGAGACTGTCTCTCCCCATTTCGGTAATTTTTGCTTATATACATTCTATGGATTAGGCACAATAACAGGTGTTCAGTTGATAGCATTTACAATTCACACAGATAATCATTCTCATTTAGAATTATTGTTCTAGCTAAATTAGTTTTATTTTGGCAAATAGAAATTATTTACATGGAAATCCCATGGAATTTTTTCACACAGCTACATAAAACTATAATGGGGTGTGTTTTGGTCCAACTGTATATTGATGGCAGTTATACCAGTTCCAGACTATATATTTTACGTGATATAAGAAGTAAGGGCAAGAGGTTTCTCTAATTTGTTTAAGAGAAATATATTTAATTTAGGGACGTGCAAATCTGGTAGCTTTTCTGAGGCATTATATATAAGTAATTCTTTGGTCAATTAGTCCTTGTTGGTAAGAGTAAATTTAATTCTTTATTTTTAATAGGTTATTCAGTAATATCTGGGTGTTATCTTGTTTTCATTAATTTTAAACTATGTTTTTTGGTATCATTATTATAATTTTCATTCATATCATTGTTTTTTGGTTTTTGATTTGCTTATGTTTTTATTTTTTCCAGTTTTATTGCAATATAATTGACATATAACATTGGGTAAGTTTAGGGTGTACCACATAATGATTTGATATATGTATATATTGCAAAATGATTACCACAATAAGTTTAGTTAACATCCCTCAACTCACATAGTTAGAAACTTTTTTTCCTTGTGAGGGGAACTTTTAAGATTTACTCTTAGCAACTCTCAAATATACAATACAGTATATCGTTCACTATAGTCACCATGCTGTACATTACATCACCAAAACTTATTTATTTTATAACTGGAAATTTGTACCTTTTGTGCATCTTCACCCAATTCCCCTACCCCCATCCCCTGCCTCTGACAACCACAATGCTCATCTCTGTTTCTATGAGCATATCATTATTTTAAAACAATGTTTAACATCTTATAGGTGTGTTGATTGAGTAGTGAGCTAAATTTTGTTATTTAGTGCCCTCCAGATACTGTACAGGAGATGACTCAAGAAATTAAAAATTATAACTTAAAAATATCAGTTCCATTTTAACACATGTTCCTAGGAATACAGTTACACTTGAAAATGGCTTCACATTTTTGTGGAAGTTGGAAGAATTTTAACTTTTTATTTTTTTTTTATTTATTTATTTATTTTATTTTATTGTTGTGGATAATGTTAGTTGCCTATAGCTATTGATACATAACGAATTATCCCCAAATTTAGCAACTTAAATGAACACACATTTATTTTCTCACAGTTTCTGGAATCGGGGCAGGTCTGTCACAAGGCTGCATGTGAGGTGTTGTCAGGGTTGTGATCTAATCTGAAGGCTTGAGTGGAGGATGATTTATGTTCACCCATATGATTTTTGACAGCATTCTGTTCCTCTAGGGCTATTGGACTGAGGGCCACCATTCGTCTTTGCTGGCTTTTATCCAGAGGCTGCCCTCAGTTCCTTGCCTCATGGGCCTCTCAGTAATGCAGCTGACAAAAGGCAGTTTGCTTCATCAAATTGTGCACACCCAGAAGAAGTGAATAGAGAATAGAAGCAAAAGGGAAGTCACAGTCTTTTGTAGCCCGATTTCATCATTGGAAGCAATTAACTAGGTCCAGGCTTCACACAGGGGGAGGAAATTTACTCAAGGGCATGAATACCAGGAGGCAGGGAGCATTTGGGAGCCATTTCAGAAGCTGCCTGCCACATGGATATATACAATTTGATTTCTCAGTAATTACAAATGCTATGACATCTCTCTTCTTGATGACTTCAACAGAATCCTAAGTGGTCTCTCTGCCTTCAGTCCTCTTTCCTTGTGATCAGTTTTCTACAACCTAATCAGAATTGTCTTTCTAAAGTATAAATTATCATGGCACTCCTATGCTTGGAACATTTCACTGACCACCCATTGTCTCCTAGGGAATATCTAAACTCATGCATTTCAAGGTCATTTGCCTCTTCACTCCCCCTAAAACATCCTCAGACTGGACTCTTTTGTTCCTGGAACAGAGATGCTTACAAGGCTTTGCAACTTCTCTCTGAACCTTCACCAATTCTTCATTTAGCTTCTGTTTATATGACACTTCTGTCAGAATGCAGTCTTCATAATATATTATAACTGTCTTCATCCATTTGACTCCCCATCAGACACTGGACTTCTTGCAGGCAGGAAGAAGTGTTTCCATTTTGTTTACTGTTTTTTCCCAGTATGTAGTATAGCTTCTGGCAAGTATAAGTGTGTTTGATGAACACACAAGAGAATTACAGTTATGTGTACTTAGTTTCATAGTACCAAGCAAATAAAATAAAGTATGGGTGCTAACCCAAAGTTTAGGCACATAGTAAGAAGTGTGTGTGTATTTAATGATTCATTCGGTGATATATATAATAGAACCTGTTTTTCGAAAATCCTTCTTGTAACTGATTAAATACCAGAGATCTACATAATTGAATCTGGCTGTGGTAGTTTGTTAAAGTTATTTTGCCATTTAAGTTCCTATGATTTAGTATTTCACTTCATTTAGGTGTGTGTGCGTATACTACCAAAGATTTTTGTTGAAATTTTCAAAAGTGAAAGCCAGATTTTTTTCATAGTGGCCTGTGGTTATTTAGTCAATAAATTTTTAAAATTTATGGTTGGCTCACTTAAATAAACAGAAGTTTAGTGTGCTAAAGTGAATGTCTATTTCATGATTTGTTGTTTGATTCTAAGGAAACTACTTAGTTTCTTATTGTCTCTAAACAACTATAAAGTAGAATAATGATCAGTAAAATAGAAAAACCATCAATCGAAAACTTGTGAGAATGAAGATAAATACATATCACAGACTCAACAAAACTGACAATTTTAACAATTACAAATGTTAATATCTGTTGTGCACTTACTATATGCCAGATTCTTTGTTAAGTGTTTTCCGTGGATTATTTCATTTAATTTTTTCATCTATCCTATGCTGTAGGTACTATATGATTGTAGCCATTTTACAGATGAACAAAGTGGAGGTAGAAATCAAGCTCAAGCAGGATGATTCCGCAGCCCATGTGCTTCACCACTGCTTTGTTTACTCTGTGGGCAAAGTCATGGAGATAGGGTGCATTAGAGCGAGACTGAATCCACAGCCTGTGCTTTTCAACACCACTGCATCTCTCTGTAGTATGATTGTGCCAATTAAAGCTCTATTATCAAAAACCTCATTTCAAGATCCGCTTGTCTGTCCCACAGGACAAGGATAGGCTATTTATGTGATCTTGCCCTTTTAAGTACTTTATTCTTGTGCACTCAATGCTACCTAGCTTATGTAGAGTATTAATGTATTTCTATTAATACGACCCAGTAAAATTATACTCATAAAGTGACAGAACTGAATGAATCAGTTTGCCCACTAAACAAACAAACAAACAAAATGTACATATGGTGTGTTGAAAAACATAGCTCCCAATATAAAACCAATCTAGAAAGAGTGACAATATATTGAAGTTCCTAGCCACTCTTGGCTAGGTTCTCCACATATGTGTGGTGTGCCTTTAGTTTATCCAGTGACCCAGTACTAATACTAGTCTGATGTTTCCCTGCCTCCCCAGCACCATTACCTCATGCTCTTTGTCATGTGTTAACACTGGCTTAAGGATCATATTTTTAATTTAAATTAATTTTATAGGAGCCTAAACAAACTATGTGATGCATTCAAATGGCAGATATAACTCTTGTGAATTATCAATGTTCCCTCCATGTGAATGGCTTACTGAGAGGTGACTGTGTCTGGCTTCACGTGATAAGAATAGACTGATAACATGCTCCTGGCAATGTGTGAGCAATGTGATGTTTCCTAGCATGTAATTGCTTTTAATAGAAGGCAGCAAAAGTAACTACTCTTTGACATGTGATGCTATTAGGATATTTGTAGTTGTCTTTGAAAAGAGAAACTAGTGTGATTAGGTACCTTTTGTTCCATTAACAGCAATAATAAAGATGCTATCACTCCTCTCCTAGGTTTTACTTACTATTTGCTCTTTCAGTACCAATCAGATCACATTCTTGTTAATTATTGGCATTTCTATTCTATTTCACATGCTTTCGTTTTCTCAATGCTGACAATTTAAGTATTTTAATAATTTATTGTATTATCAAACGTTAATATATCTGTATGATGGATCAGAATATGGTTCTAAAATCCTTGTATCATAGTTTTATAGCCATTCATTGTATAAGTAATATTATCATTTGGCATTACACAGCTTCTTAATCCACTTTAGGGCATAAACTGAACACATATAAAGGTAAAATCATAGGAAATTAATTTCATAGATTTGAAGCAGGATTTGGGGACACATCTAGCCCTTTTAAAATTATTTCCGACGGAGATATAGTTTAGCTAAGGGATTCCTTTAGAATGTAAAATTCCTTACAAATTTAAAATTTTTTATCCTTTCCTGAGATGACTTCTAATTAGCCATGGTGTTTGTTAGGTTCACTTATATATAACCTATGAAAGCAGTGAGATTTTTCATATTATTTTCTGCTTGTTGTTTGGTTTACTAATGTTGTCTGTCATCGTATAAAAAGATGATGCTAACTACCATAATTAATAGGGCATGAAACTATTTTGATTTCCAGCGGTAAGAATGTTTTTAAACTGATCATTTCACCTATTTTTGCCTAATGTTTCTTATGACCAGTGATACTCATTTATGATGACAGTGGGTTAGGGGTAGAGTTTGTGCCCATGGTGCACAAACAAGGTCACTGACTCAGTAAGCCTTGAACTCATGATCTTGGTGTGGTGTTATAACCAATTTAAACAATATGATGACAAAGATAACTGTCAACTATTTTAAACAGCTTTTTCTATAGTAGATATGAACTTGATAGCGTCTGCTTTCTGCGGTAGCAGTGCCTGACAACAGCTTCATACTGTAGGGTTCTTGAATTGTTTAATATTGAAGACTTACAAAAGTGCTTTTTAGGACTTTCCTGGTGGCGCAGTGGTTGAGAATCTGCCTGCTAATGCAGGGGACACGGGTTCGAGTCCTGGTCTAGGAAGATCCCACATGCTGCAGAGCAGCTAGGCCCGTGAGCCACAACTACTGAGCCTGCGCGTCTGGAGCCTGTGCTCCGCAACAAGAGAGGCCGCGATAGTGAGAGGCCCGCGCACGGCGATGAAGAGCGGCCCCCGCTTGCCACAACTAGAGAAAGCCCTCGCACAGAAACGAAGACCCAACGCAGCCAAAAATAAATAAATAAATAATTTTTTTTTTAAAAAAAAGTGCTTTTTAAATTTAGTACCTTACCAGATCAGGATATAACCATATATTATTAATCTTGTAGAAAAAAAAGGCAAGCCAATTAATTCTTAATTTTGCTATTTTCAGGGACATAACTGAATATATTTTAACTAAGCTTTTTTTGAGAGAGATAGTAACTTGTACAAAGCCTTTTCATCATTATCCTAATATTATGGTATCATTTTCACTTTGTTTCAGTGATAGTCTACATTTCTTCATACCTTCAGAGACATCGAGGCAATTGTTTATTGTTATCAGCTATTATTATCATCTCTCTTAAATTTTATAATTTTTTCAAAATACCATTATCAGTTTCCTTGGTGGGCAGATTATATTTGTGCCTTGATGTTTATGTATTGCATAATATTTGCTTGGGAGTTATTACCAATAAATAAGTTTTAGACTAGACCTTAGTTAGGATCTAATAAAGTAGTAGTCTTAAGAGTTTGCTCTGATTTTTATGAATATTACAAGTGACTACAAATGGCTAATCTTTTTTTTTTTATAATTTAGTATTTATGAGATGTATGTGACAGCTTTCAGTTATCTGCTTTAATAAAGTAGAATGAATGTATGGAACTGTTGGGGGTATAATTGGAAGGTAAAGGCAATTAAATGTTTTTATAGTGGTCTTTTTCTTACATTTCAGTATCTTTAGCTCAGGCCTATTTGTGGTTTTTTGGATTAGGAGTAAGAAACAAAAGAAGCTGTGAAAACAACTGTCCTTTGGCAAGATCTACTAGGGCTTGTTTAAAGACTTTTCAAAGATAATTTTTAAACCCTTGTTAGCAGAGAGAAAAATGTGCTCTTAGCCTTTGGAAAACCCATATTGGTCCTGTCTCATACCTTAAGTTTCTTCTAGAGTGCACATTACAGAAAACTGTGTATCTACTATTGAATTTCTTTATGGTCATAAGGATTACAATGGGTTTGTCCTGTTTGGGGTGCTATTTTAAGTTGTAAGACTCTCTTTCTGTAGATTGTCTTAATTCCTCCATCTCCATTTTTTGTCTCTTGTAGCAACAGCGATATTGTTGGTAAGGGTCCAACAAACACCTCAGGATTGATATGGTTAGAATTGCAATAAATACATGTAAAATGAATTCATTCATGAACTGTGGTAGATTCAGTCTGGTCTGTGAGTGTTCTGTTGGCTGGTTACCAAGGGTACTCTGCATTTCTTAGCCACTCAGCAGTTGACAACCACGAACATACATGTGAACTAGAACTTCAGTGTTTATCTAATGGGAGAATATGGATATAGTGACAGAGAAGAGTTGATTCAAAAAGTGTTTGTTACATACCATACATTCTTCTGAACTTTTTATATATATGAAATCATTTCATTAATCCTCAGGAAAGAAAACCTATGAGATGATGTTCTTATCTCCAGTTCTATAGATGAAATAACTGAGTCACAGGAAGATTAAGTGGCTTGCCCAAAGGTGACAAGGGTAGAAGATAGCAAAGTTGAGCTTGAACCCAGTGCCCTTACTTATGCTACAAACTGCCAGGTTCCAGTTCATTTATGTAAGTGGTTCAGTCAGTCATATAACCGGTAATCTAGGTTCCTTTTATTCATTTATGAAGTATATATCATAGAAACCACATTCCACTTCCACTGGCCCGATACATGCCTATGCAGGTCTGGGGTTTATCTGGAAGCCAGAATGGGTGTGACAGCAGGGAAGAGAGTTAGTCTGGTTCAGTGATAGACGCTAGCTGTGGGAGAATTTCCAGACTATCCACATTTCTGAGTTGCTTCTGTGTCTGAACAATATTATTCTTTCTTGGCATCTAAGTGTCCTTGTTTTAGAATCAAATCTTGAAGTGGCATTTGCAACTTGAGGAGGACATGAAAAACTCTTAACAGCAGTTGCTGCTGTTGTTTTAAGCCCTCCAACTGTGTATTAATTCTTAACAAAAAGTCTTTCCTACTGTAACTGCTCTGTAGGAAGGGTTTCAGAATTCCTTTATTAGGAATTACTGCAAAATGTTTTGCAAGTTTATTTCACTGTTCTGTTAAAAGTGAGAATTCTTAACAGATATCGCTATGTCTTATATTTGATATAGTATTTATATATTGATCATTATCCCCTACTATCTACCCTTAGTAAAAAGGAGGGGGTTAGAGTCTGTCAGTAATGTTCTCTCCTCCTGGAGGCCTCCAGTTCATCTGACTCCTAGAAATACTGTAATATAGGTACCTAAATTACATTTCACATGTATAATGTAAATATTAATGCTTTCCTAATAGTCTTTTGAAGTTTGGGGTTTTGAGTTTCAAGGTCATTTCCAAATGTCTCCTAGGAGGTGACTGTGTGTAGCAGTTGCAGGCATGGCATGTTTCTTTGACCGTAAGGAATCAATATTTCAACTTATCAACAAACATTTTTTATATTGTTTCAAATAGATTGCTTTAGCCAAGTTACTGAAAATGTGTAAACCATTTGAAAGATTGTGGAAAGTTTAATTTTGTAACAGTTTTTGTCAAATCAGTTATTAAATTGAAATCATGCTATGTCATTTTTATTTTTTGTATGAAAAGCACCTGATCATTTATAAGAATCATCTATTGAATGTACATCAGTACTGGCTTGCTAAAATGTTTGGTTTCCAATGGGCATTCCCTTCAAATTTTCTGCACTTTCCAATTTTGAATTAAGGTCGGATTAGAGGGTTTACAGAAAATATTTGAAATTTGAATCAGCAAAAGAGGTTATATAAATGGGATTTGATATGTTAGTGATATTAATATGTGCATTTGTAACATATCAATAGTTGCACATTATGAATAATGAAACCTATCAGTTTACCTAGAATAAGGTTGCTTTGAGTATTTCTGAACAAATTTTAGCCTGAACACTGCCATTAAGGAAATTCACCTTGGAACCAAGCAACTTTCCATGCAGAAACTAACAGAGTTGCCAGGACATTGGAGTCTGTGGAATGGCTGCTTATAGAACATCAGTATTTTACTTATCATATTAAAATTCATCATTGTGATCTTTGGAGACGAAATGAAAGTATGCCCTACTTTATTATTTATATTATGTATATCTGAATAATAGAAATACAAAACTTAAGCAATTAATGTTTTTTTAATTTAATTTAATTTAATTTTTTATACAGCAGGTTCTTATTAGTTATCTATTTTACACATATTTGTATATTTGTGTATATGTCAATCCCAATCTCCCAATTTATCCCACACCCACCCCCCCACCCCACCCCACCACCACCACTTTCCCCCCTTGGTGTCCATACGCTTGTTCTCTACATCTGTGTCTCTATTTCTACCTAAGCAATTAATATTTTAATAATGCCTTCACTCTTTAGTATGTGTGCCCTGAAATGTATAGAATTAAAGCAACCTGTTTCCTTTACCATATAGAGGTGGGCAACTGGGGCACATGTAATATTAGACAGCTCTTTGCCAGTCAGAATGGACAATATTTTGATGTACTAATAACTTCTAGTGAAGGCACCAGCTATGAGTTAAATATACCATCTAATAGACTTAATATATTAATATGCTAACCACTGTACAGAATTTGCTGGCTGTGGACAATACATTTCCCAAGAGATATTCTCTGCTCATCTCCATTACTGAGCAGTGATTGAAGATTTTTTTTGAGACTAAATTTTAGTGAAAGATGAAATAGTTTTTTATAAACCGTGCATATAATAACGTGTCTAAATTCAGTATAACTAAACTTTGTAAAATAGTCCTCTTTTCACCTATTTCCCTCAGACGTGCACATCTCCCCTCTCCCAGTGGACCCAGATACCTGCATAATCAACATAGTGACAAATTTACGTTTCACAAATCTTGGATCCACTGATCTCCTGACGCTTGGGAGCTATATTTCTGTGTGTTATGATGGCCTACATGGAGACTAATTTACTGTAGAAATGAGATAACAGCATTATTCTAGCAATTCCTCCAAGCTGCCATTGAGGCTGTGTCCTCCTTGTCTTATTTGCGCATTCAACAAATATGTATTGAATTTCTATCATATGCTATACACTACTAGTTTTCTCAGAATGTTTATTGCTCCATTAGGCCTGTGACCCACAGAATGAGTAACTGAATTCCCAGTGGTGAAAAAGGATTTTGTTTATCTTGTTTTGTCATGACAGAATCCCTGTATTTCTGTACTTGCGGCCTTGCTTGCTTACTTAAAGTCAAGATAATTATTTCTACTACCTTCAAGAATTTCCTAGGATCTAAATTATTTCATTGTTGTTGGTTAGACATGCTTAACCTGTTACATGTTAATTGAACCACTGTATTCAATGACAGACAGTATTTTCCAGAAAGTTTCTGCTTAGTTATTCTCATTGCCCTATTTTTATCTGAGTCCTCTCATTGCTTCCTAAAACACAATTTGACCAAAAAGTTCCAGTGGGCTTTGGGGTCAATCTGTATTTTGACGTTTGGAAATGGGAGTGAAAACGACAGCAGTTAGAATATGCAATAAAAGGAAAACTAAATTCATGATAAAGACTGTTAGGGGTGGTATGATATGCTTGTCACCTCACTATGGCATTTGTTTTACAGAATTAATACAGTAATATGATTTTCTTTTTTTGCGGGAACTGCTTATATTTTCTCAGAAATGTATTTTTTATTTTCAAGAAGTATATAGTAAACAATCTTTCTAGAAATTCTGAGTCCCTTAATAGTTACCAGTAAGTTTATTTTTCTATACGGTCTTATATTAACAAATAAAAGTATTGAGCACCTACTCTGTACCAAATGCTATCCTTGGGTGGAGGGGAGGGGATATAGCTGTAATTAAAGTAGATGTGATCTTGATTGTCTTAGAACTTACAGTCTAACAGAAACAATATAATAATAAACATGTCATTAAATTAATATGAATTTCAGTTGGTGTTAGGTATCCTAAAGATGATATAATATAGTGATGTGATAGAGAATTCCTTAGGTGGACAATTAAGTGTGGTGGTTAATTAAGGGAAGTCATTTTAAAAGCATATAAATTGGGGAATTTCAAACACATATCTTCAGATGCAGAAGCCAACAGGATTTGTTGATGGGTTGGGTACCGGGGGGTAAGGAAAACACAAGGAATCTGATTACTCAGAGGTTTGGGGCTTGAGTCAAATAAAGTATTGTACAATAAATATCCTATTCTAGCCACACTAGAATCAGAAAAGGCTGAGAAGGATGGTGTTGACAGAAAAAGTGGTCAGAGGATTAAAACAATGTAATAATAATCAAGAGAAAACCATCTTTGGATATACTACGCTAGTATTTCCAAAGGTAGGAAATACAGTGCAGTTTGAATTAGTTCAGTGTTGATGCATGGAAATAAGATGTATCTCTTTGGCATTAACCTTTGCTTCAACTCTAGGGGTTTGTGCCTCTTTTGATTTGACTGTAAAGACAAGCTTTACTTTTTCCTCTGTGTTTAACTATTTGGTCAAATGAACATTGCACTTTTAAGTGTTTCTTTTGATTTATGCTAGGCTGAGGTCACATTGTGCACTAAGTATGAATTAATTACGAAATGAACAGTTTTGCTCTGGTGAGAAGAGAATTTTATTCTCATTCCAACTAAATCTGTGATCTAAGGAAGATCTTTACCTTCTTTGTGTGCCTGAGAGGCACCGAAAGTGTACTGATAAAAATCCTATCGTCGAGTTCAGAAAGAAATATAGGTCATTTCTTTCGGATCTTTTACTAAATGGCCTGAAGCACCAGATTCCAAAGTCCGCTTTCCAGATAGAAATAACACCCTCTATCTAGGAAATTTTAAAAGGTTTTGCATCATCTTGTTCTACGAGTTGCGAGTAAATATAGCGTTAATTAATTATTGGGAAATTGCCAAAATGGATTATACATATGTGACAAAAATGTTCATGTTAACTTTTAAAGTGTTCTTCCTGTGGTTGTATTATTTATGATAGATACTAAAGGGCCTTCTCACTCATTTCTTGGTGCTTCGTGCTTAAGCAGCTCTCTCTCTGATAACTTAGTCCTACAGAATGAGCAGAATTAGTAAAGCAACTGTGATTGTTAATTATTTCCTTGTCTTTATAACCCAGAAAACTTAGCACCAAATCTGTATCTTCAGTGGGTTGGTTGAGCTTTCCAACTTTATTCATGACCATTGGTATATATCATTTGTGATATTTTACTTCATTTCATGTAAGCAGAGAGGTGTTTTAGCACCAGTATGACAGTTACGTTTGTGAAAGCATGGGAGAATTGTACTCAGGAAGATAATGCAAATTCTCTGTATGATAATCTTTTCAAACAGCATTCTAGCACATATGGAAAGCATATTGCAATTGAGATATGCTAACCTGCATCTAATATAGCTTAGTTTATTTGATTAGTGAACTCCAGAGAAATTTTTTTGGAAGGCCTCTGGAAGGTATATAAGAAAGTTTCAAAGCAACTCTTTTAGGTTATTGGTCTCTCTTCTGTTTGCAGTGTTTGTTTATCACTTGACATTTTGAAATAGTAATGTATAAAAGGGATCACACAATTCTAGTCATCGGTTTTTTGTCTTCTAAAAATGTTATCAGAATGGAGATTTTAAAACATGTGTAGTCATGCATGTGCATAGGTATGTAGAAGGGTAACCAACATATTATAGTGTCTTATATAAGTTGCACACATAAGCCTATCTTTAAATTTATATAACTTGTCTACATTTCTACATAAAATCTCAGTCATTTGTGCATGCCCTAGACTAAAGTGGATTCTGGCCTGCTCAGGAATTCTTCCCTCATACTGGGACTTTAACAAAGGGAAAAGGCCAGCTTCAACCTAGAGACAGTAGAAAGCTAAGCAGTAGAAAAAGCAATTTGTGCCAGGCTTGGAAAACCCCAGTCTTTCCATTTCGATATTCCAGAGAGGCTCTTTCTAGGGGCATGGTACCGTAGGGCCAGGACTTCTGTTATGGTTGTTTATTGCACAGGGATGCCCTACTGCAGGTCTGACTAGGGCTGCAGTTTGGCGCAAGCTCTACTTGCCAAGCTGTGTATCCGCAGGTCTGCATCCAGCTTCTTTCATTTGCGCAGTAGTGTTGTAGCCCTCCAGAGGCAGCCCAGCCCATGCTGCTCATACGCCAGGCAGCACTGAGCATGACTACTGGCCTTCATTCCTCATGCTCCCCTTGGAGTGTTTCCTGCCGTGCTTCCTGCCCTGTGCTGCTTCATTCTCTCCTCTTCTTTACTTTTCCTTTGCTAGCAGGAAGCTAATTCCACTAAAGGTGCTTAATTATTTGTCTTTGTTGGGAGTAAGGCAAATATTGACCTGGAGAGTTATATTTGCTATAATTGTTATGTCAATATCACTGGCATCTGGAATGTATCTCAGCATTTTCTCTCTTTTCTCAGCACCCTCTTACTTCAAAATGCAGCATCCTTAATTGCAATTTTCATACTTCCTGACCTCTGGGTGAATGATTGAAGTCTTGTGCATTAAAAAGAAAATCCAATTTAAATAAACTCACAAATGGAGGCTGGGAAGGAAATGATAATAATAACGGCTCACACTTCCATAGCTTTTCCTCTGTGCTGAGCATTGTTATAATTGTCTTACATGCATTAACTCATTACATCTTCTCAATAAACTCCTTGACTTTACTATTATTAGTCCCATTTTATATATGAAGAAAGTAAGGAACAGAAAAGTTACATAACTTGCCCAAGATAACACAGATACTAATAAATGAGGGGATGATGATTCAAACCTAGGCATTCTGTTTCATGGCATGTTTTTAATGCTATAATTTATGAATTTGCTAATTGCCTTGATATCGTTTTCCCTTTAACATTTCATCAATAAAATGCAATGCAAAATGCTCTGCAATAAATCGTCACTTATTTTTTCTTGCTATTCACTGGGGATATAGTAGCATCGTATCAGTAGCTATCAGAGGTTTTCTGTTTAATCAGTGTAGTGTTTTGAGAAGTTAGTATATTATAAAAGCACCATTTCCATAATGGATGATCAGAAGAAACAGCTTATTGTATATATGTGAACACATATATAACCAACAGTTTGTTTTCTCTGTCTCTAAGCTAGTGGTATAAACTTCAGTGTGCCTTAAGTGCGGTTACTGTGCCTCAACTTATCAACGTTTCTTTAGAAAGAAGAAATACTCCAAAATACTTACAGTATAGCAAAGAAGTAATGAAAATATTGGTCTGTAACAACTTTTCAAAGAGTTGCCCTCATCATCTTTTTCCCCTGGAATATATATATTTGCCTCTCCAGGTGGTCAAGCACATGAAGACCTACACCCTAACTAAATTTTTGTAATGCCTGAGGTTTGTGATAATAATTGAAAGTTCATAGATATATGTTTCACAACTATAGGGGGATATCCTTGATGTGCATGCTGCTAGACCACTGTTTAGCCTGAAATGTTAATATGATGAGTATAGGGAGATTGGATCCATTTGGACCTATTAAACAAGAAGATTATTTATGATGGTATTTCAACTGGTTAGTTGGCATTAAACCTCAATCGAACTGTCAAAAGGTGACTGGATAAAGAACAGTGATAACCAAGATAATAAAAGCATATAGTAGATAAGGATTTATTCTTTCTCTTTTTAACACAAGCTATGTTGTCTACCATATTCCTTTTGATACTTTGGTACTTGCTCCAAACTGAAGGTATTTGGGGAAGGAGATCTAGAGCAGAAGTTTCCTGATGAAATTCTGCTACTGGATGACATTTTATAGCAGTAAACATATTATATCTCAGACCACCATGTTTCTTTCTCTTTTACGCCACAGGCAGGGTACAGAATGACCTGCCCATCTTTTTCCTGCCACTTCCCCAAACAGTAGTTTTCTTGTTCCTTTTATTTAAGGTTTTATTAGTATTTTTGTGTTATTAGGCAGTCTGATTTTGCTTTGCATTTTGTATAGCCGTAGTAATCCACGTGTGATGGCCACACATGGTTATAGCTCAGGGAATGGGATTGCGTAGTGTGATATGACCAATGCCTACAAGCAGAATTAATGAGGAAGATTTATGTGGAAGATAGTACAAAGGAAGAACACTGGGACTGTCTCTAAGTGGGGAATCAGAAAAGAGGTCTAGAAATTTACTCCTAGTTGAAAAGATGTTGGGAAGAAGATCTCGAGCAGAACATTGCCTGACAAAATTCAGGTAATGAACGATGTTCCTATCATGACTGCTTCCAAGGTCGTATACAAGGTGCTGTGCAGTTATTCCTGTGCTAGCAGCAACTTTACTGTATTCTTTCTCTCTCAAAAGACATGTTGGAATGAGAGCAAGTTAGAATGACTTTATTACAGAGAAAACACGGAATCTATTTTTTTTAACATGACTGATTCACACTTTCGTAAAGTATTTATGAAAATAAAAACTCTGGGGAAAAGCAAAAAACCTCTGCATTTTACCTCGGAATTGATGATATCACACCAGTGTGACAAGACACTGTTATTGTTGTCCGCTAGAGGGCGTTTCGTGCTAATCCAGTGGGAGAAGCACCTCCTAGTATGGGTTTATTGGTAAAGAAGGGCAGTAGACCAATATCTTGGCTCTTTGGGAGAGAATATTACATTTCAGGCCACCATGGTCTTGGCAGTTAAGGTATACCAAGATGAAAAAGAAAGGGTTTGGCTCCTCGAAGAGCTCATTATTCTTCAAAAGAGAGGGAGATACATAAAGTATCTGTTATACATAAAGTAATTGCTGTACTAAAATGTGATAACTGCTATACAGAACCATGAAAGAATAATATCCTTATTATTGAAGAATAATTAAAGATGAATTCAGAGGTTTTCAGAGAAAAAAACCATTTGAATTGGGACTTGAAGTTTATGTAGTTTTTTTTTTTTTTTTTTTTTTTCCCAAAAAAAAGAGAAGGGTATTCAGGCCAGATGAAACTACATGAGCAAGGGCAGATACGATAAAGCATCACACGTTGGGAGTGAGACATAAAATGTTTGGTTGGAGAATGTGGTGTGAAGGACAGGAGGGAGATTGAAGGTTGAAGTCAACTAGTAAAGGACCTTTTTACTATGACCTATGGTTAACCTTTAATGCATTTTTAATTAGGGGTTAGCGATGTATGATCAGATTGCATTTTAGAATGATCACTTTCAGTAGGAAAGTGAAAGATTGATGGGAAGGCATTTAGCAGGCTTTTTAATAATCTAATTGAGAGATTTTAATGACTTGAACTGAGGCAGTGGAAGTGGGGATATAAAGAGGGAACTAAATGTTAGAAAGTGAAATTAACAGTTATTAATGGCATTAAACTTGGGGAGGTGAGAGACAGGGAAGAAGGAGGAAAGAGACCTCTAATATGATTCCCATGTGGTGGGTGACGGTGCTGCTTAATGAGGTGAGGAAGAGTGGGAAAAACAAAAGTTAGGTGTCTGACATTCTAAGTTTGAGATACAAGATAGTTTAGTGGCCGTGTCCTATAGGCAGTTATATGTAGAATATTGGAGCTCAGAAGAATATTTGGGTTTGAGAGAGAGATTGGGAGTTTATCTACATGTATATGGAATTTAATATTAGGAGAATGGATGAGATTACCTAAAGAAGTATTATAGAGACAGAAAAAAGAGGGCCCAACATGAATCCCTGAGAAACACCAACATTTCAAGGGCCAGTGGAAGAGGAGAGCCGGCAAATGAAATGCCAACAAAAGATGTAGCAAAATGAAGAAAATGTGTCATCATAAAAGCCAAGAGAGGAAAATATTTCAGGAAGCAAGAAAGGGCTGGTTTAATCAGGTAGAATATTGCTGAGAAGTTAAGTCAGATGAAGGCAGCAAAAAACATTTAGCTATGGCAGTACGGAGAACATTAGTGATCTTAACATAAATATTTTCTAAGGGTTGGTATGAGTGAAAGCCAGGTTGGAATTCTTTGGAGTTTAGGACCATTGGAGGTATCTGGGGTGCGAGTCATTGCGATAGTACAGAAGGAGTATGAGCTTTGGTAGGAGAAAGACAGAATGAACTGTGGATCCTGTTAAGTATGATACTCATCTGGAGATGTTCAGTAGCTAGAAAAGTATATGATCTGGAACTCACAAGAGCAATCTGGCCTGGAGATAAGGATTGGGGAGGTTATTCAGTAGTTGAAGCCTCACTGGATACTCCCAGCCACATTTGACATAAAATTGGGACCAATTTATTATGGAAAATTGGCATTTTTTATTAATGTAGAATTCATCACAGTTATACACATGTACATCGCAGTTTGCAAAGGAGACAATTGACAAATGAAATGGGTTAGCTTAGCCTTCCCTAAAGACTAATTATTTGAATACACTCTTACATTGGTCAAGGCAGTTAATACCTAAAGAGTATATTTTCTGAGTCTAGGATCTTAGTTAATGAAAAAATTCGTTAAAATCAGGCATCCTTTTAAAACCCGAACCTAATCAAAGCAGATAGTCCCATTTAAGTAGCTAGCCTTGAAAAAAGAGAAAGACTTAAGAATATAGATCACTGATTTGTTTCTACTATACTTATACTCTAGATTTTTATGAAGTACCATCCTAAGTTATCTGCTTATTTATCTTTACTGTTCACTTAGAGATAAAAATACTGTCAGGCAAATAGCTGAGAATCTCTGAAATTCAGATAGTTATTTTGGAAGTAAATTCTCTAGTAAAAGTCCCCCCCGCAGACTATTTCATTCACAATGGAGTGGTACAGTCAGAAATGTGGAAATGATGATTTTTGATTTAAATTATTTTTGTCACATAGTTTTTGATACTAGTAAAGAAAACTTGGAATATGATTGACCTTATTAATTTTAGCTTTATACAATTTAATAAAAGTTATGTTAGTGATTTTACAGAATGAAACCTTTATCCATTTATGCTTCTGAAAAATGATCTTGTAAAATGTCAAAATTGCTGTTGTATGCTTTTGAAAAATAGTTGATTTTTGCTTAATACATTTAAACTCTTTATTGAAGGTCAAGGATTCTATTAGGGCATTTTTGTCAGTAAAATACTGACAGAAATTAACTAGGTGGTTGAATTCTCACTGACAATACTGTCACATTTTTAAAGAAATTGTCTAATGATAAGGCCAGATTTTGCTCATTATTTTTCTTAGTAACAACCACTAATTCATTAAATATTGCCTTAATTAGAGTGTGTGTTAAGTGTCAAAACTTAGTGGTCACAGTCTCAATTCTCATTTAATATACATTTAGTTTAAATGTTATAGTTGTGTCATTCTCAGTGACTATGTGTATATGGCGTGCATTTGGATGAGATGTAATTGTGTGGATATTCCAAGTGCATTGGTAATTGTGCTGACCTTAATGTATTTTTGATATCAATATTGAATTTAGACATCTGCAATTTGATCTGCAAAGTCACACTCTAAACTAGTCAAGTCACAGAACAAAAACAATAAGGAAAAGCTGGAATATTGTCTTATTTTCTTATTCAAAACTTGCCCATCACCTAGTCAGTGCAGTGTGTATTTTGTGAACCAATTTGTTATCTACCTCCTAAACAAGAGTTTCTGTTTTTACATAGCTATGTTTTTTTCCCCCCAACCCTGGTCCTCTTTAAGGAGATGGTTATAATAAACACAATAGTTCTGAAGGCCTAATATTGAAATATAATGAGTATATGGTATAGGTGAGGAAAAATAATTTTCCCTTTACCATGTCTAGGTTCTTGATTGAGACCTCCTGTAATAAAGGACAGATTAACAAGAGAAAAACAAACAGAAGTTTATTAACATATATACCTCATATCTACCTGGGGAGATTACCACCCCCAACCATGGTCCAAGTCACCATCTTAAATACCATCTTCAGCTAAAGACAAAAAGAAAGATGTTGGGTGGGGGAGAGGCCAGTTATGGGAGGTGACCAGGAAAAGCACAATAAACAAGAGTAAGGCTTTTTATGCAGATTTCAGTCAGTGCCTTCTCCATTGACAAGATCCTCCTGTGATTTAGTCACCCTTCTCTTCCTGGTACAGAGAGGGAGATGCCCTTATAAATAGAGATTTACTTTATAAAGGTAAATTTCTCTTATGGAAGGGTAACTTCTACTCTGGTTTCAGAGCTTCTCTTGTATCTGCTGCTTCTCAAAAATAATCAATTGAAAATAATCTTTATGTCAACGAGGCATATTCTGGGGTGGCATATTCTGCTACCCTTCTATGGATATATAAGCATAATGTCAACAAATCTCAGGATTACCTCTTTTAATGAGGTCAGTGAGTACTTGTATAGTAAGATCCCTTTCTCTCTCTCTGTGGACGTGTGTTTATCCATACTTAGGTGTATTCACATATATGTCCTATTGATGTAGTACAGATCTTCTTCCTCTTACGTTGAGGTTACATCCTGATAAAACTGTCATGAGTTGAAAATATTATAAACCAAAAATGCATTTAATACACCTACTCTACACAACATGATTGCTTAGCCTAGCCTATCTTAAACTGGCTCAGAACACTTACATTAGCGTACGGTTGGGTAGAATCAACTAACACAAAGCCTATTTTATAATAAAGTCATGTAATCTATTGAATAGTGTACTGAAAGTGGAAAGCAGAATGGTTGTAAGTGTATATCGGTTATTTCCCCTCATGACTGTGGGGCTGACTGGGAGCTGTGAGTCACCACCACTGCCCAGCATCACGAGAGTATTGTACTGCATATCACTAGCTCAGGGAAAGATCAAAATTCACAATTTGAAGTACAGTTTTTCTGAACATGTATTGCTTTTGCATCGTAAAGTCAAAAGATTGTAAGTTAAACCATGGTAACTTGGGGACCATCTGTATGTGGACAAATATTTTAAACTCATGCATCCTTGGAGATGCTATGGTTGTGGTAGCTGGGAAATTATGTAAATATTGTGAAATTATCCCTCAGAATTCTTTGGCCTCAGTGTGTGAGAGAGGCTTGGGTGGTATATACGGCCTCATATTCCCCCATACCTGCTGTCCCATGATACAGATGACCTTTTTTTTTTTTTTTCAAGGAAATGTCAGTGTTTAATGCAAACAAACTGAGGATGAAGGTACCTTCTCACTTGTTAATTGACTTGATACATGTCATCTTTGGTGAAGGGATTCTAAATGAGAGACTTGAGGATTCTTTTTTAATTTTATTGAAGTAAATGTGTTAATTTCTGCTGCACAGTAAAGTGATTCAGTTACACATATATATACATTCTTTTTCATATTCTTTTCCATTATGGTTTATCACAGGATATTGAATATAGTTCCCTGTACTATACAGTAGGACCTTGTTGTTATAAATGACCTTTTAACTTGGATTTTTGAATCACATTTAGCAAATGGATGTACACTCTATGGCTCTCTAGTACCTTGGGTTTTTGGGTTTTTTTTTTGCCCTTCAAGGTCTTCATTGCAGTATTCAATCCTATTCAACTTTGTATGGCATATAGGGATCATGACACTCTTTTGGTTACTAATGATTATAGATGTGTCTAAGAATCTCAAAGCTCTGAACATAGCTATTCTTCATTTTCTGAGAGTTTGTGAGTTTCATGGGTCTTCAGATGACCTTGAGCCATCATTGCCCTTTCTCTAGGCAGGGCTGTATTTCTATCCCCATCCTGATATCATCTTTATTTTTTTAACAATCTTCAATGTCTAATGTACTTCATTGGATTTTCTCATTTCATCTGATGGTTGCGATCATTTTGATTATATTAAATGTCATGCTTTTAATATTCCTACTTTGAAAAGATATTTCAATAGATAGCATAAACATTAAAGGTAAAATGGTGAATTTAGTGCTAAATTGTCTAAGGTAGGCAACCAACTATCATTTCTGTAATTCATGCTTTTATTATAAAACGTCATTGTCCACTAAGACTGGCTTAGTTTTTATCAGATTAAATTGTGGGAGGCTGTATTCATAGTTAAATGACAGCATTTTACAGAGGAAGCAAATGCTTTTCCCTTAAAGGACATCCTTAGCTTTTAATTCCTGTGATTTAAGTTGGGTATTTTGCCAGTCAGTAAAGATAGTTATACTCTGAAGAAATTTTTATACTGTACCTCAATATAGTAATTAATATATATTAGCCTTTAACCTCTGTGACATTTCTGTTTAGAATATGTGAATATACTCTGTCATTTATCACAAAACAAGGAGGAAAAAAAAAAACCCCTAAAATCTATTTTATGCACACGTTTTTTTGCCATAACTTACTGAGTAGATTTTTGATTGGGGGAAAAAATGACAGTTGTATTAGAAAAAATCATCTCATTTTAATGATTTTACCCCCCTCCCCAAGTGAGGGAAGAAATGCAAATGCTCAGTTTATGGGGGATACATTAATCATTTTGAGTTTGAAAAACTGGATTCCTTTAATATTAGTAATAGTTTTTATTGTTGTTAAGTGAAGCCAAACTCATATATTAATTTTCTAATTGTCTTTGATGATAAAAATGAAACATTGATTTACATTCATTTTTCCGTTAAAGGTAGTCCTTTATGATAGAATAAAAATTAGTGAACTTCACATGCTTTATTTGTACTTTATGCTCATCAGTGGGGGGTCATGGTAAAAAGAGAAACAAAGGCCCACTAACAGTCGGTCACAGAAGCAGAATTAGGAAAGCAGGCTTTAGAGCCAGCTTCAAAACTCACTCGTACCACTTTGTAATTGGTGTGATCTTGGGTAATACTTAATATCTCAGTCTCTTCATCTATAAAATGGAGATAATAGTAGTATCTACCCCTTAGGTTTATTGTGACAATTGAGTCAATGTATGTTTGAAATAGTGCTCATCATGTACTAGATGAGGTAGTTCTTGTGATCATTTTTATCTCTACCAGTAATGTTCGCTTATTATAGCAGCATGTATTTTTTGGTCCAGGGGTGTAGTCAATTCTTTGTCGTCTGTTTGCAGAGAATATGGTCAAGATCTTTGACACCACTACTACCTGTTCAACTTCCTTGGAGAGTCTGTGATCTGGCTAGCACTTGGTACAGATAGCAATCTTCTTTTGTAGAAAAAGAAACTGTGGGCCAGAAGTGTATGATTTTGGTTTCTTTATTTTTTGGCTGCGTTGGGTCTTCTTTGCTACATGCAGGCTTTCTCTAGTTGTGGCGAGCGGGGGCTACTCTTTGTTGCAGTGCGCAGTCTTCTCATTGCGGTGGCTTCTCTTGTTGTGGAGCACGGGCTCTAGGCGTGTGGGCTTCAGTAGTTGCAGCATGCGGGCTCAGTAGTTGGGGCACATGGGTCCTAGAGTGCTCAGGCTTCAGTAGTTGTGGCACGTGGGCTCAGTAGTTGTGGTGCGTGGGCTCAGTAGTTGTGGCATACGGGCTTAGTTGCTCTGCAGCATGTGCGATCTTCCCAGACCAGGGATCGAACCCATGTCCCCTGCCTTGGCAGGTGGATTCTTAACCACTGCGCCACCGGGGAATTCCCAAGAGTCTGATTTTGAATATAGCTCTTCTGATGGCTTCTTTGATGCTAGTTTTTTATGGCTTAAGTTCGGCCATGTCTTTTTCTTCATTTTTGAATAATGAATTCCTTCAGTCTAAGCACCATGTGTGAAATGTATGAACTGTTAGTATAGGTGTGGTTGTTTTGGCTTTAACCAAGGAAAAAAAGTGAACTCTGAAATGCAATTTATGGAATTATCTTTCTGTTGATGCCTATCATGAAACTGTGTATAAGTGTACCTAACGTGATAAAAGTTTAGACTTGAGAATGGAGGGCAATATGATTAGTGACAAAAGACAAATAAGACTCAGAGATTGGCTTTGACTATTATGAGTAGAAGACATAGGCTTGAAAAAAAAATCAGTGATAGGAGTATAATATTTCCAAATTGCCCACTTTCAAAATAAAGGTAGGATGTAATATTTCCAAATTGTTCACTTTTAAAGTAAAGGTCTGACAACCGAGGAATGGAAAATTCCTCCATCTTCAGTAAACAGAGATTGCTGAAAGTTTAAAGATTCATTCAATCTTGCAGCTTTTAGCTGAATAGTATTGATTCTTCTTTCTCACTTCTTAGTTTAGAGGTTCAGGTTTCCATAAACATGAGTTTCTAGAAAACATTTAAAATATATGCCTATTTTATGAATTTTGTACATTATAATATCTGTTTTAAATGAAAAATACCTATAGCACTACTGATTAATACAGTAAAAATGAATCATCCCTCCTGTGTTCCTGTTGTCATCTGCCATTATTATCTACCAGTTCCTTGTCCAACCCTCACTGCTTTCAAACTCAGTGTTCGGTGTGTTTGAACCATACTCTTGCTTCATTCAGGCCAATCTGGTTGTGCTCACTTGTGCATATGAGTGACACAGTCTTCTCATGTCCCTGTCACAGACACTTCCCGAAATGAAATGCCCGATGCCTCTGACTCAACTAATCACAGCACTTACCTCCTTCCCAATCTTGTTTACTTCTTCTAATTATTCCTGATACCAGCTTTGAGAATACTGAGGGGAGCTGAGCATGCCTGCTTAGCCTGTGTTCATTTTGCTTTCTAAATGCTCTTGAGCTACTTTTAAATGTTCTCTTTGGTGTCCTCAACCTGTTTCTAGCTTCCTGAGGGTAGGAAACAGGTCATCTATTTGTTTCGTTCCCTTTACAACACCATTGGGTATTTAGTTCAAGCTCTTTCCTGACTACCTCAGTGGGGAAATGCTCAGGGTATACAGATTTATTTTAAATTAGCTTACATAATAGAAAAGTAGGCAAATGCAGGAGTTGGGGAGATTTATGATCTCTTTAAAACCCCAAGCCAAATGTATTCCTTATTAGTATGGAGCGTATCAGTGTTGAACTGTCTTTTTCTTTTTTGCCTATTCTTTATTTTTTAACCCTGAAGATGGGAGCAAGCCCTAGAAATGTTAGACACTGAAGATTGTACCTGTAGCCTCGATTTTTTTTTTTTTCCAGTTTGCTTGGCAAAGGTAGTCCTATTTGGCCATGTGTTTAAGTAGCTCCGCATTTGGAAGAATGTTGATTTTCTAAATTTGGTACAAGATTTTATGTAACTTTAGTTTTTTTCTTGAAATCAGAATGAACATTCCAAGATCAGAGAGAGAAAAAAAAATCGTAGGTATAATGAGCTTTTCTGTAAAAAGAAAGGCTGATGAACAGATACTGTCTTGATAATTCAAGTCGTTAATCCATGAATGTGTATTAGTCTCACTGGCTGAGAGTCTGTTGTCACTCAGTAGGTCAAATCTAATCCATGTATCTATAGTCTTAACTGCTCATTTGCACATTGGCTTAACTCTTGTGTATTTAAGCATTACATGTTTTTATATATCTAAGCTTGAGTACATTATTAAAAGTTTTACCTATTATCTTTACTTTCCAATGGAAAAAAGTGATAACTTGTATTGCATATATGTACATGTACTTCAGTGTCCTGTGGCCCATCCCTGTGCAGACTGCAGCAAGGATGATCAAAATATCTGAATGCAAAGCTCCAAGTTCATTTAAACTTTTGTAACTCTTAATGTGAATAAAGCCAACAGATAACATTGATATTTTTCTAAAGCATGACTGCATTGATTCCATAGAAGATTTTGACCGTTAATTGTTAGTTCAAGATCTCAATATCCTCCCCTTTTCCTTATTGTTTTAACTCACTGTATCAAACTGATCACTTTTTAATATATAATTAATTGAGATGGGATAAAAATAAATTATAAGTTTTCTTAACATTTCTAATTCTCATTTTATTTGCTGCCAAATCACCAAGAAATGGAAATGGGAAATAGCAGAGAGTGATTTTTCTCAAAGGAAGATATTATAAGATGTTATTTTCATTGTTATAAAATACATCTAGTACTTGTGAAAATGGTCAGGCTGAGCAGTCTTAGATTAAAGCCAGGCAACTTTGTAGTCCAAATTTAAGATGACCTATAGATCTTTCCAATTCTAGTTTTCGGATGCAAACCACACCCCTTTCTGTGTTTACCTCTGTTTCTGCATTTTCCTTTCCCCATTTCCAGCCTTCTCCCTATCTTCTCTCTTTTCTCTGCTCTTTCCTGCACAAACATATACTACAACCTGTACTCAAGGATGAAATGATCTAACTCTTTATCTCTTAAAAAATCTACCCCGTGGAGTATTATTTATGATTATGCTGAAATTGTCAAATGGTTCTGCTTTCTAAACAACTCAAGACAAGAAGCAAAATCTTACTTGCCTTTAACTCCAAGTCTCTACCTACACATATACTTTCCTGTAATTCCTTCAAAGTGAAATAACCCGTGAAGATGTGAATCCCTCTCAAAATACCCTTCTCTACAATAATTATAGCTGTTGCGACAGTTCATAAATGGTGATCTGGGGCCTAGTTACTTCATAATACTTCAAATTCCGTTTAACAAGTTGTATTAGGTATTGTTTATTCCTGCTTGCTTCATATGTTCATCAGTTATTCATCAAAATAACTAGTTATTATCTGTCATATGTTATATTCTGCTTGGGCTGGGCCTAGCCAAGGAATAAAATGGGATTCTTGACATGGAAGAGTTCACAGTCTAGTTAGAGAGACGGGCGTGTAGATGAATAAATAAATTATACTATAGTGTGCTAAGTACTATAGTCAAGGTGTGAAAAAACTGGTCTGGGAATTGGAATTTGTCCTGAGACAGTTGAGAAGGACTCACGTTCAAAGTAAGAATTGTTTCCGAAGAATAAGTAGGGATTTTCCAGGTAGAGAAGATAGTAAAGGATATTACCAGGCAAAGAGATTTTTGCATGCATGTAAGGCACTGTAGATGATGATGTTACAAGATTGAATAAGATGGTTCCTGCCCAGAAGGAATGCTTCTTACAGAGTGGGAGATAGACATTAAACCAGATAACCACCAGCCATTTTGTTTAGTAATAGTATGGGTTAAGATGCAGCAGGAGCATGGGAAGATATTCCTAACTAACTGTGCCTCGTCTGGGAAAGCTTTATAGGGCAGACAGCTCTAGTGCTGAAAGAAGTAGTTCCTGAGGCAAATGACCTCAACAATAACAAGAATAATATCCACCAACATTTATCGAAAGGTTGCTCTGTGCTAGCCACTGTGCCAAGTACATCACATGTGTTCTCTCATTTAATCCTCACAACCCTCTGAAGTTTATACTATTGAATATTATTGAAGCCGAATTTTTTTTTTTTTTTAAAGGTGAAGCTCCAAGTGGTTAAATAAATCCCCTAAATAAGTCTCATGGAAATGGCAGAACTGGGGTTTAAGCCCAGTCAATCTGACTCTAGATCCTTTTTTAACACATACATTCCATGCAATGAGCCATCTCATATATTACCGTGGAAGTGAAAAATATAAATATTAAATACGACACATCCTCTCTCCTTGAGAATTTCATATTCGAGGAGTCGTGCAGTTCAACTCATAAATAGTTATAGAGTAAAATGATATATCCTATGCTGGAGATATTTTTAAGGTTCTGGAAGCAGCTCTCTAATTGTGAGGAAACCACCAGATTTAGTGCAAAAGATATAGGTTCAATCCCTATTTTTGTTACTACCTGTATAACTTGAAACAAATTGTCTAGCTTTTTTGATGTTCAGGATTCTAAATTGAGTTTAAACTCAATAACTGCCTTATAGGGCTATTACGAATAATTAATAAGATAAACCAATAAGGCTGTAGAAAGCACTATGTGACTTTTGAATCTACCATCTTCAAATAATAACAAATAGAATTCCTTTGAGAAAACTTTGTGTCGTTGGTGTTTTGTGCCGGTCTCCACCTATGGATAGTGATGTTATTGGCTAGAAATGCCTGGGGACACTCCCCTGGGCCAAGATGAGGCCCCCCCCCCCGCCGCCTGAGGACATTTCCCCTGTGGAGCCAGTGCTATTGCCGGACTGGCCCTTGTGAGTCTTACTATGATTGTAAGATGCACCTCAGCAACAAGCATCAGGGAACTTTGAAAAAAACAAGGTTTATGACTCATAGGCCCTGGAGGGTACATGGGATGCCTGGGGCCACACAGGGAGGTCATAGATAGATAGGGTTTCACAGGTTCATTCTTTACTGGTGTCTTTGAAGTGGATGCCTCAGCAATCAAAACCTTAATGTCAGGCACTTACGTGACAGTCAAAAAAGCTAATGGTCAGGCACTTACATGGCAATGCAGAGCACGTGGCCTTTGAAGTTACACAAAACCTACTAGATCTGGGACCTTGGAAACGTGGTATCATTGTTGCTTCAGCTATAAAACAGGGATAAGACCACCAGCTTCAGGGGGGTGGCCATGCATTTCTTTATACACATTCCCGGGGTGTTAGGGAAAGCATCAGAGAAGAAGTAGCACTGGGCCTTGAAGAATGAGTTCAGAGTTCACCGCAGAAAAGTAGTTTGAAAGAACAGGATGATGCCTTGAGAAGCCTTAGGAAAGCACGTGAAATTTGTTAGCAGACCTGCTGAGAGCTGAGCATTGCCTTGGTCTGATATGTGGGCATCATTATGAGGAAAAGGAGGCAGTTGTGGAATAAACACAGAGAAAACTGAAGGGACTGGAGAGATACCCTCCTTTTTCTTCATGTGTTCATTGAACAGAAAATAGTCATGGAGAAAAGGGGGTGGACAGCTGTTCTGTTCTTGCTTGTCAGTTTTCAGTGGGAGAGGAATGCACAGAGCGAATACCAGGAGAGGCTCATGGTCCCAGCCTGCTGTCATTTAATAGTTTTCGTATCTGCTTTTTATAGGTATTTTTTTCTCTTTCACTGTCAGCTGTCACTTTGTGCAACTGTCAGTGCGCCTGCCATACCTCAGTAGTCAGGGCCCGAGTGCTGGCATTAAAGAAATTAAAGGCTGCAACACCTTTTTTTCTATAATATGTCACGAAATTAGCCTGGCTGTCGGCAGCCTCCAATATCAGCAGGGAAACAGTGACATCAGCAAGGAAGAGACTTGGCTAAGTTCAGAGGGGCAGCAAGAGTACCTGTGGCTTCCAATTGGGTTCCAAGATAGAAGGTGCAGAGGAAAAGAATAGGAAGGGTCATCAGCATCAACTTTGGACTTCGATTCTGCTGTGTGAACTTGGACAAGTGGTTTAACATCACCTCGTATTCTTAGGTAGAAAATTTTTTAATAATACCTACTTTGCACTATTGTGATGAAGACTAACCTAGCACTGTTCCTTCGCTAGGGTAGACATTCAAGGAATGTGAAGTTTTCTACAGTCCCACATCTCCATAAAGAAATAGGCGCAGTTAGTTATTCAAAATACCCAAGGTCTTGATATTTTAAGATGTTTACCTTTGAAAGCACAGGGTAGGGAGTTTGCAAAAATTATATTGGATGAGATTGTACAACTTAGTCGGTTTGACTGGATTAGCACGTTGAGGAATAGGGAGAAGTGCATTTAAAGAGGTGGCAAGTGAAATGAGGATGGGAGACCTGTTTAAATCATTTTTCAAAAAGAAATTTTGGAGGTTAGGTTGTATCCAACTGGTATTAGGGAGCCTTGGTGGATCTTGCAGGGTGATGTTTGAGACGAAGTGATCTGGCAACTGGACGTGGACACTGGAGGAGGAGAAGGTTTGGGCAGAGGCATGAGATATGGGACTGTTTTAGCAACCGAGGGGGGAAGATAGTGAAAGCTGAGAAACTGTGCTAATAGGAGTGGATATAGCAAGAAAGAGGCACGCCTTAAAGGATCTGTGAGCATTGACTATGGAGCAAGGATCAACTGGCTGATAAGCCTAAGGAAATAGAGAATGGCCCTGATGATGGAGAAATAGGAAAGAGCCTTTTTATAATGTGGTATACTATTCACGCTTTTACTGTGTTTACTTTCATGAGGCAGTGGGATGCATAATTAGAGGTGAGTTTTCGGCAACCAAAAATACAGATGTTGAAAGGTGAGCTTTTTAAGATTGCCACTCAGGAGAGGAACTAGAAATTTAGCATTGAACCAGGGGAAGTAGCCTTGGTTAATGGTAAAGGAAGAAAAAGAGGTAGAAAAGTGGGGATGGTGCTAGCAGTTAAGGTTAGATAATCATTCAGGAAGAAAAAGAATGAAAAAGAATTCAGGGGAAATTTATGGGCAAAAGTAGCAGTTTCAGTCAAGTGGTGTATCTGCAAACCAGGTTGTTAGGGTTTAAAAATGGAGTATGATCTGTTTCTTGGCTTTCCTTCTTAATTTTATTTTCTTTTGATAAAATTCCCTTCTCTTTTTGTTTCAGATTCCCAGACTTATCACTTTTGTTGTGTACTTTTCTTTGCCTCTATTTCTCCCCACACTTATTTCCTACCATCCCTCCTGAAACATCATTATTTTAACTTTTTTTTTCTAATCTTGTCATAAGTCCTGAGCATCCACATTTTCAACAACTTGAACCGGATCAATTCCACAGCTTCTACTCCTCTGAGAACTAGTTACAGACATTTGCCAGTTCAAAACTACTTCCGAGATACCATCAGCTTTCTCACAGTGCGTGGAGATTCTGCAACTCCAGCATAGTGAGTGCTTACAGGGAATGAACTCTGAAGGCAGAGTGCCACTTACTACCTGAGTGACCTTCAGCAGGTTACCTAACCTCTTACATCTCAACTTCCTCATCTGTAAAATAAGAGGGATGATATTACCTCGTAGGGTTTTCATGAGGGTTCAAAGGATTACGAGGTTTAGAATAGTGGTCTGATCCATAGTAAATGTTATGAGTGTTGGGTGTCAATATTTTCTTCTTGTTGTTATTTTGATTTATTGTTATACAGACTTGAAGTAATATATCCCACTTTTATACTTGATTTGATTTGATTTTTTGTATATTGGAGAAATTTATCCTGAAAGTAATTGATTTTATTTTTAAAATAAGATGTTTAATTCAGTCTCTTTAACAATGGGATAGTGTTCACATTTAAAAACGTATTTCAGGAAGAATGGGGAAAAGTAGCACTTTTATTTATCTAAAAAATAAAAATAACATGACAGTTATACAGAAAAGAAATTCGGCTATGTATAGTGTCTTTGAGACACCAAAATTTACCATATTTAGCTTCAAATATTCTTTAATACCAACTTTTATAAGTGAACCAATAAGCATTTTTAATGAACATTATTTTTTAAATGGCACTCTGATGATAATGCTATTTTTTATTGTGTAAATGCTCTGCCCTCCTAAATCCTCTAGTGTTTCATTTTAGGGAAGGTCTCATTTTGATTTTCATGAATCCACAATAAAACAATGACTGAATTCAATAACTACCATACTGTCTTGCCTACGTGCATTCACTCTTTGTTCTTGAAGTGACCCGGCTTCTGGCAATGCTTCCAAGCTTCATATAGTAACAAATATCATCCAATCTGCTGACCTTATGTCCAGTTTACTTTTTTCTTTCTATTTAAAAATTCGTTAATCTGTGCTTCACGACTCACATGCAAATATGTATCTATGTACATGTTAACGTGGTATTTTTTATGCAGAGTGGCTTTGTAACATACCTTCCTCAGTTAAAGCAAACAGTACCTCAAAAATCTCTTTTAAAAAAGCTTCTTCATCTAGCAGGCAACAGATGATCTGTGTAAGAGAAAATTAATAACTGCAACTGGAGTGATCTAACTTCATATTTATACACTGAAACTATATATTGATCAATTCCTGTATGCTTTATTTCTGAGCAAATTATGTTTAAATGGTTCTGTTGCTAGGAATGTCTTAAAAAGCTATTATGTTTAAATGGTTCTGTTGCTAGGAATGTCTTAAAAAGCTACTCGACCTTTTTGTTAGAAGTACGTAAAATGATTATGTCGGGAACTACTATTAACTTCATATCATAGGAATCTATTATCCTCAGACTAGAATACTGGTAAAAAGGCATGTCTTGAAACAAATCACAAGCTGTCAATATGTTGTGATGAATTTCTTCTATTTTCATTTGAATCAGTAGGTGGGGCAGTTCACCAAGTGTGAAATCGACATTTAATCTTTCTTTTCATGAAATGTAAACCCACCAGTGGCTAATTCATGAAAAATTGATGCTTGGCTTTTCTTAAGGTTAAGTTGTTCTCATTTGTCGTAGAGAACATTTCACTTAGCCTATGAGTTTATAAAATTTGGCAAAAAGTGAAAACATATTTTGAAGTATTAAAATTAACTCATTCTTGACCTTTTATTTTGGAATGGTAATTTTAGTGTCATCAGAATGTCTTTATCAAAAAATCAAAAAAAAAAGAAAAAGAAAAAATCAGATAAAATGAAGAGACATAGATAATCAGCTTTCTTTTTAACCACAGATGTGCTGTGTATTGTGGGTTACTTTTTTTGTGTAAGGAATTGGTCATACTGATGGAGTTTATGCTGTCTCTAAGCTAGTTTATTCTTAAAGATCAGGATATAGAAGTCCTTTTTTCTTAATAGTTCGAGGCTAGAGCCACTACTTATAGAATGGGTGCTATGGATACCTTTGACAAGTAGCTTCCGTCTCTTCCCAAAAAAGTTGTTCAAAAGGTGCCACCCAATTCTTAGGTGCTGCATATTTATCTGTTGTCACTGCTTCTATAGTTTCCAAGCTGTCCAAAATGTAATTTGTTTTACTCTCCTAAACTGTAGCATTCCTTAAATCATTGTGTCCATCTACTTTGTCTGTAGTTGCCTTAGCTCACACTACAGCTCTTCAGGGTTGTGTAGTGAGCAGGAGATAATATATCAGATTCTAGCAGAAACCTCTTGGTGATCTACTTTTACTGGTTAATGTTAAATATGACTGATTTTTGTCCTTGGCAAAACTGGGAGTCACCAGTTCCCATCGTGAAGCTGGGATGGAGTTGCGTACCACTTCTGCTTTGAACGCTTTTCTTGGAGCTGCCTGAGGTCAATTGCAGGAACTTTTTAGGTACATTTATTGGAACATGCTTAATTTAGTATTTGCCAAACATAACTACCAGAAAACTTTAACCTTAAGGTGTGTCTCTTAATACTAACTTGATAATCACTGAATCTTTCTAATATGGCCCTTTGAGGAAAGGATTATAAATAGTTACCACTAGTCTTTTCATTTCCCTATATGAATTTTACTTATTGGACATCAGTATTTTAGAGTTTTTACCCTTTTTTTCCCTTTGGTCAATGGTGGTGAGGGGAGAAAGCTCATTTTTCAAAGATTATAAATTGCATATTAAGTCAAAGGTAATAAATACAGTAAAACTTTGATAAAGCACTGTGTAATAACACAAATTTGGATATAATTCAAATGGGGTAAGAAGGGATAGGAAGTGTCTCCCTCAGGGTAATTTGGGATCTTCTTAGTTCATCTTATAGTCATATATGTTCAAGGTAAGTTTCACTGGAGATTTGTTTTTGTGTTTTTTTGAGACAGCACAGATGGATTGAAATATATGGTTTTATTAAAAAATTATTTTTTTTTAATTAAAAAAAACTCATACAATTCTTAAAGGGGTTACTTTCCATTTATAGTTACTACAAAATATTGGCTGTATTCCCTGTGTTGTACAATACACCCTTGTGCCTATCTTACATCAAGGAGTTTGTACCTTCCACCTCTATATTGCACCCCACTGTAACCACTAGTTTGTTCTCTATATTTGTGAGTCTGCTTCTTTCTTGTTATAGTTACTAGTTTTTTGTATTTTTTAGATTCCACATATAAGTGATATCATACAGTATTTGTATTTCTCCGTCTGACTTATTTCACTTAGCATAATGCCCTTCAAGTCTATCCATGTTGGTGCAAATGGCAAAATTTCATTCTTTTTTATGTCTGAGTGTTATTCCATTGTGTGTGTGTGTGTGTGTGTGTGTGTGTGTGTGTGTATCTTCTTTATCCATTCATCTGTTGATAGACACTTAGGTTGCTTCCGTATCTTTGCAACTGTAAATAATGCTACTATGAACATTGGGGTGCACGTATCTTTTCAAATTAGTGTTTTGGTTTTTAATTAATTTGATAACATGACCCTCCAATTTTATGTAATTTAATTTTTTTAACCCCACCTGTGAGCTTATGGTGCAGTTAATGGTAGCTGGAGGTGCAAGTAGTTCCTAGCAATGAGTTTCTTTAGCACTTTTCAAATGTTTCAGTGATGGTAAGATTAAAAACATTACAGTGGTGTGACTCAAAAAAAAAAATTACAGGATTGCCTCTTCTCTAGATTACTGGTACAGTCTTCATGAAACCCAAATAATAGAAGGAGGAAAAGCTATGTGAATGGAACTGTCCTGCTGTAAATTAATTGTACCTTAGTACATTATGCCAAGATAGCATGGTGGAGAGCCAGGACCTGGGAGAAGCACATGAATGTAGCAGAATCTTAGTTGCCTAGGTGAGCAAGGAAATTACTGTGTGCAAAACCTGTTTGAAGCTATTAGCATAAGATGTTTTAGCATTTGCATTTATTAATCTGCCTTAATGCATTTATGACATATTTCTGTGTTTTAAACAGAAGACCAGATCTAGAAGAAGTTTCCCTTACCATCAACATCATATGTTCATATATTTTTAGTTGATTGATTGATCATTTAAAATATAGTTGTAAATTGGTACAGCCACTATGGGGAACAGTATAGAGGTTCCTTAAAAAACTAAAAATAGAGCTACCATATGATCCAGCAATCCCACTCCTGGGCATATATATGGAAAAGATGAGAAAACTCTAATTGGAGAAGTTACATGCACCCCAGTATTCATAGCAGCACTATTTACAGTAGCCAAGACATGGAAGCCACCTAAATGTCCATCGACAGATGAATGGATAAAGAAGATGTGGTATTTATATGCAGTGGAATACTACTCGGCCATACAAAAGGATGAAATAATACCATTTGCAGCAACATGGCTGGACCTAGAGATTATCATACTAAGTGAAGTAAGTCAGACATAGAAAGACAAGTATCATATCACTTATATGTGGAATCTAAAAAAAAAATGATACAAATGAACTTCTTTACAAAACAGAAATAGACTCACATAGAAAATAAACTTATGGTTACCAAAGTGGAAGGGGGGGTAAATTAGGAGTTTAGGATTAACAAATGTGTACTACTATATATAAAATAGATAAACAACAAGGACCTACTGCATAGCACAGGGAACTATATTCAATATCTTGTAATAACCTATAATGGAAAAGAATCTGAAATAGGATTTATATGTATATATAACTGAATCACTTTGCTGTATACCTAAAACTAACACAACATTGTAAATCATCTATACTTCAATTAAAAATAATAAAATAAAATAAGTATAGCTGTCTTGTCATGTTAACAAGCCTCTAATTTTGTTTGCCTATTCATATGTGAAACAGGAGAGGCTAGCATCATAGAAATTTAGTACGAAAGTTTGTATGTACATATGTTTAGTTTATGAAGCTTTGGGGTGATTTTTTAAAAAATATCCTTCTGTCATTACAAAGTAAGGTGGTAAAACATGATTTTGTTATTATTGGTTTTTAGGTTTTATTTTTATGAGAAGTACTATAATAACGTTGCTGCTATCATGACAACAGTACCAAAATACCAACATATTTTATATATTATACTTTTGCATCATGCTTACCATACATTGGCTTTAATAGAAAGAAATTAGTTTATAATATAGTATAAACCCATGTGGTTAATTAGGCAATCGTAAATGGCTGATGCTATTTTAGTTTTTGTTGTTTTAATTAACAGACTATTTTTAGAGCAGCTTCAGGTTTACAAAAATTTGAGTGGAAAGTACAGAGTTCCCATGTACACCCTCATCCTGCTCCCAGTTTCTCCTATTACTAACATCTTGCCTTATTGTGGTACATTTGTTACAATTGGTGAACCAATATTGATACATTATTATTAGCTAAAATCCTTACTTTTCATTAGGGTTCACTCTATGTTGTACAGTCTATGGGTTTTGACAAATGTTTAGTGACATGTATCTGCCATTATAGTATCATACAGAATAGTTTCACTACCCTAAAAATCCTCTGTTCTCTGTCTATTCATTCTTCCCTCCTTGACCCCCCCCCAAAACCCCTGACACCCAGTGATCATTTTACTGTCTCCATAGTTTTGCCTAACCTTTTCAGATTGACTTTTTTTCACCGAGCAATACGTTTATTTATTTATTTATTTATTTATTTATTTATTTATTTATTTATTTATTTATTTATTTTTGGCTGTGTTGGGTCTTCGTTTACTGTGCGAGGGCTTTCTCCAGTTGTGGAGAGCGGGGGCCACTCTTCATCGCGGTGCGCGGGCCTCTCACTATCACGGCCTCTCCCGTTGCGGAGCACAGGCTCCAGACGCGCAGGCTCAGTAGCTGTGGCTCACGGGCCCAGTTGCTCCGCGGCATGTGGGATCTTCCCAGATCAGGGCTCGAACCCGTGTCCCCTGCATTGGCAGGCAGATTCTCAACCACTGCGCCACCAGGGAAGCCCGAGCAATACGTTTTTAAGGTTGCTCCATGTCTTTTCATGGCCTGATAGCTCATTTCTTCTTATCACTGAATAATATTCCCTTGTAGTTTACCTATTCACCTACTGAAGGGCATCTTGGTTGCTTCCATGTTTTAGCAATTATGGATAAATGTGCTATAAACATTTGTGTGCCGATGTAAGTTTTCAACTCATTTGTGTAATACCAAGGAGCCTGATTGCTAGATCATATATTTAGTTTTGTATGGCTGGTGCTATTTTATCCTTCCCTTTTTTTTTTTTTTTTTGGACTTCAGGTGCACAGAATTGGACTAATCACAGCCCCTTAGTTCATAACCCACTGTTATAATTGATTTGTGGGTGACTCACTATTTATTTATTAAGTTGTTTAATTAGCTATTTTTGATAATATACTCAGTTCCTCTGACTTCATCACCCAAAACAAAATCTAGGACCTTGACAATAACCTTTTGCTTAACTCCATGCCTCTCTTTACCAGTCCGTCCTATGCTTCCCCCAAACCAAGGCCAGTACTCTTTAAGTTTAGATTTAAAAATAGTTCACTATGTGTTTTTATTCTTTAAAAGTTAATCAGGGGCTTCCCTGATGGCACAGTGGTTGAGAATCTGCCTGCCAATGCAGGGGACACGGGTTCGAGCCCTGGTCTGGGAAGATCCCACATGCCGCGGAGCAGCTGGGCCCGTGAGCCACAGTTACTGAGCCTGCGTGTCTGGAGCCTGTGCTCCGCAACAAGAGAGGCCGCGATAGTGAGAGGCCCGCGCACAGCGATGAAGAATGGCCCCCGCTTGCTGCAACTGGAGAAAGCCCTCGCACAGAAACGAAGACCCAACACAGCCATAAATTAAAAATAAATAAATAAATAAATAAATAAAAATTAAAAAGAAAAAAAGGAAAGCATTAAAAAAAAAAAAGTTAATCAGTTATTTAAGCCATACTTCTCAAGAATAATCACCCAAATGATTTTGAACAGTTTTCACCCTCCAAATATGCAATAGGCCTTAATAGATTTTTACTTGAACTGTTATTAATTTTATCCATTTCAACGCTGTTCTAAGTATTTATGATATATTTTCCACTGGCGACATAAAAAGAAAGAGTCTTCTGCTAAAGAACTAAGGCTGTTAGTGAAGTTATAAAAATCAGGAAAGACTAGGATTGTCACATCATTATGGGAAGCAGATCCTTGGGGGAATACGTCAAATTGTTAATGCCAAGACTCCTGTATTTTAAATCTACCTGCACCCTAAAGCTAATGGGAGTAATGCCAGTTCAACTGAAACATCAACTGGATTAAAGAAATCCTAAAGAACGAGGGAAAGGGAAGCTCTCAGCCATGTGGTGCTGTGGTTGACCCATTCACTTCTCTGTTCAGGTAATCAAGTTAACACGAGCTTCAGTATCAATACATTTTAACAAGGGATGGTTAATGTTATTATCTGAAACACTTTCTAGTGAGAATCAACCTGAAGCGTACTTTAAATAAACCTTTGTGTGAGCTGACTCCGGAACACAATTCCTAATTTACTTAGAGCTCTCTAAACATGTATGTATGTGTGTAACTATATCTTATGGGGCTTCCTTCTAATTAACAACAGGCAACTTTTGGACATGTATTTGTAGTAGCAAAGTGATTCTGTGGTTGTACTCATTATCACTCCCTAAAAAATGTTATTACACACAATGAAGATTATTTGAGCCATCAAAAGGGAAGTTGCAGGTAAGATGAATATAACTCTTGCTTTCCGATGCTGTCCTTAACTCTTTGACGAGCAAATAGTCTTTCTTCATCCCAGAAGGTGAGATCTTCATGGGTGGGGACCGTCTTCTATTCCTCTTAGTGTCCTTAGGACTTGTGCAGAGAAAGTCTTTAAAATTATTGTTATATGAATGGATATTGAGAGCCTTGAGCAATTTATTTAGAGTAAATGTTACATAGGAATCTCCCAAAGAGCAAAGAATATAATTCAAACAGTGTTAAAGTCTAGAAATTAATGATGGTCAGTGATATTGAAATATAGGGAATAAGTAGATTCTGAATTAAGGAAATCGTTACTAGTAATTAGTTGTTACTATATCAGTACATTTGATAAAGCAACATACTCTGAGGCTGGGCAAGTAGACTATATTGTATGCATTTAAAGTACAGAATAGTCATTCAGAAAATGTTGACTGAGTATTTCCTTTGTGCGGAGTACTGTTATCAGGGAGCTTATCATGTAGTGGGGAGAGCGGCTTGTAAAGAAACAGTTATGGTACAGTAAGATAGTTGTTCTAATGAAAGCATGCACTAAGAGTAAGAGCAATGGGAAAAACTGGAAAAGAAAACTTAAGTTGGCCTGACTAGAAGTCAGGGTTTGCAATTAGATTATTAAAGGCCGGTGATTACATGGAATGTAATAAAGAATAGGATCTATTACTGGTCTGGGAATGAGAGGATCTAGCTTCAAGTCCCAGCTCTGTAACTTTCTAGCCCTGACCTCAAGTGAGTCAACTTACTTCTCTGAACCCGTTTCCTCCAGTGTAAAGTACAATAACAGTACTAGGTTTTAGTATTAAAAGTAACTGAAACTAGTTTTAGGATTATTTTTAAGGTGATGAGAAACTGGGAAAATGGTTCTCCTATAAAATGCTGTATACATGTTCCATACATTGTTTCTACTGTTGACAGTGTGTGGTGTCCATCCTGAACACCTTTGTTTGGAGCACGGTGTGATATTATTTTCCTTCTGAAGTAGAATAGGAAAGGTTCCATAAGGTGACTTTAGTGAGTTTTGGCAGAAGAAAACCTCTGTTCTCTAGGTAGATGTTTGTACAGATATGTGAATTTTGTTTTAATGCAAAGTTGTTTACATTAAGTTAGCTTTTTCTCAGAAAATAATGTTCTTAAGACTGTGGAAGTGCAATTCATTTCTAGTAAAGTGATTTTATGCTAAAATTAATGTTTGTTATGGAAAATCTGGAGAAATCATTGGCAAATTTGGAAACAATAGTATATAAATAAAAAATTACTGTCGTCTGGAATTCTGGCAGCTCAACGTAATGATTTTTAACTTTTATATAATATTCTCAAAATCCATCTTTTCAGATAGATACATGTTCCTTAAAATGTTACATATGTATATGTATGATATATGGATGTGTTAGCTTTTTGGCAATCACAAATTTCATTCCTATTCAGCATATTACAATATTTGATTTTTTTATTATTATATAATTTGAGTTTCTGATTTCACACTTATTAGTAGTTTGAAATCATCCATGATACTGTATTGCCATTGGGAATGATGCAGATTTTATTTTCCAATTTTAATTGCTTTATGTTAGATATTAGACTTGCTGTTTTTCTTTTTTTAAAAAAAATTTATTGAAGTATAGTTAATTTACAATGTTGTGTTAATTTCTTCTGTACAGCAAAGTGACTTAGTTATATATATTCTTTTTCATAGTCTTTTCCATTATGGTTTATCACAGGATATTCAATATAGTTCCCTGTGCTATAAGACTTGCTATTTTTCTTATTCTTTCCTTATTTCTAATAGTTCCCTTCCGTTGAATTTTATTGAAAATTTCATAGTTGTTGTATCTTTCTGTGTACCTGTTAATTGATTCAGATTATTCTAAAGGCTCTAACAGCCAACAAATATCTAGTGCTTCCTTATGTGCCTGGCGTTGTTCTAGGTGTTTTACACATATTGACTCATTTAATTCTCACAATAACCCAATGAAAGCTGATAATATCCTCATTTTATAAATGGGAAAAGTGAAGCACAGATTAATTAATCAAGGTCACACAGCTAGTAAGTGAGAGAGATGGAGTCTGAACCCAGGCCGTCTGGCTCCATGGCTCATATTCTTAATTCCTTCATTATAGTGCTCCTCTTGACTTCTAGGACATTTTATCAAGTGAAAAGATTTACCAAAGCAGGCATTTCACTTTCTATTTTCTATTGCTATTACATGACAAACATATCTATGCATTTTTTTTTATCTATGCATTTTAACCTTTATAATATTAAATATTTTTGAGGGTGACATATTGGAAGCAGATTTGGATTCATGCCTATAGAATTAAGAATGTAATCATTAAGAGAAAAAAAGGTTATACCGTGTTGGTATAGGTAAGATTTTTAGATTCAGTATTTTATTTGCAATTTACCTTTTACCCATGTAAATGAACAGATTAAACTCATTATCTTGGCAGCGACACTACACCTAAAAGATTTTCCACGAAAACATAGCTAAAGATGACAAATCTACTCCAGTGTTACCAAAGTCAGATTTCAGTTGGAATGAATACCAATCAATAAGCAGGCATTTGAAAACAAAATTTATACACACAAGCACACAAAGACACATACATATACACTAGTCATTCTTGCAAGTTATAGTCTGTCTAAGAATTTATTAGTACTAGTCTAGGAAGAAATAGTAGCCATCTACAATACAATGAGATACTGGGAGTTTTCTTATGTATCAACTCACATGAGAAGATAGACATTGTTTCTTTAGATCTTAGGGACTAATCAAAGTGGATTAGAGATCTTTACACTCTTACATTTAGGCTATTGTACCCAGAAAAAAAAATATTTCTACTTTGTGCATAGATTTTGCTAAAAATATGATATTGCCTTTAGTGTTTTCAGTTAATGTTGTCAAACTCTTTGAAATGGAGAGGTTTGTAAGAACCCTGGGTGTCTGTGAAACCTTTGGCGATACCTTCAAACGAACACCCAGGAGTAGTATTCATATCTACGCATATTACCAGAGCGAGTATCTCTGAAAGAGATGCATGTTCAGGTTGTTCCCACACCAGAGAAAGGCATGCTTTGGTCTGTGTAGGCCAGAGAGGCAAGAATAGCTCTCTTAGTGTGTCAGCCATTTTCACTCCTCCACCCAAATGAAGGCTTTGTCTCCTCTCCCTTAACCCTGTTAGTGCTTGGGCTTGGGCGGTTATGTTCAAATGTAAATTTACCAGAGCTTTGTTCTAGTAGCAGGCTTGAACAGTTTCACTTATATTTCCACTTATTTTTCCTGAATCTGATCTGATGAGAAGAGTTAAGGAAACAAAGCAACTAACCAGGGCAGGATGAAAACTGGTTTATCACTCTCTGGATAAGAGCTGATTTTTCTTGATTTCTGGCTCAAAACAGCTGAATTATTTCTCAAGTTGGGAATGACCTAATCTACTAAAGATGGGCTAGCTCATCAACTCTGACCACTCCTTCTTTAAAAAGCCAGTAGGCTCCTGTTGATTAGACCTGATTCCCTATATTTTTCTAATATCCTAGATTGGGGGTGGTGTTCCTTCTGAGAAAGCTGGCATCTGGCTATCTGGGGGACATTTGCTTGTGGTGGCAACAGTTCTATCATGTTAGGTTTTATGTGCTACTGATAGATTCAGCTCTAGACTTAGGAGTTACTTACCCAGAGGTCAATTAAGAATGCAGTAATCTCTAAACCAATGTTCCATCTTCAACAGTCTAGAAGTCATGTGGTAATTTTTATAAGTAGTAAACAGACTTATAAACCATTTCAGTCAACTTTCTCCTAAATCTCAGGTGAAGGAGGTTCTCCTCCATTGTGAAAACTGAAGATGGGAAATAGCCTATTCCCCTGGTTGAATGTTGATAGGATCCAGCAGAGACTTAGGTGCCAACATCAAGTACAATATTATCTTTTAGTACTCCAACAGATTCATGGTTCATAATAGACTGAGCTCTTGCCTGACAATTTTATATGTTAACTGGGGTACATTTATTTATTAAGGGCATATTTGATACAGGCCATGAGGACATTATGATACCCAACTAGGGGTAGAGGGAATAAAAGCATTTGAGAATTATTATAATCCAAACTTGAAAATGGAAACTTCACTTTAAAAACAGGATAATGTTATATTTTTGATAATGTCCCCAAAAGTTGACGATTCTTCTTATGAGGACTAATATGTTAACATAGATAGGAAAATATCATTTATAATACTTGTCCAGCTGCCATTTGGTTAGGAAATAAGAAGTAAACAGTGTAGTAGGTGCTCAATAAATATGTTTCAAGTGATTGTTTTAATGTATTAATATCAAATTGTTTTTAAAAAAGGATTCATATCGAAAGCATCATGGAACTTAAAACATGAATTTACTTTTATAGTATATCTGGGTTATATCATGATGTGCTTTCCTCACCAAGTCTAACTTAATTAGGAACTCTGGGAGTATCATCCCCAGAAGCAATGCTTTTAAATGGGAGGTCAGGGGAGTTTTCATATTTCTGGACTTTAAACTGCAGGTGGCTCTCTTGATCTTTCAGTTCTACGTTTAGGTTAAGAACTGTTGCTCTACCTTCTTCCTGTCCTCTAACTGCTTGGAAAAACATTTTCACTGAGATTATCAGACCTCCTCTTGAAACTTCTGATAATTGTCTTATTATTGGATCTTAAGCAACATAGCTTTGTTTTCTCACATGTAGAAGATTGATTTTTAAAAACATATTGCTTAGCCTTTCTTTAGAATACTTCTGGTCTTCCTTTGCATGTCTTGTATGAAGATTTTCTAAATACCAATTATAGTGTTGATAATGCTTCTGGAAAGTATACCAGTATTCTAGCATTATTTTTAAAAAAGATGATTCTATTCATATTTCTTCTCATTTTCAGAGTAGCGTTGCTATTTTATCCCGTAATTTATTTTGGACTCATCTGGTACTAAGGGTTTTTAGAAGTACCCAAATAACTGGATATGAAAACCTATTGGTACAACTCCAGGTGGAAACCTAGGTCTCATCTGTCCCTTTATTCATTCAAATGTTTATTTTAACGAAATTGCCTGGGACCGTGAAGATGTGGAGATACAAACATTTATGCAAATTATGTGCAGAGTAGATTAGAAATAACATAGCCCTTAGTGTGGATTGTTGAATTATCATGAATCATAATATCACTTTACATTTTTACAAGCTGCAAATCTAATTCTTCCTTTTGTCAAGTAAGTCAAGTATATGCAACTGTTACTTTTTAAGGTAATAATAGATTAGTCTAAACTATGATGGCTGATAGAGAAAGTGCTATAAAGATATTTCTTGCCAATACTTAATTGTGTTAACGCTGCAAGCATCAACAGCCAAAAGATTGTTTGCAATAAAGGTCTTATACTAAGACATTCATTAAGTAATGAAATATAACCCCCAATGTCGAGTTCTATGTGATGAGAATGCCTTATAAATATGCTTGTAGTAGTGCTATAAAAAAAAGGCACCCATACCAAACTGACCGTAAGAATGACACATGTGGCATTACTGCAGCTGGGCTATTGTCTAGGAGATTCACAGAGGAGGCCTCCCAGGAATTATTTGTATGTTCCTTTTGTGTAAAGTTTTTGTCTGGAAAGTCACTGTGCAAACAGTAGCTGTTCGATAGCACCTGCTTCTGTTGAGGGAGAGTGAGTCTTTTATTTAGAGAGCATCAGTAGCCATTTCATTCATCACTGCACAATGGACCTACATAAAGAGGAGCATTCCAGTGACGCCAAAAGACATCAGTGCTTCCCCGAAGCAGGGGCGCTTGTCAACACTGAGTCTGCCTATGTTTCCTTTTTACTTTTCATGGAATTACATCCAGGTCTTTATTTTGAGGGGAAAAAAATAATTGATGCAGAACAAGAATGGAAAAAGTTTTAGCTGTAATTTTGAATTTCAAAAGCTGTATTATGTCAAAAGCTGTGGCAATGTCATATATAAGCTTGTCATTTGCATAAATATTACTTTAATCTTCTTAAGGTATTGGAAAATTAATTGCATTATAGAAACAATGATGCCAAAATATTCTATAGAATATCTTTGAAAAATGTTCATGGAACTGTTTTCAATGTGCTTATTGTTCTAGCATCTAAATGATATTTTTTGTATTCCTTTTATGGCTAATCATCTTCAGTAATGATGTCCACATTCGGTGCCTCTCCTGCTTCCCTGCAATTTCATTGACTCCTGGCAGTATGATGCCCATGTTTGCTATTCTATTAAAACTACCTTCTCTCTGGCTTCTAGCTACTACCTCCCAACCTTTTCTGTTAGCTATTTCTTATCATTCTGCATCTTTATATTATGCTTCACAGGATCTTCTCGATACATACTCTCTCTCTTGCTTTTGCTTTTTTAAACAAAGCAGTGGTTTTAGTATATTTATAGAGTTGTGCAGCCATCGCCACAATCTGATTTTAGAACGTTTTCATCATCGAACAAGAAACCCCAGCCCCTTAGAAGTCTCTCCTCATTTCCTATCCTTAATCCTCTGCCACTTATAAGCACTAATCTATTGATACTTTCTATGAACTTTGCTATTCTGGACATTTCACAAAAATTGAATTATATCATTTTTGGCCTGTTGTGTCTTCTGACTTCTTTCACTTAGTATACGTTTTCAAGATCCATCCATGTCGTAGTATATATCAGTAATTCATTCCTTTTAATGGCTGAATAATATTCTATTGTATGATTTACCACAGATTGTGTATTTATTCCTCAGGTGATAGACATTAGATAAACAAAGGTTGTTTCCACCTTTTGGCTATTTTGAATAGTGCTTCTATTGATATTCATGTACAAGTATTTGTTTGAATGCCTGCTTTCAATTTTGGGGCCTCTGTATCTCAGAATGGGAATTACTGAGCCATATGGTGATTCTGTGTTTAATATTTTGAGGAGCTGCCAAACTCTTTTCCAAAGTGGTTGTACCATTTCACATTCCAACCAGTAATGTAGGAGAGTTCCAGTTTCTCCGTATCCTCTCTAACGTTTGTTATTATTTGTCTTTTGATAGTAGCCATCATAAAGGGTATGAGGTGGTATACGATTGTGGTTTTGATTTGCATTTCCCCAGTGGCTACCGATGTTGGACAGCTTTTCATGTATTTATTAGCTATCTGTATATCTTCTTTACAGGTATTTATTCAGATCCTTTGCCCATTTTTAGTTGGATTATTTGTCTTTTTATGGTTGAATTTTTATAAATATCTTCTGTGGACTGTCTTTTCATTTTCTTGATAGTTGTCTTTTAAAACAAAAGTTTTTAACTTTGATTAAGCCTGATTTATTTACTTTTTCTTTTGTTGATTGTGCTTTTGATTTCATATTTAAGAAACCGTTGCCTGATCCAGGGTCACAAAGATATGCACTTATGTTTCCTTCTAAGAGTTTTATTATTTTAGATAACTGCATTCTTTTGCACATAGATATCCAGTTGTCCCAACACAATTTGTCGAGACTTTTCTTTCCCATAATTTTCTTGGCACCCTTGTCTAAAATCCATTGACCATAAATAGAAGGAGTTATTTCTGGACTCCCAGTTCTATTCCATTGATCTAGATCTTTGTGTCAGTACCATACTCTCTTGATTACTATAGCTTTGTAGTAAGTTTTTAATTGGCACGTATGAGTCCTCCTTTTTTTCTTTTTTTTTGATACATACTGTCTTATCCTTCTGCTTTCTTATGATGATCAGGTTTTCTTCCCACCAGTGTGTGACCACTGTTTTCTTCGGCTTTTCCTTAACATTCTTCACTGGCCCCCATCACACCAAATACCTACCATTATCACATCCTTCGATGGTTTTATATAATCCTATTTTCTTTACTTAGAAAAATATTCCCAAATCCTGCCTACTTAATAATGTTCTATGGGCTGAGGAGTGGAAGATAGAGAAGTAAGACAAATAATTCAATAATAATTCAATAATTTAATAATTTAATTGAATTTAAAATTAAATTCAATAATTTAAATTGACCAATTAATATATCTCAGGCCTGAAGCGAATCAGAGAGGAGGTAGCAGGGATGGAGAGAAGTTTTTGAGAAATCCTTTAAAGGTAGAGTGAACAAGATTATTACTGTTAGAGAAATAATTGAACACTTGAGAGAGAACCAGAAAACAAGTCTTTTTGCTATATATTAGCAAAAATCATAATCGCCACCATTTCCCCCTTTTTTTCCACCAATCAGATAGTTATATCTGAGAGCAAGATGATAAAATCTCGTTTTAGTTGAAAGTGCTAAAGCATGAGGCAAATATTTTTGATGGTTTGTTATACTTCTTAGTATTGATAATTTAATATTACAATGTTATACCTATATGTACCTTGCATACCCATAAGGTATAAACTCTATCTGGCAACAAGGGGAAATATACAAATCACAGGAATAAAGAACTCATATTTTCACACTCTTATTTCAGAATGACTTTAATGTTTCCCCTCATGTTTTCTATATGTGTTTCCACCTTATTCAATTTTGCTGCACCTGAATCAGATATAACGTAGTATATAAATAATATCACTGATTTCATTTTTGAAGACAAAATTATATTAACCCCTTTAGAATTTTAGTGAAGTGTTTCTTCATGGCACTGTGAAAATATAGTAGTGTCATTTGTACCATGATGGTATAGCTACTGATTCTAAAGTAACTCATGGCTTAAATTTTAGTGAGTAGAGACATAATTTTAATATAAGAAAGTCTTTTATAGACCTCTTGCCTTTTCTGCCATATTTTTGAGCACTGATTTTATTTCCTATTTAGTTTAACTAATTGCTTTATTCAAGACTTTAAGATATTTGTTCAGCTCAGTGGTGTTACTTCTTCTACCCTCTTTATACATCCATCTTGACTTGTTCTGGCTTCCCAAGGCCCACTGATTAACCATCGTTTGCAGTTATTTCTCAGCTCTAGTGTGTGAGTTGGAATCAGGCTACGTAGGGAGACATTAAGTATTTGCTGAAGCTGATGTCTACAGGTTACCTCAGGGGAGCCATTTAGTTATGGAGGCTACTGGATTCTGGAGCCCCACAAGAGGTCTCCATAACTAGTTTTCACCAGAATGCTCTATGATAAAATTTTGAGGAATGACCTTATGATGTTTTCATTAGAACCTAAGGGAGAGAAGAAAGCCAAAACTCTGATAACACTATATAGAAAGTTAGAGAAATAATGGAAAAAACCCATAATTCAATAAACCTTATGACATAATGTATTCCCATATTTTTGTCCCAGCATCTTTGCTTATAGGAGTTGCCTACCTGTATCCAATCTTGTTAATAGCAGTTTAACTGCAAATGCTAGTTGCGCCTTTCTGTTTTCTTCAGTCAATACACATTTATTAAGTGCCCACTTTTTTCTAGGCACTGTGCTGAATGCTGGGGAGACAGAAATAAGACTCTATGTCCACAGGCAATTCAAGTATAGTGGGGAAGATAGGCAAATAGATTATTATCATAACATGTGATAAACACCAGAATAGAGGTTAAGTAGGGTACTGGAGGACCACTGAATTCAGTTGAAGGGAAGTAAGCAAGAATTCAGAGTGGATGTTGATGCCAGGTGTGAGTTTCAAAATCTTAATAAGGATTAGTCAATGGAAAAAGGAGATCGTGGTAGCAAGGAATTCTAGACAGAGTGGAAGTACAAATCGAGGCCTGTGTTATGGTATGAGGAATCAGGGTGTATTCAGAAAACTCTTAAGTTGTTTGGTATAGCGAATGGGTAGTGTAATTATAGGGAAAGTGGTAAGAAATAAGTGTATAGAAGCAAGTAGGGGTCAACTCATTAATGGCCTATTCTGCAGTATTTAGGAATTTGGATGTTTTTTCTTAAAGGCAACATGGAATATGAATTTTAAGCACAGAATTGACATTTTCACATTAAAACATTAGATCACTCTGATTATGGTAGGAGAGGTGACTGGGGCATGGTTGCAGGTATGGAGGGGACATTTGGACTTGAGGAAGAGAGACCTGTCTAGAGCTTATTGCAGTAGAAATCTAAGCAAGACATTGCACACGTGCAAACGAAAGTAGTGGGAATAAAGGCTGGTACAAATTCTGTAGATGTAGAAAGTATAAAATTTAATTCCTAGAACATGATAAGGGCTATTATATGACATTACTCAATTTACTAAATTATAGTTCTGTTTCCTGAGGTTATCCCTGCCATCTTTATTGGGATTTCGAGTGGTGACTGGGCAATTTAGTGCCCAAATCTTTGAACTAATCTCAGTTTTATGCCACTATATAGCTAACAGTAGCTATTATGTGTAGGATTTTTACCAGTCTTATTTCTCTAACTTTTAAGCTCTTGGGGGCTGGTGTAGCATCTCTCTCACTCTTGTCCCCCTTTATATCTCCTATTACTGGCATATTCACTTTAAAAAGCACTCAAGTCCACAAATTTTGGGGTAAAAAAAAGAATTTGGAAGAGATTACCCCAATTACCTGAAGACTTGTATAATGTTTCCTAGAACATTTTATTAAGAATATATTATAAAAACTTTATTTGTACCCTTTAAGTTTTGCCTAAAGGGATGGAGCCCCTTTATTTAAGAGAGTCTGATTTGTATAAGTACGTTGGCGGTTTTATGTTTTTCTCAAATAATGCAGTAAACCTATTTTTGGTCAAAATAATTTAATTTCCATTGCTAGCATCTCTGTTGGGATGATTAATTGTTTATCTCACACAGTCATTTGCTGAAGGGCTGCTCTATTTGAAGGGCTGTAATACCCATGTAATAAGACACCATGGTGCTCTTAGGGAACACATGTAAACCACTGTATGGTATCCTCCCCAAAGGTTCTGGATTCTGTATTCTGAAAGTCTCAAGTCCATTGCACCCATCCACAACAACTTTTCTTCTTTTTCTACTATAAAAAAACAATTCCTAGTAGGCTATTAAAAATTTTGTTGAGAATATTTGATCTTCAGATATAGATAGGTATGCCTAGATGCCTCCAGATCAGATATCCATTCTATGTCAAGAAATGAAAATGTCAGATTTTTAGGAGTAAGATCAGAAAACAGTTAAAACCAGTTAGGAATGTTAAATATTTAGAATCCTCACATTCGAAATGTGCTTATTTTCTGAAGTAAGGTAATAGCACTGGAGAGCAGAAAGATTCCAGATCTAATAAACTGAGTCAGTGCGTTAGAGTGCTAGTAAATGTCATTTTGAAAGGTCATCTCCATTAGTTACTCTGTTGCTGTCCTTGAGGTTTTTTTCCTCTCTTTCTCTCTCTTCTTTTCTTTTTAAAATGATCGCTGGTGTACCATAACTTACTTTTAACTAAATAGAGAACTTTATGAATTATTTAAAGCCTCTATATTTAAGCAAAATAAAGTAATAGAGAATGTCTAAGTAGTATAACAACATAAGTAAACGCATATTTTCTTCAAAGAGAAGAGCTGGAAAACAAAAGTCACTATCACAAGGATTAGCAAATTCACTCAGGGTCAGATATTTTGTGATACATAAGAATAATTTTTTAAAAAGTCAGTGGGGGCTTCCCTGGTGGAGCAGTGGTTGAGAATCTGCCTGCCAATGCAGGGGACACGTGTTCGAGCCCTGGTCTGGGAAGATCCCACATGCCATGGAGCAACTGGGCCCGTGAGCCACAGTTACTGAGCCTGCGCGTCTGGAGCCTGTGCTCCGCAACAAGAGAGGACGTGATAGTGAGAGGCCCGCGCACTGCGATGAAGAGTGGCCCCCGCTTGCCACAACTAGAGAAAGCCCTCGCACAGAAACGAAGACCCAACACAGCCAAAAATAAATAAATAAATAAATAAATAAATAAACAAAGTAAACAATGCGTTTAAAAAAATACATTTAAAAAGTCAGTGGACCAAGGTAACTTTTCAAACTCTTAAAAATAAACTATAAATATTGTGTAAACCCATATTTTGATGATTATGACGTTACAAGTAGGTATTAAACACAAGGGCCCCCAAAAGAAAATATACATAGATGTAAAGGGTAAAAGTGATTTAACTTGCTCTTTTTTTTTTTTTTTAAACATCTTTATTGGGGTATAATTGCTTTACAATGGTGTGTTAGTTTCTGCTTTATAACAAAGTGAATCAGCTATACATATACATATATCCCCATATCCCCTCCCTCTTGAGCCTCCCTCCCACCCTCCCTATCCCACCCCTCTAGGTGGTCACAAAGCACCTAGCTGATCTCCCTGTGCTATGTGGCTGCTTCCCACTAGCTATCTGTTTTACATTTGGTAGTGTATATATGTCCATGCCACTCTCTCACTTCGTCCCACCTTACCCTTCCCCCTCCCCGTGTCCTCAAGTCCATTCTCTTCGTCTGTGTCTTTATTCCTGTCCTGCCCCTAGGTTCTTCAGAACCTAACTTGCTCTTTTGATGACAACTCTTTATATTTATATATAAGTTGTAATTAGCATGAAGGCAACTGGTCTACCAGCTGGAGCTGTTTTTCAGCTGGGAATGTCTTAAGTCAATTTCTTTCTTTTTTTTTTTATATATCTTTATTGGAATATAATTGCTTTACAATGTTGTGTTAGTTTCTGCTGTATAACAAAGTGAATCAGCTATACGTATACATATATCCCCATATCCCCTCCCTCTTGAGCCTCCCTCCCACCCTCCCTATCCCACCCCTCTAGGTCATCACAGTGCATCGAGCTGATCTCCCTGTGCTATGCAGCAGCTTCCCACTAGCCATGCATTTTACATTTGGTAGTGTATATATGTCAGTGCTACTCTCTCACTTCATCCCAGCTTACCCTTCCCCCTCCCCATGTCCTCAAGTCCATTCTCTATGTCTGCATCTTTATTCTTGTCCTGCCCCTAGGTTCTTCAGAACCATTTTTTTTTAGATTCCATATATGTGCCTTAGCATACGGTATTTGTTTTTCTCTTTCTGACTTATTAAGTCAATTTCTTAAACTTTCTATTGAAGGTTATTGATAATTTAACAGGGATTTCAAATTTAAATTATTCAAATCTGAAGTTATTAATTTTGTTACTTTTTGTAGAGTAGGCATTTTAAGTGGATATGTTTCTGAGACCGTGATACTGTTTTGTGAATTAATCTTAATGGCAAATACTTTTATTACTGCTAGAAATGAAAAATAAAAGGGTACAGGTATTGCCAGATAGCATTTGGTCAGAATCGTTTGTATATAGAAATTAGATTTTAAAAAGTCAATGAAAAAGAGAAAATAGTTATTTCAATAAGCATTGCAGTCTACTTGTATTATTGACATGTAGATAATTAACAGTTTCAAATATATTCTGAGTAGAAACACATACATGATATAAATTGGTCTTTAAAACAATCTGTATGGTATATACAGGACAGATTTTTTTTTTCAGTGTTGTTAGCCTAAGGTTCCAAAAAATAGGAAAGTGAAAATCAATCTGGAATTGTCAAGTCTGCAAAATATCTTACCTTGGGATTGTACAGAACTGGTTCTGAAAGAAAAGTCAGAAACTTCATCCTCCAGCAATGTTCTTTCATAACATAGGACTGCAAAAAAGATAGAAATCAAACTACCGCCATGTAACAATTTAAAAATTAATCCATACCTGAGACCCCTGCACCACTGTGTTATTTTAACATAACTTCCTTCTGTCACTTATAAAGAACTGGATTCAGAACATTATAGTTCAGGCAGGAATATATTACCATTGTAACTACTGAACACTCTCTGCTACCTAATTTTTAAAAAGGGCGTGTGTGTGTGTGTGTGTGTGTGTGTGTGTGTGTGTGTATGTGTGTGTGTGTATGGCCTGGATATCCAGTAATCTAGGAAAAGTCTCTGTGTAACAGTGAGCCTGGTATTTTTCTAGACATCATTGGTCTCAGAGGTCCCCATTAAAAAGAATAAGGATTGCTACTTCTCAAACCTTGTCAGATACTGGGCATATTACCTGCATTCACAATGGAGGCATTGAGGGTAGCAGTCTACCTTTGTGATAACCTTGTTTATAGACTTACAGAACATATCGACTACTGTATGCATCATTTCTACAACACTACCAGAGCATTGCTTGTAAGATTTTGTAAGAAATGCACAGGAGAAAGGAATCATAGGTCTTGGATTCTGCAATGTCTAACCCAGTCACAGTGATGCAGTGCTCAAATGAACTATAGCAGATTTAATGAGCAATCTAGGACAGAGACACATGTACTGGACACACCAGGGGAAGAAATTACGTGTACAGGGACTAATTATCATGAAATATGAATACATTCATATAAGTAGTCTTGATCTATGGGACTCCTTCATTATTGGGAATGATTTTTGTGCCAAGTTAATGAAGAGAAATTCAGGCATTATGCTGTATAAAGAATTTTAAAATAGTATTTTAACTTTTTGATTCTGCATAGTCTCAATTTCTGGAGCATAAAAAAAAAAAGAAATTGCATATCATGAAATAGTATGATCAAATGAAATGGACCTATTTTCTTCAAAGTCTCAAATACACAAGGTGGGGAACAGTAGCTATTCTTCATAGAACCAATTAAGTTGATTAATGAGTAGTTTGATAGAGATGCACTAGATATTATCACTTTGATATTTTAAATAAGGTGATCTGGGCACATTATATTCCAGAATATATGCCTCTAGCCAGAGTGTTGAAAATCTTGGATTCAGTTCTTAGGGGGCTATAAGATGTCTTTACCAAAGAAATCATCAATTTTGAGGAAAGATTTAGAGAGAGAATGGAATTAATTTGTTTTAAGTTTAAGGCTTATGGGAAGGGGAACCAAATAAGTGGTAGGAGGAATAATATTCAAAAACAGATTTAACTCCAGTTGAAAAAAATCCAGGAGTATAAGATCCATCTGAAAATTAGACATTTCATTCAATTTAAACAATATTTTATTCTTAATTTAAGGTTTATAATTTAGCATAAGAACACCTAGAATTTAAAACTACTTTTGATAACTGTTAAAGACTCTAAATTTGAGGAATTATTTTCACCACTCCCACCCCCTTCAAAACAGTTCGGCATTAGATTCCTCATTTAAATGTATGGCTAGATTTTATGTAAAATACACAATTAATGTTAATATTTTTTTATTTTATATCTGACCTCAGTAACATTTTTCATGTGCTTTCTGTTTGCAAACATCTTAGAAACTACTACAAAGACGATATTCTTGAAGAAAAGTCAGTGTTTTGCGATGTGAAATTAGAACAAAAACAGCTAAAATAATCCATATATTTATTTTATAAAATTCTTCTAAGAAACAGATTATTTGTGTGTAGGATCATAGTGCTATGTGTCATTTAGCAGAAAAGCAGGCTCTGTATGGCGCTTACCATGTCCAGTGCTCTCATGGTTGCCCACAATACTAACTCATACCTTTATATGCACTCACTGGGTATAACTGGAACAGGGGGTCAGTAGGATTGGTGATGAAAATAGAATAGGAATAGTAATAAATTTAGAAATAATTATCATTCTATCTGTCCCAGCTTTGAACAAGTCAAAAAGCACATGGTGTTTTTCATTTCACTGTCAGGACACTTTTGAGGAGAGAGTTGACTGGCAAAAAGTGGGTCATGAGTCAGACTAAACTGCTCTTTATTTTATGCGAACATACTTAACTTTAGGGATGTTAACTTAGGGATGTGCAGTAGATATATGACAGTCATCAAAATAGCAGAGGATACTTGCTGAGTGTTGAGCATTTAGATTGTGCTACATGATGTGCTAGATGAGTTTACCTAAGACTCTTCATTTAATGCTAGCAGATCCCTTGTGAGTTAAAGGAACTATTTTTTAATCTCAAAATTGCACTTGAAGAAACAGAAATTTATAAAGATGAGCATTTTGCTTGAAGTCATACAACTTTTAAATGTAGATCCAGAATTCAATCGTCGAATCCACTTCAATACAATTGAATTATATAATTAAACATTGAGATGAATGAAAATTTGTCTTGAATCAACTTTTTGATTTAGCTGGCCAATAGATGACCTCATTCCATCTTTTGTGTACTGTACTGAAATATTGCTGTTAGAAAATCATCCTAAGCTTTCTGCTGCTGAGATCTCAGGCATGTATGTATTCCCTTCTGCTTCTTCCACATACCTTTTGTTCTTGCAAATGCTTGTAATTTGGCCTCTTTGTCTTGACACTGTAGTTGCTATACATAGTGTCTCTTTACCTTAAGGGTTACCTTGGGGGCTGTTTTCTTGTTCCCTTTCATGTCCATTTCTAGTATGTATGTTCATTTATACCATTTAGAAAGCATAGAAGAGATATTTTTTAAAAAGATCTCTTGAATTTATATCACCTAATTGTGATAGCCACTCTTACCATTTTGTTATGAATTATTTCAGTGATAGTTTCTCTGTGTTCTTTTTTTTCAATCTGTGTTTGTATCCTTTTTTTTTTTAATAAAATAGTATCTTACTGTATATATGGTATATACCATATTCTGCTTTTTGAGCCTAATATCTTCTTGGGACATAAACAATAATATTTTGCAAATATGTGATTTTAATGGCTGTATAAAACTCCCTCGTAAGGATATACCCTGATTTATTTAATAATTCCCCTGTTGTTCAATATTTAGATCATTTCCAATTATTTGGTCTTATGCCACATGGACTAGTCTTGTATATATTAATCTTTTTGTAAATCTCTTATTGAAATTACTAACGGAAAGGTATGAGTTATCTTCAACTCTTGTTATGTATTGCTAAATTGTTTCTAAAAACCTGCTCAAATTTAGATTCCTACCAGCCGTAAATGAGTGGCAATCATTTAGAACCATCACCAACAGAGTATCATAATTAAAAAATAATTTGTCATTGATGACTGAAAGACTGTATCTCATTGTTTTCATTTGTTTTATTTGCTTACTAATTATGTTAAACAGGTTTAATACATATTGACCACTTGTGTTTCTTTGTCCGTTATTTGTTCATATTTTTTACTCAACTTTATATTACAGGGATAGTATTTTTCTTATTTCTTTAAAGATCTTGTTGTATGTTTATAGTAACCCTTTGTCACCTTTGTTGCAGTTTGCAGTTTTTTCCCCAGAGTTTTCATTTACATTTTAATTTTGTGTTGAACTTTTTTAGCAAGAAGTAAAGTGTTTTTGTTTGTTTGTTTTCGTGGAAAGCTGGTGGAACCATTTAAACCAGAATTTCCCATATAGGTAGAAAAATTTTACTTTAGTTACTCCAGGGACACAGGGGAGAGTATAATAATTGTAATATAGACTCAAGAGAAATTATACAAGTAGTGCTATTCATTATCCCTGGCTTCCATTCAGAGGGAGCTAAGCTTTGTTATTTTCATATTCCCCTTCCTGAGTCTCCATCTGTGACAGTCTCTTGGCAGGGTTTCAATCCACTTCTGTCGTTTCTATTTGTGGTTGGAGCTGATCCAGCTTCTCCTGCTCTCTGGGAGGAGTTCCCTGTCACTGTACACATATTGGCTTGGAGCTCTTGTATTGGCAGAACAATATATGCATACGTGTAGAACATTCAAGTTTCCTAAGACTCAAGTGGGTCATAGCTATGTCATCAAACCAAAGCATATTCAATCTGAAAGTGACCTTAAGTTGGAAAATCTCACTGTGCAGATGAGTCAAACCCAGAGACACTGCTTTTGTTTTCTTTCTCAGGCATGCAGACTTCACTGGAAAATGGTGAACTTGCTTGAGTCCCGGACAGCCACACTATGTTGTAGAGACTTTGTTGGTATTGATCCCATTACACTTTTACTTTGTACTCATAATATACGGGAGTATAATATTTTCTTGATCTAATAGAAGCTAGGCTACTATAGTGCATGATTCTTTCTTGTCAAAAACTCTATGAGACTTGGCAAATAACCTAGCCATTTGAGGGTTTTTCCAGAATGTGGTGTCTGTGGTGGTGTTCTGTCTATGGCGCTATTATGAAAAGCATTCATTAAACACACTTATGTGTTTGTTAACATAGGGAGACAAAAAGTAACTGTTTTTCACAGTTTACATAACTTAACAAACATATCTCAGTCAGTGTGTGTGCTACTTAACTCACAGGTCTCACAGCAGTTTGGGATAGCCATCATTTCCCAGCTTGGAATGTTGTAGGCTGGAAATATGTTGGGGCCTCAGATGAAATATATTATTCCCTCCTGACCTGACAGGACTGTAGCTCACATCATCAGATGTCAGGGCTTTGAGCAAGCCTGCCTCTGGGTGGTTTATCTTTCCCAGCGATTTGAGACTTGTGGTTGCATTGAATGTACTTTGAATTTCATGTATCTCTCAGCTTTAGTAGTCTGTATTTGGGTTGTTTTGAGGGTTTTCATTTTAATATGTAGATAGACACATTTTTATACATGTTGCTGGAGGCGCTTTTGCAGTGCTACATTTTAGAAATCAAAATAATAAATAATACATATGGTGTTCATTGTTTTTCCTTTGGTTGTCTTTCTTTTGATGACTGTAACCTTTCATGGGAAGTGTTAGTAACAGGTCTTTTCTGTTATTCTTCTTGCTTTTTGTTCTTTTTTCTGTTTTCAAAATAATAATAATAAGTTAGCTTTTCAGACAGTTCTGGCATTTCTTAATTTGAAAATATACTGTTCTTTTTTTTTTTAATAGACTTTCTTTTTGGAGCAGTTTTAGGCTTACAGGAAATTTAAGCAGAAAGTTCAGAGTTCTCATATGCCTCTTCCCTCCCCTCACAGAATTTCCCTTATCATTAATGTGGTACATTGGTCACAATTGGTGAACCAGTTTTGATACATTATTATTAACTAAAGTTCATAGTTTACATCAGAGTTCACTCTTTGTGTTGTACATTCTATAGGTTTTGACAAATACATAATGTCCTGTATACGTGTACTGATATTTGGCTCATCCTTTGATGATGGTGTAGTCACTTCTTTGGCTTACTCATTCATTCATTCATTTAGACTGTACCTTTCTCCAGTAACTATTTATTGAGTGCTCAATAAATAAAATTTGTTTATTGAGTGTTAAGACACTCCGAGAGACTCTGCAGGAAGTCACCAACCTATGCACCCCAGTGATGAAATGAGGTAATGTGTGAGAAAAGGCTTTAAAAGGGAAAACCCTTTGCTGACCAAATGGTATAATAACTGACTACTGATTTTAGATTTCTGCTTGTGAAGTGTTTCCCTAAGTTCAACAGGGGTGGCATGTTCCAATTATATTTCAGACATTTATTTGCAAGGAAATGGTGTATGGGGGCTGTTTTAATTGGTGGCCGTTCTGGGCATTTTCCTGTTTGTGATGGACATTTCTTCATGTCTTCCTTATTAGAAGTTAGTGGAGGCATTAGAAAAAGCAGTATTTTTCCTTGGAACTAATTATTCCTTGCTTCTGGGAAAGTGTAAGTTAATGGGAAATTTTGACTTCACTTAATGAATTTCCCCTTGTAAATTTTCTGCAATAAGTCTATCAGTTAGTGAGAAAGAATTCTAATATTTACATTCCCTGAATGGGTCAAAAATGAATGGGTGGATCATTTTTTTTTAGTGGAACAAAGCATTCCAAATAAATAAATAATAAGTAAGTAAATATCAGCAGAAATGAGGAGTATAAATGTAGACTTATTTGAGTTAATTTATTTTCTTTTCTAGTTCTATCATTCTTTTTCTTTTTAGTTGTAAGATTATACTTTGACTAGCCGGCCATGATGCCTCCAGGCTAGGCGTTAGCATAATTTCTTGGTAAATTCTTAAATAATCTGCAGACTATTGCTCTTGCAGAGGTTAGTTGTTATTGTTCTAGCAAGAGTTTAATTGAGAGCATATGATTTGAAGTCAGGAAATCTGAGTTTAAATCTTAGCTGCTATGCAACCAAGAGCAAATATTTTACCTTCTCTAAATCTCAGTTTCTTCTGAGTCATGATAATAATACCTTTCTCATATGGTTGTTAGTGTGATTAAATAGAATAATGTACATGGAAAACATTGCCATTAGTCACTAGTAATTTGTTGTTACAATAATGACTGTTATATTGTAATAGACCAAACTGAACTTCTTCTTGATCCATGAATACATTTCTAATGTTTCTTACACAAGTTTATTGAACATGGGAGAGCTTTCTTTTCATAGCTAATAGCTGTGCTTTGGAAAAATTTCCTATTCAATGTAGAACTACAGTCCTCTTTTTATGTAAATTGGGAAGCTAGTACTTTATTTTCTCCCTCTCAGGCTTCTGATTTATGTTTTCATTGAGTGAGTATCGGACCATTTCTAATGTCATAAGATAAAATCCAGAAAATAGATGAGTCAGTCATTGAAAATAAAGTCTAGTCAAAATTCTTTTAACTGTATTACATTTTAAAATAAGAATGCTTGGCCTTTGAGTTTTACTATCATAATATCAGCCTTTTTTGTCTGTGTGTGTTAACCTAAAGGACTGAAATCCTATTTGTGCTTATTTTTGTTCTGTGAGGTCAGTTCAACTTTGATAGTCCCATAAGAATAAAAGAAATGAAACAATTATCACTAAACTGGAGAAACTATTGCTTATTATCATCTTGTTTATTTTGTTTGCTACTTAACTTGGCACTGAGGAAAAATTTAAGCGAGTTTATGCTGAAAACCACTGCTAAAATTTGAAACTCACCGTAATTGGTCAAAATAAATCAGTTTTTCAACCGGCTGTTTTTAAGTAGCTATAAATTCGATTGAAGATGCTTTTATTTCTTAAATTTTTTTAAGATCTTTATTGGAGTATAATTGCTTTACAGTGTTGTGTTGGTTGCTGCTGTATAACATAGTGAATCAGCTATACATATACGTATATCCCCATATCTCCTCCCTCTTGTGTCTCCCTCCCACCCTCCCTATCCCACCCCTCTAGGTGGTCACAAAGCACCTAGCTGATCTCCCTGTGCTATGTGGTTGCTTCCCACTAACTATCTATTTTACATTGGTAGTGTATATATGTCCATGCCACTCTCTCACTTTGTCCCAGCTTACCCTCCCCGCCCCCCCCGCCGTGTCCTCAAGTCCATTCTCTACGTCTGCGTCTTTATTCCCGTCCTGCCCCTAGGTTCTTCAGAACCATTTTTTTTTTTTTTTTTTTTAGATTCCATATATACATGTTAGCATACAGTATTTGTTTTTCTCTTTCTGACTTACTTCACTCTGTATGACAGATTCTAGGTCCATCCACCTCACTACAAATAGCTCAATTTCGTTTCTTTTTATGGCTGAGTAATATTCCATTGTATATATGTTCCACATGAAAATGCTTTTAGTTTTTAAACAACCTTAAAGTTTGGATTTTTAAATCACACTTGTCTGACAGTATCTATAGATTAAAATGCGTGGACATTAGTTTTGATAGTTCAAATTTACTTATTTAGATGTTTAAAATGAGATTTCTTTTGTGTTATCCAGAGTGAAAGCTGGCAAAATCAAGTGGACATTGTTTTTTGATAATGAAGTTCATATATTTATGGCTGCAAATGTTACTGGGATTAGACTGTTTTCCGTGTTGGTATTTTTTCAAATGAGTGAATTCCTTTTTGTGAATGTGGACAAGCTTCACCAATTTTAGCATTTCAATTTTGGAGAACTTAAGATGAGTCATTTTTCACAAAAGGCTTTATCTCTTGAATTCTTTGCTCTCTTTGCTTGACAGAGGGAGAGGATTTGATGACTTTTTGAAAACTCCCTCTGCTACTTAGCCCCATAGTGTTTTAGTTCCCTGTAATAAAAATGGAGCAGAGAATTGAAAGGCCAAAGTCAGGGACACAGAGAAGAACAGCCAATTAAGAGGACGAAAAGAACAATCAAAAAGGAGTGAGAAACAGGAAACCACATTGTCCCCCCAGTGAGAAAGGAAAATGTTTCAATAAGAAAAAGTAATCAACAGCTTACTTCTTTAGGTAAAAATAGTGATATTTTGCCTTTTCTGGAAGATAATTTTAATGGTACATTGCAGAGATTTTGGAGGAGGGAATTGTAGGTGTGCTTTTAATATTTATAAATTATTTTGAGGGCCATGTATGAAGGCTGTCTCTACGTATATTCCCAATAAAATAAAACCACTAATACAGGTGAGATATTAAAAAAAAAAACGACTTACCAGTCTTACCATGAGCAGAGACTTTCTTTCCCTAATTTGCATTTAGAAAGCTGTAAATTAAAATGCTAAAAGGAAGGCAAACAGTTTCAGCCAGTGCTGCTGGTATTGTAAATACAACTTGCTTACTTGATATAATTTTAAATAAATACTCTCGACATTAAGACATGATGCTTTCTGATCATGTAATGGTAAACCACAGAATAATAGAAACATGTTTGAAATGGGCATAGTTTTACCACAGTGCAATATTAATTGTATGCTTCTATATCTTCAAATTAATTCGTGACATCTCTATACAGAGATAGACTTGTATAAAGGAAAATGAATAACTTTTTTGTCTACAAGAATGTCATTTCATTTGTGAACCATTATAACAGAGTTTCTGTCTGGGCATACAACAATGGCAATATGTAATGTTGTTTTATCTTCCAAAAATACTTTGCTGTATAATAAGAAATTCTAATTTGGCAGTAAAAGAAAATCCATTAAATAGACATATATTTTATATTTATATAAAATTTTTTGTTAAATCTTACCCAAGACAAATACCATATGATACCACTTATATGTGGGATCTAAAATATGGCACAAATGAACCTGTCTACAAAACAGAAACAGACTGACACACATAGAGAACAGACTTGTGGTTGCCAAGGGGCAGTGGGGAGGGAAAGGGATAGACTGGGAGTTTGGGATTAGTAGATGCAAACTATTACATATAGAATGGATAATCAACAAGGTCCTACTGTATAGCACAAGGAACTATATCCAGTCTCCTGGGATAAACCATAATGGAAAAGAATATAAAAAAGAATGTATATATGTGTATAACTTAGTCACTTTGCTATACAGCAGAAATTAGCACAACATTGTAAGTCAACTATACTTCAATTAAAAAAACATTTTAGAAAACCTTATACATGACCAAATAGACATTCAGTTCTGCCTTGTATTAATAAATTGCCTAGTATGTTCTCTTTAACATAGCTAATTTATACCTTTTCTCTTCTTTAACCTCTTTCATGACCAAGTTCTCAATCCCCAAAGCACACACCACACAGACACATACAGACAAACAGATATACACACACACTCTGATTACCCGCCTCACAATTCTTTGACAAATCTAGAAGCACTCAATTAAGAGTTCCTTCATCTCCCCCTGTGAAATCTACCAAATTGCCCTGCATCTATAAGTGTACCATTTCCTATGACTGTGGATCAAAAGAATCCCTCCACCTGTGGAAAAATAGCCTGTCCACTTGGGCAGTGGTTCCCACTCTTCAGTGATTTATCTCCTTTCCCCATGCTGTATTTATTTTTTCATTGCAAATGGATCATTTTCAGCAGCATACTAACATGCCCTAGTATCTCCTCTCTTGAAAAAAAAAGAACCACTTTTGACCTCATCGCCCTCTCCAGCTGTTACTAATCTCTATGCTTTCCAGAGAGCAAAACCCCTTGAAAGATTTCTCTGTTAGTTGCTGACTTTGCATTCTCATCTTACTCTCTTTCTTCAGTCCCCTCCAACTAAACTTTCATCCCCCCATCATTCCACAGAGTCTACTCTTGTCAAGATCACCAGTGACCTTCAATGTTTGCTTTGTAATTATTGTTTTAACCTCTCAGCATCATTTGATACAGCTAATCACTCCATCTCACATAGAGGACATTTATACATGACTCCTTACTCTCTGGGTTTCCTTCTTCTCCAGCCCACTCTTTCTCAGTTTGTATTGTTCACTGTTTTAGTTGCTTTTGAGATATGTCTTGGGGCTGGAGTCAACAAGACTTGATGATGAATTGGATGTGTGGGATAAAAGACAAAAAGGAATCAAGAAAGACTCCTAATTGTTTGGCCCAAGCAACTGGATGATGGTGCCATTTATTGAGAAAGGGAAGACTTGGCTAGTGGTAGGGTCAGGATTAGGAATGAAGAATTTTGCTTTGGCCACGTTATGTTTGAGATACCTTCTAGGCAGAGATCATAGTGAAGATGTCAGGTAAGTAGTTGGATTTGAGTCTGGAATTCCAAAGATTAATTATAGCTAAAGATATCAATTTAAGATCATTGTCACACAGATCATATTAAAATAATGTGTCTGCATGAAATCACTTTTTGATAGTGTGTATGTGGAGAAGGAAAGGAAGTATGGGACCAAGCCCTGGTGTATTCTATCAGTTAGAAATTGGAGAAAGGAGGAAGATTCAGCAAAGGAAATAGAGGAGAGTATGGCCAGAAAAAAGAGGAATAATATGGTGTCAGAGAACCAAGATAAGAAAATGTTCCAAGAAGGAAGATATGATCTGACAGATTAGGGAGAAGGACTGTGAAATATCCATTGAGCTGGCAACATTGAGGTCATTGATGCCCTTAGGAAGTTTCAGAATAGAGTTTGACCTAGATGCCATGTTGGAGTGAGTTGAAGAGTGAAATAGGAGGTGAGGGGGTGTATGCACTGTGGCTAGATAACTCTTGAGAGGCTTGGTTCTGGAAGAGCACAGAGAGGGTGGTATCTGCAGGGTGTATGTTATTAGGGGATTTAAGTTTTTTGTTCAGATGGGAAATGCTAAAGCATCTTTGAATGCTGTTGGGAATAATAGAGTTGAGAAAGAAAGGTTGAAGATGTAGAAGAGTGATTAAAAAAAAACTGAAAAGAGAGGAGTACTAGATCCATATGTGGAAGAACTTACCTTTGATAGGAGGATCCTTTTCTCCTTTATAATAGGAAAGAAGGAGGTGGTGTAAATGCAGGTTTATTTGCTAGTGGCATGATTAGAATGTTTCCATTTGATTAGTGATTTCTGTTTTCTCATGGGTTAGTCATCAGGGTTATCACCTAACAGTTTAGCAACAGTGTGATTTGATGAGGAGTAGATCATTTGAAAAAAATTGAAATAATTGTTGGTAAAGAGTTGCCACCATTGCTGGGCAATATTGAGTATTCATTTGAAATTGATGATTATTACTTTAGAGTGATAAGACTCTTCCCAGTTATGTCATTTTTTTTTTTCCAGAAATACTCAGCTGTGCAAATGCAGGCCTAGGAAATAGAGTAGAAGCGTTAATAGAAAGTGTGTTGAGTATGGTATGTTAGAAAATGATTACTAATGCCTAGTAATACTTATTTGGCCTTGGAATTTAAACTAGAGGGGGAGAGAAGTGAGGACAGGAGAGGAATGATGGATGGTGGGTCAAAGGACTGGTGGTTTCAATGACACTTAGAGATTGATTCAGCAGGGTTACTTGATCAATTAAGCAGGAACTATGGGAGAAAAGATCATCAGATATTGTGATTGAATTGGGATTTAGGAGGTTGAGTTATTTTTGGTGACCATGGTATAGCCATGGGATTGAATGGCTTTGGTTGAATTCAGTACAACATAGATGTAAAGAAGCACAGGAAATTGAGAGACTAGTTAGGTTTGGGATGTGGCTGATAAAGTCAGTGAAAACAACAGAATTTAGAGTGGACAAAAAGACGAACTCAGTTGGTCAAGTCCTCAGTAAATGAAGGGGAGTGACTAAGAGATCTGAAGATAATGGAAAAAATGGTGTAGCTGGATTATGCTAGCTAGTACCTATTTACCTCACAAGGGTAATATGAAAATTAAATATTGGCAAACGAATTACCTTATAAACTGATGACTGAATGAAGATCACTTCATGCATTGTTAGAGGTAGCCCAATGAAAATGGATTCCATTGTGTTTATCTAGTTCGGATGGTACATTTAATGAGGACAGTTTAAGTGGAGTGACATTAATGATGGCTAGCTATGATTATAATCAATTTGTCAAGCTTAGATTGATCAGTTAGGTTTACATACTCCTCTTTATCTAAAAAAAAGCATGTTGTAAAGAAAAATATATAATTACAAATGATTTTAAAATAACATATGACAGTCATGATTTCAGAGATGAAATGTGCTTTCTACTCTGTTTCATAGGAATGGTGTATAAGGGACTTACTTGAAACAGTTCAGATTGGTCAAGTTAGCCAAAATTATATTTTGGGAGGTAACAAGGCTCAAGAGGAGTCCTAGTGTTTTAGTCTTGGTTCTCTGTGACTGTGGGACCTCAGTTCCATACACAGAAACATGGAGAGGTTGTGTTAAGATATTTTTAAGGGATCCTCTGATTCTGTTTTATGATTCTACAAAAATAAATTTGAGACATTTCTATGAAAATTGTATCTTAGCTTTTAGTGTAGACAAATATAAATATATGCTATGTATATTTGTACCCCCTTGATACAGGATTCCAAGCTGTTAATGATGGTGTGATTTAATGCTTCAGGTTTTCCTCTTATTCTGTAATATCATTTAAATGGCATCATTAAATATAAGTCATCATAAATATCATTAAATAGGCATATCTTTAAAATAAGACCAGGAAAATAGCATAACATAGTAAACTAAGAAACACTAAGAAAAGATGAGTTATATTTTAAGTTTTTATTTGGAAATCATTTCAAACTGACAGAAATTGTGAGAATATTGCAAAGAACACTCGTATATATCTTTTACCCAGATTCACATACTGTTGACCCCATTCCCCCGACCCCCATCTCTTTCTGTCTCACTCCTCTCCCTTCAACCCCATCTCCATCTCTGGCTCCATTTCTTCTTCAGCCTCCTCGAATCTGGGAACATTTCCACAGCCATTCTTTGTCTTTTAAAACATTGATATTTTTGAGCAATATGTATCTCCTTTTCTTTAATAGGATGTTTTTTCATCTTGAATATATCTAATATTTCCTCATGATTAGATTTAGGATATGCATTCTTGGTCAGAATTATACAGAGGTCATGCTGTATCAAGTATCACATCTAGAGGCACACAATCTCTGTCTGTCCCTCATAGATGGCGTTCATTTTGATCACTTGGTCGAGGTATTATATGATTTCTCCAGTGTGTAATTACTATTTTTCCTTCGAAACTAATAAGCAGTCTGTAGGGAGACATTTGAAGACCATGCAGATCTGCTTCTCATCAAAATGTTCCCTTCGGTTATCTGATATTTTCCATAATGGTTGTAAAATGATGATTTTCCAACCTCCCTCCACACAGTTGGTAATCAGCATTCTGTTGTAAGCAAGACCTCTCCTTTCTCATCTATCAGTCGATCAGTATATTGATGTATCTACTTAATGATTGATTTGTTATCACTGCGGACTTATAAATTCCTCTTTTGCAGTGGTTCATAATGCATTACTGAATGATTTTGGTGCTCAACTTTCCCCAGATTTGGTCAGAGGGAGCCCCCTTAAGCTATCCTTGTGACATACCTACCCCCTCCCTACACTTTTAGCACTACCTTACTTGCTGATATAAAGATATTTTAGTTTCATCTTGTACCTACTCTTCCATAGCCCTGGGATAGCTATTTCTCTGAGGAATCTGATTCCTTTTAGTGGGGAATCGTATGACAGAGCAATACCTAGATGCTAGGTGTGTGGTCATTGTTACTGGAATGAAGGAAAATAAAAACAATTTAAATCAACAGAGGGCAAAGCATTAAAAATGTAGTTAGGATATGACATTTTTACCCAAATCATTGGGTTTCACTTTTCGAATGTCCCATTGGTGTGACAGAGGTATGAAACCTCAAACCCATATGTGGTAGCCTAATTATAATAAGTTTAATTTAAAAAAATAATAATTAGTGTGTAAGATGAGGAAGTAGCAAGTACTTACCTGCCCTAACATAAAGAAAATACTGCTAACTTGTGTAATAGCCATATATTAGTACTCTATTTGAGTTGCTTTGGTAACATAGTTAATAAAATGAGAAATTGAAATATCAAACAGAATTAGACAAGGGATTTTAGTGAGAAAACAGAATCTGTTTCCACCTCAGAAAATTTCGGTTAAACAATAACTTTAATAATCCACTATGGAGTACTACAGAGGAACAAAACTCTTCTTGAATTTATATTTTCAACATAAAACATCTCTCAGGTTATGGAGTTTCATAGAGTTTGTTCTGTGTATAAATAGTTCTTTGATTTTTCTGAACATATCTTTATGGTCGTTGGGAAATAACAGTTGATGAAACAAACTCCTACCTATTCAATAAATTGAATAATTAAATTCAAAATTCAATTCAAAACTCCTGCATTCCGTGTTCTACTTTATTTTCTGAAATCACCCTGTTTATTCGAATTCCTTTCCTCTTCCTAAGCATTTACATTTTTCTCTTCACTCTTGCATCGCTTGATAATTGACCTTTCTAGAAATCAGCATACACGGAGCTACAGCAACAGAAACCTAGTTAACACACTTAGATATGTTCTTTTATGCTCAAGACATTAAGTGAGCACTTACTGTATTCAAGGCATTGTGCAGGGAGCTCTATTTCTTTAAAAGTTGTTTGAATTACTGGTGTTTCCAGTGAAGCTGATAATAGAGTACGGTCCCTCCCTACCAAACCGCATTAGACCACCTTGTAAGATACATTACTCGTTAGGTTGCTAAGGCATAAGGTCAGAGCTTGAAGTTTATAACATAATGACATTTGAAGTTTTTCCTCTCTGTTCATTACCAGTGCCATATCTGGTAGTGAAAACAGGTAATACTTTTTATCTCTCTTCTCTCCAAATATATTTCTTCCTAAAATCTTATATATATATATTTTTTAAATCTATATATAGAATTTCATAGTCACTTGAATCTACTGATTTTTTTTTTTTTAATTTTATAGCTACTTTATTTATTTATTTATTTATTTTTGGCTGTGTTGGGTCTTCGGTTCGTGCGAGGGCTTTCTCTAGTTGCGGCAAGCGGGGGCCACTCTTCATCGCGGTGCGTGGGCCTTTCACTATGGCGGCCCCTCCCGTTGCGGGGCACAGGCTCCAGACGCGCAGGCTCAGTAGTTGTGGCTCACGGGCCCAGCTGCTCCGCGGCATGTGGGATCTTCCCAGACCAGGGCTCGAACCCGTGTCCCCTGCATGGGCAGGCAGATTCTCAACCACTGCGCCACCAGGGAAGCCCTAAAATCTTATATTTTTAGCTGTTAAGTTTTCTCTAAAACATATCTTGGAATTGGTGTACCGTTTCCCCCTTTAACATGACAGTGACAATTCAAGTGCTTGCTTTTTGAAACATTTTCCTGACATGTACAAATGAGGTATTTTTTCTTTAACCAGTGCTTCTTTTTGATTCATCTTTTCCTTTTATTGCCTCTTGCTTTATGAATAATTATGTATTCTCACTTGGTTCATTAAGTAGTAGTAGCATAATTATGAGAGTATATTTAAAGAATTTCTTTTAGATTGACCCAATCTATATGAGACATCAACAACTTACAAATAATTGAGCCATGTTTGTTTTTTTCCCTCTCTGGAAAGGGAATACTAACATTGAAACTGGAGTCATCTTTGGACTTTATTCAAATGTGTCAATTTTGTGAAACCATACAAAGATGTTCGCTTAGCTTAAGGGAACAGAAGAACTTTGTTATGCTCTTTGAGTGTTACATTAAACTAGATCATTGCCTCAGGATCCTATTTAATATGTCCATCTGATTTATGATTTTTCTGTAGTCCTTTCTCCTTTGATTTGTCTCGTCTTTGGAAAACTTGGCATTTACTTCTGTTTTATTTTTCATACTGTCTCAATGATTATCTATGCATTCATTACTCTCAGTAATGTTACTTGCTGAATTTAAAGCAAATTATGTGGAATATTGTGTCTTGAATTAACAGTCGTATGGCAGGAAGGAGGTAACATGGTTTGTAGGTTTACAGAGTGATTTTTTAAAGTATCAGTTTATATAAATTCTTAAAACACTATATTTAATGTCTGGTCCTATGGTATATCTAGAATAATATAAATGTTAAATATACTTTCACTCTCATTTTTATTATTGATTTAAAGAGACTTTAAATTTCTACAGGATATCACATTTCTCCCTTTCTGGCTTTTATCATATAATTAAGGTGATATCAAAGACTGATTAGAATATTTAAGTCATTAAGATTTTAATTCTTAATTGTATAATCTCCCTTGGCAGGGCTGTTAACTTTAATGATACAGGGAGTGTAGAAATTCAGCAGAGACATTTATTTATTTTCTTTTATGAACAAGGCTATACAATTTGCATTTTTCCAGGTGGTAGTGGGAATATGAATAGATCACACAGCTGCTGGCTTGGTGGGTTTGGGGTGTATGTTTAGCAGATGTTTTCAGGATGTGGAGTTTGAAGTATTCTCAAATATATAGAAAGAGACACAGATATCTGTTCTCTAGTTTAACATTTCATAATATCTATTTCTTTGTGATCTTGCTGGTGTAAAACTGTCTTGCTTTGTTCCCTGGTTTTTTTTGGCCCCTGCCCCCCAAAAGAAATTTTAATAGCTTAGGGGATATATCTACCATAACCTTTGAATTAGATGGACATTTCTGTTAAGTAGTTGAATATATTTTCAAGAATAATGTGGGATTTCTATAATTAGCTCAAAAATTTACCTACAAGAAAGAAAATGAAAACCGCAGCCAGCTTCATTTCCATGGCTCATTTCTATAGTAAAATCACCTACCTAGGCTAAAGAAGAACCATTCTCCCCATTTCATCTGAGATGAGATAACCTGTGAAGAACTTGGGCCAACCTGATTTTTTATCATTTACCTCATTAGCTGCTTTGGTTAAAAATAAACACTGACAAACAACAGGGATTTGGGATACTCATGATTCAGTTTATAGGCATCAATATAGTGATTACTGAATATGTGCTTTTAAGGCCAATTTATTGATCAATTCAAACAATATTTATTGAGCTACATGAAAGCTACTTTGCTAAGCATTGTGAGATCTGCCAAGATGATTAAGTTATACTTGGACCCTTACATCTAGGAGCTTAATTTTCACAAATGAGACATTCACCCAACTAATAAGAATATACCAAACGTACCAAAGTTGTGTAGGTGAGATTGAGATGAAGTGGTGCTGGTTTTAAGGGAATGGGGGAAGGGGAGATAGTGGAAAATGTCATGAAAGTGGAGGTAAGCTAGCTGGGCCTTTAAGGATGAGTGAGATTCAGGTATTTAAGTAATGTGGCTGAGAAGGAAAAAAATAATTTTTCAGCAGAACAAATTTTATGTTGAAAAACCTGGAACTTATAATGTCCTTTTCCCCAGGCAACAGCAGGTGTGTTAACATGTGGCTAGACTGTAGAGTTCATGTTAGAGATGGAAGGAGGGGGGCACTGTAGAGGAAATGGCAGAAAATGGTGTTAGAAAGATATGTTTGAACTGGATTATGAGGGCCTTTAATTGCTAGACTAAGAAATCCCGACTTTAACTGATAAGAAATTTGGAAGCATTGAGGGATCTTAGAAGACTGACCTGAGCAAAGCTGTTTTTAAAGACATTTAGTGGAGTTGCTAAGATGAAAGGGCCTGAGGGCCTGAATAAGAATTGTCCCTTTAAGTTAGAATCTCTAGGACTAGAGAACTTATTATTGTTGTGTAATAGGGTATAGGTAAGAGTTAAAGGTGAGTCTGGAATTTTAAGACTATGTGACTGGGAAAATGGCAATACTTTTAACATAACTAGGGGAGGGAAAGAGAGAGGAAGAACAGGCTCAGAGGAAGATGATGAATGGGTCTTGGAAACCATGAGATTGGGTTGCTAGTTCTCAGCATCCAGGAGGAACTACCCAGTAGGCTTAGAAATGCCAGTCTAGCCTTGGGTGAAAATTCTTTTAAAGTATATTCCTGGGAGTGAAATTGCTGGGTCGTGGGATATGCACACCATCATCTACAAAACTGGTATTGTTGTTGCAGTTGTTTTATGACATCATTATTTGTTTAGATTTGCCCACATGTTTACCCCTTTCTTGGCTCCACATGGCTTCATATATTTTCCACCTTCCTTCTAGAGTCATTTTCCTTCCTTAAAGTATGTCCTTTATAATTTCTTTTAGTGAGGGTCTATTGGTGGCAGAGTTCTAGGTTTTGCTTTTTTGAAAATGCCTTTTTAATATCTTATTTTGAAAAATATTTTGTCTAGATATTCTGGGTTATTATTTTCTCTCAGCACATTGAAGAGATCAGTCCCCCAATTTTGGCTTCTGTTGTTGTTGATAGGTTAGCTCTCATTCTATGTTTGTTACCTTTAAGGTAATGTCTTTTCTGTGTATTTGATCTTAAGATCATCTGTTTATCTTTGGTATTAGAGTTTACATCACTATTCTTAGGTGTTGATTTCTTTTTATTTATCCTACTTGGGAGTTTTTTGAGCTTCCTGAATCTGTGTATTTGTGTCTTTCTGGAATATTGGGAAATTATCAACCATTATCTCCTCAAATATTGCCTCTGTCCCATTCACCCTTTTCTGACCTTCTGGAAATTGAATTATAAAAATTATACCTTGTCACTCTATGCTACATTTCTCTTAACCTCTCAAATTTTCTATGTATTTATTGCTTAAGTGATACATTCTAGAACATTCCTTCAGCTGTATCTTCCACTTCATGAATCTCTCTTAATCTCTGTTTCATCTGCTGGTAAACCAACCTCTTGAGTTTTAAAATTTTAATTGTTAATTTTTTTTTTTTTTTTTAGTTTTAAGAAATTTCATTTGGATCTTTTGCAGATCTGCTGAGTATTGGTATTAGTATTTTAATAGCATCTTGCTCTTTATTAATAATTTCAATCCCTCTTATTTCTTTAAGCATATTAAATATGTTATTTCTTGTACATTTATCTGTGGGAATATTTTAAGGCCTCCTGTGAGAGTTAATATCCTTCAGAGGAGATTCATATTTGCTTTTGCCAGGTTGCTGCCAACCTAGAATCATGTTAAAATTTTGGCTTAAGTTTTTTAAGACTCAAGGAAGTGTGAATTCAGGCTGTATGAGGACTGGTTTTTGACTAGGAATTCTCAGAGAAGATTTTTACCTTCTCCGTTTAGCACCAGGGTTTGATGTGGGCAGTTTTCTTCTTAGGCCCCTTGGGATATGAGCAAGTTCATTTCTAATTTACTGTTAAACTGAGTTGTAGTCTTCTGGGGCTTTTAGGGCCATGTTCTATTACTCTTTCCACTTTGATCAGGCCCTGGGCTTGGTTTCCATTCCCCCATACTTGATGCCTTGGAAACAAGCTCAAGTTCATCTGGCTTTAGCAAATTCACTCAAGGTCTAAAGCTGGCTCTACTGATGTTTACCTCTCTGAGTTCTTTCACTCAGTTTTTGGCCTCCAGGTATTCCTTACTTTTTGGCCAGATTATGCTTTTAAGATTATTTTTAAAAGATTCATCACATTTAGTTCTTTCAGTGGGGCGTAAGTCAGGGTATATATTCTGCCATACTTTCAGAAACAGAAGTTCAGGTGACCCATTTTTTTGTGGACACGTGACACCTCAAAATGACTTTATTCTTATCTTGTAGTTTCCTAAACATGAGCCATTCATACTTGAATACAGAAATTGTGGTGTCCAGTCTTTTTCTGATCCAACTTAGTTACATATTAATGCTCATTTTTAGAACAGGAAAAAAAATTGTAATGAGCTATTGAAGAATCACAGTGATTTAAGAGGTGATTCCAAGGACTATGTTTTGTCAACAGGTATAGTTTCTAGTCCCACTTTCACTAATTATCCCCCTCCTCTTTCACTAAAGAAATTTTTTAAAAAGGTGGGGAGAAGACCAAGAAAAAAGTCAATTCAGTCTACATAGAACAGTATGGTACTAACGGGCCCTTAATGAATGCATGTGTGCTTCTGTGTATATGTGTGTGGTTTCTGAATTTTCAGCTCAGGATTGGAGGGCATTCAGTGAAAGCTGCCTGCATGCAGTTGCTTCAGGCTCTAGAAGCACTCACAGAGGCTCTGCTTATCAGGTAGAGTGACTTGACACTAGGATTTTGCCATGGGAAAATCTGTCTTAGTTGTTATCTGACACCAATAATGGGTTTTACCAGGGAAACACATATGCCAGCTGTTAAGTTTCATGCTAGTGATGGAAATAGAAAACAAATCAATCATCAAATCACCATTATTAAACGCAATATGCAGCAATGAATAGCTGTGTCCTATTAAAAGTGATTTAATTATGAATATAAGGGTTGATGTCCAATAACTATGGAAAGGCTGGCTTTTAATTTGTTAAATTAGAATATGTTTTCATTTCTAATGCATAGAATTTTAAGGAATTTTATGGTTTGGCCATGTAGTACTTTCATCCAATTCTGCAAGCATGTTTTAAAAATGCCTGTTATGTACCAAGTTGGTACTAGTTTCCAGTGATACAAATATGGTCAAGATATGGCTGATGGCTTTAAGAAGCTCACACTTAATTAGGGAGCTGGATATCTAAACTAATGATAAGGCAGTATATTAAGTGCTATATCCATGCTAGGAACAAAAAGCTGTAGAGGTCCAGAGGAGGGAGTAATTAATTCTTCTTGGAAGAGTTCAGGAAGACATCCCAGAGGAGATGATATTTTAGCCCAGCCAAATGTTTTCAGGCTCAGAAGGAGTGGGACATAAAGAGCTTTCAGCTAAGACATATAGGCTTGGAATTTACTGACTTTTTCCAGGAATGGTGAGCACTCTGGTATCGCTGGATCATTGGGCTATCTGGGGGCTGTTACTTTACTTACCAGTCCGGTTTTGAAAGGCCCTGAATGCCATGCTTATTGCTTAAGCTTTAGCCTATAAGGTAGTGGAAAAAATCATGTAGAAGTAGTAGGATCATAATATTTTTCAAAGGTAACCACAGTAATGAATGTGTAGAAAAAACCAGAGTAGAGTGAAAAAAATTCAAAACGAAAATCCAGGAGACTACTTTAAGTTCATAGCTCTTTCATACACCTTACATTTTTGGAGTTACTCATTTGTTCTTTCCTAAGACAGAGGCTGTCCTTTAATCGTTTTTGCATTCATATTGCCTACCATAGTGCATAGCTGTAGAATAAATAGATTAATGAATGAATGATCTAAGCAATAATTGTGGAAGGCTGTAAACAAGACAGTAGAAAGGGAAGCAGAATTTTACAGGGTGTGGCGTAGGCTTAGGGAGAGAAAGGTCAAAGATGACTTGGTAGTTTCTTACTTGTATGATAATTGGGTTATGATGCCTTTAACGCATGTAGGGAACAGACAAACCACTTTTCACTATACTGGATTTGAGTTCATGTTGGAGCATCTTTATCTGTACGTCCTGTGGAAGAAGTAAGAAATTGGATTTATGAGTCTGTAGCTCAGGGGAAAAGCCTGGGCTGGAGATAAAGATTCAAGAAACATAAACACATAGATTAATGATCAAAGTCAGGGGAGCAGATCACACAGGGTGAAAATATAAAATAAAAAGCTGGGAGCATGGGTCACTGATATTTAAGAAGTAGGTAGAGAATACAATGTGGAAAACCAAAGGCTGGTCAGAAGCATAGGTTTGATTATCAGGGAAGTCTTTGGTCTTCGAAGTCATTGAAGAGAAAGTTTCCAGAACTGTTTTAGTAATAAGGAGTAATTCAGTAGCTTCCTGTATTGATGCATATGATATTATAGATATATATGCAACACACATATATTAATATAGACTTGGAGGATAGTGAGATCACCCATATCTGGTGTTATGTAATTTCATGCCTTAAAGCAATAAGACAATTTCTAGGAAGGAGTGAAGAAAAAAAAGACCAGACACTTCTTGGTTTATGTCTCATTTAATAGAATGGTTCTCTCATTTTTCAAGTGATCAGCTTGAAGTAGTTTTTTTTTTTTTATTATGTGTGTTTATGCATTTCAGTTTCATTGATTACACACTTTAAAAGGTTTTAATGTGGCCAAGTATTGAGGATGTAGCTGTAAGAGTCTTTATGTGGTGGTAAACTCCAGCATTTAATAACTGCTGAAAATGCAGTATCTTCTCTCTTATTGTATTTGACAGGTTTTTTGTTATTATTTTGATACTCTTTATTTTGCCAAGAGGTAACTCATTCCCAAAGGTATTTTATGCCAGGGAAATTTCATTCCACTTTGTATAGAAGTCTAGGTTTTATATTATCTTTTGAGTGTGCATTCTTACTGTGGATTATAAATTACTGGAATTACTTAAGCAAAATTCATACCGAGGTTCTGTATTTTCAAACTGATAATGACCATATGCACTGGAAGGCAAGCCCAGAAAACTGCCAGCAAATAATCACCCTTGTCTTTAGGAAACAGTTAAGTCATTGCGTCATGCTTCAATTACCATTAAATATATCAGTGGATAGACTCATGGATTCATTTCTGTTCTTTTTGTTAAACCAGGTTTTTCCTTTATCATCTTTAGAGATGGAATTTGGGATGCCTGGTATGCTTACTTGTAACTTTACAGAACCCCTTTTCTTTCTGTAGCTCACTGGGTTAGGTAGCATGTAGTGCAGTATTTGAGAGTGATTGGTGGAGGCCATTGAATGGGAATTAGCATTTAAGAAGGTTCCTATTAAGAGCCAGTCACTCTGCTTCATGTTTTACATATGTTATTAGTTCACTTAATGAAATGATAGGCAAACACGGTACGGGAGGCACCTTGCTGTGGTGGAAGGAATATGAACTGGAAAGCTCTACTGATGTGGGTTTGAAATCCAGATTTATTACTTGTTGGATGGACAAAGTTACTTCACTGCTCTGAGCCTAGGTTTTTTTATAGTAAAAACAGAATATTTACCTTGAAGAGTTATTATGATTTAAGGGATGGAGATATATAACCTAAGGCACTCATTAGATAGGAAATAATAGAATAATCAATATCATTAATAATAGTGGATATTAGAAAGGAAATTAAATGTTTGATTTTAATTCTGTCATGAATTAAATAATTCATGCATGGCATACAGAGACATGGGAAGGTATAGTCAATCACTTTTTAAATAAAACTTTAAAATGTTAATTTGGCAAGCATGTTGGATATCGTAGGTTTGTTAAGGTCAGTGACTGTTTCATGGAACTCTTTCCCTTCCTAGGGTAACATCTTGCCCCCTACTAGGAACTCAACTATTTCTTTAATTGTATCACACTGAAATTGTTTGAGGTAGCATGATTTTGTAACTAAACTGGCCCAGCAAATTTTATTCTTTCATTTGAATATTTTCTGTTAATATGACTATACATGCAGTCAGTAAGTTGAGAAAGCCACCTGCTGTCTTGTTGGTAGGCTACCTAGCTGGTCCATCTGGACTAGGTGTAGAGGGCAGCTTTAAAAACTACCATTAGGTCTGCATATTGTCAGATTTCACACCTTCAGGACACCGTGGGTAACTGGGTGATAGCCAGTTTATTTCCTTCAGCTAATGTTGTAGATAAACACTTCATATTTTAGTTTAGCCCTGATATGACAGAATTACAGTGTTCTAATCTTCATCAGCACTTTGTGATCCAGAAACTTTGTATTTCAATAAAAATGTCAGAGGCTGCAGCTTCTGGAGAATTTACCATTTGAACATACCAATTTTGTTCATTTGTTGACTCAGATAGATGGAGTTGTTGTATTTCTTTGCCGTAGATGTTGACAGGACCTTATGGGCCTTTGCCGTATAAACATTTAGTTCTCTAAACAATAATTTCCAATCTAGTTCTGGTGGTACTGCTAAATACTACTTTTCTCTTACTATGACCCTGGAAAATGCTCTTTCATCATCAGTAAAAAGAGGGTGGGGTACTTGCTTACTGTCTATGTGGACTTTCTTTTCCTGCTTGATTTCATTACCGAGCAATTCCAGGAAGCTTTGGGCCATTGTATCACTTTGTTTCATTCCATTATAGATATTGATGCAACGTGGATCGCTGAACAGTATAATCTCTTTTGCACAGTTTCTATTGATCTTGTCCAGTAAATCATTGTATGCTGGGTTTGTTCTGAAATCATTTTGGGCATAAAAGCTGTTCTTGAGTTTGACAATCAGGTGCCTTCTTGTAATAGGCAAACTTATGCCAAGCTGGGATTCAGTCATTTTGTTTCTGTCTCCTTCATACTATAGATGGTTATTTTTCCTACCTTCTCAAGTGAGTGGTCTTTACGCCATTTCCCTTCACTTCTTCCCTGCATCCTGTAATACGGCTTCTGTTGTCATTGCTCTCTTGAAATTGCTCTATATGGTCTGAAATGGCCTATTTTCTTCTGGTCTTTTTCTCGGGACTTAGTCTATGCTTGACCTTCTTGCTATGTTTGACACTGTTGATTACTTTTTCTTATTGAAACATTTTCCTTTCTCACTGTGGGGGCAATGTTGTCTCCTGTTTCTCACACCTTTTTGGTTGTTCTTTTTGTCCTCTTAATTGGCTGTTCTTCTCTGTGTCCACGACTTCAGGCATCATCCCCAGGGTCTAATCTTCTGTCTTGGATTCTTTCTCACTGACTGTTCAATCTCCGCTTAGGCTTCAGTTACATCTTGAAGACAGAAGATCGTCAAATTCGCATTTCTCTTCCTGCACCCTCATCATTTTCCACTCTCATACTTCACATAATATTTCTTGAGTATCATTTTCTAGATACCATGGGAGGTGGAATGGATGTGGGAGACAAATTTGTACCAAACCTGTTGTCTTCCCTCACAAAGTTGTGAGTTCGTAACTTAGGGAAGGCAAAAAGATGCATACATGAGCCTTAGTTAAGTAGGACAACATGTGGAAGTACCTTATCAGTGATGTAGGAGGCAAACCATGTAATGGTAATTGGAGGTTTCATAGAGAAAGTGACACTTTATTTGGGTCTTAATGGATAGATATAGGTTTGACAGCACAGATGTGAAGGGAGGTGAGCTCAAATTATTTTGCAGTCCTTTGGGAGTCCTGTCATATTCTTCTGACTTTAGGTAGACTTGTCCTAGGTAGACAATAGGCATAAAATTGCTTAAAATTGGAACCTGTAATCTTTTCATCTATATTAGACACCCAGAATAACAGTATGCACAGTAACTCATGTCATACCCCTAATATATTTAAAATACATATGTATTAGAGGCAGAACTTCAAGGGTAATTTTAAAGAAGTATTAACTGTTTGGCTTTCTATATTTACTTACTCCTATTGTATCTTGTATGCCTTGGCTTTTAAATATACTACACCAGATATTAGATGTAATCTCTGACCTTTTAAGTGTCTTTTCAGATTTATCTCCATGAGCTCTGAGTGGAAAGCTAGATATAATAGCGCTTCTTTCATTCCTCTTCATGGATTGTTACACCCAACTTTGGAGTTCATGTTTTTTTCGCCTGATATTTTAGCACCATTTTCCAGGAAGAAATAGGAGTCTTATCATTTCTTACTAGCCAATTTGAAGCTTTTAATTTGATTATATTTCTTTTTTTAAAATTTTTTTAAAATTAATTAATTTTATTTATTTTTGGCTGCATTGGGTCTTCGTTGCTGTGGGCTTTCTCTAGTTGCGGTGAGCGGGGGCTACTCCTCGTTGCGATGCACAGGCTTCTCATTGCAGTGGCTTCTCTTGTTGCAGAGCCCAGGCTCTAGGCGTGCGGGCTTCAGTAGTTGTGGCATGTGGGCTCAGTAGTTGCAGCATGCAGGCTCAGTAGTTGTGGCTTGCGAGCTCTAGAGCACAGGCTCAGTAGCTGTGGCGCACGGGCTTAGTTGCTCCGCGGCATGTGGGATCTTCCCGGACCATGGCTCAAACCCGTGTCCCCTACATCGGCAGGCGGATTCTTAACCACTGCACCACCAGGGAAGTCCCTGATTATATTTCTTTATGACACCTCTGTTCCAAATTTTATATATTGACTTCCTGCTCCCTCTCTGTAGTTATGACCAGTGCTTAAGTTCACATTCAAAGTATTCCAGGCTGAAAGCAGAGGCACACTTTGGTGGCAGCCATGAGTAAAGCCACAATGAGCCCCCGCAGTGATGGGACTGAAGTGGCTGGGGTGAAGTAAAGGCCAGCCTAATGGCGAGCACAGCAGGTTTGAAATAGTTTGCTAGGAAAAAGAGTCAGCAGGTTGCTGTCCTCATCCAGTCAAATTTATTTGCTGTCTGTGACTATTAGCAGCTGCTTCTTACCTGGGTTATTACTTTCTCTTTTACGTTTCAGGTAAAACCTTCAATTCAAGGGATTTCTGAGGTTTTTTTTTTACACATAATGTAGATTTCATTCTAATCTTTATGAGATGTGTTTGACTTTATATGGTGATAGCTGTATCTGAATTCTACAGATTTCAGAGAATTTGGGAAGCAATGCAATGAGGATGCAATGTATTGATACATTGAGTTTTGCTTTGCTCTGAGATTTAGTATTTAATCTTAAACATTGCTTTGATCTTATATATGCCTCTATAAACAATACAGGGACCTCTATTATCTACCTCTTAGGCTCAAAAACTAATAAAAGGTACACAGAAGGCAATTACCAATTATTCTACAATAAACTATTAGGCTTATGTTCCTGTTTTATACTGTATCTTTTGTAGTTATGTTAAAAATGCTCTACAGCACTGAATATAGTATTATTAAAAGATAGCTCTCACAGGAGACAGAGTTTCTTATAGCTGGACCTTCATCCAACAACTTTTTTTTAAGTTCTTAAAAGCTTACAACCCAAACTGTTTCTGGCATTTAGTAGAATAAAGTACCTCATGGAAGCTCATTGTTAAACAGAAGCCACCTAACTATGATCTATTTAGTGATGTGCACACTCACACATAGACGCCAGTTATGGCTATCAATGCCTCAATATTAAACTAAGTGCATCTATGGAATAGATTTCATAGAAGTTGATTTAATTTATTTTGATGAATAGCTTACATGCTGAACTCAGCTTATCATTATTCTCATTGTTTATAGGTGATATCAACATGCTACTAGCTAGGAACATAACTGAAGTTGACCTTGGCATAAAATAGAGTATTTTCTTTAGGGATTATGTACTTTCACTAGAGTTTGGTTCTTGAGATCTATTGGTCTGAGGCATACAATCTTTAAAATGGCTACCTGGTGTGCAAAAGCAATGAAACCAAGCTCCGGTGTGCTTGCTTAGGTATCATTTTGTTGAGCTCAACTGTGGATTTTGGTTAGACTGAATTTTCCCTTTTTTGAAAACTCTAGTTTTCATGGAATAAAATATTTTAACTCTCCCTATTTTGCATATTCCAAGCCTTACCTGCTCTGGTTGTTTTCGGTGACATGATAAAAAAGGAGCATGTTTACATCAAACAGCGATGAGTCTGTCTTCAACTATCTTCCACTTTCCTTTCAACAACAAATCATTGTTTTTTCCTTTCTCTTCTAGCATGGTGATAACTGCATCTATAAAAGGGAAGAGAGGCCCTGGTATCTAATATTAATTTTAGTATTATCTATTAATGTATTATGTATATACACATTTTTAATTAATGTACAAAATGCATTCTTATTTACTCTTAAAACTTCTATGTACTTCTATGTACTTAGAGTGATAGATTATAGCAAGCAACATATGGCAAGATCCTTGCTCTCAGGGAATATATCTAGTTGATAACTGATTTAAAAATAGGGACTTCCCTGGCAGTCCAGTGGTTAAGACTCCATGCTTCCAATACAGGGAGTGCGGGTTCGATCCCTGGTCGGGGAACTAAGATCCCACATGTTGCGTGGCATGGCCGAAAAAAATAAAAATAAAAGTAAAGAGTGTGCCATGAGGATCATTCGCTTTCTTTTAAAATCTCATCAGTTGTCACTACTGTGTACCCAGCTGTTGAGCAAGTGTTGCCTTCAGTGTTAGATTCTGAGCTGTAGAAGAAATTACAAACAGGACTTCCATAGGTTACTGTTGATGATATTTGCAGTTTTCAATTTGGGGATTATTGAGCTATTACAGAGTGTTGTATTATATGCCAGAGAGCAGTTGTTCCAAACCTTGTTGATATCCAGAATTACCTGGGGAGTTGTTAAGAGATACAGGTCCTGAGGCCCTACGTATAGAGCTCTTGACATTTTGATTCTGTAGTTATGGGTGTGTTCCAATCCAGATTAAAGGAGATGAGAGAGTAGGGTCAAGCATTCGACATTCTTGGTAGTATAACAGGATGATAGGTAGGGATAGAAGAGGGTTATGAATCTGTTTGTCTTAAGAACAGGATAACTCTAAGCTTATTCAAATTTTGTTCTGAACATGTCTTTCCAACATTTCCAGAGTAATCTCACATATTGCTTACTACTTTGAAATAGAAAGTCACCAACAAACCAAACTTGACTTAAAAAAAAGAAAGAAATGAAAAGTTCAGATACCCCCTCTCCTACCCTCTCAGAATTTTTCTAATGCTTCGATTGCCTTCAACAAAATACACTGATGTGGTTTCCGAACTAAAGAAAATTACTGCTGAAAGATAAAATTGAAACCAGTTGGAATCCGAAAGGGGAAAACAGAGACGATGTAACTGTGGTTGTTTCCCATTGAGCTCAGCCAGTAACAAACCAAATTGAGATACTCAGTAATATTTTTATGTACATAAAGTAAGAGAACTGTATTATATGAAATTCAAAGTTCTGATTTATGTGTGTTTTTTATAGAACTCGGATTTTCATCTTTTCATAAACCAGTGTATCCCAAGTGAAACATTACCAAACATTTTAGCTCCTTATGAGCTCTCATTCTACTCAGATATTGATGGGATGGTAGAAGCTAATTTCATAATTTTATTAAGGCTGATTTATTTTTATGGTCATTTTACGTGTAGACATATGATGAAATCATATGAGAATATACAGAGAATAAATAAGATACAGTTATGGTCTGGGATTAAATCGTTGATCCCCGTAGGGTTGACACATTTAAAAAAACATCAGGAGTATAAATGTGTTTGATTACGTGAACGCTATTTGAAAAACAGAATTATCAATCAACAGTTACAGTAAGGCACTTCTAGGTGCTATTTTGCAGGGAAGAGGTTGAACATTTACTCACATTTTCAAAAGTTGAAGCAAGAATAAGTTGACCTCAGTTACAAAAGGAAGGGATGACTAGATACTTACTGAGCACTTATTATGTCAAGGGTTGGTAAACTACAGAAGGCAAATCCGGACTGCCACCTAGTTTTGTAAATACATAGGTGTTATTTGAAAGCCGCCATGCTTGTTTGTTACGCATTGTCTATGGCTGCCTTCGGGAGACAATGGGAGAGTTGAATAGAATTGCAACAGAGACTGTATGACCTGCAAAGCCTGAAGTATTGACTATCTAGCCCTATCTGGGACTGCCACTTACACAATTCCTAGAATTTGCCTCAACTGCTTTTCAAAGGTTCTCTTGGTTCATTCCAGGAGTCTGTGGGGGTGGCGGTGATCACACTTCGTCAGCTAATGTTCTTTGGTTTGGGCTTCCTCATCAAGCCTATGCCTCTTATGAGTATATTGCTCCAGTCCGCACAACCATTTTTTAAAAATCTGGTGACTTCTCTGAGTCCTTGGGTCCCTGATATAATCTCTAAGCTTCTCACTCTAGTTCTTCATAAGTTACACAGAAATCAGTTCCTCCAGCTACCTAGTTGCTTCCCTAGAAGTAACTAATGTAATAAATGTCTTGTAAATCTTCCCGGAAACATTTATGTGTATACTGGCAAATACATATCAATATTCTTTCCTCTGTTTTCCCCATAAATGGTAGCATGTACTGTACAGTCTTATATACCTTGTTTGTTTCATTTAATGATATTTGTGAAGATCATTCCATATCATTACATAAAGAGCTTCCTTGGTCATGGATATAGCAGCAGAGTAGTCCGTTGAGTGGGACACACGATGGTTTAATCAGGCAGTATTCTATTGATGAGCTTTTGGGTCATTTCAAACCTTTTGCTATTAAAAACAATGCCCAGTGATTTCCCTGGTGGTCCAGTGGTTAAGACTCCGTGCTTCCACTGCAAGGGGCATAGGTTCGATCCCCGGTCCAGGAACTAGGATCCCACATGCTGCGTGGTGCGGCCAAAAAAAAACCAAACAATGCCCAGTGTACCATAGTTTATTGAATCTGTCTCCAATTGATGAACATTTGTAATCTTTTGCTAGTAACAATACTGGAATACATAACCTTAGACGTAAATCATTGTGCACAAATGTGAATATATATGGATTATTCCAAAATATATATATATGGATAAATTCCAAAATAATTGGAGGGCCTGTTCTTTTCCAGGCACAGATTTAGGTGCTAGCATGTAACAGTGCACAAAACAGTCACAAATACCTTTTTTAAATGGAGCTGACATCAAAGTGGAAGGAGCAGACAATAAATAAGACATGTATTATGTCAGATGGTGATAACTGCCATGGAGAAAAATGAAGCAGGCAAAGGGGGAAAGGAGTGCCAAGAGGGAGGAGTTATGATTTTGAAGCACATCATCAGGAAAGATCTCTATGAGAAAGTGACATTGACCAAATATCTGAAAGAAGTGGGGGAAGATCTGGGGATGATATAACCTCGAGTGCAAAGGCTCTGCTGTGGGAGTTGGTCTGGTATATTTGAAGAACAGCAAGGAGGCTAGTGTGGCTAGAGGAGAAGGAATGAGAGGAAAGTAGTAGGAGCTGAGGTCACAGTAGCTAAGGAGAGGACATGGAATATAAAGTAAGGCATTCTAACTTATGGTTACCAAAGGGGAAATGTGGGGCGGGGGATAAAGTAAGAGTTTGGGATTAACATATAGACACTACTATATATAAAATAGATAATCAACAAGACCTACTGTATAGCACAGGGAACTCTACTCAGTATTCTGTAATAAATTATGTGGGAAAAGAATCTGAAAAAGAATGGATCTATGTATATGTTTAACTGAATCACTTTGCTGTACACCTGATACTAACACAACATTGTAAATCAACTATATTCCAATATAAAATAAAAAAATTAAATTTAATAAACAAAGCAAGGCATTCTAGGCTACTGTAAAGACTTTGGCTTTTACTCTGAATGAGACAGAAAACCATAGGGGGGGGTTCTGAAAAGTGGAATAAAATGAATTGACAGGATATAGTGAAGAAGGGCAAAGATAGGATGGAGACGGCTAATTAGTTTACTGCAATAGCCTAGGCTAGAAGTAACGGTGGCTTGAAGCCCTTGGGTAGGAAGTGGAGGTGATCAGAAGTGATCAAATGCTGGATTTGCCGAAGAGTGGGATGTGGCCTGTGAAAGAAAAGAGTCAGTGATGATTCCACCTTTTTTTTGCTTGAACAATTGGAATTAAGTTGCCATTTGTCAAGAAAAAGACTAAAGCAGGTTTGGGAGTCAGACAAGGAGTTTGGTTTGGGATGTGCTAAATTAGAGACAATTATTGGACAATCAAGTGGAAATATACAGCAGATTAGAAGTTTCTTTTTAGGATACATAGTCTCCCAGTTTCTGTCGTTTGAATAAGTCCCTGGTGGGATCTAGAGCACTGATGTTCTTCTAGACATGCTCAGGTATACTTGAAACCCAGACTGAAAAATCCTACATTGTCAAGTTGAGGCTCTGGCTCCAACTCTCTCAGGGTGTTATTTTGCTCACTCTTGCTCAACAAGGTTAATCGCCTTCTGCATTAAACTGAATTGTGTGCAGGACTTGTACCAGTCTGAGATGGACCACATTAAGAAAGAAAAACCTGGATATGATGAATGCCCAAACTGTATTCTCAACAAGAAATGCCCTATTAGCCCAGTGGCACTGGGTTTTAGCATCATAATTCCTACTGTGATGTTTTCTCAATACTCCTCTTTGTTTGACACACTTAGCTCTTGGGGTTTCTTGCTGGACTTATTGATTTGTGACAAGAAATTAGGAAATTTGACAGAACAGGAGGTCCTCTGAGTGTATGGGATGGCCAGAGAAACATCAGTCCCTACGTAGCAAAGCCAGAGCCAAGCTGCGGGTAAAGGGATTTACTAGAGCTTGAGTCAGGTACTCACAGAGATTAAAGGTTAACAGGAAGAACTCCCACCACCTCATTTGTCAAGTACGAGGTTGAAGTAAAAACCATACTTGGGTTTTGGCATTTAAATGATCATTTCAAATGAGGGAAACTCTCCCTAAAACCTCTAAGCTAACTTTATTTGTCCTTCCTAAAATATCCATTACCTGCTTAGCTATTGAGGCCCAATTGAAGATATACAACATTAGCTATGCACGTTGTTAAACATAGTGTTCTGGTGACATTTAGCAGTGTTCAGGAATTGGTTTAATGAACAGGTGTACAAGTATATTAGTTATGCAGATGTTAATTTGCAGTAACATGTGCTGCCTGATTTGGGGGGTTCTTGTCTAAAATACAACCAGTAAGATTTGCTCCTTAATTAGGAAATGATTACAAAGTATGTGTGTGTGATTCCCACCATTAGAAACATTAGTCTTGTGCAATGTGCTCTAAACTTTGGGAACACTCCTGGTAATGCCATTCCTATGGCTTCAGGTACTGTGCAGGTGTCAGGATGAAACCTACCTTTCTGTGGCATGCTGTAGTTAGTGCACAGCTGTAGGCAATGCGGAGAGGGGAAGCTTCACAGCTGCAATATGCGGCTCTTGTAAGAGGAGACAGAGAAGCAATTTCCCAGTGCATATTGCATCAGCCTTTCCTCCCAAGGTTTGGTAAACAAATGTGTTATTCCTCACAAAATGGATTCACAGACAATCGAAAACAAAATTGTGCTTGCTTTCCAAACTGACTAATCTTGACCAGTATTTTTTTTTTTTTGTCATTCTCTTCTCTATTGTTTCTGATTCCTGCTTACACTTGGTCCTTGGGATTGCTGAGGCTAACTAACAGTCTGTAAACTGTAAAAAAGGATGGACACATTTAAGTGTCAGTCTAGCCATACTTTTATTTTTATGTTAAAAAAAAGGTACTTTGCACAGGCCAATATAGCAGACATCCATGCAGCAGCCTCCCAGAATGAACAAATGCTAATAACATTTAGTCTTATTTACTACAGATCTTTGCTTTGAAAGAAATAAAACATTAGAGATAAAGTTGAGGTTTTAAGGGTTCTACTTATTCTAGTATCACTTTCCTCCTCCAAGACAAACACCATCATTAATCTGCTGAGTATCTATTCCATGTTTTTATAATTTTATAATTTTTCTGTATATATATATATGTGTGTGTGTGTGTATATATACTCATGTACAAATAATACAGAAGATTAGTCTGTTTTATTTTTAATTTAGATGAATGCTAATATACTGCATTCACCATTTTCCACCACTTTTAGTTTTCCATTCAGCATTGTATTTGGGATCTGTTCTTGTTGAAATATTTAGTTGTCACTGTAAATACTGGGTTGTATTCCATTATATTAATATACCACAATTTATTTACCCGTTTCATAACCCCTGGCATGTGGGTTGTTTCCAAATTTTGTACTGTTATAAACATGTCTACAATGAACATCCTTGTCTCCTTGATCGTTTGACCTGTAAGTGGAAGGATTGGGGTATACTCAGGGTAAGCAGACCTTAAATATATTTGGCATTAATAAATGCTTATTTTAAGGTTGTCCTGATTTTTATTGCTACTGTTGGCACAATCAAATCCTTATTTCCCCACCTTGTCATCCATACTTGGTATTGTGAGACTTTTTTTGTGATTTCCGATTTGATGAGTGTGAAATGGTGTTTCCTTGGTTGTTTTCATTTGCATTTCCCTGATTTACTGGTGAGGTTGAGCATCCTTTTATTACTTGCTATACGACCTTGGGCAAATGACTCAATTTTTGAGTCATTTGATTTTGGTGGGGGTTGTGATGTTCGTGGTTGTAGTTACTGCTACTTCTAGTACTACTACCACTATTATTATTGTTTTAGTTATTACCATTAGTACACTTACCTCTTTTGTGTGTATGCAGATACATATACATGTATATATACGTGTGTGTATATATACGTGTATAAGCCTTTGTGCATTTTTCAGTTGTGTTTGTTTAATATTTCCAGAAATGCAAAGATAAAGATGATTTGAAGAGAGTGGACGATAACAATTAAATGAAAAAATCGTTGCAGCTATCATACAGAAATCATAGTAGATTTTCCCTGCCTGCCATTGTCATAGTTGCACTCATTTTAACAATTGTTAATTGAAGCTAAAATAACAGCTGTTTCAACTAATACATGAAAAGTTATTTCCATACAGTTAGAATCACTTCTGGAATTGTATGCATGTGAACAAAATATGTACATATGTCAGGAGATCACAATTATTTTATTTGTATGATATATCTAAAATGACAGTTGGGCATTACTTGTTGAATATACGTGCATATATGTATGCATGAAGCTATATAAATTTTCAGTGTGGCTTGGAACACTACTATTGTTAGCTTTATTTACCCTGGCTTTGTATACAGTGCACTTAATAGGAAGTGTTATATTTTACTTTTCCATATATTCCTTCTTTTAAAAAATATTTATTTTCTTTATTTTATTTTCTTTATTTTTTTGGCTGCATTGGGTCTTAGTTGCAGCACATGGGATCTTCGTTGAGGCATGCAGGATCTTTTTTTTTCGTTCTGGCATGCGGGCTTCTCTCTAGTTGTAGCGTGCAGGTTTTCTCTCTCTAGTTGTGGCGCACGGGCTCCAGGGTGTGTGGGCTCTGTAGTTTGAGGCATGCAGCCTCTCTGGTTGAGGCACTCGAGCTCATTAGTTGCGGCACATGGGCTTAGTTGCCCCGTGGCATGTGGGATCTTAGTTCCCCGACCAGGGATTGAACCTGTGTCCCCTTCATTGGAAGGTGGATTCTTTACCACTGGACCACCAGGGAAGTTCTCATATATTCCTTATTCTATGATGTAACACATCAGTTGATGCTGATTTGAAGATAACAATATTATCTAATATGGAACTATGGCTTCCAATAACAAAAAGAAGATTTGCTGAGTGCTATGCAGGTATTCGTTCAAGCTATATTATTATGGATAAGGAAATTATAATTGTTATATACCTTTTGGAGATACTTCCACAATTAGTAATTTTTCTATGACCACTTACTAAAGACATGTGAGTAGACATTTAAGTCTTGTGTACCATTGTATGCTCATGCTAGGCTAACACATAGTAGGTGTTAAACAAGTATTTGCTGGATGAATGAGTGAATGAATGAATAGTATTGATGCCGACTTTAGGAATCAATCTTTCTCACAGGAATTTTGAGATAAATTAGTTATAAAAATTTTATTATGATTTATGGCAGTTATCACCATGTAAATCATTCAGTGTTACCCATTTATATTATCTTAATATTTGCTACAAATTATGAACATCTTGACACATGTTCTGTGTATCCACTGGGATAGTGGAAATTAATAGGGGATTCCTGAACATTGCCTAAATTAGATTGGGGAAAGAATGTAACCATGTTTACTTTACTTATGCTGATGATCATCCCTCAGCTGTAAAGGAATAAATTTATAGTACAACTGCATGTAAAAATCCATGTATTACAGGAAATATAAGAATACTCAGTGGGCATTTTATCTTAGATAATTAGTATCTTGATGTTAACATATCTTTAATAATAATACAAATGTCTTTATTATTACACCATTATCTTCCTACAGACAGTATTTTATAATGTTTCATCATTATTCGGTCGATTAGCATTGCCAATTTAAGCACGCAAATTAATTTAATCCATCGGTTTTAAGCCCAGTGGCTATATGGGTTTTCATTTGTACAGGGAGAGATCACATATGACTGGAGGCCTCATTGTGAGCCTGAGGATCATAGGGCCATTGATGATAAAATCAATTTTTGAAGTTTTTGTATTGAGAATTAAAAAACATCTCTAGACTCATTCAAGTAATTTGAAATAATTATAGAATCACTATAATTTACTTTGTTTTAAAATAAATTTAAGTTTTATTTTTTTGTTGTTATAAACACATTTAACGTGAGAGCTACCCCCTTAACAAATTTTTAAGTGCACAATACAGTATTGCTAACTGTAAGGTTCAGTGTTGTACCACAGATCTGTAGGACTTATTTAACTTGTATAACACACTGAACGGTAATGCCCCATGTCCCTCTCCCTCCAGCTCCTGGCAGCCACCATTCTACACTGTTTCTATGAGTGTGACATTTTAGATGCCTCATATAAGTGTAAGCATTGCAGTATTTGCCCTTTTGTGAATTGCTTATTTCACTTAGCATAATGTCCTCCAGGTTCATCCATGTTGTTGCATATGGCAGGATTTCCTTCTTTCTTTCTTTCTTTCTTTATTTTTCTGTGTACTCTAGGATAGTGATTTTCTTTCTTTTTTTTTAAATTAATTTTTATTGGAGTATAGTTGCTTTACAATGTTGTATTAGTTTCTACTGTACAGCAAAGTGAGTCAGCTATACGTATACATATAGCCCCTCTTTTTTGGATTTCCTTCCCATTTAGGTCACCACAGAGCACTGAGTAGAGTTCCCTGAGCTATATAGTAGGTTCTCATTAGTTATCTGTTTTATACATAGTATCAGTAGTGTATATATGTCACGGACTTCCCTGGTGGTCCAGTGGTTAAGAATCCACCTCCCAATGCAGGGGATGAGGGTCCAATCCCTGGGGAACTAGGATCCCACATGCTGTGGGGCAACTGAGCCCACATGCTGCAACTACTGAGCCTATGCGCCACAACTAGAGAGCCCTCGTGCCACAGCTACAGAGCCCACACTCTCTGGAGCCCGTGCCCCACAACTGGAGACCCCACGCATCACAACTACTGACCCTGCATGCTCTGGAGCCCGCACACTGCAATGAAGAGCCCACATACTAAAACGAAAGATTCCGTGTGCCACAACTAAGACCCAATGCAGCCAAAAAAAAAAAAAAATAGTGTATATATGTCAATCCCAATCTCCCAACTCATCCCACTCTCCTTCCCCCTTGGTATCCATACATTTGTTCTCTACATCTGTGTCTCTATTTTTTCTTTTCAAATAAGATCATCTATACCATTTTTCTAGATTGCACATATATGCGTTAATATACGATATTTGTTTTTCTCTTTCTGACTTACTTCATTCTGTATGACAGTCTCCAGGTCCATCCACATCTCTACAAATGACTCAATTTCATTCCTTTTTATAGCTGAGTTATATTCCATTGTATATATGTACCACATCTTCTTTATCTATTCCTCTGTTGATGGACTTTTAAGTTGCTTCCATGTCTTGGCTATTGTAAATAGTGCTGCAATGAACATTGGGGTGCATGTATCTTTTTGAATTATGGTTTTCTCTGGGTATATGCCCAGCAGTGGGGTTGCTGGGTCATATGGTAGTTCTATTTTCAGGTTTTCAAGGAACCTCCATACTGTTCTCCACAGTGGCTGTATCAATTTACATTCCCACCAACAGTGCAAGATGGTTCTCTTTTCTCCACACCTTCTCCAGCATTTATTGTTTGTAGATTTTTTTTGATGACGGCCATTCTGACCAGTGTGAAGTGATACCTCGTAGTTTTGATTTGTTTTTCTCTAATAATTAGTGATGTTGAGCATCTTTTCATGTGTTTGCTGGCCATCTGTATGTCTTCTTTGGAGAAATGTCTATTTAGGTCTTCCACAAATTTTTTGATTGGGCTGTTTGTTTTTTTGATATTGAGCTGCATGAGCTGCTTGTATATTTTGGAGATTAATCCTTTGTCCGTTACTTCTTTTGCAAATATTTTCTCCCATTCTGAGGGTTGTCTTTTTGTCTTGTTTATGGTTTCCTTTGCTGGGCAAAAGCTTTTAAGCTTCATTAGGTCCCATTTGTTTATTTTTGTTTTTATTTTCATTACTCTAGGAGGTGGGTCAAAAAAGATCTTGCTGCGATTTATGTCAAAGAGTGTTCTGCCTACGTTTTCCTCTAAGAGTTTGATGGTGTCGGGCCTTACATTTAGCTCTTTAATCCATTTTGAGTTTATTTTTGTGTATGGTGTTAGGGAGTGTTCTAATTTCATTCTTTTACATGTAGCCATCCAGTGTTCCCAACACCACTTATTGAAGAGGCTGTCTTTTCTCCATTGTATATTCTTGCCTCCTTTGTCATAGATTTGGTGACCATAGGTGCATGGGTTTATCTCTGGGCTTTCTATCCTGTTCCATTGGTCTATATTTCTGTTTTTGTGGCAGAACCATACAATCTTGATTACTGTAGCTTTGTAAGTATAATCTGAAGTCTGGGAGCCTGATTCCTCCAGCTCCGTTTTTCTTTCTCAAGATTTCTTTGGCTATTCGGAGGATTTCCTTCTTTTTGAAAGCTAAATAATATTCCATTATATGTATATACCACACTTTCTTTATTCATTCATCCTTTGATGGACATTTAGATTGTTTCCATATCTTGGCTATTGTGAATAATGCTGCAGTAAACATAGGTGCGCAGATAACTCTTCAAGATTTGAATTTCAATTCTTTTGGATATTTACCCAGAAGTGGGATTGCTGGATTGTATGGTAGTTCTATTTTAATTATTTGAGGAATCTCCATACTGTTTTTCCTAGTGGCCCTAGTGGCTGTACCATTTTACATTCCTACCAATAGTGTACAAGGGTTCCAATTTCTCTATATCCTCACTAACACTTATCTTTTTTTTTAAAATAATAGCCATCTTAACAGGTGTGAGGTGATATCTCATTGTGGTTTTGATTTGCATTTCCTTTATGATTAGCAATGTTGAACATCTTTTCATAAGCCTGTTGGCCGTTCCATATGTCTTCCTTGGAGAGATATCTATTTGAGTTTTAATCGAGTTATGGGATTATCCATTTTTAAAATTAAGTTATGGAATGTTTAAGTTTTGTAAGTATTAGAAACATATATGAAATAAAAGCATCTTAGGACAAGTGGCATTTTCTAGTCATTATGAAAGCAGGAACTTTTTAATATAGGAAAGCTTCAATACTATATAGTTAAGTTTCATACATCATTGCCTCTCTTCAAATTCTATATTTATCTAAGCCTGTGGTTGTGATTGCTAAGGAATGCTTTTAAAGACAAGAAAGCCAAAGGTGATAATAGCCACTGGTCAATATCTACTGATCCTGGTGAAAACATTATTGTTTCTGAAAGCCTGTGTAGTTAAGGAGTTATTTTAAAGTAGCTTTGCTCTAATGATTCTCAGAACAGCAGTGCCCACTCATGGAATTCTTACCATTTCTTGAACCCAAGGTAAAACCAAATTGTATAATACAAGGAAAATATACTAGGATTCAAAAAACAAAACTGTGAACTCAAGATATTTAAGAGATCTAATCTGAATTTTAAACAGTCTGTTCATGTGAAAAGCGGAGAGGTTGAAATATACTTTTTAAAAAAAGCAAAAATATGAAGTCGTACAAAATGAGCAGTATGTATACCTGGGTTAGTCAGGAGTCTGTTAGTTTGCAGGATAATCTTAATATGTCTTTCATACTATAGCATTTTCATTGTATATGTACTTTGTTAATTAGTCTCCCATAGTGGGATTTAAGGCATATTGAAAGATTAGGACAGTTTTCTTGACTAATCTGTTTGACTAGGACACATTTCTGAATGATACTAGAAGCAATTTCAATACAATTCAGATAATTTTTTTATTGACAAAAGGACTGACTGTTGGACTGTTATTTCTTTTTATAGAGTTGTCTTAAGCTGGGAGTGGCTTGAAAATTAGGATAAATTAAAATGCTGATTATTTTATAGGAGAGACACTGTAGTCTTAGATCCTTTGGGGGAACACTTGTGATGGTTTTAAAAGAATATCTTAAAAGTCATTTTTCTTCCAGTTGACCAATAACTCTCTTATCTTGCATAAACATGGCAAACTACTTGGCACTCCCAAAAGATCATGATTGTCAAGTGTAATTACCTAGCCTGATTGGACTCTCCATCACTTTAGATTGGTCATACTTGTAGAGCTTAGCACTAACTGTTAGGAATTTAGTTATTCAGGTAATTATTTTTTTCTGTTATTTTTGTAGTAAGTTCATTTAATTTTCATATATTTTGCATCAGTAAAACAAAGGGGGGTGTCTTAATGGACCCACAATATTTTGATGCCTTCTAGAAAGTTTTCCAGATGCTCACATCTGTGAACACATAGCTTAGCAAAAAATCTACTGTGGTTGTGGGTTACTTTTCCTCTCAAGAAAATCAGTAACTCATTTGTGATCTCTTTAACAAAGATCAGATAAATACTGATTGCCTCAAAATGACGTTATATTTTTTAAAAGTAATAAAGAAACAGCATGATGATAGCCGTGTGATTTAGTGATGAAATTTAGCAGCAAGAATTTGGGGCCAAGAGCATATCATTCTACTTGACTGAAAAATGTTGGCTTTACTTTTCTCATATTTTTTTCCATTACCTACAACCCTGTTTTTATATTAGAAGAGGTAAACTGCCAACACAGGAATATAGTGGTAGCTGTAGAATTTCTATGTAGGAGGGGTTTAGGGATTTCACATAAATCTTCATTTTCTTAGCAGACAGGATGTTGTTTTTCACTTTGGTTTGGGGGATGGCTTGTTTGGAGGGAGGGCTGGTGGAAGTGATGGGGGTCTAAAGCCCCTCCTTGACACTGTCACTCCTCACGGTTTCAGGACATTTTAACTGTTTGGAACTCAAGGGTTACCTTCTGAATATAGCACAGATAAATCTTTCATTCAAAGAAAGCAAAGAGCACTAAAAAATGGTGAGGGAGACAAAGGGAACTTACTGAAAAGACCATGTCTTTGAGGTTTATTAATTATGGGTATGCAAATAGGTGCTAACTGTTGTCTAACTTGCAAATGTTTCATGTCTATTCTTCAAAGCAGTCTCAGCAGGAGTTTTTATATGGCAACCTGTTTAGCAGTTAAAGTTACCTTAGATATCTTTAAAGCAATTTCACTGAATTAAAGACCTGCCTAAATTTTAGCATATTTTAGGATAAATGCACATCTGCCTTTTTCCTCAATTAGTCCAAATTAGGGAAATTTTACTATATATTTAATTCCAGTACTGCTGTAGGAACCTGGTTAAGGAGCAATTAATGCTGCACATTAGGTAAGAAGCAGCAATTGATTTTTGGTTCTGTTTGGCTTATCTTTTCTGCTTAAGTGCTGATATTTAATTTGTAGGGAAACCTCTAAACAGGTCTATATTTTTATGTTTATCCTCTTCCTTGAACTAATGAAATAAACCCATTTATTGATTTGGGCATGAGCTTTATTAATGTAGTTAATATGCCTTACTAATGTGATTCTGTGTATTTGGATTAGCACTGTTATTATTTATGAATCAACATTTTTCTTTCAGTTCAAAAGAATGCAGAAGCTTTTGAAGAAAAGAAGACCCTGCCTACAAAGAAGAAAGTGAAAGAGTTGAGAATTTTGGATCCCAAAACAGCCCAGAATCTTTGTATGTGATTATTTTCTCAGTAGGGAGTGGTGGTGATGGTGGTGGTGAGGGGTTGTTGGATGTATTTAAAACAAAGTTGTAACTTCTTTGAACAGGTATATTTAGCACCTACTAGGAACAAAATTCTGTGTAAACATGATTTAGGCTGCCTTTTTGTCATTCAGCCGTAATAGAGACTACCATAATTTAGCCTCGGCTAGGCCAGGTGAAATTTATGAATAATAAAGCTTTGGAAAGTACTGATCATTCAGCATTGTTAGAGGCCACAGTGAGAGGAAAGGCAGAGTTGAAAAGAGTGTTATATTTTTTTTCCTTCTGCCTAGGCCTGGGAGTGATAGTTTTAGAGTATTCACTAGTCACATTGGGCAAATCCTTTTACTACTATTCGCTTTATATTTGAAGGAATTGTGATGTGAGCTAGTTGTTAACCACTGTACTTTAAAACTGGTTAGTGAACCTTAAAGCCTTTAACAAAGCAGTCAACCATTAAATACGCTTTTCCTAAAGTAGCTGGACAGTTAAACCCATCTTCATTTACACAGGTCCTAAGTTTTTTTTGACATAGTCTCCACTCTGTATTAAATTTAGCTTTTGTGTGTGTGTGTGTGTGTGTGTGTGTGTGTGTGTGTGACCACAGTATGCTGTTTATATTCTGAGGATACTAAAACACTATGTATGAGAAATTTCAGCACATCAAGCATTTCTAAGTATGCAGAGAAATACCTTGGGAGTTTATTTTGTGAAGGAGTGTGCTATAGAGAATCAGATTAAAATAAACAACTCGTCATTCTCATTCTTATGTCAGTAGGAATGTTCCTGTCAGAAAAGCAGTCTCCTAATAGCTGTTTTTCCTGTGTACATTGCTTACCTGACAGTCCTTTTTTTTTTATAAAGTGGATGTTCAGTACTTTTAAAAAAAAAAAAAAACGTAGTATGATCTTAATTGCTAGTTGATATCTGTCAACATTATTTATTTGGATTATGGAGGTCTCATTTGGTGTTTATGTCTAGGTAATCATTTGCCTGGACAGGGGAGGATGCTTTTTCTTTAGGTACCAGTGAAGGCATATAGACCTCTCCATGAAAAAAAAAAAAATTCTTAGGAATATATTTATGTTCTGGTGATAAGAACACATGTATGTTCTTTAAAAAGTATGTTCAATGGAGGTTAAAGTGGAATGTATTGTTGAACAACGCTTTCTGAGTCAGTGTAAGCTTTTCTAGGTATAATTTGTTGAATTATTCCCATATGACATAATACATATCCATTTAAGAAAAAGTTGACAAGGGAAATCGTTGATTCAACATAAAAGCAACTAATAGCATACCTCATGAATGCCATCAGGGACGCAGAGAACATCGAGGATTCAGACACTTTAATTTCTTCTTATGTGGGAGAACTGCAAAGTAGATTGATATGGCTTTCTTAGTATCGGGTTACTTTACTGTCATTCTCGAGAAGGGCTGTATTGGATGCATCTGACAATCTCCACGGTAAATTCTACGTTGAATTAAAAGGCCTACTTGAGATAAAATTTCGAACTTTTCATGGGTTATTTTGTATTAGCTTCATCTAAAATGCGTAAGCACGTAGTCATCAGTGCTGTTAGTAGTTTTATCTTGTATATAAATACGCATGAGCTGTAAACATTAGACCCTGAGCTAATAGGCCATTTTGCCTAGATGAGTAGTATAGTCCATCAAATGGAAGCTACTTTTGTTTGTTCATAATTCTGTAGAGTAATATTAGTGACAGGAATTTCATATTTTGAGTCTATGAAATGGGAATCAGGTATTTATTAGGACTTTAAAATTGTGATGCTGCTCTCTTTTCAATAAAATCAATTTTTATTTTAGCTATCTTCCTAGGATCATATCGTATGCCATATGAAGATATAAAAAACATCATTCTGGAGGTTAATGAAGACATGTTGAGTGAGGCCTTAATTCAGGTAACTTGCATATTTTGCTTTTAAATTTCATTTTCACAGGTATTTCTAGATTGCTGTCCTTTCAATGGAGTTGTGTGAAAATGTTCTTCTATGTTTGGATAGTAGAATTAGGGATATCTAGCTGTGTGGACAGTAAGAGGACTCAGACGATCTAGGTTCTAGGTATGTGTCTGCCATTTATTAGATATGTGTCCTTTTAAATTTAAGTGTGTGCACATGTAGACGCATCATCCTCTGTACATAAAATTGCATCTATTTCATCATCGCAATGACACTCTTAAGTAGATATTGTTATTACCATTGTATGGACGTAAAAGTGTACAGGCCAAGAGGTTAAAATAGCTTCCTCAGGATCAATGGGTGAATGGTAAAGTTATCCCTTGTTAAGCACTTAACGTGCTGGGGATTGTACGCTTTATATATTTTATCTCATTGAATCCTGCAACAGTCCTATGAGATAAGTACTATTATCCTCATTTACACATCAGGAAACTGAGGCTTAGAGAGATTGCCCACTGTCACCTAGCTGGTAAGTGGCAGAGTAGTAGAGCTGAGACTCAGAACAAAGCCTATCAAGACTCTAAAGCCATTGCTCTTTTTATTCTATTATTCTGCCTCCTATGGGCAAACTATGTCAGTTTGCTAAAGCCCTATCTTCTCATCTGACATTACTAGGTCACTGTGAGGATTACACCAAATAAACTGCTTGGTAGAATAAAGCACTCTATTAGATCTAATTCTTAGAATTCTTCATATGTTTGACCCTGTCTGGTTTAATTTTTGGAAGGAAGAACTGCAAGGTATTTCATGGATGGGCATAGTCATTGCAGGTTTTTTGTTGTTGTTTGTTTTTGAGCCTCGTGGCTTGCTTTGATTTTAAGAAGATTGAGTAGTTTATGCTGTAACAATTTTGTTATACCTCCCTTAGACTGTCTCTAAATCTCAGAGCACCAGTGTCTGTCATTTGAGCAGGCTGTGTCTATATAGAAGTTTCTCCATTGCATAGTGTAGGCTTGCATTACAGTTTACCCTGTAGGACTAAGGGTTAATGAGTTTATGTAGGCTCTTTATTATCATGACACAACTTTATTAACCTCAACGAAAGTTACACTGTGCTAAGAAATTCCCTTGTGGAAAAGATTTTTGAAAAATATGTTTTCTTTGTCCAGCTAGCCAAGTCCAGAGTTCTCTGAGTTGAAATGGAGAGCTGATCACATTTGTCCTGCCCGCCTTATTCCCGTGATTCTTTGCACAATAGTCAGAATGAGCAAGTTAAAAAGCCTAAATGTGACTTAGTTCTCCCTCTTTTTATCCAGTTGGACAGTTTCATTTTAAAGTACAAAGAGGCAAACAAACATCTGACTCCTATTCAGTAGTTGAAGCTTTCTAGTCTTTTCTGTATGATCAGATTTTAGTAAAAGAGAACCATAGTTTGAAGAATTAATCAATGTAGGCATTTATTTTGCCCATTAAAACTGTAGCTTTTCCTTCACATGCCTTAGTAAATAAAAAAGAATGTAAATATGCAGAATGCTACTGTGATATTTATTTACCAGTAACATTAAAAACATTTATTATTTTTTAAGTCATGTTTTCAGCTCTTTAGGGAATGTAAGAAACAGAAGGGGTCCCACTTATGAGTGGCCCTCTAATATGCAACAAGCTTTAAAAATGTATATATAGAAATGTATTACGTGGGATTTTTTTTTTTTTTTTCTGTTTCACTTGATTTTGTAGCATAAACGATACATATTTGTTTCTCTCTTTAAATTGCCTGGTCCAGTTGGGAGGAAGGAATTGCTTTCAATTTGGAGAAGGCAGTAAATTATGTCTAAATTATTGAATTCAGCTGGTTTAATCTTATCCACTATGCAGTCAAAAGGACTGCTTGTGAAATCACATTATCATGCTAAATCTCGGAAGGTGAGTGAAGGAGAACCACCAAGTGTAGATCCTGCCAGGCTCCTTCTGCGAGTATTATACCCCTTGCTTCCGTGCATTTCCTGTTTGCTGGGGATGGGTTAACCTTTTTCTGTCTCATCTCTTCCTCTTTTCTAGACATCCATTCCCTTTTCTAAGCCTGTATCTTTCTCTTTTTCACATCTCTGTGTGTTTTATCACTTGCATCCTTTGCCCCAACAATTTTGTGCTTTCCTTTCGTTTAAAGCAGGCCACTGAAGACTTTTTTCCAAGCTGGATTGCCTTCCTCCTCGATGCCAGATACTCTAAAATTTCTTCTCATTCCTTACCCTGCTCAATCAAAACTCATTTTCTTACTTCTGCTTGTAGGAGAAAACAATTTAACATGTAATTTAATAGTATGCATGACTGGAATTGTGCGGCTTGGGTACGAGGCACAAATTGTGAATAACTCATCTGAGTTATGAAAGTTAATATTGCGTTTATGCAGACAAATCCAATGTCTGAGTATCTTCTAGTAAGGAGGAAGGTCCTGGGTAGAAACAGTCATTTGATTTTCAAGTACCGAAAGGAGACTGCTTCCCTCAGGCCAGAGAAAAGACTAGATCGCCACTGCCTTTCTCCCTCCCATCCTAGAAAAGGTTTGCTTCATTGATGCAAAAGTAACATCAATTTGCCATTCAAAGGAGCTGTTTACCATTTATGACTAATTACCATGTAGCACATTGATAATGTATAGCATTAAATATGTATCATCAGATTAACTTTGTTGTAAGTTCTATTTGATTACAGTGCTAAACTCCATCCATGCATAATCATAGTTTGTTGCTCATGTGGCATGGTTGTCTCCTCATAACAACAAAAACAACAAAAAACAATTAAGGACCCATTGCTTCCCAGAGACTTGAATTAACACCAGTATTATCTCTCCTAGTATGGGTCAATAGGCTCTTTCCTGCCAGACAACTAATAGATTTTAGTTATTTGGCAGGATAAATCCTTTACTAACAAAACAAAACAAAACAAAAACAAACCCCCAGATGTTAATTTAATCAGCAAAAGAGAGCCCCACATTTAAGGTTATTAATAAAAATATTAATGTCTCCTTTATTTCAAAATATCTAAATTGAAGCTAGAAACCAAGTTCACTATATGGAAGAAGTTGAAAAGTCCTAAAATACTTACAAGAACACATAGAAACACTTAAAAAGTACACCATATCCTGAGATTGTTGAGGAGCTTCTAATATATGCAATTATGAGTTAGTTCCAAATAATGTGTACTAAATTTAGGTGATTCTTGGAGTTATTATTTCAGCTTTGAAAATCTGCTTTAGTGTAATTTAATTTGATCTATTGAGAGAAAACTCTAAGACCAGTGTTTTTAGGACATCAGTGGTAAAAATGAAATATTTGTAGGCACATTTACATGTAGAACATTGACCAAAAAAAAAAAGAAATTAGCAGTTTTAAAAAAGTGATTCAAGCGTTGAAGGAAAAATAACAGTATATTCTATTTTAGAACATCAGTGCATGCAAATGATTCTTAAATGCTGAGGAAATTCACGTTGGTAGGGAGATTATGGTCATATTCACAAAGCCTAAGCAGAAAAAAGATGATTAACATAGAAGGCAGTATAAAATTGCTGCAGAATAATTACAAAGATATGTATAAAGCAGGGGTTTTTAACCAGGGGTCCAAAGGCCCCTGGGAGACCCACGGAGAGAATTCAGGGGCTCCTGAACTTAGATGTGAAAAATACTGCCTCTTTATTTTCTTTACCTGCTAACTAATATTTAGTATTTCATCTGATTAACAATATAGGCAACAGACCAAAGTAGTATTAACAGTACCTCTAACTTTGTCACTAATAGAAATAATAAATGTTTTCCTATCACATTAAATTTGTGGCAGATATCTTGAAATATTATTTACAGTCATTACTACTTCAAAATTACACTAGTTATTAAAGCTGCCACTAGATCTTATTTTTTAATGCTTTAATCAAGAAGCACATCTATTATTATATCACAATTTATTTTCTTAAATATCTTGATAACTATTTCAATATAATTGGTTTCTTTTGTATTTTTATGTATTTTACTTTATTCTGAGAAGGGATCCGTAAGCTGGTGTTACAGAGTTCATGGCAAAAACGAAGAGGATAGAAACTAGTACAGAAAAGTTTGCCAATCGAGATGGCAGACTAAAAAGTACCACATTAGAAGGGTGAGAGGATCAGCTACATTCTGACCACATTGCCCCTCCCCAGACTGGCACAGCACTGCACCGAGAGGGCCCCCTGGGCCTATAGTTTCTCCACTGGAAAAAGAGAACCCTAGGTGGACGTCTAGCTCCCCCAGCACTGTGGGACGCTTCCCAGAAGGACCATTTGGGCCACACTTCATAGAGATAACTGGGGGAATCTGTGGGGCTCAACCACTAGAGGTGGAGAAGTTGAGGTGGGGCTTAGAGCAACAGCACCTAGATCTTGGCAGACTGCATTTCTGCTTGTAGCAGTGCCCAAGCAGAGATCCCAGCCAGTGGCTCTGCTCATCTTTGGAGCCAAACTGGTGGCCCCATCTGGCTAGAGAGTTCGGTGGACAGTTCTGCCTGATTTGGGTGCCTGGTCAATGGGCTGTGCCAGCCATGGAGCTTGTTCTGCTGTCCTGCCTGGGCTGGAAAGCAGATTTGCAGCCCTGTGTAACTGCTGAGCATAGCCTCTAGTCTTACCTGTCCAAGTAGCCTAGCCTGAGAACCCAGGCCACTGTGGAGCCCATGCTATAGCCCTGCTTGGTCGGAGAGCCAAGCAAGCAGCCTTGCCCAACGGTTAAGCATACTCTTTGGCTCCACATAACCAGGGAGCTTGAACAGTGACCCTGGATAGTCTCAGAGCCCAATCTGCAGTAACACTGAGCCACGGAGTCCAGACTATAACCCCACCCAACAGCAGAGTACAATCTATGACCCTGCCCGATTGCTGAACATCTAGCCTTGTCCAGGCCTGCAGCCTCCTCCAAGCAGGGAACCCAGCCAGTTACCCTGCCCAATTGTGGAGCATAGCCTGTTGCTTCACCTGATAAGGGACCCTAGACAGTGACCATGCCCGACCACAGAGCACAGTCCCTAGCCCCACCCAACTGCAGGATACAGTTGGAAGTCCCTCACCACCAGAGAGGCTGGTCAGGGCATAGCCAGTAGCCTACCAGGTCGTGAGGCCCAGCCTTCAGCCCTGTGCAACATTAGGGCACAGCCTGAAGCCCTACTTGATGACAGAGCACAGCCTGCAGCTTCAACTGAACATAGTCCAGCCAGCAGTGCCATTCACTCAAGGAGCACAGCCTGAGACCTCAGCTGACCAGGAGCAATTGCAAAGCCCATTCATAGCCCTGCCCACTTGCCAACCAGTAGCACCACCCTACCAGGGAACACAGCCTGTTACCTCGCCTGACCAGAGGTGATTACAGAACCCAGTTAGTGGCCCCACCTGACCACAGAGCACAGTCAGTAGCCCCACTCAATCTGGGCATCCACGCAGTAGCCCTGCTTGAATGTGGAGCTCAGCCAGCAGTTACACCCAACAATGGAGCTCAACCAGTGGCACCCCCTCTGACCTCAGATACTGGGCAATAGCGTCATCCAACTAGGGACTCCAATAGCAAGCCCCACTTGCCAAAAAATGCTACCAGCTGACTCATCTAGTACCCCAGGTTGGGCTGACGAGTGAAGGTCTTACCCTGTGATAGCAAACATAAATTCTGGGAAAGAAGACCACTTATTCAAATGTGCAGATACTAATGCAAGGAGTCAAGAATCACAAAGAATCAGGTAAAAATGACACCACCAAAGGAAACTAATAGGACTCCAATAACTGACCCTAAAGAAATGGAGATCTATGAACTTTCTGAAAAGTAATTAAGAATAATCCTCTTAAAGAAGTTCAGTGAACTATAGCAGTACACAGAAAGACAACTAAACAAAATTGGGAAAACAATGCATAAACAAAATGAGAAATTGAACAAAGGAAAAGTGACCATCAAAAAAACACACAAACAAACAGAAATCCTAGAGCTGAGTAATACAATGACTGAACTGAAAAATTCAATAGAGAGATTCAATATCACACTTGATCAAGCAGAAGAGAGACAAGTGACCTGGAAGGTAGGCCATTTGAAATTATCCAGTCATAGGAGTAAAAAGGAAAAAGAATGAAAAAGAGTGAAGAAAGCCTACAGGACTATCAGTGAATTTCTCAAAAGAAATATTGCAGGCCAGGAAAATGTGGAATGATATATTCAAAATATTGAAAGAAAAAAAAAAAAATGAAAAACACCTGTCAACCAAGACCAGTCTACCCAGAAAAGCTGTCCTTTAGAAATGAAGAAAAGATAAATATTTTCTCAAACAAACAAAGCTGAAGGAGTTCATCATCACTAGAAATACTAAAGGGTGTTTTTCATGCTAACATGAAAAGATGTTAATTTAAACTGTAAAAACATATGAATGTGTAAAACTCACTGGTGATGGTAAATATGTAGCCAAAGTCAGATTCTCTAATATTATAATGGTGTTGCATAATTCACTTACAACTCTAGTTTAAAAGTTAAAAAAACAAATGTATTAAAAATAATCATAACTTCAATAATCTGTCATTAGGTACACATTATAAAAAGTGTAAATTGTGGGGCTTCCCTGGTGGCGCAGTGGTTGAGAATCTGCCTGCTAATGCAGGGGACACGGGTTCGAGCCCTGGTCTGGGAAGATCCCACATGCCGCGGAGCAACTAGGCCCGTGAGCCACAACTACTGAGCCTGCGCGCCTGGAGCCTGTGCTCCACAATGGGAGAGGCGGCGATAGTGAGAGGCCCGCGCACCGTGATGAAGAGTGGCCCCCGCTCGCCGCAACTGGAGAAAGCCCTCGCACAGAAACGAAGACCCAACACAGCCAAAAATAAATAAATAAATAAATAAATTTATTTAAAAAAAAAAGTGTAAATTGTAACCTAAAATAATGTAAACTGTGAGGGGGGCAAGAAGTAAAATTATAAAGTTTAGTATGCTATTGAAATTAAGTTGTTATCAGTTTAAATTAGGATGTTATAAATATATTTTATGTAAGCCTCATGGTAACCACAAAGGAAAAGCCTATAGTAGATACACAAAAGATTTTGATAAAGGAGTCAAAGCATACTGCCACAAAAAGTACTCAAATCTCAAAGGATGAGAACATTAGAAGAAGCAAGGAACAAAACATTCAGAAAACAATTAACAGAAGGCAAAAGCAAGTTCCTACCTATCAACAATTACTTTAAAGATAAAAGTATTAAAATCTCCAATCAGAAGACATAGAATAGCCTGAATGTAAAAAACAAGATTAAAAGATATTCTGTCTATAAGAGACTCACTTTAGCTTTAAGTACACACATAGCTTGAGATTGAAGGGATGGAAAAAGATACTTCAAGCAAATAGTAACCAAAAGAAAGCAAGGGTTGTGATACTTACAACAGACAAAATAGACATTAAGCAAAAAAATGGTCAAAACAGACAAAGACAGTCATTATGTAATGACAGAGTGGTCAGTTCATCAAGAAGATGTAACAATTGTAAATATTTATGCATCCAACATTGGAACATCTAAATATATAAAGTAAATACTAATAGAACTAAAACAAGGGCTAAAAGGAGAAATAAACAACAATAAAGTAATAGATGGGGACTTCACTACCCCACTTTAAACAATGGATACACCATCCATACAGAGAATCAATAAGTAGACAGTGGATTTGAACAACACTACGACTTAATGAACCTAACAGACATATACAGAACATTTCATCCGACAGAGGCAGACTACATATTCTTTTCAAGTACACATGAAATATTCTCCAAGATAGATCATATGATAGTTAATAGATAGCAAATTTAAGAAGATTGAAATTGTATCACATATCTTTTCTGACCACAGTGACATAGAACTAGAAATCAATAACAGGAGGAAAGGTGGAAAATGCATAGAAACATGAAAATTAAACATAACACTCCTGAACAACTAATGGATCAAAGAAGGAAAAAAGAAGAAATAAAGAAATACCTTGAGACAAATCAAAATGGAAACACAACATACCAGAACTTATTGGATGGGGATAAATAAGCAATTCTAACTGGCAAGTTTATAGTGATAAACACATCAAGAAGAAAGAAAGATCTCAAACAACCTAACTTTACTCCTCAAGGAAATAGAAAAATAAGCAAAAACTAATCCCAAAGTTAGTAGAAGGGAGGAAATAATAAAGGCTAGAGCAGAAATAAATGAGAGTAAAAGACCATAGAAAAGATCAATGAAACTAAGAGGTAATTTTTTGAAAAGGTAAATTTGACAAACCATTAGCTAGACTAAGAAAAAAAGAGAGAAGACTCAGATAAATACAATCATAATGAAAGAGGAGACATTGCAACCCATATCAAAGAAATACAATGGATCATAAGAGACTACTATAAACAGATACCAACTAATTGAAGAAATGAATAAATTCCTAGTGACATACAACTTACAAAGAATGAATCCTGAAGAAATAGAAAATATGAACACATCAGTAATGACTAAGGATATTGAAACAGTATTTAAAAACTTCTCAAGGAGAAGTCTGGGATCAGACTGTTTCACTGGTGAATTCTACCAAACCTTTAAAAAAGAATTAACATCGATCCTTTTGAAACACTTCCAAAAAATTGAAGAGGAAGGAACACTCACAAGCTCATTTTTTGAGGCCAGTGTTACCCTGATACTAAAGCCAGATAAAGACACTACAATAAAAATTGGGCAAAGGACTTGAGTAGACATTTTCCAAAGAAGATATTCCAATGGCCAACCTGTACATGAAAAGGTGCTCAGTATCACTAATCATCAGGGAAATGCAAATCAAAACTACAATGAGATATCACCTCACACCTGTTAGAATGGCTGTTATCAAAAAGGCAGATAATGCTGGTGAGGATATGAAAAAAAGGGAACTCTTGTGCACTGTTGGAGGGAATGTAAGTTGGTACAGCCACTATGGAAAAAGGTACAGAGATTCCTTAAAAAATTAAAATAGAACTACTATATAATCCAGAAATCTCACTTCTGTGTATATATTTGAAGGAAATAAAATCACCATATCAAAGAGAGATCCAAATGTCCATGTTCATTGCAGCATTTTTTTTTCTTTTTTTTAAAATAGCTAAGGCATGCAAACAACCTCGGTGTCCATTGACGGATGTGTGGATAAAGTTGTGATGTATGTATGTATGTATACACACACACACACACACACACACACACACAGAGGAATATTATTCAGATTTTAAAAAGGAAATCCTGTGATATGTGACAACATGGATGGACTTTGAGGACATTATGCTAAGTGAAATATGTCAGGCAAAGACAAATACTGTGGGGTATCACTTATATGTGGAATTAAGACAAACCAGACTCATAGGAACAGAGTAGATTGTTGTTTGTTTGCCAGGGGTGGAGGGAAGGTGAGAATGGATGAAACTGGCTCAAGGGTACAAAATCCCAGCTATAAAATGAATAAGTTCTGGGGATGTAATGTACACCATGGTGACTATAGTTAATAGTACTGTACTGTATATTTGAAAGTTGCTAAGAGAGTAAGTCTTAAAAGTCCTTGCCAGAATAAGGAAAAATTATGACTATATGTTGTGATGGGTGTTTTTTTTTTTAACATCTTTATTGGAGTATAATTGCTTTACAATGGTGTGTTAGTTTCTGCTTTATAACAAAGTGAATCAGCTATACATATACATATATCCCCATATCTCTTCCCTCTCGTGTCTCCCACCCTCCCTATCCCACCCCTCTAGGTGGTCACAGAGCACCGAGCTGATCTCCCTGTGCTATGCAGCCGCTTCCCACTAGCTATCGATTTTACATTTGATAGTGTATATATGTGCATGCCACTCTCTCACTTCATCCCAGCTTACCCTTCCCCCTCCCCGTGTCCTCAAGTCCATTCTCTAGTAGGTCTGCATCTTTATTCCCGTCCTGCCCCTAGGTTCTTCATAACCATTTATTTTTATTTAGATTGCATATATATGTGTTAGCATATGGTATTTCTTTTTCTCTTTCTGACTTACTTCACTCTGTATGACAGACTCTAGGTCCATCCACCTCACTACAAATAACCCAATTTCATTTCTTTTTATGGCTGAGTAATATTCCATTGTATATGTGATGGGTGTTTAAAGGAACCTTATTCTGATAATCATTTTGTAGTATATGCATATATCAAATAATCACATTTTACATCTTAAACTTTCACAGTGTTATATATCTTAATAAAACTGGAAAAAACATTTTAAAAAGAAAAAGTTTCCCAGTTACATGACTTAGAAGTTTCCCTTAAAAATATTGCAAGACAGTAAAATGATCAGTGGTTACCAGGCATTAGTGGAGAGGGAGGGATGAATACGCAGAGCACAGAGGATTTTTTTTTTTTAATTTTTATTTATTTATTTATTTATTTATGGCTGTGTTGGGTCTTCGTTTCTGTGCGAGGGCTTTCTCTAGTTGCGGCAAGTGGGGGCCACTCTTCATCGCGGTGCGTGGGCCTCTCATTATCGCGGCCTCTCTTGTTGCGGAGCACAGGCTCCAGACGCGCAGGCTCAGTAATTGTGGCTCACGGACCTAGTTGCTCCGTGGCATGTGGGATCTTCCCAGACCAGGGCTCGAACCCGTGTCCCCTGCATTGGCAGGCAGATTCTCAACCACTGCTCCTTTTAGAGCAGTGAAACTAACTATTCTGTGTGGTAATATAATTGTGGATACATGTCATACATTTGTTAAAATCCCATAGAATGTACAAAAGGAAGAGTGAACCCTAATGTAAACTGTGGACTTTAGGCAATATTGATGTGTCAGTGTAGGTTCAACAGTTGTTACAAATGTAGCATTTTAGTGGGGAGGGTGTTGATAGTTGGTGAGGCTATACATGTATAAGGGCAGGAAATACATGGGAATTCTCTGTATTTTGCTGCTCAGTTTTGCTGTAAAACTAAAACTGCTCTAAAAAATAAAATCTAATAAAAATAGAAAGAAACTAGTACAGAGGCTCACAGAAGGGGAGCTGTAGGTTTGGGTGGCCTGTGGTTACAGTGTTTTTTTGGCAGAAGTGTAACTTAAACTGGACTTTGCAACATTATTAGGGCTCAGTTAGAGAAGGCTAGGAAAAGGGAATAGTGGGCAAAGGCTTGAGCATCTAAAGGAAAATATTTATATTCTGATATGCCTCAGAAGTCATGTAGGGTGGCAATGAGAAAGAGCATGTAAAAGATTTGTTGGGGTCATACTTTTGAGGCATAGAGATCACAAATTAGTGACCTACAATATGTTTTCTTTGGCCTTTGTAGTGCTTAAATGGTAGAATTTGAGTGTTACATACTGTCCCATTTGCCACAGGCCCTACCACCCCCCACTACATTTTACCCATTCTGATTTATTCCTAGTCCCTATAAGCATCAGGCTTTTTGACCCCTGGTAGATAACTTGAATGCCAAGCTATTGGATTTGGACATGTTTACATGTGTGTTTAGGAAGATTTCTGTAGCTGCAGTATGCCAAATGGCTTTGTGAAAAGAGATTAGAGATGGGGAGATAATTGTAATTTCAAGTATAAGGTATAGGGGAATTCCCTGGCAGTCCAGTGGTTAGGACTCCATGCTTTCACTACTGAGGGCCTGGGTGCAATCCCTGGTCAGGGAGCTAAGATCCCGCAAAGCCACGTGGCATGGCTGAAAAAAAACAAAAACAAAAACAGAAAAACAAGTATAAGGTACAATGAAGCCCTGCAATACATTGTGGGTAGAGAAAAAAGAGGAAAGGTGGATAAATAAGAAGTTACAAAGAAAAGATTCATCAAAAAATCTTGGTGATAGAATGGTTGTACTACTAATAAAAAGAAGCAAATCATGTGGGAGAGAAAATACTTCCAGGGTAGAGGAGAAAATTTTACGGATACATTGCATTAGAATATGTGTTGGAAGTCAGAATAGAGATGATGACTGAAATTAAGGATTTGGGGAGTCATTTGCAAAGAAATGATTGTTCTAGTTTAAAGACCAGAGAAATTCTTGAGGTTGCTAGTGAAAAAAGTGACCATTGGAACGTTAAGGTCCACATTTCTGGAGACCACACAGGTTGAGGGGATGGATGTTGTTAGAGAAATCAGAACAAAGGGAGCCAGCATATCAGAGGGAGTGCCAGGTTCTTTGGTGCATCACACAAGCCAGCACAGGAGAGAGTTTTGAGGAGTGATGAATAAGAGAATGATATCAGGGGAAAAGAGACCTCTCTTGATATCCTCAATTGTAGTGTCGTACTTAAAGTAGTTATTTTCTTGCAGTTCTTTCTTCAAACAATCCACACTATTTACTAGACACCTGTATTCCTTAAGCAAATGTTCTATTTATTGTCTTTTGGTCTCTGTTGCCCTTATTTTTAAGGGACAGATGCATTCCTGTTGGGCATGCAACTGTCCAGTATAATATTTTCTGCTCCCCTTCCACCCACTTTGTTTTCTCTGAATTTTCCTTCCTTTCCTCCCTTCCTCCCGCCCTTTTTCCTACTCTGTCTCACTTCCCTCCTTCTTTCTTTCCTTCTTCCCCCCCTCCTTTCCTTTCTTCTTTTCTTTCATTTAAATAAATTCTTTTTTGTGTAGAAGGTCCTAATCGTTCTAAATAATTCTCCCTTGGTGAAATAGAGCTCTAGGGTATCTCCTTCTTACCTGGAAACTACAGAAATACCTCCACAGATGTCTTTCTGTGATACATGTGTTACTGAGCTCAGGTTTAGCTGCTCGCCTCTCATAAGCCAATAATTCGAGAGGCAAGTGTTGGTAGAAAGGAAAGGTGCTTTGATCAGAAAAGCTGGCAATCTGGGGAGAGGTGGACTTGTATCCAGAGACCAACTCCAAAGATTCTGCTAAGCCATGACAGTTTTTAAAGGGAGAAATGGCAGTGGGGGAGAATCTCAGTGAATTATCGAGGCAGGAGGTTGGGTTTTGCATCATTCTCCATTGCATGCAGACTGGCTGACTCTCTCTTCAGATGTTATTTTGCCTGCATGATCTGCCTGCAGGATTGCTAAGGGGGCTGTAGGGGGTAGAGAGCTAGCCATTTTTATCTGCTTAATTCTACATTCTTACTCCTCTTTAGGAAAGGAATCAACAGGTTAGACAAGGCATGGTGTGCATTCAGGAGAGCGTAACTCAGGAGTTAGTTTCAATAGTTTAGTGATCTCATTCCTATAATTAGGTTCTTTTAAGGTTAGAGGGGAACAGAAATGGACAAACAGGAAAGGGAAAAAGAGCTGCATTCACATGCACGGGAATATTCCAGCTGGCTTTTTCTTCCCTAGATAGTTTCCATTTATGCTGGCTCTGTTACTTTTCTGAAACCCATTCAAGTATCCAACTCTGAACCCAATGTGTAGGGGTCTACAGGTAACCACATGATTATGTTTTCAAATGTTATTTTATGTCTCAAAACAGATTTTATGATTTATAGAACTTATTGTTGGGTCCTGACAAAATGATGAGAGTGGAGCAAAGGTCATACAATCCATTCCCCTGATTCCAGGCAATGCTCCTCCTAAGTCATCAAAGATAGATGGGTATCTATCGATTCTGCGGGGAAAAAAGATTCTTCAACTTCCCTCAATTAACCAGTTCTAGAGTATAATTATTCTTATAGTCAGGAAATTCATGCATGTGTAATAGTAGAGCTCGTTTTTGTCTCCTCAATCCATCTTTGTAATCATTGATCTATTTACGTGGTTATCGACCATCTGTATTTTATGCAGGCTTGTGATTCTGCATGGGTACATGCACTTTACAAGGGTTGATGACTTTAGAAGACTACAAGTATATCAATTAAGGCTATAATGGCATTAGTATTGTAGAATTTGAAAACATTTTTGTCTGAAATAACAACTTGTATTTACCACGTTCATTTTCATAGTTCTTTAGGGAAAATGAAACATTAACAATGATGGCAACAATCACAAAACATTTCTTTCCCATTTCTCATCATGGAGGAATAAATAGTTACTTTATGTCATGCTATTGTAATCTCAAAATACTTGTATCTGTGAGCTGCTGTTCTTTTTCATCTTTTGCTTCTAACTGGTTAGTTGAGTAATTTTTTTTTTCTTTTCTTTACCCTTCCTTCACTGAAGTCTTTTTTGGCCCTTGTTTGCTACTTTCAGTCTGTTGGTAAAATCACACCTATTCCAAGCAAATGTGATGACTATTTATTTTCATCCCCTCTATGTCTATTGTTGATTAATACCGGTATTTCAATTGTCACCATTACTGGTTGTGCTGTTTTCTACAATTGATACCAGACTGTTTCACAAAGAAAGAAGAGGTAGCTTTAAACAATTCATTAATTTTTCTTGTACTAGTCATACTGTAAACCATATTTTAAAAATGCAAAAAAAAAAATTTAGCCTATTTATACTTTGAACAAAGCATAGGTCCTATTAATAGTTGAGCAAGATGTGGCCTCAGAGATCATATTTTATGCGGCCTTGTAGACTTTAAGCCATGGTAGAACTTCATTAAAATTCTGGCCCTTTCATACTACAGGTCCACTGAGTCTATTGATGTGAGATGATGTTTAGGGTTGACTAGGAATTCCCTTGCAATTGTAGAACTTGGAAAGTGCCCTTATTTTCCTTAGACTTCCAGAACCCTGAATTAGGAAATGAGAAGCAAGGTTAGACCCAACACCCCCTACTCTAACTTGTAGCTATAAGACTGCCTCTGGACAAAAAGCCGAAGTCTCTCAGCCCAAGAGAAATGGAGGGCAGAGTGTCCAGGTGCCAATGCCCTCAATTAAACTAACAGAGATGGAGAACAATTACACTGTTTTTTCCTACTATCTTCCTACTCTTTTTTTACTATATTAATTTTCTTTGAATCCAAAGATTGTTGGCCAGTCATATATTTAATGAAGTATAACACCTTTGTAATTGATTATATCTATAAAAACCACTTCCTCTTTTGTGCATTCAGTAGGTAATCAAAACATTCTTTTCTGTATAAAAGGAATAAATATTTACTTACCATATTGTTTTTTTCAATGCTCTATTATAATTCTAGATCTCCTATGTAAAGAAGAACGGTACCTAGTCTTCAATTCTGGTAAAGTCATATGATAGTTACAGTATAATTTAACATAATAGAGTGTAGTTAACATGCTATGGCATACTTTAACACAGTGTAATATAGATATAACATGATGGGTATTTTAATCTCTTTACAAAATATTTTTGAGAGGCAGTCAGGAAGGAATACACAAGAGAGACTGAATGCTCTTTATTTCTTAAGCTCAGTGGTAGGCACATAGAGTCACTATATTATGTATATATTTTTGTATGTCTTAAATATTACACAATTAATAAATTTTAAATTATTTGATAAGTGCTGAAAGCATATGCTTAAGGCAGGACCTAATTCTTTTTTGTGGAGTGCTGTTCTGTAAATTGTAGGATGTTGAGCAGTACCCTTAACCTCTGCCTACTATTTGCAGCCCACCAGTTGTGACAACCAAAAATGCCTCAGACATTGACCCATGTCCCCGAGTGGGCAAAATTGTCCCTGGTTAGAACTGTCTGAAGAATTATTTTCATTTCTGAAATACAGGTAGTAAAGTTTCAGATAATAAACTTCCAATCATTTGCTTTTATTTTCTATGTTCATTGGAAACCCTCACGACAGAGGTTTTGGACATTTGATTATTATAGGCAAAACCAAAACTTGATTCCATGTGTTTAAAAAAATCTCTTTCCCAGGAATGTAAAGTGTTCATGTTAAGTTCAAATTCTGATAGAATGCATTCTCATTAAATTGCAAATATCAAGCATTGTTTAAAATATAGGCCTTAATTATTTTTCAGTGGTGAATACAGACAATTCTATGAGTGTGATTTGATTTTTTTTCCTTTATCATGTACTAGATGGGTTTTGTTGTTGTTGTTGTTTTACATTAACAACTCAATAGTGTTGAACAGTTCACTTTACACCATTTAGAAAACCTTATGTTTATTTTTTTAAAAATATGTCATTTAGGTAAGGCAAATAGTATAGTGATAACAACTTTCAGTTTGGAGTCAAAAAGCTGGGTCCGAATCCCAACTCTGCCACTTGCCAGCCATGTGAGCCTGAGAAAGTTACCTAGCCTCTCCGGGCACGTTGTCTTTATCCTCTAAAGAGGTGATGAGTCTCTTATGAGGATTAAGTTAAACATACGTGAAAGTCCCCTTAGCACAGTGCTGGTTACAAGGTAAGGATACAACAAATGACTTTTGAGGTGAGTGGGATCAGTTCAGTTAGGTTTGCTTTTTTTTCCAAACATCCTCCTGCAAAACGTTTAGTTGAATAGTCAGTGCTCAGTTTTCTATGTTAATAGAAAGAATCTCAGCAGGGTGATAATTCTCCTAGGGCGTCTTGCTTACTATGCACTGTCTGGAATCTCAGAAACAGAGACATCAAATAGGGACAAAGGAAATCTCCAGGAATAGTCTACCATTTTTGAGAGGATAATTCAGAAGCCTCACTTCAACCTCTTTGATCCTTTATATCACATTCCTTATTCTGTAGTTCTGCTCATTTGCATGCTGCAAAGGTAAATGTAGACTTTCAAGTAGACAAATATACTTGAATTAAGATAGAATTGGTTGATGGAGCCGACTGGGGGACTCGCAGATGTGAGGCTGGGGACTCTCAGATGTTATCAAAACCTTTTAACATTTTTAAAGTGTTTTGTAGATCTTTAATATTCCACTTGAATTAATGTAACAAAATTTTATCCACCAATTGTTTCCCACAGTTTTTACTGTTGTTGAATTTATATTATTATAAGTTATTCATGTCTTCATGTCGTAAAATTTAGCTTTCAATGTTTGTACTATCATTAAGCATGAGATAAGGCTATCATAATTTGAGGTCCTTAGGGCAAATGATCTGAAAATGTTTTAGATAAATGCCTGGCATTTTTATATTTGTGTTTTATTTGTTTAGGAGTATTTTATTTTAGTATGTTGGGTAGTATTAGAATCATATATTTTATACTTAGAATCATTTAAAATATATGCCAACATATATGAAATCATGACTTTATGAAATTACCAATATCTATTGTGAATGAAATTGTATATTTTAGTTTGAGTATTAGTAAACAATATTTTATAAAAATCAAAGTACCTGAAATTGAGAACATGACCTTGTTCTAAAGTTTTGGTGGTAGAAGAGTTTGTCATATTACAGAGTTAATCAGAAATGTTGTGATGCATTCCAAATAATTAGTTATAATTTTTTTTTTTTTTAATTTTATTTATTTATTTATTTATTTACGTCTGTGTTGGGTCTTTGTTTCTGTGCGAGGGCTTTCTCTAGTTGTGGCAAGCGGGGGCCACTCTTCATCGCGGTGCGCGGGCCTCTCACTATCACGGCCTCTCTTGTTGTGGAGCACACGCTCCAGACGCGCAAGCTCAGTAGTTGTGGCTCACGGGCCCAGTTGCTCCGCGGCATGTGGGATCTTCCCAGACCAGGGCTCGAACCCGTGTCCCCTGCATTGGCAGGCAGATTCTCAACCACTGCGCCACCAGGGAAGCCCAATTAGTTATAATTTAATAGCTACTTTGAGTATTTGTTCTAATAAAGAATCACAAAAGACATTAAAAGTTTAGGGGCTAAATAAGCTTAGATGACAGTGGTAACAGACAGTGCTAATGACAGTGCATGGCCTCAAGAGTGTTTTGGGTTGGCCAGAAATAGGGAAGGTGGGATTGCTTTATGACAGCAAGGAAAGGGGAGACTTGTTAGATGGGTGTAACCTGCTGAGTTCTGGCTTTATGTGAAAGTTTGCAAGCAAGATAACCTCCTAGGAATGGTAAGAAAGCATATGAGTGAGAGCAGATGTGATACAGAGAATTCTACATGATGGAATGTTTAAAAGATCTTATTTTTCCTTCTCTTCCAATTGTGGAACCTATCTTCTATGAGGTATTTGCTAGAATACCTCATTGTCTTCCAGACTGTACACATTGTACTCAAATTTAATTTTGCCTTTGTATCTCGATCATGGAATTAGAGACCATCAAAAGTTAAGGCTAAAATTAACTTTATCAGTTCTCTTATTCATTTCCCTTATTTCATGGAAGGAGAAACTGAGGCTCAAAGAAGTTTATAGCACACAGCCAATCTGGGATCACAACTCAGTTCATGTGATGCCCAGTTCATTGATTTCTTTTTTTTTCTCCTGTTGTTTGGTCTGTGTTTTTCCCTGTTGTGATATGCAGATGAGTGAGGAGGTTGGGAGCTTACTGTTGGACAGTAATAAAAAGTAGCCACAAAAAGTTTACTAATTAAAGAGTTCATGCAATATCTATCATCGGAAGTCAGAGTAGAAATTAAATTATTGTTTAAAATATTTTCTTCCAGGATTGAAATGTCTTCATTGACATTCATTATTGTTTGTGTTGTAAAATGTATAATTAGGTGCCAAGAAATAAAGACTTAATTTTACTTAATGCAATATAAGGGGCATAGGATTTCATTTCCACATTAATAAGCAGCATTTTAGTAAAATGAAAGTGTAGTTCAAATACTAATAAGACCATCATTTATTTTATCCCATATGAAGGATTCAAAGCGATGGCCCCTTTTAATGAAATGAAGTCTTTCAGCTCTCTGAGATAAATAAGAGTAAATATTTTGGCCTTCATTTTATAATTTTTCTTAAATGTATATAGTTGAATAGAGTTGAAAAATTACTTGCTTCTCAGGAAAAGTAAATAAAGTGTCTCCTTATTTCCCTTGAGTGCTGTGACTAATTGCTACATCATCTCCTCGGACTTTCTACTCTTCAGTGGTTTATTCTTAAAATACCACTCTCAGTATAGTGGGAAAAAAAAGCATTATGTTGGGTTTTAGTCACTTAAACCCTTTGCAACCCTGGACAAGTCACTTATCTTCTCTTAACCTTAAATTTCTTGCATATACAAGGGGGGATATGTGTACTTCCAAAACTGGGTTATTATAACAATTCAATATGAGCATATGTGCAAACTGGTAAAACACTAAACAAATAGAACACAAATACGGACAAGTCCCTTGGATGTCTACTTAGCCCTAGTCTTTCACCTTTTCTAGCCATTTAGTAAAGATAATTAACTCTTGACTTAAACGTTCAACCATCCCTTGAAAGAGCATTCCCCAAAAGAACTCATCTTCTTGTTCTATACCCCAACTAAAGACCTCCTTTCCTTATCTCCTGGAATTCTTTTCATCCCTTCTCTCTTCTTTGACTCTGCCTGAGACTCATCCCAGCTCATCATGCATTCTTACTGATCCTTTGACTGAAGATTCATTACAGCCACTCTTACCTCCCATTCCCACAGGACTAGGCTTATCTCTCATCACTTCAGTCATTTTATTGCTTTTGTTTCCTAGCTAATCTTTTTGTCTCTAGGCTGCCTCCAATCCAGTGCATGTTAACTTGATTCAACTCGATTTTCTTTATCCTCCACCAATTCATTTTCTTCCTTAAGAAGCAATAGCAGTGATTGCCATCTGTTTTTGGTTGGTTGCTTGTTTTAAATACTGTAGGGGATCTCTAGTTAATTTCAAAGATTTGTTGAATTTCTCAGTCTTGATTTTGAATAATCAGTACATGACTTGTCTTTGCTTTTCTCCATGCCTTTGCATCCTTTAAGTATCTTTCATATCTTTCAAAACATGACTTAAAACTCACCTTCTCCTAGAAATACTCCCTACTTTCTATACCAAACTGAACATTGTCTTTATTCTTCGTCTGCACATTTGTACTATGATATTCATAGTTTTTTGTAATGGTCTTTGAAAATGATCTTTGCATGTGATGCTGACATTCTGAACTATGTCATAAGCATTCTCCGTTTTAGTAATTTTTTTTAGTTCTTTCAGAACCAGTCAGATACATGATATTGTGTTCTGTTTATATGATAAACATTCTGTTATCATGTCATTTGGTGGCATTTTAAATTAGAGATTGTCAAAATGTTAGACTGACCCTCTGTGCAGGGCCATATTGAGGGGGTGAGCAGTCCATGCTAAGATTGGTGTCAGATTTACAGATTTCCTCTTCTTGACTGTTTAGGTCTGTGTTGTCTCTCAAGTGTTTACGAGAATTATAAGAACCATCCCAACCTCCTTTGTTGAACCAAAGGTCCTTATGAAAATAAGCATAAGGATTCCATACAGTGTCAAGCAATACTTATACAGAGTCATGATTAGTTGTAGGTGTTTCTACACATTTCTGTCATAGATGACTCTGCTCTGAAAGTTCTTTTGCACTGAGCGGTGAAAACTATCCTAGTCTATGCAGTTTCCCTGGGCCCCAACTGGCTATTTGGAGGGAGTGTCATTCAGCCAAAGGGATATTCGTGGTCTCCATTAATCTAAACACTGCAAACAGTGTTTTTGGCACATTAGATCCAAAGGGAGCAACCACTAGGTTCAGTTTATGTAAGTTCCATGATGTATATAATTTTTGTTTGTTTGTTTGAATTTTGTTTTATTTATTTTTTTATACAGCGGGTTCTTATTAGTCATCAATTTTATACACATCAGTGTATACATGTCAATCCCAATCGCCCAATTCATCGCACCACCACCACCACCCCCCCGCCACTTATCCCCCTTGGTGTCCGTACGTTTGTTCTCTACATCTGTGTCTCAATTTCTGCCCTGCAAACCGGTTCATCTGTACCATTTTTCTAGGTTCCACATATATGTGTTAATATACAATATTTGTTTTTCTCTTTCTGACTTACTTCACCCTGTATGACAGTCTCTAGATCCATCGACGTCTCAACAAATGACCCAATTTCGTTCCTTTTTATGGCTGAGTAACATTCCATTGTATATATGTACCACATCTTCTTTATCCATTCGTCTGTCGATGGGCATTTAGGTTGCTTTCATAACCTGGCTATTGTAAATAGTGCTGCAATGAACATTGGGGTGTATGTGTCTTACTGAATTATGGTTTCCTCTGGGTATATGCCCAGTAGTGGGATTGCTGGATCATATGGTAGCTCTATTTTTAGTTTTTTAAGGAGCCTCCATACTGTTCTCCATAGTGGCTGTATCAATTTACATTCCCACCAACAGTGCAAGAGGGTTCCCTTTCCTCCACACCCTCCCCAGCATTTGTTGTTTGTAGATTTTCTGATGATGCCCATTCTGACTGGTGTGAGGTGATACCTCATTGTAGTTTTGTTTTGCATTTCTCTAATAATTAGTGATGTTGAGCAGCTTTTGATGTGCTTCTTGGCCATCTGTATGTCTTCTTTGGAGAAATGTCTATTTAGGTCTTCTGCCCATTTTTGGATTGGGTTGTTTGTTTTTTTAATATTGAGGTGCATGAGCTGCTTGTAAATTTTGGAGATTAATCCTTTGTCAGTTGCTTCATTTGCAAATATTTTCTCCCATTCTGAGTGTTGTGCTTTTGTCTTGTTTATGGTTTCCTTTGCTGTGCAAAAGCTTTGAAGTTTCATTAGGTCCCATTTGTTTATTTTTGTTTTTATTTCCATGACTCTAGGAGGTGGATCAAAAAAGATCTTGCTGTGATTTATGTCAAAGAGTGTTCTTCCTATGTTTTCCTCTAAGAGTTTTATAGTGTCCAGTCTTACATTTAGGTCTCTAATCCATTTTGAGTTTATTTTTGTGTATGGTATTAGGGAGTGTTCTAATTTCATTCTTTTACATGTAGCTGTCCAGTTTTCCCAGCACCACTTATTGAAGAGACTGTCTTTTCTCCATTGTATATCCTTGCCTCCTTTGTCATAGATTAGTTGACCATAGGTGCGTGGGTTTATCTCTGGGCTTTCTATCTTGTTCCATTAATCTATGTTTCTGTTTTTGTGCCAGTACCATACTGTCTTGATTACTGTAGCTTTGTAGTATAGTCTGAAGTCAGGGAGTCTGATTCCTCCAGCTCCGTTTTTTTCCCTCAAGACTGCTTTGGCTATTCGGGGTCTTTTGTGTCTCCATACAAATTTTAAGATCTTTTGTTCTAGTTCAGTAAGAAATGCCATTGGTAATTTGATAGGGATTGCATTGAATCTGTAGATTGCTTTGGGTAGTATAGTCATTTTCACAATGTTGATTCTAATAGGTTATGTGTCATAAAGAGGGCAGACCTTCAGAGGATGGGTAATTAGTTGATGATGGAGTGAGCAGCCACATAGGAGTGACTGCTTAGAGTAGGACTGCATCTGAAATGAAGCCAAAATTCCCCAAAGTGATCAACTCTGCCTCACCAGCAAAAAGCCAGACATGGGATAACAAATGTGTTTGGTCACCCTATATTGATATATTGTCTTATTTATGATGAGTAATCATTTTATTTTTGTGGAATTTGGCATTGGCATATATTCCAGATCCTCTCTACGTATAGTCTAATCCATTGCTTTACATTTGATGGCAGAGTAGGGGTAAACTTGGTTCAATGAATGTTTATAAATAAACGTTTAACACATGTCACTAGTTGGGAAAACAATCAATTTTTGAGGATCACAGTGAAGACTGTTACTGGTTTAGCAACTCAGTGCTGCAGGCCAAAAATACTGTATGGGTTATTTTCAATAGATAATTTGAATACTGCTTCAAGGGGAAAATATTTCAAACAAAACTATATTTGTGATTTGTTGTAAGATTTCTTCAGTGTTTTTTTAATTAGCTCCCCTCAGTTTATGGTACAAATGAATGCCTAAGGATAAGAGTTGTTCAGGATCATCTCATTGTCTCTTATCTCATTCTTTTTAAACTCAGTTGACAGTTGTCCATGTGAAAATGTATGGGATATTTGAAAAGAGGCAGCCAAAAGCCGACAATTATTTTTCCTTAAAAAAAAATTAAAAGTTTGAACAAGATGAGTTAAATCCTTGGGGATCATTACTTAGCCCATAGAGGAAAAGTAAACTGAGGAGTAAGTCTAGACTTTGCAAATGTGAAGAGTCATTATCTAGATAATGATGAGCGGCTGAAAAATGTCCCTGACTGGCTCAACAGAAGAAATCAATATTGAATTGAATCAGATGAATAGAAGCCTAAGTCCCAAACTGTAAAGTTTTTTTTTTTTTTTTTTAATTTTTATTTATTTATTTATTTATGGCTGTGTTGGGTCTTCGTTTCTGTGAGAGGGCTTTCTCTAGTTGCGGCAAGTGGGGGCCACTCTTCATCGCGGTGCGCGGGCCTCTCATTATCGTGGCCTCTCTTGTTGCGGAGCACAGGCTCCAGACGCGCAGGCTCAGTAATTGTGGCTCATGGGCCTAGTTGCTCCGCGGCATGCGGGATCCTCCCAGACCAGGGCTCGAACCCATGTCCCCTGCATTGGCAGGCAGACTCTCAACCACTGCGCCAGCAGGGAAGCCCCCTGTAAAGTTTTAAGGCAATAATGTGAACTCTTCCAGAATGATCAAGAATACCTGAGGACAGAAGATTGAATTAAGTTTTACAAAAAATCATTTGGGATTACTTCTCTAATATTTGGCTGTATGTATGCACTTCAAAGCATAGCATTAATAAAATGTAACCATATGTGCCCACATCACCAATATCTGTGAAGCCCATTATTTATCCCTTCACTCCCAAAGAAGCCACTATTCTGAATCTTGGGCTCATCATCTCATGCTTTTCTTTATGCTTTTATTACATATGGATATATATCCCTAAAATATGTGCTTAGTTTTTGCCTTTTTTAAAACTTTGTATGAGTAGACTCATTCTGCGTACATGTTCTATTGTTAGATTTTTCATTTTTTTTTTGAGATTCATCCATTTTGATGTATGTAGCTATTATTTTTTTCATTTTTGCCATGCTATAATGTTCCATAGTATGAATACGCCATGATTCATTTCCCCATTATCCTGTCAGTGAACATTTGGATAGTTCCTAGGTTTTTGTTTTATTACTGTTGTTGTTATTGTTATCATTATCATTAACACTGCCTGTACAAATAACATTGCCATGAATATTCTTATACATGTCTCTCGGTGCAAATCTTGAAGAGCTCCTCCAGATCAGTAGTCCTCAAAGTGTGATTGCTTCAACATCATCTGCGTACAGGTTAGGAAAGGATAATCTCCACCCCTAACCCAGACCTGCTGAATCAAACCAAAAGGTGTGGGACCCAGAAATCTTTAACTAGCCCTCCATGTGATTCCATAGCACACTATAGTTTGAGACTGATTCTAGTCTTTTTTTTACTTTTATTTATTTTTATTTATTTATTGTATTTTTGGCTGCATTGGGTCTTCGTTGTTGTGCACAGGCTTTCTCTAGTTGCAGTGAGCGGGGGCTACTCTTCGTTGCGGTGCGCGAGCTTCTCATTGCGGTGGCTTCTCTTGTTGCGGAGCATGGGCTCTAGGCGCTTGGGATTCAGTAGTTGTGGCATGCGGGCTCAGTAGTTGTGACTCGCAGGCTCTAGAGCGCAGGCTTAGTAGTTATGGCTCACGGGCCTAATTGCTCCACAGCATGTGGGGTCTTCACGGACCAGGGATCGAACCCATGTCCCCTGCATTGGCAGGCGGATTCTTAACCACTGTGCCACCAGGGAAGCCTTGATTCTAGTCTTATAATTACTGGGTTATGGCGTGTATGCTTCTTCAGCTTTACCAAGTAATGCCAAATTAATTTCTGGAGTGCTTGTATTAATTTATCCTACTAACACTGTATGAGAATTCTCATTGCTTTAAATGAATATTTCTCAAACTCAGCTGTGCATTAGTATCATTAGGGAAACTTAGAAAAATACCATTGCCTTGACCAGATCAATTCAATCGTAATGTGGGGGGATGGGACGCAGGTATCATTTTCCCCTCAGCTTTATTTAGATATAATTGATATTCCAAAAACTGTACTTATTTAGTGTATACAATTTGATGAGTTTAGACATATGCATACCCATGATACCATCACCACGTCAAAGTAATAAACATGTCCTTTACCTACAAAAGTTTCCCTGTGTCCATTTAATTTTTTGTTTTTGTTTTTGCGGTATGAACACATAACATGAGATCTACCTTCTTAACAAATTTTTAAGTGCACAATACCATGTTGTTAGTTATAGGCACAGTGTTGTACAGTAGATCTCTAGAACTTACTCATCGTGTATAACTGTAACTTTATAACCATTTAACAATGCCTCATTTCACCCTCCTCTCATCCCTGACAATCACGATTCTGTTTTATGTGTCTATAAGTTTGCCTGTTTTACATATTTCATTTAAATGGAGCAATGCAGTGTTTGTCCTTCTGTGACTAACTTATTTCACTTAGCATAATGTCTTCTAGCTCCATCCATGTTGTCTCAAATGGTAGGGTTTCCTTCTTTTTTAAGCCTGCATAATATTCCAGTGTGTGTATTTATGTATGTATGCACACACACACACACACACACATATCACTTTTTATCCATTTATCTGTCAGTGGACAGTTGAGTTTTTTCCATATCTTGACTACTGTGAATAATGCTGCAGTTAACATGGGTGTGCAGATATCTCCTCAAGATCCTTATTTCAGGGGCTTCCCTGGTGACGCAGTGGTTGAGAATCTGCCTGCCAATGCAGGGGACAGGGGTTCGAGCCCTGGTCTGGGAAGATCCCACATGCCGCGGAGCGACTGGGCCCGTGAGTCACAATTGCTGAGCCTGCGTGACTGGAGCCTGTGCTCCGCAGCAGGAGAGGCTGCGATGGTGAGAGGCCCCGCGCACCGCAATGAGGAGTGCCCCCCGCTTGCCACAACTAGAAGAAGGCCCTCGCACAGAAACGAAGACCCAACACAACCATAAATAAATTAAAAAAAAAAAAAAGAAATCGATAAAAAAAAAAAAAAAAAAAAAAAAGATCCTTATTTCAATTCTTTTGGATATATACCCAGAAGTGAGATTGCTGGATCATATGGAAATTTTATTTTTAGTATTTTGAGGCACTTCCATACTTTTTCCCATAGTGGCTGCACTGTTTTGTATTTCTACCAACAGGGTACAAAGTGTGCAGTTTTCCCCAACCCTTACCAACACTTGTTATCTTTTGTTTTTTGTAATCGCCATTCTAACAGGTGTGAGGTGATATCTAACTGTAATTTTGATTTGTGTTTCCCTGATTTGTATGTCTTTGGAGAAATGTCTGTTTAAGTCCATTGTCCATTTTTTTTTAACAGGATTATTTAGTTTCTTGCTATTATATTGTAGAAATTCCTTGTATAATTCAGAAATTAACTCTTTATCCAATCTACGGTTTTCAAATACTTTCTCCCCCTTGGTTGCCTTTTCTGTTGATTATTTTCTTTGCTCTTCAGAGAAGCTCTTTAGTTTGATGTAGTCCAGTTTGTTTCTTTTTGCTTCTTTTGCCCCTGCTTTTGGTGTCATATTCATAAAATCATTGCCAAGACCAAAATGATGCAACGATTCCTCTATGTTTTCAGGTCTTATGTTTAAGTGTTTAATCTACTTTGAATTGATTTTTCTGTAAAGTGTAAAATAGAATTCCAATTTCTTTTGTTGTTGTTGTTATGTAGATACCCAGTTTTCTCAGCACTAGTTGTTGAATAGACTATAATTTCCCCATCATGTATTCTTGAACCCTTGCCAAAGATCAGTTGCATGGATTTATTTATGGGCTCTCAATTTTTTTCCATATGTCTGTCTTTATGTCAGTACCATGCTGCTTTACTTACTATAGCTTTGTAATATATTTTGAAATCAAGAAGTGAGATGATTCCACCTTTATTCATTTTTCTCCATGTTGCTTTGGCCATTCTGCACACACCATCTTTTAAAGCTTCCAGGTTTATTTTTATGTGAAGATGATATTGAAAACCAATGTTCTACACCCTGGAGAACACTTGATATTGTAGGAATTTTGTACTTTTGCCAGCCTGGCAGATGTGAATAAAGAATCTCATTTCTTGCATTCAATTTTTTTTTTCTTGAGTATGAATGAAGTTGAGCCCCTTTGGGGCCATTTGTGGACCACTTATGGACCATTGTGTTTCTTCTTCTTTAAAATGCTTGATTCAGTCTTTTGTCCATTTTTAAAATCCTATTGTGTTGCTTACCTTTTTTTATTTGTTTCATCTGAGTTCTTGATATATTTGGAATAGTAATTTTTTTGTTGCTTACGTATTGCAAATATTTTCCCATTTTCTTCTCTTTCCATTTTCTTCATGGTATCTTTTCATGAACATTTGTTGCTAATTTTAATGTAGTTTAATTCATCAGACTTTTCTTTTAGTTTTTGTGTCTTATTTAAGAAATTCCTTACTTATCTAAGGTCATGTAGGTATTCTTCTATTTTCTTCTAAAAGTTTTAAGAAGATTGTCATTTACCTTAAATCTTTAATCTACCTGGAATTGATTTTTGTGTATACTGTAAGGAACAGATTTAATTTCGTTTTTTTACATATGAATAACTCTTGTGCCAGCATAATTTATTAAATAATCCATTTTTCCCCTAATTTTTGTAATGTTGCTTCTGTTATATATCATGTTTCCAAGTATGTATGGCTCTGTTTCTGGGGTTTCAGTTTTGGAGTTCTGATCCCTTGACCCATACATCTGTCCCTGTACTAATATCACACACTCTTTAATTATATAATTGTAGTAACATTTGATATGTGCTGGGGGAAGTCAACCCACGTTCTTGTTGTTTTCCAAGAATGTATTGATTATTCTCTCTTCATTCTGCCACATAAATTTTATAATCAGCTTGTCAAGCTCCAGCAACAACACAAACTCTGGGTATTTTACTGGAATTACATAAACTCTCTGGTCAAATTTGGGTATATTGAGACCCATATGACATATGATTCTTCCTATTCTGGAACATGGCATGTGTGTCTATTTATTTACTTATTCATGACTTTCAGAAACCTTTTTTCACACCCTCCTAATTTATCTGTTGTTGTTTCATATTTTGGTTATGTGTAAAATTTAACAGGTTAGACATTATTTTTGCTGACTCTTGCAGGTTTGCTTAGATTTACTCACATATTTAACTTACATGAATAACCTTCCTTTTCATGTGACATAACTTCCTTCTAGGATCACTTTCTTACTGAAGCACATCTTTTTAAAGTACCTTTTGTGAGATTCTAGACATAGTAAACAGTTTTTATTTGTTTGATATTGTATTTATTTCACCTTTGTTATTAAAAGATATATTCAGTGGGTATGTAATTCTAGCTTGCAAATTTTTTTTTCTCAGCAGTATGAACAAATTATTGCACCATATTCTGGCTTCGATTATTGTTAAGCAAGCTGTAGTCTAAATTGACATTCCTTGGAGGTAACCTCTCTATTCTATTTTTTGACCTTCTTTTTGTTTTTAGTATTCTGTAGTTTTAAGATGTGTCTTGGTGTGGATTTCTTTTTTTCATCCTTCTGTTTATCTTGATTCATTGGGCTTCTTGAATTTAAAAATTGTTCTGCTCCATCAATTCTGGAAAATTATTAGCCATTTTCATTTAGAATATTATCCTTCTCCCATGCTCTCTGTTCTTGCCTTCTGTAACTCCAATTAAGCACATTTTGAACATTCTCACTCTGTTTGGGGTTTTTTTGATTGCTTATTTTTACATCTCTTTTGTATTTTGTCTTTACATACTGTACTCCAGAGTATTTCTTTCAGGCCTATCTTCCAGTTTAGTAATTCTTTTGTGATTTGTGCCTAATCACCTGTTTTACCTATCCAATGAGTTTCTAATGTCACTTATTATATTTCTTATATCTAGAGATTCTTTGTTTATCGAATATTCTGTCTTATGTCTTTATAGGTCTAATTCTGTTGTTTGTTTTTGCTGACTCTTACTAATGTTTGTTTACTTCTTTCTGTATCATCTGTATTTTTATTGTGAACTAATGACTGCTGAGCCTTTATCTGTGGAAATATTTTGAAACTGAAGTTTAAAGGTACTTTGCTCCCTGGAAATTTGCATGAATGACTGCCAGTTATTTGGGAGCACTGCCAAAATGTAATCACGTTAAATTTAAATTCTCAGCATACTTTTTTTTGACAACTAGATATTTTAAATTCTGACCAAAAACCTGCATGGGCACTGTCTTGTGGTTAGAGGTTTACAGGGAGTAACGTCTTACTCCTAAACCCACAGTCAAGGCAAAAACAGACAATATCCCATACTCTTTTTCTCTATGGGTGGGCTTTGTTTTTGTTTTGTTTTTGTTTTTCTTTACAGTAAGCCCTTCACTGGGGAGATTATCTTTTGGGGTTTTAGATTTGCATCATGAACTGAGTTTGACTATATCTTGTGAAAGGTCTAGGCTTTGTGTACCATCTTATGTTTGAGGCCCATTAAAGCTAAAAATTCTAGAGCACTGGAAACTGGTAGATGTTCCTAGGGCAGTCTTGTCCTTCAGTGTTTGGTTATGTCTCTGCATTAACGCTTTCCTTTAGTTTTCTTTCTTTGAGGGGAGGTGGAGGGAAGTATTTCTTAACTTCTTGCATAGCTTAGCTTTTCATCTAAAGGTATTTTAAAGAATTTTAGGTGTTCTGTAAATTGACAGTCCCTAGGCAATTTGACTACCCAATTGACTAGGGTAACTAACCGACTAGAAACAGAAGTCTTTTCTAAACTATCTCGACAACTCTTTTACTGGGAAGTTTGGAGAAACATATTACTGCTAATCTGCCACTATGTTCAGGTCAGTGTGTTTTAAGTTCCACAGATGCCAAATGTTATTTCTGCTTAGTTAAAAAACATGTACTTCCCTGGTGGCACAGTGGTTAAGAATCCGCCTGGCAATGCAGGGAACGCAGGTTTGATCCCTGGTCCAGGAAGAGCCCACGTACTGCGGACCAACTAAGCCTGTGCACCACAACTACTGAGCCTGCGCTTTAGAGCCCGTGAGCCACAACTACTGAGCCTGCACGCCACAACTACTGAAGCCCACACGCCTAGAGCCCGTGCGCCGCAACAAGAGAAGCCATCGCAATGAGAAGCCTGCGCACCGCAACGAAGAGTAGCCCCCGCTCACCGCAACTAGGGAAAGCCCGCACATAGCAACGAAGACCCAATGCAACCAAAAATAAATAATTCAATCAATAAATTAAAAAACAAAACAAAACATTTTTTCAGCTTGACATGGATGCTTGATGTGTCAAAAAATGTCCAGAGTATTAGATGCTTCACATTGACTGTCTGGTTCTTTAATCTAAGGCATAACCATATACTTCTACATTTGTTTTGGATGCAGGTGTCTCTAACCAGTACTTATATGAAAACTGGGAAATAAATACTTAACAATAGCTTGTCATGTATGTTTCTATTACAACTCTTTTTGAACTAATTGGAATGATTTACTGGTATTATGATGATCTTGGAAATAGAAGCAACCTTGTGTTTGTGTGTGGATTGTCTTCCTAGACAGTGAAGTGTTTCTACCTTTGGATTTGCATAGGAGTGGTGGCATTCTGATGTGGCATGTTTCATTTAATGATATGGCCATTCTGTTAGTGTGCTAGTTTTCATAGTCTGCGTAGGCTTGCATTGTTCCATATGCCCAAACAAAAATTGTGGAGGAGAAACACTGTGTTCTTAATGTGAAATGATTGAATATTGCATTAGCATACACCTGTATATTTGAATGAAATTTCCAGGTTGTCCTTCAGGATATTTCACATACAGTACATTGCACTATTCTCATTTCAAGACCTGTGAAATGTTAGCACCCTTCAAACTCTATAGTTATCGTAGATAGGTGTCTTGACTGTTATGGTAGGATTCAGCTTTGGTTAACATCTATATATAATATTTTATAGTAATGCATCCTTGCATTTGTTTGTCATGGCCATGATAAGGGGATATCTAATGAAAGCAGAATGTAGCGTAAACAGGATATTGTATACCTGTCACCTATTTTAGCTAATACAAATCTTCTGTTAAATATCTGAGAATATCAGTTTGTCTTCTTATAATGAGAAGATATTTTATGTTTAATTTGAAATATGTTAATTTAAAATATATGAGGACTATATAATTTATAAAGGAATGTTAATAATGTGGATATTGTTTGTATTATACTTAGGCAGAATATATTACATGTAGACACAGCCATACCCACCTCATATGCTATTCAGTATTCATAGTCATTCATTCTGTATGTTCTATATTTTGTTTAATTCTTAAAATCACCTTTTAGGTTTAATATGATTTTGAAGTTTTATTTTTGAGTACAGAGTGGGACATAAACAAAAAAGAAGATAATTAGCATCAAAAGAATGAATGCTTTCAGTAATAATCTTTCAGATTAATTGTAAATCATATTAATTATTTTAGAAGGCAATACATTTCTTCTGCAAGTAGGATCATGACATTAGTGGGAGTTGAAATTTTTATATACAAAGTAGTCACAATTTTTCTTTTTATAATTATAGAAGTTATAAATATATCTGCGATCTCCATTAATCAAATACAAAATGAGAACACTTTGAGGAATTTAATTGAAGTTAAATTAGGAAAGTTTAGATACATATGATTTCCATAGCCCAGATTTTTGGCTGTACAATGTAAAAGAAGGGTTGAACCAAAAAGAGATTTTGACAGAAAGAACCATCAGAACTTGTGACTGAGTGACAAATGCCAGTTTGAAAGCTTAGAAGGTGGAGAGGATGCCAGTCCTGTTGGCAGAATGGGGCCTTTAGGAGAAGCTGATAAGAGGTAAGGATGAGGCGTCAGAGTGAGGATGGATTCTCCTTTAGATTTGTTGAATTTGAGTTAACGATGGGACATCTGGATGGGATGGACTGTCAGTTAGAAACATATAACTTCGAGATGGGAAGGAGTAGTGAGGGCTGGAGCTGTTCATTTGGTGTTATTAGCGCTGAGGTGTTACTGAAAAGTTTTCCTACCTGGGCCAAGTTGAAGATCAAATAGGTAAGAAACCTGTAAAAGGCTGCCTCTTTGTAAGATATAAATGTCATACTCCAAGGTCATGAATTTTCTCATCATGTTTTCAATGCTTGTATTTTCTTTAATCAACTACTATTTTTTTAAAGGAGTGGCTCCCTGAAAAGGGCTAGAAAATCTCCCACTGAATGCTTGAGGCCATTTAATCAGCATTTTAACATACTTTAGCAGACTCTTAGAGTCTGTTTTAGGGGTTACAGAAATGTTAAGAATTTCGAATCAAAAGGAGAGAATTGTAGCATGACCACCTGACAAGAAATGTATTTTGGATCAAATGCAACAAATTACTGTCAGTCATTTGTTGATTATGGTTTCACTGTGTAGGGAGGAGTATACACAGTCCTCTGGACCTGTAATCTTCGTCAGGGCAGAATTTCTAGTGGTTAACGTGGTGGTAAGCACATAGTCGGCAGCCAGTATATACTAGCTGAATGATGGATGAAACACAAAATAAATACAGAACTAGGCCCGGCATCAAAGTGTGTGCCATTTAACTCAAAGCAAAGAACAAGAACACATGAATGTGATTTCAGAACATGAAAATACACACACAATTTAAGACATGCCATGAGAAAGTGTTGAAAAACATATAATAAATTACAGTAGTTAAGGGATTGAGTTTTTTGACCAGGCAAAATAGGTGGAGGGTTACGTTAAGATCACAAAGATTTATCCAAGACTTCGGAAAAACGTTTCTTATCTGGATTTTTCTACAAAATAAAGTATTTGATGACGTAAGTTAAAATAACACATATATATGTATATATATATCTCCTATATATAAATAGAATCCTGTGTATAGATATAAATAAACATATATTTATATATGCTCTGTAATAGTCTAATTTTAAAAGGAATAAATAACAGATTTTTAAAAAGAAATTTTGGCCCCAGTCCATTTACGTGGGGAATGATAGACTTAATCACAGTGAACCTAACTCGGCTTTCCTACTACTAAAAAGACTTAATGAGATATAAGATAAAAAAGAAAGGTTATGTTTTGGCAAGAAGGAAAGGGCATTATGGTTCAATACCTTCACTTAACTAACCTTTAAGTATGCAATTAACATTTAAAGGGAATAAAGTTTTGAAAGTATTATAGAGTAATTGCAGAAATGTAAAAAGTAGTTAAAAGCCTTTGGTCTGTTAGGAGAAATCCCTTCAGATAGCTGTGACAGTCGTCAGAAGTGAATTTGTGCTGCGTAAAAGAAGAAGAAAAATCTGCTCGTTTGGTGACATGATTACTGCTTTCCCCTTTGTTGTTTTCTTTGTGAACTTCAGCTCATTGACATTTTCTAGGATGAAATTTTCATACTGACCTAGAATTGATCTTTTAAACAACAAATCGTACAATATTTGAAAGAAGACGCTCGGTAGTAAGCAGGAGCAGCAGGAGGGAAAAATAGACGGGTTGAAACTTTACAGGATATTTGCCTATTAACTCACAGTTTGCCAGAATCTAAGTTGTACTTAAAAATTTATAATTTCTAGCTTCTGCTATTATGAACAGCTTTTTCCTTACAGTATAGAGGGTGTCTGAACTCATCTTTGCAATTTATTTACCGATCATAAGTAGCGATAGTATCAATAGGGCAGCTAAAGTCAAAAGCTATTTACAATTGTTTAAGTACAGAGTCCTTGGGCAATGTGACTTTTAAACACTAGCCCAGTCCACATGTGTTCACCTGTGTTTTGCTTCCTCTTGTTCCTAGCTGCTGTTGCAGGACCTTAATTCTTTTTAAAAACTACCTACATTAGATGTTTCTATGGCTCTCAGGGAATATCTTCCACATCTCATGAACTAATTTTGTCAGCTTCCATGTAGCTGCTGTGGGTGATTTTCTTCATTTCCTGTTTTGAACCCTTTTCTAAGGACCACTGTATGTGGGGAGAGGGGAGGAGCTTCTCACGGGGCACAGCTGGTATGCGCTGAAGCCCTCTCGATGCCAAGGGTGTGGAGTATCCTGTGGCAAAATACAGAAACATGTGTTTCTTCCCTTGTCTCCTTTTTTAACATCCTTGATTTGGGGGATACCCAAGCTGTGCTCATCACACAGCTCCCCTTTCCACAGCACTCAGACATATGACTCTGTTGGGGGTGGGTAGGCCAGGCCTGGAGACACATTCAAGAAACAAATGTACTGTGCTCAGAATCACCCTGATCCTTTCCAAAATGTAGGCTTTCTTACTGGACCCAGCCTGACTACATGATACACACTTCCCTTCTGTTAGGTGGGACATTTCTCTTCCAGGAGGCCTTACAAATACACTTCCAACTAACTCCAAGGACTGTCCACATTAGTCTCAAACTGTGCCTTGAACATCTGTTTTCTCTCTTGACATGCTATTGAGCAGGTAAAGGGGATAGAGGCAAATGAGTACCACTATGTCTCTCTCCTCTGTCTTCTAATCCTCCTTTCTCTTCTATTCAGGAATTGATGGGCATGAAAACATTATTAATGTCTGATCTTATACTCCATTTTTCTATAAAGTCTAGTATGTTTGGGAAAAAAAATCAGGTATCTTTATGTATTGGCTATGATGGCCACTTGCAACATGGGGTTCTAGAGGTAGTGAGCTCATTGAGCAATAAGTCCTATAAAGTAGTCTGCATCTGCCACACGTTGAGAGAGTGTTACTCTAAGCCTTATTTGCAAATAGAACCCACTAAGCACTGGCAGTTATATAAGCTTGTAACTCAGGCAGAAGACCATATCCAGAATCAGAATACATCTAAGCCCACCGAATGTGTTCAATATTTCATATAGCTAAACAGAGAAAAAAAAGATATGTCACCTACGGTGGAGCCTGTGTTATAAAGATGACTTAACAGGTTATCTACAGCTGGAAGAGAAGCAAAATAACAAGTTTCACATTCAGAGCTAAAATTATGTTTTAGGCTTGATTCATTCTGTAATAGTTATTTTCACAGTTAAAACTTAAAATTGAGATGGAGAGTTTGAAATATGCAGAATTGATATTTTTAATAATTATTTTAATGTTCTTAATCTTTCTAATCGAGTTTCCCTGTCGAGAAAATTATACAACTTACCAATCTGATTCTTTGTTTTTCTTCATAACATACTTCACAAAAAGTCCCATTAACAGAGAAAAATTTTTAAAAACAATTTATATACATCAGAAATATTCTAGAAAAATAGAAATAACACCTTGGTATTTACTTACCTTTTCATTCTGTAAAAGAAAATGATATTAATGAAGCAAAATAGTAGATGTTCTTAATTTCATTTGATTATATGTTTATATTGTTATGTCAACATTGATATTTCTTTTAAGTCAAAGGACGTGATATTTTAAATCTTTGGTCTCATCAGTTACACAATGGGTGCCATTGCAGGTGTAGAGCTTAGTGGAAACGCAGAATTAGTGGGAGAAGAGAAAAGATAAATGGAGAGAACAAAAGAGGACTTAAAGTAGACATGATACACTTGTTTCCTGTGGGACTTATAAGGCTATATGTTGCCTACTCTTTTTTTTTTTTGATCTGGAAACATCAATAATATACAGTGTACCATTTAACCTATTTTAATTGTACAATTTAAGTGGTGTTAAGTATATTTACAGTGTTGTTCAAACATCACCACTATTTTCAGAACTTTTTCATCATCCTAAAAGAAACTCTATACCTTTTAAGCAGTAACTCCCCATTCCCTTCTGCCCCTCGCCCCTGGTAACCTCTGTTCTACTATCTCTAAGAATTTGTCTGTTCTAGATACCACACATAAGTGGGTTCATACATTATTTGTCCTTTTTTGTCTATCTTATTTCACTAAGCAAAATATTTTCAAGATTCATCCATGTTTTAGCATGGATCAAAACTTCCTTTTTTGGCTGAGTAATATTCTGTTGTATGTACATACCACATTTATCAATGCATCTGTTGATGGACAAGTAGGTTGTTTCTACCTGCTGGCTATTGAATAATGATGCTATGGACATTTGTGTACAAGTATCTGTTTGAGACGCTGTTTTCAGTTCTTTTTGATACATACCTAGGAGTGGAATTGTGGGGTCATACAGTAATTCTATGTTTAATTTCTAAGAAACCACCAAACTGTCTTCCACAATGCTGGTGCCATTTTACATTCCAACCAGCAATGCATGAGGGTTCCTATTTTAACACATCCTCACCAACACTTGTTATTTCCCATTTTTTTGGCAATAGCTATTCTAGTGTGCATGAAATGGTGTCTCATTGTGGGTGCTTTAAAAAATGCTATTATAAATGGAATTGTTTTCTTAATTTCCTTCCAGATTGTTCATTGATGGTACATAGAAATACAACTGATTTTTGTGTGCTGATTATGTATCTTGAAACTTTGCTGAATTCATTTATTAGCTCTAACAGTATTTTTGGTGGATTATTTTTGGTGGATTATTTAGTGTTTTCTGCATATAAAATCATGCCATCTGTAAACAGAGACAGTTTTGTTTTTTTTATTTTTCTTTTCCAATTTGGATGCCTTTTATTTCTCTTTCTTGCCTAATTTCTCTGGTTAGAACTTCCAGTACTATGATGGATAGACATGGTGCAAGCAGGCATCCTTGCCTTGTTCTTGTTCTTAACAGGTATGCTTTCAGTCTTTCACCATTGAGTATGATGTTAACTGTGACTTTTTCATATATGACCTTTATCATATTGAGAAAGCTTCCTTTTACTCCTAGTTTAAAGAGTATTTTTTTCTCACAAATGTGTGTTGGATTTTGTCAAACGCTTTTCATGCACTAGTTGAAATGATCATGTGAGGTTTTTTTTCCCCTTCATTCTATTAATGTGGTATATTATATTGATTGGTTTTTGTATGTTGAATCACCCCTGCATTCCAACTATTGTTTTACAACTGTCTGTTTCTTCAATTCTGTCAATTTTTACTTCATATATTTTGGAGCTCTGTTCTTAGATGTGAGTATGTTTATAATTATATCTTCTTGATGGGTTGAAACTTTTATTAATATATAATATCTTGTTTGTTATCATTTTGTGATTTAAAGTCTATTTAGTTTGACAATAATATAGACACCTCAGCTTTTTTTTTTGGTTACTGTAATATAGACACTTCAGCTTTTTTTTTTTTTGGTTACTGTTTATATGCAATATCTTTTTCCATCCTTTTCAACCACCTTTTGTCTTTTTATTGAAAGTGAGTCTCATGTAGACTGCATATAGAAGATATATGTGTTTATTTATTTATTTACTTGTTTTATTGGGGTATAATTGACACATAGCATATCAATTTCAGGTGTAAAACATAATGATTCAGTATTTGTATAATTGTAACATGATCACCACAATATGTCACCATACATATAGAAATTTTCTTCTTTTTTTTTTCTTTTGATGAGGACTTTTAAGACCTACTGTCTTAGAACTCTCAAATATGCAATACAGTATTAATAACTACAGTCACCATGCTGTATGTTACATCCCCATGTCTTGTTTTATAGCTGGAAGTTTGTCCCTTTTGACCCCGCTTCACCTATTTTGCTCCCCACTCCCCCACTCCAGCAACCACCAGTCTGTTCTCTGCATCTATCAACTTGGTTTTTGGTTGTTGTTTTGTTTTTGTTTTTTTACAGTCCACACGTAAGTCAGATCATATGGTAGTTGTCTTTCTCTGTCTGACTTATTTCACTTAGTATAATGCCCTCAAGGTCCGTCTGTGTTGTTGCAAATGGCAAGGTTTCATTCTTTTTTTAGGGCTGAATAGTATTCCATTGTGGCATGCATGCACGCACGTGCGCGCATGCGTGTGTGTGTGTGTGTGTGTGTTGTATCATCTTCTTTATTCATTCATCCATTAATGGACACAGGTTGTTTTCATACCTTGGCAATTGTAACTAATAGTGCATTGAACATGGGCATACTGATATTTCTTTGATATAGTCACTTCATTTTCTTCAGATATATACCCAGAAGTGGAATTGCTGGATTATAAGATAGTTCTTTTTTAAATTTTTTGAGGAACCTCCTTACTGTTTTCCATAGTGCCTGTACAAATTTACATTCCCACCAACAGTACATAATATTTGTTTGTTTTTAACTCTATTCTGCAAAACTCTTTCTTTTAATTGGAGACTTTAATTCATTTACATTTAAATTAATTATTCATAAGGAAGGGCTTCTTCCTGCCATTTAGCTGTTTTCTGTATGTTTTACATGTTTTTGTTCCTTAATTTCTCTATTATTATCTATTTTTGTAGTTAGTTGTGTTTTTTTTTTTTTTGGTAGCCTACTATTTTGATTCTTCTCTTTATTCTGTGTAATTTTTAGTTATTTTCTTAGTAATTACCTTAGGGATTAAAATTAACATCTTAAACTTATTACAACCTAGTCTTAATAATAAAAACTTAATTTTAATAATATACAAACACTGTGTTCCTGTACATTTTTCTCCCTTTATATTGCTGTTGTCATAGATTACATGTTTATACATTATATGCCCATTAACAAAGATTTATAATTATTGTTTTATGCACTTTCCTTTTAAATCATGTAGGAAAAAAAAGAGGAGTTACAAACCAAAGTACAATAACATTGACTTTTATATTTATCTATGTAGTTACCTTGCTCTTTATTTCTTCTTATGTCTTTGAGTTACTTTTTGGTGTCATTTCATTTCTGCTTGTAGGACCTCCTTTAGTATTTCTGTCAGGACAGGTTTGCTAGCAATAAATTATCTCTTTTTTTGTTGTTGTTAATTTGGGAATGTCTTAGTTTTTCATTCTTGGAGGAAGATGGTTTGGTGGATATAAAATTCTTATTGATAGTCATTTATTTCAGCACTTTAAATATGTTATCTCACTACCTTTTGACTCCTATGGTAGAAACCATATATTAATCCTATTGAGGCTCTATTAAACGTGACAATTCACTTCCCTATTGCTGCTTTAAAAATTCTTTTTCTACATTTTGACAGTTTGATTAGGAAGTGTCTCAGAGTGGACCTCTTTGATGTCCTGCTTGGAGTTAATGAGCTCTTTGGATGTGAATATTTATGTATTTCATCAGAGTTAGGAAGTTTTCAACCATTATTTCTTCATATATTTTTTCTGCCCCTTTCTCTTCTGGGAATCCTGTGATGTACATGTTGGTGTGCTTGGTGTCCCACAGATCCCTCAGGCTCTGTTTATTTTTCTTCATTCTTTTATCTTTCTGTTCCTCAGACTGAATCATTTCAATTTCCTTATCTTCAAGTTCATCAATCCTTTCTTCTGCCTGCTCAGATCTGCTGTGGAACCCCTCTAGTAAATTTTTCATTTCAGTTATTGTACTTTTCACTTCCAGAATTTCTTTTGGATTCCTTTTTGTAATTTCTGTGTCTTTATTGATATTCTCATTCTGTTCATAACATCATCCTCCTGATTTCCTTTAGTTATTTGTCCATAGTCTCCTTTAGCTCATTAAGCATGTTTAAGACAGTTGATTTAATATTTTTGACTAATAACTTTAAAGTCTGAGCTTCTTTAGGGATAGTTTCTGTCAAATTCTTTTTATTTTCCCCTTCACAGGCCCTGTTTCCTGTTTCTTCACGTGCTTCGTAATTTTTTTTTGAGAACTGGACATTTGAATATACTATAACTCTGGGAATCTGATTCTGCCACTCCTTACAGACTGCTGATTTTTGTTTGCTGAAAGTGGTAGTGTGTATTCCTTGTGTGTGGTCATTGTAGTTTGGGTTTCATTATCTCTTCTGTCAGCCAGTGACCTGACAAAGATTTCCTTAAATATCTGGTTCCAAAAAGCAGGAGAGGTGTTTCTATCTGTTTAAATCTTCCAATAGATGCTATCAGGGAAAGCTGCTGCAACCAGAGAATGTTGAAACCAAGGCAAGCATCTGCCAAACCAACCAAAACTCAGATCTCCAAATTTCGGAGAACAACGTCCCCACTGCTCACCCTGGCATCAGCCGTCCCCTTTGGCAACTCAGGCACTATCTTCACAGTGGTGCTGAGGAATAGTATATGGTATCTGTTTTATGCATGTCATTCTCTTACCAGAGTCTCTCTTTATCAAACACTTCCCTTGTTGTAATTATCCAGTCAGGTTCCACAGTTCTGAAATAGTTTATTAAATCACTCTTTCCAGCTCAGTGGCTGCTTTGATGGAGGGATCAATCTCTGGAGCTTCCATCTCTGCCATTTTTCATCAACTCTACTTTCTTAAATCTTTGTTTCCTGCTTTCTTCCCTTTCATATGCCTTTTTAAATTCCATACAGATCCCCAAAACGTTGGTTGCAAGTTAATGTGATGATAGTTAGAACTGTACCAAAGTCCAAGATAAGCTAGGTTGAGAAGAATTCATTAATTTTGATTCTCTTAGGCATCAAACTTGAACATGCATCAGACTTCATCACTTTTTCTTGGTTCCGCATTAAAGTTGGAATGTATTATGTACTTAAATACAGATATTGTATATATATTCAAGTTGTTCTGAAAGGTAGTTTTAATGTGCTTGAATATTTTAGTTGGGCTGCACACTTGTCCCTCAGACTCAGTGTTGGACTCTTATGTGGCCAGCTGTGAGGTGGTAAAGCTTAAATAGCTGGGAAAATGATGTATGGACTTTAGGGGCCAAGGCTAGGCTTGTTTCTTGATAACTGTATTGGAAATTAGGAATCACATAGAAGAACAGAATAGAAAAAAAGAAAAAAATACAGATATTGTAAATAATGGGAGATTAATTTTTACAGGCTTGGTGCAATTTATAAGATTGAAGATGATTCCCAATTTTGCCAATTATGAAGAGTAGAGTTGATTATTATTATTATTATTATTGCCCATGAGTTAATTCTACATAGTATTTTTCTGTTTTTTATATAGATTGACTAATTACCAGGACAGGAAATAAAACTTAAAAATTATGCTGTGTGTTTAAGGCCCAGAAAGTTAGTCAGTTTTGGATTGTTATTTATTGTCATATGATTTTTTAATTTAACATTTATGTGCTGTACTGCATAGACACCAAACATGTTTATGTATTTATTCACATTAAACTGTCATTCATTTTTTGGTTAAGTTTTTGGGAAGAAGGGGAAGATACACTGGTACTATGGCAGAACCACAATCAGAAATTTATCCACTCTTCTAGTTAATCACTTTTAGAGTTGTTAATGCATGTTTAATAATCCTAATCATGAAATACTAAACTTTTATGCTTTTATTTCTTTTTAGAACCTTATAAAACATCTTCCTGAGCAGAAGGTACTCAATGAATTAGCACAGCTGAAGAATGAATATGATGACCTTTGTGAGCCTGAACAGTTTGGAGTTGTGGTATGTATCTAGCCTAAGGGCCCACAAACTCAGCTTGGAGGTAACACTTATCAAACACAGTGAAAAAAAAAAAGACATTTCAATCGCTGATTTTTTTTCTACTGTATAATAACTACATAACTTAATATAACATTAGCTGTCAGGAAAAAAAATCCTTGTTTATTATTTATAATATTATTGAAAACTAAAGAAATTAAGATTTACATTATGAAATACCTTTAGACATCTCGTGGGCCTTCCTCTATATCAGTGCTGATATTAATATATGAAAAATAATGCATATTATTGTATTGACTGTTTTTTCTTCTATTTAGATCTTGATGCTAGAATTTAGCCCTAAAAGAGTTAGGCTAAAAATAAGGGTGGAAACTAGATAATTAGTAATGTTCTGGAGACTGTTTTCTGTGGTATATATTGTATTAGAAAAAGCACAAGAATTTTCAGATATCCCATAGAGTGTAAATAATTGATTGAAAGCTTTACATACACTATTTCAGCTGGAAAGAAAATTTCATAAATACACATCATGCTTTACCATGGTTAAATAATTATTGGAATGAATTATGTTTTCTTATCTCCTCTTCATTTTAAGGGGTACAAAAGATGACTAGGTATAAATATGTATTAAAAAATATAGTTTTATATACATGTGTATATATATACATATACCTATATATACATATGCATATATATATGTTTTTAGCTTTCCCCAAAACCTCTATTCAAATAATAGGGAAAAATAAAAAAAGATGGTGGGAAAGAGGGCATGATGATTTATTTACTTTCTTAGAGAAAAGCTATTTTTGACTTAGGTGTTCCATACAAGTTTGTTTGCCATGTGAACAAACAGTTCTATTACAACTTTCAGTTTTACCCTGGCTCTCTGACCATTTTCCATCTGCATACTAAGACTACTTAAAACTACCGCCGGACCCAATAGTCAAACACTGTCTGCTTCATCTGAAATATTGGGTTGGCCAAAAAGTTCGTTCGGGTTTAACCTCTTTAATAGTAATGTATTTGAATTAATCTGATTTGGTAGTTTGCAATTTAAAAATCGTGTTTAAAATCAAAATGTGATAGATGGAACAGAGTATGTTCCTTTTGAACATATGCAATAACTGCTTGATCATATTTAGAGTTTATTAATTTTCAGATATGGCATTGCATATGCTGATGTAGGAGGATTCTGTCAAATCCTTGAAAAGCAAATCAGGAATGTATATTTAGGGTGAGATAGAGCATGTAAAGGTACCTGAGGAAGAGATATCTCTCGTTTTTGAATTAGGCAAATTAATCAACTAAACTGGCCAGATATTATTTACTAAGTAGCAGCACTTTAACACAATATTAAATAGTAAAATTTTCTAGACCAAAGTCCACACTTGAAACTTAAGCTACTTGAATTCATATTATAATTGAAGCAAGGCTATATACCATCTGAGAATTCAGCTGTGCCATGGTGGTTATGAGTTTTACAGTAGGTACACTACACAATTTCTCTGAAGCCATTTTTTTTCTGAATGCAGTTTATCTTGGAAGATGTATTAGTTTGCCAAGCAAATCCTTCAAGAGGAATATCCTTGGTACCACACTGAGGAAATGAAGTTTGGGAACATAAAAAGCAATATAGCTTCTGAACTCAAAGCAAAGTAGAAAATGGAAGAGATTTCTTGTTTGTGCACATAACCATAAATAATTCTGGGGCTGTGAACATGAAGTCACCTGGTCCTCTTATTTACTCTCCCCATCCTTAGCTACATGTCTGTAGGGGAAATAGTCAAGGACATTACAAAGTAGTTTATGCTATGTAAATTACCTAAGGCAGTATCAATCAGGATGCGCCAAATAAAGTTTAGGTCATCTCTTATATATCTAGCAAAAAGATTCTTGAAATAATGATATGACTCAGTCTTTTAACTATATATGTAAGCATGTATATCTTGTATATAATAGATAGTAGATAAGTGTTTTTTGAATTGAATTATAGGAAAATTATTCAAACCAAGTATGAGCCTGAGATTAAAAATAGCATAGATTAGATCTCTAAAAGTAAAAATTATGTTCAAATATATTTCTCCAGGTCTATGCTGAAATTAAATTCACTTCTGTCTGGAAACGCCCAAATACTTTTTAATCCTCAAAATATATTGACAGCCTACATTTAGGACAACTTTGGAAATGCATAGAATCATCTGCCCTAATGAGAAAGGCTCCAAACTGGTTGTCTTACTTCTGCTTTCTTCCCCCATCAAAAGTATTAGTGTAGTCATCTTAAAATCTATATTAATCTTATGATTTCTGTATTAAAACCCTTCAGTGTCTCCCAGAGTTTACAGAATAAAACCTGAGCTCCTTCGCATTCTCATTTTGCCTCTAACTCTCTAGCTTTATGCCTCCCTGTTCTCTTTGGTGAACTGAGCGAATTGGTGTCTTTATGACATTTTAGCTTTTACCTCGGCGGGACTTTCTTTGCCATTTCAGCAGTTATTTTACTTGTTCCTATTCAGTGGTCTTTCGTTTTTCCATAGCGGCTATACCCTATACCGTATCTTACCTGCTTTCCACAAGTCTTCACACCCTCCCCTCCCCATTCTTTTCACTTACTACAAACAACCTAATCTCTTACCAGGGAAAAGGGAAAGCACCTAGGCTTCAGAACTTCCAACATCTCTCCTACCTACAGTTATCTCTACCCATATCTTTTATTAGCTTCCTCTCTGTCAAACCTTAAAAAAAGGGATACTTTATTATCACTAATACTATTGTTGTCATGATTAGTGATAGAAACAAGAATGTATTGAGGTGTTACTGTGTCTGATTCTATGCTAAGTGTTTTTACATTTACCATCTCATGAATTCCTCACGGCCCTATGAGATTGGCACTATTATTAGCTTCATGTTACAGATGAAGAAACTGAGGCCAAGGAAGGCTGGGGACCTTGTCCAAGGTTACATAGTAAGTAGTAGGTACAGAATTCAATCCCAGGCAATCTGACATCATGGATTGTGATTTTAACCACTGTACTGAACTGGTGTGTGCACGTGTGTACACGTCCACGTGTGTGTGAGATAGTCTACTACATACTAATTTACTTATCTCTGTTTAAGGCATTATTATCCCCTGCCTACTCTTGTTCTGTTATTCTATTGCCTCTTCAATTCGTCAGTCTCCACTCTGTCCTTCTCTTCAGAAGAAAAACATCTTCTTAAGTCATTCACTGCCTAAAAATGTATGAATGGATAGCTGGATGGATGGATGGATGGATGAATAAAAATCCTTCACTGGCCCTGAGGTCCATGATAGCTACTGCCCTCTCTTTATTACCTAGCATCAGTTTTTTCAAAGATTAGTGTATTTGTTCTCTACTTCCTTACCTCTAGTTACTATTTAGCAAACAGCAATCAGAATTCTGCCTTAAACAATGCATTGAAACTGATCTAGAAGAGATCATTAATTACCTCCTAATTGTATCTAAAATATATATCGGTTCTACTCACTTCTCTTTTTCTGTGCCGTCACCACTTTAGCCCAAGCCAGCATCATCTTTCCCTTAACCATTATAATATACTTTTAGCCTGTTTTTTCCCCTTATACTTTTGCCGTTTTCCAAATCAGTCTCGGCACAGCCCTCGATGTGACATTTCTAGAGCACATTTGTGTTGCATCATTATTTATCTGCTTAAAGCATCAGTGCGTTGTTTTTTGAATTTACCATGCTCTTTCCTGCCTTTGGACCGTTACACACATTGCTCCCTCTTACTCCCACTCGCTGCCTGCCTCTCTCCTGCTTATTCGAGTTTCCGCTTAAATTTCATTCTCTCCGTGATGCCTTCACTTACCTATCAATCAAAATTAGGTCTCCCTATTAAACTCTCTCAGAGCACCTTTTTTCTTTTCCTTTCTCATGGTTTTTAATTAAATATTTAATTGCGAGATTATTTATTGACTATCTATAACCCCTGCTAGATTGCAACTTCTTTTAAGTATATGTATCGTATTGATTTAATTCACGTGACATACACTTACCAAATGTTTGTTGACTGTATTAGCTTGAATGCCAAATCAAGTGGGCTCTTTTCAGTCCTAATTCTGTATCCATATGGCACTTGATAACATTGAAGAATTTAGATTCCTTACTGAGTCCTTTTCTTTCTTTGCCTTCTCTAGAGATAAATACTCTTTCCTAATTTTACACCTATCACCCTTGCCAGTGTCCTGTAGAGTTTCCATTAGTATATAACTTCCTGGATGATAAAAACAAAATCTCATCAGTTAGGGATAGACATATGCCAGAAGTGTGATTACTCCTGCAAGATTCATTAAAATCATCATCAAACAAAAAACAATAAAATTGGCAAGACTAGGGAAAAATCTGGCTTTGACTTTTTGAAAGAAATAAACTTACCTGAGACAGTGACTGGGCTGCTAAGCTTTCTCTAAACTTTTTGGGTGTTTTGTCTTCTTTCCTTTTTTTTTTTTTAAAGCAGCCGTATCATTGGGTTTGCTTATATTCACATGTAATGAGTTAAAAAGAAACCAAAAAAAAAAAGAAAAAGAAAAAGAGCGAGAGCAAGAGAGAGAGAGAGAGAAAAGAAACAAATAAAAAAACTAGCATATCCCTCTTCCCAGGAGGTCTTCCCAAGCAGACCTCCTGGGAAGAGGGGTATGCTAGTTCCCACACCTTCTATGATCAACAATCCTTTTCTTTAGGCGGGTATATTGGCTGCATAGCTTCCCACTGACTTGTCCTCCAACCTGCCTCACACAGAATTGAATTTGGTACATTGTTGTAATTATGTGCTGTACCTTTACTGGGAATAAAGCACAGATCTTTGAAAGCTCTGCCAGTTAGAACCCCCAGCAGGAGCTTTTAGATTCTTCTGAGTGTGTTTGCAGCTCAGCTGTTCTTAAACCTCAGAGCGACGGAAACTCCCACTTGTCTTGCACTGAGGATGGAGACCCATACTATGTGTATCTATTAAACTAACACATCTTCTGAGAAAAAGAAGGCAGTAGTTAGTTCTCTTGGTAATCCGTACTTTGTTTTTCTGACCTCAAAAATTACCCATATTTTTCAATTAAAAACATTCTAAAGCTATAATCTAAGAAAAAGATGTTGAGATAGCCTTGTGCATAAAAACATTTATAATGAAAAGCAAAGATTATGTGATACTGCTGACAGCACATTTAATTTTTTTCTTTCTCTACATGAATATGTGAAGGCAGGAGGAGTGGATTTATGCCTATTGTTGGAAGTACAACTATAAAGTCAGTGTGCTTTTTAATTTTTTTAAAGTCCCCTAAGAGCTTATGAGCTCTATTCAAGATAGCTTAACCAGGTGAAAAGGAAATTCTTAAAAGCTTTTTTTTTTCTCCTACGTATCATCAAAGGCAATTAGTTTGGATGGAAAATTGTAGCTCTTCTGTTCCATTAATATTAAATTATTCAGGTTTGCATATTCATTGGGAAAATTGCATTTTTCTTTATCTGCTTTCATTCAAAGTGTTCAGTGTTTTGATATGTAATGCCTTGATTGTTTCTATTTTCATTCCTTCTGTAAATATGAATGCTAGCTCTTACTTCCAGATGTGCATTCATTTTATCTGAAAAAAAGCTGGCTTAATAATTGTGAGATCAAGTAAAAGAAAACTCGCCATGACTCATTCTCAAATCCATGTATTCAGATTCCTGTTCATTTCATTAACTTCTCATAATAGTCCATTTTGTGACAAGATTGCTTATTTCCATCAGCTTTTGCAATAAAATGAGGTAAAATAAAACCACCTGAAAACTGAATATTCAGATTAAGTCTGGGGATGTCAATCAATTTTGCTATTGATTGCTTTTCATTAAATTTTTTAAAAATAAAAAATTAACCCCTTTTCCTTCTCCATATATCAGTAATCCATAAGATAGCAGCATAGCATTACCATTACAGATGCTCTGATGGCCGTTCTTGGCTTCAGACAGTTGTTTTCAGAAGGATGTTTTGAAATTCTTGCTCCAATTCTTAGTGTAATTCTTCTGAGTTTCCAGTGTCTCTTGGGGCCGACATTGTTACCATTTTCTGTTCCAGACTGTAGATGAGTAAATGTTTGTTGATGCATAATTTCCACATATCATTCTATTTGGGGAAAATATTCTCTATCAGCATATTATTGCTTTTCTGGGGTACAGTCAGTTTTCAACACTCCGTTTTTCCAAAGCCTCATATTACAGATCAACCATGGCTCTTATCTCTCCTGATATCTAATACACAAACATTTGCCATTGGCTCCATACAGCAGATGTACCTGTATTGATGATTTTGTGCAGTCCAAGTACTAGGTGTACTGCAGAAAGTACAGCAGTGAGCAGTAGAGAGCCTAGTCTGGAGGGGGTTATGTCTAAATAGGATAGTAAAATGATTTATTTAACAGAGAATCACAGATGTCCTTGCTTTATTTCCATACTTCCAGGCAGACTTTTGCTCAGTCATGGAGTCTGGATCTCACAACTTTTATAGGCAGTTCTGCCTGCTTTCTAAGTTAAATCCACTCTTCTTTATTGTCACTTCGTTATCATCACCTTAATTATAGTCACTGATACAAAATTATTCTGTATATTCAATGTATCCATACATTGGATCCCAATAGTATTTAGGTATGGAGGGGACACCTTGTAACAGATGTATATTTCTTACAAATATATCTGTTAATTCCAATGAATTTTTAACATTATATTTTGAAGACACTAGAAGATCAGTTATATTCACATATGATGGCAGTTGAAGGTGTGTTTCTTAGCAATGCAAAATGAAAGATAACAGAAATCCCCTTAAAGGTGAGCGACACGTGACTGCAGGAGTGGCATGTGGCTACCTCCTCCTCCTTCACACATGATTGTTACACTTGGGTCTTTTCTCTTTCTCTATGGATTCTTATGGTAGTATGGCAGAACATCAGTATTCACCAGCTGCATAGGTAGTGAAGTGTATAAAATTCAAATTATATAAACAAAACGGTGTCTAACTCTTTGGGGAAATAACCCACTTGTAGCTGCTCTCACTAAAGCCGTCAGGGTACATTTTTTTCTTTTTAATATAGTGCAGATCAGCTAAAGAAATGATAGCTGCTTGATGTGATTTGACAGACAAGTATCTTGTAACACAAAAAAATCCCCTACATAATACAATACCTTGGTCACCAGCCCACAGCACTTCAAGGAATGAATTATAAAACAAAGGATGCCAGTCATCTAAAATGCTGCGAGGAACCACAAGGAAAAACAAACATACATTTCAGCCAAGTTTTTGTTATATTTCCTTATATCACTTAGGTGCATTCAAATGCCTTTACAAGACATGCACCTTTTAATAATTGTATCTGTGGCTGGGGATGTCGCTCAGTGCTTCCTATGATTTCTAAGCTTAGTTATCCAAGACATTCCCTTACACACTCAAATCCTCTAATGGAGATTCAACTAATGTCTATCAGTCTACCCTGGTCTGATCATAAAAATTCACACTTCTGATTGCAGCAAATTCTATTAGTATGATCAAAGCATACTGTTTTGTGGCTCCTGTAAAGAGATGCATCCATATAGTTTCACCTCCTCCATAATCCTCTTGATTTTTACAGTAACACATTTTCAGTGCTAGCATTTCTAATAATAAATGTATATTATGCATTGAAACGGACTGAAGGGACCTCTGCGTGATATTTACAAAGTGTGAAATAGATAATGAGGGCCGTTCTTCACCAAGCCCTGGTAACACACATTCCTTAATTGTGGATGAGAGAAACTTTATCTCAGGTTTGGGAGAACAGTCAGGGACCATGGTACCTTCTTAGGAGTTTCTGAGGATGAGTAAAGAGGGTAATAACAACAATAGCTATTGTTTTAGAGTGCTTCCATTGTGTCAGCTACCATGACAGTAATGTTACACATAGGATCTCATTTAAGTCTTACTGCAACTTGCGTGAATGACTTAAGGAATACATTTTACTGATGGGGACATAAAGTCTCAGAAACATTCAGTAACTTGGATTAGATCATAACTATAAAGTAACAGAAGTGTAGTTCAAGTCCAGGTCTGTATAACTCAAAAGTCCCTGTTTCTTCCACTACAATGTACCTTACAGGTCTAGAGAATGCAGAGAATGGTTTCTCTCCCTCTCTGAGGATTAAGGGGAAAATTCTCTCAACCTACCCTTCAAAATAGTTATACGGGGCTCTGAATTCGGGCTAAGATTGAGCCTGGGCAATATCGTTGGGATGACACATTTGGTAGCTAATGACTTTACATAAGGAGTAGGGTACCCTCCTCCTGCCTCACATCAGCCTACTGTGACACCTCTTCACACTATGCATCTGCTTCCCAATCAAGCACTTTGCTGATATTGAAGTTTCTGTTTGTATGAATGAATACATCCACCCATCCATTTGTTTTACAGGATTTTTTTTTTTTTTCAAATCACCTATGATGTTTATCACCTGCTCTGCACTAAACTTTATTCTAGTGGGTAAATGAAGGAAGAAATTTTGCCAAGTCAGTGGTCAACTCTGATCCTCTTATGACGCACAACCTCTTCCCCAAATCAGGTTGACTGATGATAGATTATATCCAGTAACAGCAGTTCAACAAAGTTAATTCCCTAGCATTTCTGGTTCGACATCTTAGCTGAAGACATTATTTTGGGGACAGTAAAACATTACCGTCGGCTGTTAATTTTGTTCAATAGACAACCTGTCTGTCCTCCTTGGGAGGAGATCCGGAAAATGGTTAGTCAGCTAAGGAGTGCTTTTAAAATCAGTCAGCAAGTATTTGAATGTCTAATAAATGCAAGGACCCGTGCTAGGTGCTACACAAGGTGAAGTCTTTGATTCTTCTCTCTATACACTCTCCTCATCAACAACCTGCCTTTCACAACATCTATTCCAGTCACTCCCAAATCTGCCAACTCTAATACTTATCTCCTCCTAAACTCAAGGACTGAATTTCCAAATGCTACCAGATATCCTAACAATACCTAAAACTCAAAATGCCAAGAAAGCAATATTATTTCCCTATTATAGAGGTGTCATTTTACTATTCATGTGAGGATTTGGAGGGGGGGAGGCTGGAGGGATCAGGGAACATATTTAAATAGTCTATTTTAGTAATTCAACCTTGAAGTACATAAATTTTAAGCTTGAATGGTGAGAATTGAAAATAAGAACCAATTCTAAGAAATTCTTCAGGTTAAAATATAGGCAAGGAATGGTATTAAATTACATTATCTTTACCAGGATTTGAATATGACTTCAAGATTTAGAGTCTTCATAGTGGGGATCTAATAGTGTCTTTGTTAATAATAAAATACACTGGTGTCTGAGAGGATGGTGAACCAAGTTCACTTAAATGCTAATAGAAATGTCTTGGTAACATCCAAGTAATATTTTTCACTTGTGAATCTCGCACTGTTTACCTCACCTTTCCATAACTCTAGAGGCAGAGACTAAAAAAGAAAGAAAGAATATATATGGATCATTTATTTGGGTCCTACCTAATTATCAAAACAAGACTGCTCGACAGGACTTTCCCCTACTTTGCAAATGAGGAAACTGAAGCAGAAAAATTAGATGGATTAGTTTCACACAGTCTAACTATGCAAAAGTTTCTAGATTCAGTCCTTTGGTTGAATTTGCTACTAAGCTGTACCCTATCGGCCCCCACTGGCTTAGTCCCTGATTAGCTTACTGAAGTGTAGGCAGCAGATCAGGGGAAGCAAATTCATCTATCCTCATTCTCTGAAACAAAAAAAACAAACAGTAAACTGCATCAAATCAGCATCTCCTTCAGCATTCATTAATGCCAACAACATTTTACCTCACAAAGGACTTTACACCTTGGAGCCATCTTTGACTTTCTCCTCCCATAACTGGTCATTTACTAAGTCCCATTGCTTTTTCCTTAATTCTGCCTCTTGTATCTATTGCTTCCTTTCCCTTCCTACTGTCAACATCCTAGGTCATTACCTGTTTCTAAGACCATTTGAAGACTTAACTAATGGTGTCCCTGCCCTTAATCTCTCCTTCAGCCGCTCATACATACTGCTCTCAGTATGACTCAAGAGACGGCGTGGTGTAGTGGTTGAGAGTCTGGATTCTGTAGCCAGAATGCCTGAGTTCAAATCTCCAGATCTTCAACATACAATTTGACTCTGTGCTAGTTCCTTAGTATTTCTGTGTCTCACTTTCCTCATCTTTAGAATGAGACTAAGGCTAATAACCTTTTCCTAGGGTTGTTTTGAGAATCAAATCTGCATATATGTATATAACACATCTGTAGAAAAATGTCTGGCACAGAGTACTCAATAAATGTCATTTGCCGTTATTATTGTTATTATAATTACTAAAGTACACTTTTGGTCACATTATTTTGGTTGGAGCTGGTTTTGAAAAAAAAAAAAAAAAAAAAAAAAAGATCAAATCCCTGCTCTTTGGGTTTGTAGGCCAAGGATTGAAATACAAAGCCCAGAAAGGATACAAATATGAATGAAAACAAGTGGTATTAGAACTGAAGCAAGACTAAAAGAAAATCTATATAAGCCTAGAGTTTAAATTCCTTGTGGATCTCAGACCAAGGCCACCCTGGTGAGCGGGGTTCCTACAAGTCCTACAGAGCATAGGCAGAAGGACAGGTATTTGGTGACTAGGACCTGGTCAAAATAGTTCTATGGCTTTTTTAACCATCAGGGAGACTGAAAAACTACTACTTCTGAAACATATAAAATGATAGGAAACATGCTTCTGTGCTAATGATAGCCAGTTAACAGTGAAAAGAAAGGAAAAATTAAGTGGGAAAGCATTTGGAGACAGTGGTAGAGGCATAAATGAAGGCAGAAAATGACATAGAAACTTAGATTCCCACACAAACATACACATGGAGATTTGCACATTCATGGAGACGTAGACTTTGGTGTGGTTAGCTTCCAATTTTATGGCCTTTACATGGAATCTTAAGGTACTTTGATCTAAATTCTGCCCCTAGGTATATACCTCATATATTCCTAACCTATAAACCTTTTCTCACAACTTCCTTTTGGTCCCCGTTTGTGTTTGCTTGCTCGCTTTCTCTCTCTCTCTCTACTTGTTTAATTTTTATCTATTTATCCATTTGTATCCCCTCTACTGTGTAGCCTTCATTAAACTTTGTAGTCATAGAGTTTAAAGTTTTCTCTTCTTTCAGTGAACATCTCCAGCACTTAATTTCTGTTTACCCATTTAGAATCATGGGCTGGTTCTATCGCTAGCTATAGTTTTCAAGTGATTGTGTTATGAGTTTTGAGGTATATTGGACACTTTCTGTGAGTAGATGGTGTGTCTTATACTTACCATGCGAGTACTGAAGAAACAGTAGGATGCTTTTTTTTTTTTTTTTAAGATTTTATTTATTTATTTATTTGGTTGCACCAGGTCTTAGTTGCGGCAGGCGGACTCCTTAGTTGCGGCTCCAGAGCTCCTTAGTTGTGGTATGCGAACTCTTAGTTGCAACATACGTGTGGGATCTAGTTGCCTAACCAGGGATTGAACCTGGGCCCCTGCATTGGGAGTGCGGAGTCTCATCCACTACGCCGCCAGGGAAGTCCCAGTAGGATGCTTTGAATACTACCCTGATCGTATTTAAAAAAAGCTATTGATAAGTGATCTGACTTATGTAGGTATAGTAACAGGCGGATATTCCCAGCATACTTTTATAATCTGCCTATAAAAAGCATGAAAGCATGTGGGGGATTAGCAGACAGCAAAGGTTAATTTTTGGACAGGCAGACACCCATGGTTAATGTGAAAATTCATTTCAAAGAGTTAAAATGATAAATTATGCTTTGCTTTTGTATTAGAGCAGATAGGGTCTATTCAACAGCTCATTTTGCTGCTTTTGAAGGGTTCGTTGTGGCTTAAGGACTCTTGTTTATGCTATCAAATTGTTTTCATGTTGTCTACAGATATCTCATGCCTACACTGTGCCTGGCATTTGTATTTAAAAAGAAAACTAAGCTATACATGTAAAAAGAATAAATGTAATTAGGATTGTTAATAATTTCATTGTGTGTGTGCTTATGTTCTTATGTGTCTACCCTCCCCCCACCTCTCTCCCAGAATTCCTTTGGTGAATAAAAACTAGTGAAATGACTTGGAGTTTTGGGGAATTAAAGACTAAAAGAAATTATTATCATAGGAGCTATACCAAAGGGAATAGAGAATGTGCACCGATACTATGAAACAATTAATTAAAACCTAAGTTTAACTGTTTTGAAGAAAACCAATATAGAATTCTTGAATAACGTACTTAAAAGTAAGTTCATGTGATTTTACCATAACTTAATTATTTAACATCAACATTCTGTCAAGTAGGTGAAATTCTTTAGAGCATATATATTTAATGCATTTTATTAATAGAAATCGTAGGTTTAAAATTATTAAATGCTCAATCAGACCTAGTCTTCTGGTTTCAGACAGCATAGTGTGATATGTAATTTTTTTTTAGGAAATGTGGTTGCACTTACATTTTCTGTCATCGTGTACATTTTTTATATGTGGCCCAACTATTCGCTCAACTCGATGTCATGTTTGTACATTTTTGTAGTTTGCCTCAGGGACAGATTTTTGGCAGTTTAAATGCTATTGATGACTAATGATTATGCAGTTAACATACAGCAACTGTTTAGCTTCAATAATATTTTCTTAATGCAGTAAGGATGATTTCATTTATTCCTTTAAAACTGAACAGCTATTTCTTTAAACTTTGAAAAAAAATTCCTTTGAAATGTATAAAACAAAGTAGAATAATATTTGTTAAAACCCAGATAGAATTCATTTTATTCAGAAGTTTTACAGTATTGTCTATAAAATGATCCCCACTAGAGAGAAGAATAACGGGCTTTATATGTATATTCTTATACAGCATTCCTTATCTTACAGATGAGCTCAGTGAAAATGTTGCGTCCTCGTCTCAATAGCATTCTTTTCAAGCTCACGTTTGAAGAACACGTAAACAACATCAAACCAAGCATCATAGCAGTAACTCTGGCCTGTGAAGAACTGAAGAAAAGTGAAAGCTTTAACAGACTTTTAGAGTTAGTTCTTTTGGTTGGAAACTACATGAACTCAGGCTCAAGAAATGCCCAGTCTTTGGGTTTTAAGATCAACTTTCTCTGTAAGGTAAGATAACACTTTATAATGCCAATTTACAGCAATAATCTCATCTACGAGAGGGGTCACTTTAAATAGCAATAGTACGTAAGCCCAAAAAAGTATCCTTTAAAAGTATGAATTTTATGGCATGTGAATTGTATCTAAATTAAAACAGATAAATGATTTTTAAAAACCTTACTGTAGTAAAATCTCAAAGACTGCAAATTCTTTTGTAGTACAGTACTCAGCTCTTGCTGATCAAATCTTTCTGGAGTTTTTAGGTCCAGAAAAATTGCTTTTATAAAGTAGATGCAATCTTGTATTTCAATCCCTTCAAACTTATTTTATGTCTCTCCAAAAAGTATTTGTGGAGCTAAATTCAATGAGGTGATAGCCAGAAATTGCCTTCTGAATATGCTTTGCTTTTTCTCCTCCAAGAAAATAATACTCTTTATTTTATAGTGTTGTGTTATTAAACTTATACTAGGTATCTAGTGCATTAACTAAAAGTTTTTAAAAAATCAAGTGGTAATCGTTTTATTGTTTTGATTATGCTTTAATTCTTGTGAAAAGTAAACAAAGAAACAGACAAGTGCAAAAGTGATGGTATATGTCCATTTCTAGGTTAGCGCAAACCACCTTATTAAAGGAAAAGATCTGTCTGTTACACAAAGAAAACTGAACAGACTCTGAGGGGAAGGCCTGTAAGAAAGCTGGAGACAAAAATAAGTCTGAAAACAAGCGATGTATCTTTGACATCTCACCATTGTTTCACTTTTTTTTTTTCTTTCACATCTGTAAACATTACAGAACTTTGGTTAGTTCTTGAAGTATATTATTACAAGAATCCCCAATCTAGGAATGGATATAAATTTCTTTTCTATTCATGCATTAAATAGATGTGCATTACGTATACATGGACTAGTATTTTAATATGTATCAAAAATGATTTGCTCCTGGTAGTTCTCACCCGGATAGACATAAAGAATAACATTTGTAGATAGTAGGATGCATAATGAAATTATGTCTGTTTACTCCTGATTTATTTTTAAGGGGTATAAGGAAAGAAAGCAAGGAAGATAGGGAAGATGGTCTGGCATGCTAGATTTTTGTCAAAAAAATATTTTTGGTTCCTCTTCTTATGATATTAAGGGACATGTGCAATTATTTGATAATACCAATAAGAATAAGGCTATGCTTGTAATAAATTAGAATAACTCACACACCGATTTGTAGGATAAACTAAATAGTTAAGACTTTTTCATTTTATTGCACATCATGTATTCAACACTAGTAAAAGCATCTTTTATCAAGATGCTACTTGTTTAGAGTATACACTATAGGCACAGTGAGTTAATCTTAAAGTGTTCTTGGTTGGTGATTACAAAAATGTTATAAATTTAAAGAAAATATCATTGGAAATTTGTATTGTTACCTGTTTCACATTTAATTCATATAAAAAAGACATTTAAAACAAACTATCCTAATTTGAACAAATATGTACCTTCTTTAAGTGTCTTAATTTCACACTATCCAAATTAATTACATGAACTGATATTTTTGAGGCAAGAATGAATAAGTCATTTATACATAGGAACAAAAGATTATATTAATCTCACAGAAGGATTGTACAGTTGCATCTTGTATTTTGGAGAGAGGCTTCTTCCTGTCATCTACCTGTCAAATAAAAGTTCTTCCACACAGCGCTGGTCTGACATCTATCACTAGAGGTATGCTCAAAGGATTCAGCACAAAGATTTTTGCCAACTTCAAATAAAATAAAAAATAATCTTATGGGAAATACTAGCATGTAGTAATAGATGTTCTAAAAGAGAAAGAAGTGAATGTTTAAAAATCTTCTGCCCTCTCCCACTTTTCAGTAGGATTTTTATCTTCAGGGAAATACTTGTCATTAAGAAAGAAATATCATATACATGTATGATATTCCCACAATATCTAGGATTAAAAGGATGCTCCTGGAATACAAAGGATTCTGAGTGGATGTAAATGTCTAAAATGACAGAAATTTACTGAAGTACATAGAAATAGTTAGTTAGTTTAGGTTTATAAACTGTTCGAAACTGAGTTAACTACTGATGTATGGTTAGCTAGAATTGGTGTTAGATTCCAGTTATATTGTAAAAGATTACTTGGTTGATTTCTCTCAGTGTTGTTTTTTTTTGTTAAAAAAATAGCAGAGGGAACTTTCTTTGCAGGGCACAGATTATGCTTTTAAAATGATACCATTTACCTAATTAATAGTCTAATGATAATTTCTTTTCTCGGTGAATTTAAAACTGTAATCTACCGCTTTTCACATGAAGCTATAGATTATGTTAAAATATTCACCTAGTTAAAAAGGAACCACAACATAAGCAGTTAAACTTATCAGATGTTTCTTGTAGTAAAGTAATATTAAAAATTCAGATGGTCACAATTAGCTCCTATGATATTTGGGAAGAAAAGGAAAACAGACGGGTTAACTTAAATGTCAAATATCACTAAAGGGTACCATTACTGTAAGTACTACCCTCACCACAAAATACTTTATTAATTTGCAGCAGTGTATTATCACTTTGTGAGTCACCAATCCAGGGTGCTGAACTGTTAATAAAAATCATTTCTATGCAGATGAGTTTCCAATGTTAGCTTGGCCCCTGCTTGCCTGTTGGTTATTAAAATTCTAACCAATAGCAGTGTTGTACTTCAGGGCCGTTTGTTGTTTATGTTTTCAGTGTGTAATAACATATAATCTACATAAGAATGAAACATTTAAAAATACTTAGCACTCCCTAGGCACTAAGCTTTGTGGGTATATCAGATAAGGATCTTTGTTTGCAGGCAACAGAAAGTGACTCTGCCTGATTTAAGCAAAAAATAGAATTTATAAGGAGGAGCTCAGCCAGAAACTGAGGAAAGGCTGAAGAACTTGGCCTTTAAAAGAGCAGCAATTATGGCAGCTTTGAGAATGCAGAGAGCAGGAATGAATGGAAAGTCTTTCCAGGAAGTTGCCTCTGGAGTATATTCCATTTTCTTCCTCCTTTCCTTGTATTTGATTCAAATTCTAATTAGAAAGAGAGACCAATTGGCCTGATGTAGATTATCAGAATACCCCTTGTCCAAGGGAGGGCAAAGAACCTACTACTACTGTGATGGATGATTGGTCATGCCCTAAAGGAGGCTGTTACCAAGGATGAGGATACCAAAGGTTAGGGGCAGATGAAGGGATAAAAGCCAGGCCTGAACAAACAAAGGCAAAACAAAACAGATGGTTGGTATACCAGGGGATACAAACATTACAGAAGACACATAGAAAGCTTAAGGAGCTTGTGATACAGTTGAGTAGCCAGGAAATATACATACAGAATATTATGTAATGTCACAATATACTTCTAGCAATGAATATAAAAATTAATGGCCATTGAGATTACTTTCAGATTAGCAGGACTTCAAGAGGGAGGAATTTTTGGTGATGGGCGTGGCGGTGAGTGGTACTCATAAATTAGAACAGAAGGATCTTGAAGGATAGGTATAATTAAGTTATACGAAGGGAAGAAGCCATAACCTTACAAGATGGGAAAACACTGGCCTTAGAACTTACATTTTAGCTTCCATTTTGCCCATCACTAGCTAAATTTTCATGGCCAAGTCACTTACTCTCTCCAAACCTGTTTCCTCATCTATACATGAGGAAATATACAGTGACCCTGGTTTATTTTCATAGGGTTGTTTTCAGGGTTAAATAAAACGATCTTTGTCACAGTACTTTGAAGAATTATAATGTTAAAAAATGGTAGTAGTTCTTTTTAATGATGGTATATGACTAGGAATAATCACGATGTGTTTGAAGATGAATTAGAAAACTACACTGCCTGGAATATTGGGTGTATGTTGGAAACAAATAACATTGGTAAGCAGGTTGTGAGAAGATTTTGAGTAATTTGTATACTAGCTTCAGTATCTTGCCTCCGTAACTTTTTTTTTTTTTTTGAAAATCACTCACAGCCCATTTTATAACTTATGAAGGCCAAAAACCTTTGTTTTTCTGCCTTGAGTTAATATCTCCTTCACCCATACTGTGACTTTCCAGTCATTCTAGTTGGACAGAGAGACATAACAAATTATGATATGGTATAATGAAGTGTTTTTGTACAGATGTGAAATATGTCATACAAAGAACCTGAAGAAAACATTTAGTTTTACTGTGGAGAACATTTTAGATATCTAACTTTAATTTAGTAGGGTTAATAGAATAATGTAATTATGCTACTTTTTTCTAAGATTCATCATTTATATAAAGTGTATGTAACATAAAGGCCTTATTTCCTAGAGGTCATCACATGGTATTAGTGACAGAGTATTACAGATATCTCCCCAAGTATACAAAAGAAGGCATCTATCTCCCCTAGAGAAGTTGTAAGATGGAGAGTGAATTAGGTTCAGTTTCAGTGCAAAATATAATGTACCAGAAAATGTGATTTGTAAGGAAAATGACTGCTGTCTATGGAAGCACAATTTAGAAATTTGTAATTCAAGAGAAAATCTATAAAAGATCTAAGCAAAAAGTTACATCTAAGTATTCTAAAAATTTTACAGTATCTAATCATTTTTAGCTGAAATGATGTGGATTATCTCTATCTAAACTTAGAACCTTAACATTAGAAAGTATCTAATCTAGCCCCTTCAGCCTGCAGATGAGAAAACTGACCATTAGAGGAGTGAAATACTTTGGTTGGTGTGTTGGTCAGCTTGTGCTGCCATAAAAGAATACTGTAGGCTGGGTGGCTTAAACAACAGAAATTTATTTTCTCACAGTTTTGGAGATTGGAAGTTCAAGATCAAGATGCTAGCCTGATTGGTATATGGTGAGGGCTCTCTTTCTGAATTGCAGACAGCCACCTTTTTGCTAGGTGACAGTCAGGTTCATAAAGCTGGATATAGCGACCAACTGTTTTGGTTTGCCCAGGACTAAGAGCTTTCCTGGGATTCAGGACTTTCACTACTAAAATTGGGACAGTCCTAGGCAAACTGGGACAGTTGGTCACTTTAGTTATGAAACTAGAGGTAGAGTCTTGGCCTCCTGATTATGCTTTCTCTCTTTCTCTCTCTCACCCTTTTTTTAAAAACATGTAACTGGAACAGCTTGCCTTTCGCATTTTTATAATGTCCTTTGCTACTGTTCTTCATCTGGTTTTTACCCTTTAGCTCTTCTTCTCTGGTTACCACTACACACTGTGAGTATAATTATTATAGGACTGTTCACACTGTACTATAATTATTTTACCTCTCTTTCTCTCTAAAGACTCAGAACTCATGGAGGGTGGTTATTATTTTATTCTACATTTTATTCCCAGTGTCTATTGTATAGGAAGCCCTCAATAGATTACTATTGAATGAAAGGTAGGCAATTTGATTAAATAACAGGATTTGTTGTGAGTGTTCAACATAAGTATTAGCATTTTTTTAAGTGAGAGAATTTAGTGTCTCACAGATGTAAAGAGTGTATTTTTACCAGCGAAACTATTAAATATGTAAATGTAACACTATGCTATGGTTTATTTGTAAAAACATAAAAATGTATTGTTTGCTATCAATATAAACCAAAAATTCACCATCAAATATGGGTTTATAAATAAATATGGGACTATTAATTTAAAACCAAAGATATTGTTGAAAATAACCACTGTAGAATATCCTGAAAGGCACCATAGCAAAGGTCAGTAAATCCTGGTCACTAGTCTACACACTTGGTTGCTATGCTTTTACAGTTTAGATGTATCCTTTGTGATTCAGAGAGGTTTATTATTATTAACCCCATTTTGCAAATTAGAAAACTAAAACCCAGTGAGGTTACGAAATTTTTTTCAAGATCAGAAAGCTAGTAAATGTCCAAGTTTGGGCCTAAATCTAGGTTTTCTGTGTCCAAAACCTTGCAACACACTGCCTCTCGCTAAATTGTAACAGAAGGTTTAGTCATATGTAGCTCATTTCAAGGAACCATTACAGAACCAACTCTGCCCCTTACAGCGTACTGAAAATGGGGAAAATCACAGGTGGATTTTCTTGACTCTCCAGTAGCTTGTAAAATGAGGAATCTCTCTTTTTTATCATTCAAATTGAAATAGAAGTCATTGGAGGAATATTAATAGAAAGTTTGTCTTCCTCTAATAGATTTTAATGTATCCAGGTAGTGGAACCTATATATTTGTAATAAAATAGCACCTAATAATCTGCATAATTATAGAGCAATCACTTGCTTTGTATGTACAAGCTCTCAGACCATATCAGTTTTGTGTAGGCAGGGTTGGCTGCTCTTCTCAGTACATATTTTCTACAAATGAACATCTGTTCTCCAGAGAGATGGCTTACCCAGGATCACTCAGTATTGGAGGCAAAGTTAGAATCCCACTTTTCCTGGGACTCAAATTATTTCAGTGGCTCAAGGTAGTTTTCAGAATTTGATGATCTCTTTTGCTTCACTCAAATATGCTTTTTCCTATAAGACAGTGTATGGCATTATTTGGATTTGGGGGAGATGTGATTGATAATTTGCTGAGAAGAAAATTGCTTTGAGGGAGATAATTTGTCCTGGAACAATTCTGTGTAAGGGAAGATTAGATTCTCTGTCAAGAACAGGGTTGGATGGAATGTTAGGTCCTCTTACCAAGCTTTCCTTTTTTTCCCTGTGGGTCCTTTTAGCCTTCCTTCCTGTGGGCTCTTTGCAGCAGAGTTTTCAGCTGGTGATCTCTATGATTCACTGGTTATAATCAGTGATATAAGATCCAAAGCTACAGCAAAATACAGAGGCGCTCACTCATGTTACTTTGCATTTTAAAATGTCACCACATAAAATAGTGATACACCATATCATTCGTTCATAATTCATGACCAATAGACACAAACATCTCAAGTTAAGGGTTTGTCTGTGCCTCATTATATTACACTGAAGCAAGAACATTCACCATTGTTGACCTCTGAAATAACTAAGCACCATAGAATGACATAAGGACAGGATATCATTCTTAATGTTAAATGGTTTTCTTTGTTCAGCTTATTTGATGGTCGACCTTTATTTAAATCCTTTGTGTTGTATTGTATTGTGCTTAATGGGTTCTCATCATTGAGAACCATTCAGTGTTGAAAAGATGAATGTTCAACTCTTGTGTGACTATGTCAGTGGTGACATTTTAGATTCAGTTTTTATAACTGTGTCAAGGGTTTTGTTTCCCGTAGTTCTTCACAAAAATCAATATATGCAAATTTGATTTTCAAAGAGCAAGCATTAATATTACTTAAGTCAGTAAATGCAGAAATGTTTAAATTTAAAGAACTCTAAATTTATTTGTTTAAAGAAACAATTCTCCATAAGTTCTTTTAATTTCCATATGTTATTCATTATATGTCCTCAAGCACATATTATTAATCAGTGCATGTGGACTTGTGCACATGGGCAAATGGTAATACTGAAAGATTGCTTCAGTCATCTCATTTCTCCAGTAATCAAGATGTGTGGATACCAGCTCAGAAATCCAATCCAGAGTCCTCACCTCCAATGTCCTTCATGCCATTTAAAAATCGGAGGAAAACACAGGCTACTTCTGAGGTTCTCTTTTTAAAAATACATCCCTCTAAGAGTTGGGAACATATGAACCCGTCTCCCTAATTTTGTAATCCCGTGAATACGCTACCATATGCTTTGAAGATTGTCCTTCAGTTTGAAAATCAGCTTTTTTTCCACTTCTAAGATGTAAGGTACCTAGTCTCTTTATATCCCTATACTATAGGGGTCTGCACATACAGATTGACTCCTTAAGTAGAAAGAAAACTTGATGAAGGTAGCGTGTGTTTCTGTCTTTAGAGGTGCTTTCTTCTAAGATAGATATCTCAATTATTCCAAATGGTCACAACATTTTCCAGATTTATGTTAATGTGGAGCTGCATTGTATCTTTTTTATTCTCTGTAGCCTACGTTACAGAATTGAGATGGGAGAAAAGACTGCTGTATCAGCAGGGGTAAAACTATATGATCATGTTAGGCACAGGGATTAACCTATTTTGTAGATGTACTTCAAATTGGTATAGTTATGAAAGAGTTATGTCTATGAGAATACCTTTTTTGAAATCTTGAGCTCTGATGAAAAGAAACAGACTCACACCTTTATTTTCCTACTTCCCTCTAAAACTACAGAGTTTCCATGAGCTTATTTAAAGATTTTTCTCTAAGTTGAAATATTCATTAATTTACCTTCATTGCTGCAAATTAGTCAGCTAATACTTTAAATGTAACACTTGTTTGTTTTCTCAGAATTTGATTGCATCTGTTTAGATATTATCACATTTACAACACTATAGGTTGAGTGAAAACTTCATTATATTCCCCCAATTTTCAGTTTATTAAATTCTCTGGAGAACAGTAGTTTATAAATGTAATTTGTCTGATGCAGACTTGATTAGTATTCCTTGTCAATACAGGCTGCTTTGGAAACATTTTTTTTCCCTCTCAATATTTTTTTCTATTTTACTTATATATGTGAAAATGTTCTGTCCTCTAAACACATACATACACACACACACACACACACACACACCCCTCCAAGACTCTTAACTGTAATTCTTAATATTGTGATGCCTATGCTGCTAGCCCTGGTTTTAACTTCTCTGTGTTACAGTTAAATCTGCCTTCCATTAGTCTGGATAACTTGATATGAGGGGTAACATGAATATATATTGTACATACGTACACACTTGCCTTGTGGACTAGTTATGCCTAGTTACTGCACTCCCCTACGCAAACACATGATCTTTTTGATATGGAAGCGATTCCAATTTTTGAAAGTTTTATGTTAGGGGAAGGACTGAGAAAAAGGAATTAAAAGTCAGACCCAATCAAAAAGTGTGTGTGTGTGTGTGTGTGTGTGTGTGTGTGTGTGTAGAGAGAATGAGAGTGAGAGAGAGAGATTGAGAGACAAAATAAGAGAGAGAGAATGAAGGAGTGAGAAAGTTTCAGCAATGGTTTTCGGAATTGGATGATCAGAGAGAAATAAGATTGAGTTAAATACTTCTTACATGTAAATTGACAAACTTGTAAAGAGCTTTTAAAAATGCAAAGTATGAGTTGCCATATTATGCTCCTTATCTTCTGCCAATAATAATTATTTAAAAAGCCAACAATACATATTTGTATAGAGAACTATAGTGAGGGGTATAATTTGTTTCCAGTAGGGGACTCATGTATGGCTTTGTTTATGACTCATTAAATACAGACTCATTTCAAGGAAACAAAAACAACGAATATATCTGTATTTTCTTTCATTTTTAAAATTTTATCTTCTTACATTGATATGAAAAACACAGTCAACTTAATACTGTGCCATAAAGATACTCATTGAAGTCATTGTGACTAAACAATAATGGATATAGTTAACTGTTCTATTGGGTAGTATGGCTGGCAGAGATGAATAATTCTCTAGTTTATAAAAAAGCTTTTTTTTTTGGTTCTTGATGAGTCTCCCATATATCAGGAGTGGCAATAAATAATTTCAACACTGGAGCAGACAAAAAAAATGATGATTTATGGGACTAGCTGTAGGTCTTGCTAGGTTCACCACAAAGACTGTTTCCATAGAGGATTTAAATGAACCCAGCTGGCTTAGTATTCTGTGAATTGCTGTAGTCATTTTCTGAGTTTAATCTTATGACTGATTTTGTAATTCTCACAGTGGGGGAAAGTTGACAACATGAACAGCATTTAGTGAATATAATTAGGAAGCTTGAAGACAAATGCCTTTTTACTCTATAAAAGCTTTGCTCAAAGGGGATTTCGACCCTGTATGAGACTGTTGTTCAAAAAAATGTGGCTACTGTGACTGAATGTGAGTGATTATCTTACAAACTGATTTTCCTGTCCAATGAAACCATACTAATGAAGGCATGGCAGAACTTTAAGAAGGAGGGCTGATGACCATGGAAGGGGGTTTATAAGCAGTTAATATTCAAATAAAACTCTGAACATCCAATTATCCCTATGATAATTTTAGGGAATCTAAGAAGTATTTATATACATATAAATACATTTTAGCTAGTATTTGGGCAGCAAGTTGGCCACATTTATTGATTATTTTCTGCGGAGCCCTGTGCTAGATGCTTTGCAGGGATGAAGAGAAATAAAACATTTGTCACTAGTCCTTGAGGGCCTGGTGGGCTAGTTGCCAAATACAGAACATTGTAATACTAAAACAAGAGACAGGGAGGAAAATAGGGAGAAATGGGGTGGAGGGCAGGGGGGAGATGGCTTTTATATAATAGCACACATGAAAAATAATCTATGTTGCTATAAATACTGGTTAACTAACTACAAAGTAACAAAGTACTCTGTTATTTATATGATAGCCCATACTATAAAGCTGCCCCCCTCTTCTTTAGAAAGGAAAAGCACAATACCAGCCTTATTTACAACATGTGCTTTACTTCTCTCCCACAAACCAAAGCTTAGATTTTGCTTTTCCTGACTTCTGTCATGGGGACGAGCATACAGACTTGCCATTCATTTTATTTCATCTTTTTTTTTTTTTAAATCTGCATTCTCAGAATACTCTCTTGCCTTTTATGGTACAGTAAGAGTATCTTTAAAACTGCTTTTCATAAGTTTCTACCTGCTTTCTATAATTAGGTCTTATTATTTTTAAAATTTTGGACAAAATTAATCAGTACCTGTTCAAAAACAGTAATATAATGGTACCACTGTATGACTGTTATGTGTCTGTACCCTTCCTTATTCGCTAATTGGACAAAAAAAAATCAAGTAATATTTCTTTCAACAAGAGAATGTCCTGAGATTTTTCAGATAAATTAAATAAGAATGAAGAGTGTCACTGTTTAATGCTCTGTGTGAGGAATCACTCTTTGGAATCCAAGCGACTTAGTATGAGGAAATATAAGCTATTCAGAAGTTGACTATTTAGAAAAAGGAACTGAATCTTAAAATACAAGCAAATGACTAGATACTTATATTATTTTTTTTAAAATTTTTATTGAAATATAGTTGATTTACAATGTTGTATTAGTTTCAGGTGTACAGAAGAGTGATTCAGTTATACGTATATGTTTATATATTCTTTTTCAGATCCTTTTCCCATATATATTATTACAGAATATTGAGTGTAGTTCCCTGTGCTATACAGCACCAGTCCCCAAACTTTTTGGCACCAGGGACCGGTTTCGTGGAAGACAGTTTTTCCACGGACCGGGGGTGTGGTGATGGGGATGGTTCAGGTGGTAATGCAAGCGACAGGGAGCCCTGGGAAGTGGCAGATGAAGCTTTGCTCGCTGGCCTGCCCACTGCTCATCTCCTGCTGTGTGGCCCCGTTCCTAACAGGCCAAAGACCGGTACCAGTTTGTGGCCCAGGGGTTGGGGACCCCTGCTATACAGTAGGTCCTTGTCGGTTGTCTATTTTATATATAGTAGTGTGTATATGTTAATCCAAAACTCCTTATTAGATACTTATATTAAAACAGAATATTTTACTTTGGAAACCTGTGCTGAAAGAAGTTGAAAAGCATTGTAAGCTATTCAGAGATTTGGGGAGAGATGCTGATGTACGATTCCAAGGATTTTTCATCAGCCACAGCCTGGTTCATTCAAATCTTTTTATGTTTACAAGTTTCAGCTTTCATGAAATATACGAGAAATATAGAGAAAGGCCTAGGTAATTGTCAGTTTCTGAAAGCATCTCCGTAGGACTTTTGTTGGTTTGTTGTGTTAATTATTTCAGAAGTAAAATATGTTCACAATCGAGAGATTTGAACTTAACCTGTAATTTTTTAAAGTAACTTAAGTAAAATATAATTGACATACAATCAAATTGACTCATTTTTAAGTATACAGTCTGATGAAATTTGTTATTTGTATATACTGCAATCAAGGCACGAAACAGTTCTATCAACCTGTAGTTTCTTCATGCCCCTTTGCAGTCAATCCCCACTCCCAGCTCCAGGCAACCTCTTATTTGCTTTTGGTCACTATAGTTTTACCTTTTTCTAGAATTTCATATGAATGAGATCATCCAATAATGCAGTCTTTTGTGTTACTTTGTATTTGGTGTGGCTTTCACTCAGCATAATATTGTGGCGTATATCAGTAGTTCATTTTTATTACTGAATAATATTCCACTGTATGCATATACCACATTTTTATTCATCAGTTGATGGACATTTGGGTTGTTTCTACTTTGTGTCTATTACAAATAATGCTGGTCTTAATATTCATGTACAAGACATAAATTTCTTTTATCTTGGGTAAATACCTAGGACTGGGAGTGCTGTGTCTTATGGAAAGTAAGGTTTAATTTTAAAAGATACTGTTTTCCAAAATGCCTGTACCATTTTGTATTCACACCTACAATTAAACCACAATGAGATATCATTTCATACCTGTGAGATGGGCAAAATTTTAAAAATTCTGATAATATCAAGTATGACTGAGAATATGTGTCAAGGGGAACTACTGGTGAGAATGTAACTTGGTACCTCTATTTTGGAAAACAGTTTGGTAAGATTTAGAAATGCTGAAGATACAATAACCAGAAATGCAACTCCTAGTGTATTCTCTAGATAAGCACTTACATAAGGACTCTGGAGACATGTACAAGAATAATCACTCTGTAGACATGTAAAGAAATAATCACTATCAATAGAGTAAAAAGACAACCCACAGAATGGGAGAAAGTATTTGTAAATCACATATCTGATAAAGGATTAATATCCAAAATACATAAAGAACTCCTATGACTGAACAACAACAACAACAAAACACAAGCAACCTAATTCAAAAATGAGCAAAAGATTTTAATAGACATTTTTCTAAAGAAGATGGCCAATGAGCACATGAAAATATGCTCAACATCACTAATCATTAGGGAAATGTGAATCAAAACCACAATGAGATACCACTTCATATCCATTAGGATGGCTACTATCTAAAAAAACAGAAAACAAAAGTGTTAGAGAGGAAATGGAGAAATTGGAACGCTTGTGGATTGGCTTGTGTGAATGTTAAATGGTCCAGCCCCTGTGGAAAATAGTATGGTAGTTACTCAAAAACTTAAACATGGAATTACCGTATGATGCAGCATTCCACTTCTGGATGTACACATAAAAGAATTGAAAGCAGAGACTTGAACACATATTTGTATACCAGTATTCATGGCAGCATTATATTCACAATAGCCAAAGGTGTGAGCAACCTGTGTCCACTGACAGATGAATGGATAAGCAAAATGTGGTATATACATACAAAGGGATATTATTCAGCCTTTAAAAAGAAGGAAATTCTGGTATATCCTACAGCATGGATGAACCTTGAAGACATTACGCTAAGTGTAATAAGCCAGACACATTAGGACAAATATTGATAATTCCACTTAATTGAGGTACCTAGAATAGACAAATTAATAGAGACAGAAAGTAGAGTAGTGGTTGCTAGGGGGTGGGGAGGGGAAAGGGGGATGGGGAATTACTGTTTAATGGGTACAGAGTTTCAGTATGGGAAAAAGTTCTGGAGATGGACAGTGGTGATGGTTGCACAGCAGTGTTGAATGTACTTAACACCACTTTACTGTATACTTAAAAATGCTTAAAATGGTAAATTTTATTTTATGTGTATTTTACTATAATAAAAGAATGTTCACGGCAGCATTATCTATAAGAATATCAGTAATAATGACTCCCCCACCCCCCAAAAAAAGGAAACTAGATAATGGAAATGCTCAACATGGGACTGTAACTAAAATTAATTATTTTCATGTGGTGGAATAATATACAGTCATGAAAACAAGTGAATGGACATAGCTAATTATGTAACTCACCCCTAAATAGCTGCTCCTCGAATTCTAATTATGCCAGATTCTAATTATACTTTAGCAATATTACATATCTTGGGCCTTAAAGGTTGTTCTTAAATAGCTAAAACCACTAGTGTTGCACCTCCAAATGTCATTTATTTACACTGTATATAGATAGCAAGATCAATTCTATATACCTATTTGGTGGTGGTGATAATCTTTAAAGCTATGTACAGAAAAAAAACCCCAAAACTCTTCCACCCACTCTCAAACCTCATGCATATAAAACAGTTTTGTTAAGTAAAATCCTCATGACAATAAAAGTCACAAGTTTTAGTTAAATGCTTAAACCATTTCTGAGAGAAACCACTGAAGACCTTAGGGATAGTCATGCTTGTAAACTATTTCTATACCAATTTAGAATAACTTGATTTTGTTAAAACCATTCTCAGAAGAACTTCTATTTGGTAAGCCTCCTATAGGCAGGTTGATTAACTAAGAGCAGTTGAAAGTGCCAGACCAGCTTTTCTTTTTAAAGTATAGACATAATTCATTAATTCTTTCTGGCCTTTCCTCAAATAAGGACAAAATGGTTGTTGATTTGCCACTGGTGCTGGCTACTTCAGGCTAATGCATATGCAGGGTATTCTCCTTGAATGCATAAGTAGGGCTAGAAGGGGAAATGGTGAGAGGTGGAGCAGGAAGAACAGGAAAGCAAAATTTGTCTTCTCTGGGAAACTCACATCACCACTGTCCTGCTGGGCCTGGAGGTGGCAATTGAGATGAATCCTTATGCCATTTTAATGTTGTCATGGTTTCAAGTTAAACTCTCCTTTCACAGATTGCTGCCATAAATTAAGCTAACAAGTGTAAAACTCTTAAATTGCTTGATTTTTACACAGTTGAGATCATCTGTTCCCTTTTTATTGGAAATACCACTTAATACCCAAATCAAGAGCATAAAAAAGGGACAGTCAGGCCTACATAAAGAATTAAGACATCTTTCTACTATAGATTACATTTGGCTGAATTAGCGTCAGCCCTGGTCATGTAGTACCCAGAAAAGCATTTTGGGTGAGAGTTAGAAATAAAGCCAGGAAAGCATGTATGAAACCTGTCTGGTCTCTGCTACAAAGCTAATGTCTTTATGGTAATTGCAATCCTTAAAAATACATTATCTTTCTCAATGTTATTGCAGCGTGTGGTGGTGTTGAAGAAAGCAATAATTTGTAAACAACCCTTGGCAGAGAGCACAGAACTTAATTTTGTTTAAATAAAGGAGACAAACATTAGAATTCATGTGCTGTACCAAGACTGGCATGCAGTAGTAGTTGTTTTGGTATATGCACTGGAGCATTCCTGATTGCTTAAATATTAACTGTTCCATGAATATACAAATATAATAGGGAAAAAAGGAGCCATGGTTAGGGAAAATTTTTGCCAAAGGAACTGAAGTTGAATGATCTGATCGTGTTGATAATCTAGGTGGGTTTATTCCAATGATTCAACCAGATTCCTTCACTGCATTTCACTATCTCCTTTCCTTCTAAGGACAATTCGATGTAAATGTGGATCATGTGGCATTGCTATCTGTCAGAACCCTTTTCTTGACACAGAGGGATTAGGCAATTCTGGGTTTTCCTGAGTAAAGGACCTGTTGATAAGTTTGCTGAATTTCATGTGGCCATTTGTATAAACACCAGGGGAAAAAGGAGGGGAATGTGTCTAGAAAGGCCTTCCTTCTGATGCAGTCTAGAGACATGGACTTTTATCTCACATTGAAGTTTTTTCTATTTTTATTGAAGTATAGTTGCTGTACAATATTATGTAAGTTACAGGTGTACAATATAGTGAGTCACAATTTAAAAAAATTTTTAATGGCCATACTCCATTATAGTTATTATAAAATATTGGCTATATTCCCCGTGCTGTACAATATATCCTTGTAGCTTATTTGATGCATAACAATTTGTACCTCTTAATCCCCTACTCCTATCTTGCCCCTCCTCCCCCTTCCCTCTCCCCACTGATAACCACTAGTTTATTCTCTAAATCTGAGTCCACTTCTTTTTTGTTATATTCACTACTTTGTTGTATATTTTAGATTATATCACATTGAATTTTTAATACTCTTAGACCTGCTTAAACGTGTCCTGAAAATTTTCCTTAAGTAACGTCCACTCTGCCTTACCACGGCATTTCTTACAATCTTTACATGAAAATCAGTTTCATCTCTGATAAATATTCATTCTACAGCAATTCATGCAAGAAAACCTGGTGTTTATCCTGCACATTCTTGCTTCTTCTGGAAGAGAATATTTTCTGGCAGCTGGCTGAATATTTGCTTGTTTAGTCATTCTGAGAATTCTCTGGGCCACTCTGCAAGTTGGGTGTAAGATTTCTTTAGCTGGGGGCATACGCTACACAGCTTTGTTCCTGCATAATGTGCGGTAATGCAGGAACACATTCTCACTCTTGGCCTTCCACCGCAAATGCTGTTGCCGACATTGGAAATGCAGCATCAGAATGTGCCTGTGTCATGGACAGGGATGATGCGTCCCCCCCTTTGCCCTCTTTCTCTTTACATTCACCCGCTGTTGTCTGATCTCTGTAGGTTCATACGAAGAAACTCTGTTTCACATATGGGTCACGGTGTTTGTCTACTTAGAGCCAGTACACATTAGCCCGGAAATTAGGACTGGTGAAATACATTTACAAGGCAAGACTTTTTAGGGAAAGCATTGAAACCTGATGTCTGCAGCTGACATTTGTTATTCGGATTCAAAAATTCTTGAGTAAATATTTAAACACTAATTCAGATTTGCCAGTAAGAAGTGAGTTTGCAGCTTGAGTTAGAGTTGGAAGGCGTAAACGATCTCCTGGGTTATCTAGTCCATCACTCTGATAATACAGAGTAGACAAGACACACTGCAACATCATGTGAGTGTATTTTCAATACAGTTTTAGGTGAAGGAAGAGAGACAGTTTAAAAGACTTATGAACAATGTATTTAGAATCTTCACAGCATGGGACATACTGTTTGGGTCATCTACTCTTAGATAAGTAGATGGTAAATTATGATACAAATCAGTCGCATTTTTAATGTAAATTAAGAACATTCAGAGTGATTCTGTTCTTCAGATGCCACAGATTGCTAGTCTGCTCCTCTCTAGTTTTGAATTGACACTAAGCTTTGAAATCATATCGGCACTTCAACTTTTTATATGTGAAAGTAATTATGAGAGGCCCAAGCAAGCTGTGGACAATTGCCAAGCATCTTCTTGCCTGGAAATCTCCTTCAAAGAAGTCTAGTGGTTCTCAAACTTCAGCATGCCTCAGAATCACCTGGAGGTGCTATCAGAATTTTTTGGCCAGTATATTAAATCACATATTGATGGACTCTGCCCTCAGAGTTTCTTATTCGGTCAATTTGGTGTGTGGCCCCCAAATTTGCATTTCTGTCAAGTTCACAGGTGATGCTGATACTGCTGGTTCAGGAACCACGGTTTGAGAACCAGTGAAATAGTCAATGTCCGTCCATTTTCCTTTCTCATGATTTTTAATTCTTATTTCTTCCATTGCCCGATCCCCACAGGCCTAATTATGCTGAACGTATTCGGTACAAATAATCATAATAACCTTCCTTACTAGCCTCCCCATTTTCCAGCTGCCAGCTCTGCTGCCCCCTTTATTATCTAGTTATTTGTTATCCATAATCAATATTTTGAATAAATTACCTTACATGTTACCTCCTCTTTCTGGCTGTCCATTGTTTTTAAGTCTGCACCCCTGGCACTGTATTGAAACTGTGCTTGAAGGTCACCGAAGATTTCATCAAGTCAGTCCTCATTATCTTTGGCCTCTCTGTAGCATTTATTCATTCAACAAACATTTCCTGAACAAAATTGATGTATTCCTCTTTCTTAAGGAGTTCACAATTTGGTAGGTGAGACTCCTTGCGTAAACAAAATTATATATTGTGGAATAAACCCTGTAACTAGAGTATATATAAGGCACTATGGGAAAACAAAAACAGAATTTATTAATTCTGTTCAGGAAAGTTAAGAGAGGATCATTAACACCGCTCTCCCTGAATGACCTGGCCCCCCAACTCCCATCACCTTCATCATCCATGACACTTAATTCAGTCCACTATGCATTAGACACCCAGTGTACATAAGTTACCATGTTGTGTTCTGGCACCAGCTCTTATTATCTGTTTACCTAGGTCAAGTTACTTAAGCACTCTAAACCTGGTCCCTTACCTATAAAATGGGCTTGTTAATAACTAAGTAACTGAATTCTTTTGAGGATTTTTTTAAAAAGGTGACCCATATAAAACACTTATCAAAGTGTCTGACCCATAAGCACATGACAGATGGGTTAAAAATATTCGTTCTCCTCCGCCTTAAAGGAGGTACAGGCCACTACCACCTGATGAAGGAAGAAGGCATTTAAGGTCAGGAAGAGCATAAGAAAATGGGTGGAAACCTTCATCCATCCGTGCATTCAGTAAATATGTATTAAGTGCCTGTTATGTGCCAGCCATTGTTCTAGTTGCTGAGTGTATGAAAGTGAACAAAGCAGACAAAAGAAAAAAATACCCTGTACTTGTGTAGCTGACATTGTAGCAGAGAGAGACAGACAATAAATAAATAAATAGGGTACATAGTATATTTGTGATAATTGCTATGGAGAAAAATAAAAGAGGGAAAGAGGTAAGAGGTGTTTTGAGAGTGGACTGCAATTTTAGATAGAGTAGCTAGGAAAGACCATAATGAGAAAGTGACTTTTGAGTATAGATCTTGAAAGATGGGAAGGAACTAGGCATGCAGGTGAGTAAAAGCGAAACCTTCCAGGCAGAGAAAAAGCACACGCACAGACTCTGAGTAAGACACATGCCTGGTGAATTCAAGGAGCAGCAGAATGAAGGCCAGCATTGTTGAAGGGGGCTGCTGAGGGATAATAGCTAGAGATAAGATCTCAGTGGTAATGGGGGACCAGACCACAGAGGGACTTTTAGGTTATGGTAATGACTTACTCTGTGTGAAGATGGGAAGCTAAAGTAGCCTCTCATCACTTCTAATCTGGATGATGATCATGGTCATGATAATACATTATCTTATTCAATTCTACAAGTATTATCTAATGCCCATTTTATGGATGAGAAAGCTGAGACATAGAGTGTTTAGGTCACTTGCCCAAGGTCACACAACTAGTGAATGGTAGAGTCAAGGTTCAAACCCAGTTCTGTCTGAATCCAAAGTCTGTGCTCCATAACTGTTCTGTTTAGAAATGTGAACTTTATTATATGAGTTGTAGAGAACCATTGGATTTTTTGAAGGAAGAGAGTGACGTGATCATACGGATGTTTAAGAAGCATTATTATGTGAAATCATATAGGATAAAATGAAGCAGAGAGGGTGGAATGGCCATGACCACCTTCTCATAGATTAGCTCCACATAGGTACCTACCACTTATGTTTAAAAAATGAACTGCCACCTCCTTCCCAAAGCCAGCTTACTCTAGAGTTATCGCTTTCCTTATCATTGACACAATACAACCATTCTTTGAATCACCCGAACTAAAAACTTTTGGAGTCTTTGATTTTTCCCTTTCCCTCATCCCAGGTATTTCTTTTCAGTGACTTAATCCTGTTTGTCTTCACAATGTGTCTTGAATTTGTCCTTTCTCTGCCTTTGTTTACATGTACCATAGTTATCATTTTAACTCTATCAGTCCTTGACATTTACCACCAAATTACTCTCCTACGTCATCTCCTTTCTGTATAATTTTGTGTTGTCTCCTAAATTCTGGGTTCCCTGAGGCTTTGAAAGTACCATGCATTGTTTATCTCTGATCCCTAGTGTCCAGCCCACAGTGGATCATCGAATGTACTTCTACATTCATAATTGCTTTGCTCCTGTCTCCCCTTATAAACGTATAGTGCTTCATTTCCCAAGGGGCACGTTGTAACTTTATTCTGGCATTCACTCTCACATAACTCTCAACAGATATGGTGTCCTGGAAGAGTCTGGGCTTTGGGGTCAGTCTCTCTGTATATATATATATGTATGTACACACACACACTTAACAAGAGTAGAGTTGAATTTAGAAGTATTGCTCTATAGCCCACTCAAGTGGAGAGAAATCTTCATTCAGAAAACATTGATTGCCTCCCTAGTATGTCCTAGCATGCTCCTAGGTACCATGGACAATAAAAATTAGTAAAACAGGGTCTCTTCCCTTGAAAGAGCTCATACTGACTGGAAGAAGCTACTGTGTTGAAGTGTTTATAGTGAAGGAATATGGCAAAGGAAGGCATCAATTACTCCTTAGAGGAGTCTTCAGAAAGGAGGGGGTAGTTGAGAAGTCTTGAAATTTGAGTAGGTATTCACTTGGCAGATAGAAAAAAAAAAAGAAAGAGGAGGGTCTAGAGAGAGAACAAGATGTGCAAAAGCACAGTGGTATGACATTGCATGGTATGTGCAAGCAGTTGTAATCAGACTGAAGTGAAGGGTAGGCACCAGGAAGCAGCAGGGGACACATTAGAAAGGTAGGCAAGGGCCAGCTCTAAAAGGGCCTTAAATGTAAAACCAAGAAGTTCGTGTGCTTTTCTAGTAGCTGAAGGGAGACTTTGCAATGGAAACTTTGAATGGGTTCTAATCATCCTAACAAAATTAAACATTTGAAAACTAACATCTGTGTGGTGAGGTTAAATGAACTGAAATTGTTTGGTTTAAGAGAACAGGACACCTGAGAAGGGAGCTTTCACTCTCTGAGGTGGTTATACAGAGGATAGCAACCAGTTATTTTCAGTTTCCACTGACGACAGAGCAAGAAGAAATAGGCTTAAGATCTCAGTAGAAGGGAAAATTACCTACAGAAGGGGTCCTTCGCAGAAAGATTGTGTGTGACTGACGTAGATGATTAAAATGTTGTTTGCTCAGCCTCTCTGGCTGTGTGCTGGCTTCTGTGTGTTCAAACCGCCTGATTTCAAAAACAGGGCAGAGACTGCAGGTTTTCAGGCTTGAATGAGAGTATTCAAAATAAAAAAATCTTTTACAAGGCAATTAGTTATTCAGATATTTTGCTATCTGCCTAACTGAAGTTTTGGAAATGTATTTGAACACATCACATATAAATATTATCTTTCATAATATAGCACTCCTGTTTATTAGAAAAAAAGAAATGATCAGAATTTGCTAGAGAAATAGGTGTTAATTTGTTAAAGGTATTTTGTATTCATGTACCATTTCAGAAAGTTATTAAAGATTAGGTAGATACAGTTAGTATAAATTCAGTTATTAATCTTTATGTGTAACATTTATTGGTCAGAGGATTATAATTAAAATCGCTATATGGTTTATTAACTGATGGCACTTTATCAGTGAATATAGTGAATTACTCTTTTTTTTGTTATCATTCGTTTATAACTCACCTTATTAAGATATTATAAAATGTTAGTTTTTTCAAATAATTCCAATTTCTGGAACTACTGTTTCTGTTTTTATTGTTTGAAAATATATACAAGACAGAGGATTATAGGGTGACCATTTTGTTCATCCTCTTGCATGTTATAAAGAGAAGTCCTATATCTATCTCATACCCCTGCCTAACTGTTGCTGGTGAGAGGGAAAGCACAGCCTAGGATGCAAAATGGCACTTGGCTGCTGGCTGGAGTGAACCTTGAAATGCTTACGGAATAGCTACCAGTGAGACTCTGGCAATCTGGACAAGTATTATTGGAATATTTGATGTTAATGTAAAAATAACATAATTTTGAGTTAACCAGATATCAAAGGGAAAACAATTTTATTTCTTAATAAACTAACCCAAACACTTTGAAAGTGATTTTGAACATACTCAGATTAGATTACCTTTGTACTAACCCAAGAGATGTCTATATCCAGCTAGTACACTTGGAAGGGCAAATTATTGCATAAATGCCATTAGCCATTAGAAGTGATGAAGGTGAATGTTCTTAATTGCCTTCTGTACTTGACATCGAACCACACAATAGGTCCTGAGAGAGATGATGGCTAACGTGTGAACTGTGTAGATGTGGTAAGAGAGACTGAAGACATGATAATACAAAGTAAATATACTTTAATAAGTAGAAATGCTTTGCCTTTATATTTTAATATTATATATTCATTTGTTTTTGACCACGCCGCACGGCTTGCAGAACCTTAGTTCCCCGACCAGGGATCAAACCCGGGCCCACAACAGTGAAAGTGCCAAGTCCTAACCACTGGACTGCCAGGGAATTCCTTTATATATATATTAAATATATATATAATATATATATTCATTTTTAAATGATTGGTCTAAGTGTCATGCACATAAAGAAAAATTTAGAAGACCACATATTCCCTGCCAGTTTGAAACCTTAAGATGGACTCCTGATGTGAGGTTATGTAAAAAATAAATATTGCAATACAAATTTAGCAGTTTGTCTACCATACCAAGATATTTCTCAGCTTGACAGGATAGGCACTTGGCCATCTTTGTCCCCGCTTTGAAGGGAATGTTACAATTCTAAAAAAATACATGCATACTCTGTCTACCACTCTTTCTGATTTTGACAAAGATATTTAATAGTTAATGGTATAGATGTTATGCAGTGTTTATCTTTTAAAAATGTAACCATTGACTCTACTAAACTTTTTAACAGGAATTAAAGTTATGGCCCTCCTTCTGGATAAATATTTATCAAATACAGTTTCTGAAAATTAAGCACTTATAAACATGCATGTCAAAAAGGAACTTTTTAGATCACCCAGAAGATTGCCATATGAGCACAGTGCTATTTTTGTGTTTTCCTTTCTTGTATTCACCATGTGCATTTAAAAAAAAATTATGATATACTTGTACAATTTAGTGTTCTAAAAAATTGGGTGGGTTTTTGTTGTTGGGGTGTGTGTGTGTATGTGTGAATAATTTGTTTCCATAGAATTCACAAAATATAGATCAATTTCCTTTCCTTTAGGAAGATATGCCTTCAGTTTCCCTAAGCTCCTAATGTTTTTAGGATTTTAGGATTTAGGAATTCAATTAATTTGTAAGAAAAAAAAGAAAATGTTTATTTCCTTATTACTTGGAATATTCAGCATACTCTGAAGGGGATGCACTTTGTGAACATATAACACTGCAATCTCGGGTAAAGACCTCTCTTTAGGAAAGTGAACCTCCCATTGATTCTTCTACAGCTGCAAGCCTTACTTAAGACAAGTTGCCCTTGAGGTTTTTGTTGCTTTTTGTTCTTATAGCTCGTTCTTGAATTGTGTCATTTCAACCTTGTAGTACTTCGAAGTGTTTGGTGGATCAGTACACTAATGCAAAATTTTAAATATTTTACCTACATGGGATAAATAGTAATCCCAGAAATTCTAAAAGAAATCATTGTGGCCACTTCAATTATCAGCATCATGCTTCCTGTGGCTGTTTGTTTTGAGCCTGAAGACTAACATTTCTTTTAAGTTGTTCATATCATTGGAACGTAACAGTTGTTAGAAAGCTGTAGCACAAAAAGTATGGGACTGATTGGTTAAATACGATTTTTTTTCCTTAGACACTAAAACAATAAGGATTAAATTACTCTGTAATTACCTAAATATCCTCCACAGCCTTTTCATAAACCTATTTGCAAAGAATATTCATTTATTCTAAACAGTAATCCTTAAAGCTGAAAACCCCAAATAAGTATGAACATCAGTGGACAAACCCATCATCTAAGGATTATAGACTTATAGCATCCAATAGAATGAGAAAAGTGGATACTTTATACCATATTTATCCTTTGTTTTTAAGTAAATCCTTGATTTCATTTGCAGCTTAGTCTAGTATGAGAGTTATATTAAAGAAAACACTTGGATTCTCATCATAGATTTTTTTTGGTCCTATACTTTCAAGACTTTTATCATTCTAACCACAGCATCCCTTTTCTAGTGTCTCTGAAAAGAAGATACAATGTGTAGGCAGACAAATAAAATTTGACATATTATCACGATTGTGTGGTCAGATTCTGTTTATAAATCAGCATAAAAAGCCTTCAGTTATTCTTTTTTGATGGCCCATGCAAGTAAACGAGGGTAAAATGTGCTTGCTCTTTTACATTAATTTGCATCAACAATGGCCAGAAATAAATACAACCTCACAGACGAATCCAGCTTTCAAGAATATATTTCTGTGATAAAGCAAAGAACAGAATGCTGATAACATAAACACACATTCACTTGGACTATTATTATCAATACTTAAGTGAATGTTCTTTTCTCATGAAAAGGATAGTTCATTTTGCCATAATAATCTAGACATTTTAAGAAATACGGATTAATGTTTAATTTTTTACTTTTTTCGGTCATCTTTCTGTCTTTTAAAATGCGGAGTTCATTTTAAAATCCAGAGCACTGTCACTAGACCCCAGTAGGAACTACCCCAGACATTTAAAAAAATTTTTAATTAGTTACAATGAATTGAGTTCATTTATTCATTTATTTCTCTTGTTTAAGAAAAAGTCTCTCGGGCTTCCCTGGTGGCGCAGTGGTTAGGAATCCGCCTGCCAATGCAGGGGACACGGGTTCGATCCCTGGTCCGGGAGGATCCCACATGCCCGTGGAGCAACTGGTCCCATGCGCCACAACTACTGAGCCTGCGCTCTGGAGCCCGTGGGCCACGGCTGCTGAGGCCCGTGCGCCCAGAGCCCATGCTCCCCAATGGGAGAGGCCACCGCAATGAGGGGCCCGCGCACTGAAGGGAAGAGTGGCCCCCGCTCGCCAGAACTAGAGAAAGCCCGCGTGCAGCAACGAACAGACCCAACTCAGCCAAAAATAAATAAATAAGTAATAATAATTTTAAAAAAAGAAAAAGTCTCTCTATATATATTATTAAAAAATACTAAAAATATTGTCGTTATTCCATTCCAGATCCGAGATACTAAATCAGCAGATCAAAAGACAACCCTCTTGCATTTTATTGCTGAAATTTGTGAGGAAAAATACCGGGATATCCTGAAATTTCCTGAAGAACTGGAACATGTAGAAAGTGCAAGCAAAGGTAATTGATTTGTAACTGCTTTGAGACTACAGCTTGTCTAAGTAAATATTTTAAGCGGTAGGATTAAATAATCTATAAGCATTAATCGTAATTTTTATTTGGTTACTGATATAAGAAAAGCAGGAAGATAGTTTCCATTAGCTTATATTTGACAGCATAGTGTGTTTTAATGACCTGCTTTTGACTGACTTTATTTTTTAGCACTTCTAGGTTATTGAAGCTTTCATATCTCTGATCAAATAGTATATTTGTTCATTTCATAAATACTTAAGTGTATATTATTTGCAAAGGAACCATACTCTGGGGCCTTTGGTGATATCAAAATGATCGTGAGATAGTTCTTGCTTGAATGTGTTTAAAATCTAGAAGGGAAGAAAAGACATATACACAAATACTTTATAAAACAAAGATGAATTTGAGAAGTGCTACAGGAAAAGATAATGGACTGTGGTTTAGATGAGAGAGAAAGAACCTTTGAATGGATAGATAAGAGGAGGCCAACAGGGTGAAGCACGAGAATAGGATTTTTACTGACATGGAAAAGGGGTATGCTGTCCAGAGAGCAGACAATATGAGAAGGCACAGTGGTGGAATGTGTTAGGATGGTGAAAGAGTCATTGACTGTCAGGCTGAAGCAGTAAGGTAGCCATTTCAGAGACTTCAGTGTCATGCTAAGCAGTCTGATCCTGATGAGGTAGGTGGCAGGGCATCATTGAAGGACCAGAATGGGCAGAACCTGGCACCAGTGAAGAACAGGAGAGGAGGACCAAAAATGTCTCCAAGACTTTAATTCGAATGGATTAGCTTTGTTGGTTAGTAAGTATTGTCTACTTTTAGAAGAGGTTGAAAAGTGAAAGAAAGGAGGAAGGGTCAAGGAAACATTTTTTGAAAGTAAGATGACGTATGTGGAGAAGTACATTTTCCCTCTTGGATAAGAAGAGTAGGCCATAAATCTTATATTTGAAACTGCACTATAGTAATTCTGCTTCTCTGTAACTCCGAGGACTTTCAGTAAGGACTCAAAAGCATATACGTTTCCCGAGTTTATTACAAACCATATAAACCTGTTAGTGTCCTTTGAAGGAGAAAAAAAGTGTGTCTATAAAACCCAGAAAGTCGTTTGTGTAATATTGTTCAGTGGTCATCTCTGCCGGTCTGGTTGATTGTTGATCACATCCTCAACATATTTCTTGAATTGATTGAAGTTAATGAAATTTCTTTAATTCTTTTAATTTAATGAATATTATAGTTGTTGCTGTTGTCTTGTTGGAAGAGAGTAATCATAAGGGTACCTATAGTTCCTCTAGTCTCAGCCAAGTACGTATTATACTCAGTTCTATTTGTTTGTTTCCTGCGTCTGGGCTTTTGGTAAATCCTTTCATATTTTTCTTTTACAGTATCACCAACTTCTTTCTTCCTATCCATTTCAAGAGCAAAACCTCTCTGTTGTATTTTGCTTATTTCTGCTTTCGTGTAGTCTTCCTGCCATTGTATTCGAAAGACTTGCCAGAAATCCTCTTCCTATCTTTCTGTTTGGGCTGCAGCAATCCCCATTCTCAAGTTATTTTGACTAGTTCTTTTTCTTTCCCTATGAAATTCAGACTCAGAGTTTGCAACTCAACAAGTTCTTAAGTACATTCTGCCTGCTTGCATCCCCCTTTCATTTCCTTCTAGTTCTCATGCGTCCAGAAATATTTTCTCTTGAGCCGTTTTTATTCCTTTTTAATAATCCTGTCTCTGTGTATGATTTCATGCTGCATCATATGCCTGGAAATCTCACCTGCCCTGTTCTCTAAGACAACTGACTATTGTTTGTCAAATCACTGTTCAGAATCCATTTCCTTAATTTTTTTTTAACGTTTTGCTACTAAAGCCTTAGAACAAAATACTTGTGAATTTAGTTTGCAAGAAAAAACAGAATGTGGTATGAAAGGTCAAGCCACTTAACTTCTTATTTATAGTTAAATACTTTTCCTTGGTGTCTAAGTCTAACTTGTCTTCTTTGCTTAATACAGATTTCAGTCCTGTTTGAATCACATTCTGTCACCTCCAGTACTGTGTATATAGCAAGCATATCTATATTCACAACCAACCAGCAAAAATAAAAATAGATCAACACTATATATTAATTCATTTTCCATGATTTTGGACTATCTCCTTGTGAAATGATTGCCTACAAAAAGAAAAAAGTACCTGTCTTTTTAAACTGGAGTGATATAGATAAGATGAAACTAATTCAGTTAATAATTGAGTTATATAACTCATATTTCAAGAATAATTGTATGATTACTAATATCTTCTATTTTTTTGTTTTTGTTTTTTTTCTTATACCTTTGAAAATTCTGTCTTTATTTTTTATGTTATTTTTTGAAGTATAATTGATTAACAATATTGTGTTAGTTTCAGGTGTACAGCAAAGTGATTCAGTTATATATACCTATATCTTTTTTCAGATTCTTTTCCATTATAGGTTATTACAAGCTATTGAATATAGTTCCCTGTGCTATATAGTAAATCCTTGTTGCCTATCTATTGTATATATAATAGTGTATATCTATTAATCCCATACTCCTAATGTATCCCTCCCCCCTTCTGTGTTTTTTGATTATTAAAACCCAAGTACCTATTTTGATAGAATAAGGATCTTTTCTGTCTGCTATAGCAAATAAATGTATTTCAGCTCAGTACTAAAGTTATAGACCTCAAATTAACTGACAAAGAAAAAAAAATTACCTTGAAGTGAAAAGAAAACTTAAAGTAAGAAATATGTGGGATTCATGGAAAAATGTATTTTATAAATTGCCTTCATTCCTTGTTAAGCTAACCTTCTAAAATTGTGTGTGTCTTGGACGATGCAAAGCTATGGTATAAACTTAGCATATTTTCCTAGAGCTCAGTAACTCAAAGATATTGGGAGAAAACACATCATTTTACATTAACACAGAGATATATTATGGAGTGGAATGCAAAATTCGCATGAATTTTTAAAATAAAACAGATGACTTCAAAGAAATTTCACACTTGCCGCAGATCCCTTGGGGAGCACGTTCAATCTTCTCTTCCATTAGGGGCTCTTGGGTGGGAAACGTTTATGAAGCATTGCCTAAAGAATTGGAGAGTGGTTTGGTTTTGCTTTGGTTTCACTTATTTATTTATCTATTTAGTTATTATTGCAGGGAGTGGGGGAGGCAAGCCGCCCTTATGAAGTTCAGACTCAAACAGTACAATGGAATCTTATTACCAGTGGAATTCATAAAATAATATTTCTCTGGTCATTTTCTTCCAGGTTAAATTACAAATCTGCAGGTCCTCTCATTCCTGTTTGACATACCAATGAGTCTTTAGAGAGAAAAAAAGTGGTTACTATAGAGAATCTAATACCTTTAAAATATTGAAAATATATTTGATAAACCACCATTACCTTTTCCCCAATGAATAATTTTAAAGATTATATATGTATATATAATTATATATAACAGATATCTAGATCTGTATTGTATAAAGCATTGCTGGTTTACTAGACCTAGTTTGTAAATCCTTCATTGTTTTTCCCCACCCTGTGGCTATCACTTTAACTTTCGGCTTTGAGGATTTTTACAGTTTGATGTAAAACCTCTAGTGTTTTATAGGTCAGCTCCAGGGATTAAAACAAAAGGGTTAGTAAAGTTTAATTAAAACTATTCCATTCAACAGGAGAAAATTATATTAATGTATTTGAAGGTACTATTAATCCTAAGGTTTTGCATACCTCCGAAATGGGTTTCACTTCAGTTAAATTACTGCCATCCTACAAAATAAAAGTTGGTTAAGTTTTCTATAAGCAGTGTTAATTTCTTATGATTTAAATCAACTATTATAAATTTTAATGACCAACCATACCTTTTGATAATCTGCCATCTTTCCATGCTATATTAGTAACTCTGATTAGCTATTTACCCACTCTGACTTCTTCACAGGATTAATCGTGATGAAAGTTTAGATTAGAGGAACTATTGTAGGGAAAAATCTATGAGATAAAGGAAAAGAAAAAAGTAAAATCATAGCAGAGTTAAAAAAAAGTTGGGGGAATGCAAAAAAACAAAGCAACATTTTCTGAAACTCCAGAGCTGGCAGAAGCTTTAGAGATCATCTCGTCCCTGCTAAAAGAGACCCAAGATGGCATTTAGTCCAAATTCATCATTTTACAGTTGAAGAAACTGAGGCCCAGAATGACGAAGGAATTGCCCACGATCACACAGTCAATGAAGGTTTGCAGACCTTTGTCTATTGTTTTATTACATACATTTCAGCTCCACTTTTCCTTCCTTTGTGGTCTAAAATATACAACAGAGATTCATGCTCACATATCGGAAAACATAGAAAATCAACGCTGACCAAATAAAAGATTTACTGGAGTATGAATGCCACTTCCTCTATACAGTACTCCAGTCTCTCTATCCCCATTTTGACAGAAATACCCTTTCCTTTCTCTGAGTCACAGCAGTACTTCAGCTTTATTAGTAATACAGCACCTGCCACATTTGCATTTTTTTATTTCATTGTATGCTTCTCTCTGTACCTCCTAGGTTGAGTACCTCAGTGGCAAGGAATATGCCCCATTTGTCCCAACAGACTCAGTGCTAGCCCAGCATCTCAGAGAGAAGTAAATGCTCAATAAATGTTTACTACATTGAATCATTGCATATCCTTTTAGTACAGCAGGCGTATTTCAAAATAAGGCATTATGGGAAGTTGGCAAGTTGAGAATAGCAACCTGAAAATTACTGTTTACTGTAAATACAAGAGGAGAAACAAGATAAGTTAGAATAAAGAAGACACCATGACTTAACAATATTTCCTGGTCCATGTTTTACTTCTTTCATGGAGAAAGTTAAAATTGGAAACAATCGAGCTCTTAATGGAGAGTATCTAAACTTATGGAGACTACCAAACCATAAAGATTTATGGTGAACAGTAAGGATTAAAAGTCTCATAGGAACTAATGGCAGCCAACTGTCTTAACGTAATATCTAACTGCTGAAACATCTTTTATTCTAATGACTGAACAAAAAAAATTACTTTTATACTGTCTACTGTTTTATTGAAAAATCTTTTGAATTATGGGACAAAATCCTACTGTTTTTAGAGCATTCAATGTACAGTAACTCATAGGACCCAAGGTGTGAGAAAGTATGAAACCATAGGATTTCCTAGCAGATTTCAACTTTGTGTTTTGGAACAATAAATGCTGGAGAGGGTTTGGAGAAAAGGGAACCCTCTTGCACTGTTGGTGGGAATGTAAATTGGTACAGCCACTATGGAGAACAGTATGGAGGTTCCTTAAATAACTAAAAATAGAACTACCATATGACCCAGCAATCCCACTACTGGGCATATACCCAGAGAAAACCATAATTCAAAAAGATACATGCACCCCAGTGTTCATTGCAGCACTATTTACGATAGCCAGGACATGGAACAACCTAAATGTCCATCAACAGAGGAATGGACAAAGAAGATGTGGTACATATATACACAATGGAATATTACTCAGCCATAAAAAGGAACAAAATTGGGTCATTTGTAGAGACGTGGATGGACCTAAAGACTGTCGTACAGAGTGAAGTAAGTCAGAAAGAGAAAAACAAATGTCGTATATTAACGCACATTATGTGGAATCTAAAAAAATGGTATAGATGATCTTATTTGCAAAGCAGAAATAGAGATACAGACATAGAGAACAAATGTATGGATACCAAGGTGGAAGGGGGGGATGGGATGAATTGGGAGATGGGGATTGACATATATACACTATTGATACTATGTATAAAATAGATAACTTTTGAGAACCTACCGTAAAGTACAGGGAACTCTACGCAGTGCTCTGCAGTGACCTAAAGGGGAAGGAAATCCAAAAAAGAGGGGATATATGTATACGTATAGCTGATTCACCTTGCTGTGCAGTACAAACTAACACAGCATTGTAAAGCAACTATACTCCAATAAAAATTAAAAAAAAAAAAAACAACTTTGTGTTTTGGTCTAACTTTTTAGAAGCACAGAATGATAATAAACCAATGTTAACAGAATGTCAGTAGAATTGACCTTACTTAGATGTTAGCAGTCTGAATAAAACTGAGTATACATTGTACCACTATATCATTTTAATAACAAAGTTAAATTGTCTAGCTTTTTTTGGACCTTTCCTGCGCTATTTCAAATAAATAATTTTGCTGAATGAATTGCATTCTATCATATTGACACCATAAAAATCTTATAAAAATTGAGAAGAATACTAAGTTTTAGGGAGTCTAATTCATACATTTTCCAGTTTGATATACTTTCTTCCTTACTCTCACCAGGTCACCCCAATTTTTTTTTTTTTTGAGGCTTAAATTATTTTTATTATGGAAATTTTCAAACATATACAGAATTACAGAGAAAAATATAATGAACCCTAGTATACCTATTATTCAGTTTCCATATTATAAAACATTTTGTTAGCCTTATTTCCCATCCCTACTACTACTACTACTACTACTACTACTACTACTACTACTACTACTACTACTACTACTACTACTACTACTGGTGACAGTGATAGTGTTTTTGCAGGTATATTTCAGCCTTTAAAGAAAATCCCAACTATCCTATCATCTAACTAGAGTTACTAGTTTATTATGCACGTTATATGCATAATATATGTCTGACATATAAGGGCATATATTTTTTTAAACACAAATCAATGCGATTACCATACCTAACATAATGAACAATTTCTTAACATTATCTAATACCCATTCCAGGTTTCCTTGATTATTTCAAAAGTGTTTTTTAGAGTTGGTTTATTTGAATCAGGGTGCAAACAAAATGTGCACATCACATTTGGTTTTTATATTTTTAACTCTTTTAATTTATAATGGTCTCTCCTTTTTTTGTTAAAAAATGCTATTGTTTATTGAATAAACCAAGTTAATTATCGTGAAGAATGTGCTGGATTCTGAATGTGGCTGATTGGTTTCTTCTGGTGTTTAACTTTTTTGCTAGCCTCCTTATTTCTTGTACATGAGAAGTTAGAACTGGAGGCTTGATTAGAGCCAGGTTTCTTTGTTTTATTCTTCTTTTCTTTCTTTTTTTTTTTTGAAGCAAGTGCTTTGTACTTTTTGTTGCATCACATGAGGAGACATAATATTGGATGTTCCACTTTCAGATGGTGTCAGCCTGATTTCTTCCTTATAAAGTTCCTTATCAAATTTCACCTAGTGGTCTTAGCACCTATGATGATTATTGCCCTGATCCATTATTTTATTAGAGGTTGCAGAATGGTGACTTTCTAATTTTACTATACTTTCTGCATTTATTGGCTAGAAATGTTCTGTAAAAGACTATCCTCAGCAACTATTGGCTTTGCTGAAATATAGCTCATACAGGAAAGTTAGGCTAAATGCTCAATTTGTTCCCTTTATTTGTCAGTTTTTAAAGTAATGGGTTGGTGATATAGCCATTTCCAGTAATGAAAATGAGGTTTCTTTTTCAGTATGGTTTTTCAAATATTTGCTATATTTTCATCAGATACTATTATTATTCCTTTTTTTTAAACATCTTTATTGGAGTATAATTGCTTTACAATGTTGTATTGTTTTCTGCTGTATAACAAAGTGAATCAGCTATATGTATACATATATCCCCATATCCTCTTCCTCTTGCGTCTCCGTCCCACCCTCTCTATCCCACCCCTCCAGGTGGTCACAAAGCACCGAGCTGATCTCCCTGTGCTATGTGGCTGCTTCCCACTAAATTTTTTTTTACATTTGGTAGTGTATATATGTCAATGCTACTCTCTCACTTCGTCCCAGCTTACCCTTCCCCCTCCCCGTGTCCTCAAGTCCATTCTCTACCTCTGTGTCTTTATTCCTGTCCTGCCCCTAGGTTCTTCAGAACCATTTTTTGTTTGTTTGTTTGTTTTTAGATTCCATATGTATGTGTTAGCATACGGTATTTGTTTTTCTCTTTCTGGCTTACTTCACTCTGTATGACAGACTCTAGGTCCATCCACCTCACTACAAATAACTCAATTTCGTTTCTTTTTATGGCTGAGTAATATTCCATGTATATATGTGCCACATCTTCTTTATCCGTTCATCTGTCGATGGACACTTAGGTCCAATTTTTTTTTTTAAACAAAGTGAATTTCTTTAAAATACTACAAACCACAAGACGTCCAACACATGCATAAAAAATATATTTTCAACCTGAAATGTCAAAAGGACTTAGGAAAGAGAGTCATGTTTTCTTACTGGTCAGTAATCTAGTCATTACCAACCAGTGTTTTTAATTCATAACATATAAACCCTGTAATTAATTTTCATTTCTACAGGAAACTATTGAAAACATTCATATCTTCAGGGAACAGTGAAAGGAAGCAGAGACCATGGCCATTTGGACTTGAGTAAAATGCTTCAATATAAGTCAGCTATTTTTTATAGACTTACAGGCATTTGTTAGAGTACCTTAGCTTTTGCAACCCAGAATCTCTTTCTGCTAGAGAACTGTATGCATAGCTCATCTGTCTCACACCAACTCCATGGCCCAGCCTGTCTCAGAGCCTAGGCTTCTGTGTTTTTCTAAACTGAAATTCCCCCCTCTTCACTCAGCCCTTTTGAGCCTAATGTATGTATCTTTTGATGGCCCTCTATGAAGCCTTCCCCAGCTGCTTTGGCTTTCAGGCGTCTCTCACTTCCCCCCTTCTACCATAGTACTTACTTGAGCTTCTTAGTTTGGTGCTTGATCCTATACTCTTTTGCATTACAATATCCTATACTGTTTTGCATCATGGCTGCATCCTGGCATGATGCTTTCTGAAATAATGTATGTTATCATTAGTTTGCTTTTTCAAGGGAGAATCTAACACAGTATTGGCATAGTAAATTCAGCTCAGTGAATGATTTTGAAACCTCCACCGGATCTTAGCTGCCATCTTTATTTAACCCCAGTGAAACTTTCTGCGTACTTAAAATAGCTAAAATATATCTGCAGATACTTAATTTCAACTTCTTACACATTGAGACCAGGTCTTCAAAATGTTTTCTTTAAAAGTAGCTGTTTAAGGCAAAACTAATCTGTCAATAGGATGTTAGAAATCATTATAAATGGTTAGTTTTGGGGTGGGTTAATGGCTGGAAGGGAACATGTGAAGGCCTCTGGGGTGCTGGTTACATTCTGTTTCTTGATCTGGATCCTGGTGACATGGGTGTGTTCAGTTTGTGAAAATTCATTCAGCTGGTCACCTGTGTGCACGAGGGATATATGCTTCAACAAAGCATTTTTTAATAGGCAGTCATTTGTATTTTTAAAATGTGTAATGAATGATGAAAAGTGAGAAAGGTATTACATTTTAATTCAAAAGGTCCTCGTGTTTTTACCTGTGCTTAGTTATAATGATCACATGCATTGTATAAATAACTGCTGTCAGAGTTGATCTGATGTTATTGTAAATAATTACTGTTTTTCAGCAAGTTGTATGTCACTTAAGGATTTTGTCAAAGTGTCTTTTAGTCTGAGAGTGGATGGGTACACTCTAGTGTTAAAAAGGAAAAAAAAAGTTAAAAAAATCACCAAGCACATTATATGCCATGTAAACATTCAGGTGAATGTTTCTTTTCCATAGCTGTTGTCAGTATTATGCTGTCTTGTACATTATTGAGTCCTAACATGTCCCGAGCACATCCTGAGGTAAAATTTTCACCAAGAACCTGTCACTGCTGTCATTGTTATCATCGTGTCTTTGCTTCAATGTCAGGAAAGAGGATATGTGGGAATATTGCTCATTTAATCTCCTTGTGGATACAGTCTTGTTAGGTGAAAAATGAATCTTCATACAGCAAATGTTAAAATGTGATTGACTCCTGAAGTAAAACACAGGGACGTATTTGATGCAAGAGGTTTAGGGACTGATGTTAAGTAGTAATGTCAAGGTAGAGAGGGGAGAGTAAGGGAAGAGGGAAGAGTGAAAGAAATGAAGAAAAAACCAGCTCTCTGCCGCCACGGCAGAATCATAGGAAGAGGTGGCTCCTGTCCTTAGTGGAGATTCCCTTGTACCACCAGGGGAAATTGGTAGAATCTGGTAATCAACTTGGTTACTGTCACTGCAGTTTTTACCACTACCAGTTCTTTTGATGGATTCATCAATAAGGATGAATCTGGTTTAGGGATATTAGGGTTGGGGATTTTGGAAGAGGAAAGAACAGTATCAGATCTACCTAAAAAGCTGCCCCCATTCTCCATTTTTTACACGTTTCAAACGTGGCTTGAACACAGGAGACTACGTGGCTGGGGTGATTTCTTGAATTTAACTGGGTCTTTTTCTGGAATTGGGATTCTACAAGTTGTTGAGGTAAATTATAGTAAATAGCAAATATAATATTGACTTATGCTAATTTTATATGACCCAAACTCCTTTAGAGTATTTCCACGTTAAACAGTCAGAATGGAGCTGGCATTTCTATTAGAAGAGTCATTGAAATAATGAGGGAAAAAAACCCTGACTCCTATTGGAAGCTAATAGCTCTGTGGCAAAGAATTCTGGTACAGTCATATCTGAAAGAGACGCGTGCTAGAAACAATATGGCCAAGGATGAGAATCATAACATATATATTCTAGTTTCAACTTTGTTACTACCTACTTGTTGGATCATAGTTTTGCCACTTAACCTCTCAGTGCCTGTTTCCTCATTGTATCATGACATTTCTTAATTTGAAAAATATAGATGGTCATATTTATCCCTCAGGTGATTATGATAATAAAATTAGATATTCAGTGTGGATATGCCTTAAGAGAAAAGTGTTATATGTAAATAGCGATTTATTATTCAAGCTAGCATAAAGATATTAATTCCAGATGATTTTGATCAGGTTTTTTACGTTTGTTCAGTCCCATTTAAAAAATGAAGGTCAAAATTCACTTGTTAAATCATGAAGCACTCTGAAATAACATATGATGTCATTAATTTTCTTTTCTTTACATGTTCTTTTACTTTTTTCCATCTCGTAGTCTTTTTGAAATTAGACTCTAAAAACGTGATCACATAGGCTCATCTCATTTTGAATGACATCTCCAAGCTCTGATGGAAGAATTATTATTCCACATTTAAGAGTTGATCATAAAATTTCCAATATCCTATTCTGATAGGATATCTTTGTCTTTAGTATGTGTAAACATGGAAGAAAAGAAAAAACATATAGTTTTAATTGAATGTTCTAAATAATTAATAGTAAATGTTTAGGGGAACATAAAAAAGGTGTGAATTTAAAATATTATTATAATAACTAATACAAATGATAATAAAACATTTCTTTTACGTGCATTTTTAAGAAATGGATTCTGCTTGCATTTGTAGCACAAAACCCAAGGCTAATGTTTATGCTAGCTATTGCTTCTTCACTTAATTATGCATTTTTTTCTAATACTAGTGATAATATTAACCACTACCATTTATAAAGGGCTTACTAAGTGCCTGGCACTGCAGTATGCCTGGTTTTAGAGAAAAGGAGACTGAGTCTCAGAAACATTAAATAAAGTGCTCAAGGTCACACAATTAATAAGAGCTAAGATTTTGGCTACTTCTATATCACTTATTCTTTTCATTATAACAACACTGAGAGTAATATCAAAAACATAGTTGAAAAAGATATGAAAAATGAAATTTTTACTCATAAATTTAAGATAAACTGAGAAGGCAGTATAAACCTTGATAAATTCTGGATTTTAATGGGAAATTAATTATTACCATTAGAAACACCCAATGAAATCGTATAAATACAAACACTTATTGTTTTACTTTAAAACTACAGTAAACTGATAAATATATAAAATGGTATTGTCAGGATTTAGGGTTTCATTCAATTCATTTTTCCTTCTACATTTTCACAGAGAGTAGTAACACCCTGTGGTGATGAACAAAGAATATCTCTATTGCTAACCCTTCTTGAGGGATATGGTCACCAACTGAACACTTGTTTATTTAATTCTAATAGTATAAGGACTTACAGTCCCTGAGTTGCACATTTATATCCCTTGTTTTAAATATATCCCTTTTTCTTCAGCTATATATTCCATGGAAGTGTGGGGCATGCTGTAAATTAATTTGGGCATTTATTCATGTATCTTTTACTATTAGAAATCACACTGAATAGGAGTTCTTCAAAGGAAAATGAGTTATATCTTACACTTCTATTAATTATTTCAGTTGATATCCCAACTTAGAAATTCATTAGAAACAATTCTAATACATGTGCCATCCATGTGGACAAATGGCACATGGACAGAATGTTCTCAGAAGACAAACATACCAAAAATATTCAACCTCATCAGTAATGGAAGAAATACACATAAAACAATAATATACAATTTTTCAGCTATTGAAGTGACAAAGTTTAAAAACAAACTGTCACATACTCAGTACTGACACAGGTGGTATAGGGGAGATACATATGCATTAATGGTCCAAGTTCAAGATGACCTCAATTTTTCGGAAAGGAAAATGTATCAAGAGCCTCAAACTAACTGCAAACATTTAATTTGTCCTAAGAAGATGATCAGAAATGGGTACCAAGATTTATTCACAAAAATTTCATTTGTAACATTATTTGTAACAGTGAATAATTGGAAATATCCAGAAGAGCTAAGAATTAAGAGAAATAATAAAATGAATCATAGAACATACATATAATGTAATATATTTTGAATAAAATGAAGCCTTCAATGAACTTTAATGACATGGTGAATACAAATAATATAGTAAATTCAAATAAAATAATAGACAATAAGATCCAAATTTTATTAATCATAATATACGTAACAGTAATATTTGTTGTCAGTAGTATTTTTGTGTTTTCTGTGTCTTCTGTGTGGTATATACAATTGATTCTTGTTACTTGTAGTAGTTATGTTCTATAAAGTCATTGTAAACATTGAATTAGGGAATATTGAATCATTGCTTCTACGGGAAATACAGAGTTAGGTTCCTGCGAGCCTCTGGTCACACAATTTTCATCAAGCAATCAATACATAACCTTGTTTATGTGTGTTTCTGTTTAAAGATACTATATTTAATATATATGATTGATTCATTAACATTGAACTCACAGCCAACAGCACTATAACTCACGCCCGAATGAAACCTATTTAACATAAGTATATTCTCTGTAAGGCACATTACAGCCTTCCTGCACTTAGGAACACCAGACAGCACTTCAGCACTGTGCTTGGGGGTCATTTTAAAAAGCAAAACCACCCAAAACACAAAAATGAGAAAAATGTGGTACTAAATAGGTTGCAAAAGGACACTTGTTTACAGTGTGAGAGCTGAAACAAGAAGGCACAGTGTCCCCTTGTTCAACCTCAGTTGGAAACATGCACCCAAGACAACTCAAATTTTTTCACCACTCTGCACGTGTGTATGTCTCTGAATGACCACAAAATCACTGCAAGTATTGATTGGGGTTACAGATTTCAGCAAGTAGGCAAATTCACAAATATGGAATCCATGAATAATGAGGATCGACTGTGTATTTATATTTATAATCATGAAATAATTTTAAGAAATAACTCATCATACAGTTCATTCATTGATTCACTCATTTCCTGAACAAGTAATTATTGAGCACCGATCATATGCCTAGCACCATTCTGGACCCTTGGGCTATAGTTATGAATAAAACAAAGTTCTCATTTTCATGGGAAAAACAGACAACAATATAATTCCCTTCAGTCATGAGTATTATGAAGAAAAATAAAGCAAGATAAGAGAATAGAGAATGACAGAGGGTACTGTAGTACTACATCTAGTGGTCAGGGAGGCCTCTTTGTGGAGGTGACCTTTGTCCAGAAACTTGATTAAACTGAAGTAACATGACATGTTCATATCTCAGTCAAGGATACTTCAAGCAATGGAAACAGCAAATGCAAAATTCGCTGAGTCTTCTAAGTGCATATTGTAGTTGAAGGAGAGTAAGGGAACCAGTGAGTGGTCGGGGAGAGTGATAGGAAAAGAGGTTGGAGGTGTAGCCACGGGCAAGAACATGTATGACTTTGTAGGCCCTGGAATGGACTTTGGCTTTTATTCAGAGTCTGATGGGAAACTATTAGCAGGTTGAGAGTATGGGAGTAATGAGATCTGACTTATATTTAAAAGAATCATTCAGACTGCCAAGTGGAGAAATGGATTGCAATATGGCAAGAGTAGTGGGAGATCAGGAGACCACTGAAGTTGATCAAGTGAGGAAAGATGTTAGCGTCAATTAGGGTAACAGTGGTGGAGCTTATGAGAAATGTAGACTTACTATTTTTCTAAAGATTAAGCCACCTGAATTTGCTTATAAATAGGAAGAGGAGTATGACAGTATGATTCTTCAACAATGACTCCAAAGGCTGTGAATAGAGCAACTGAAATAAGATGGATTTGCCATCAGTCGAAGTGGAGAAGACTGTGGAAGGACTGGGTTTGGGAGTTAGGAATATCTGGAGTTCAGTTTTGGTCATAGTAAGGTTTCGATACCTATTAGATATCAAAATGGAGACATCAGGTAGGCAGTTGGATATGGGAGTCTGGAGTTCACGGAGATATTGGGGCTAGAGATAGACATTTGAAAGTGACGAGGACATAGATAGTAGTTAAATCCGTGTGAGTGGATTCAATCACCAAGAGAGTGAGAGTGGATAGTCAAGAGAAGTGGCTAAAATACCAAACCCTGGGGCCAGGGATCCAGGTAACTGATAGGGTACTTTTGAGTGAATTAGGAGGACACCCATTTGAGAGGGCATAAAAGTGCCTCTGTAACTTCCAGCATGGAGAAGAATTTAATTTGATTGAAACTGTAAAGAATAATGATAAGTACAATGTTTAGATATGCTCTGTTAAACCAGTGCACCAGATGTTGTTCTGTTCTGTGCATAATGTATCATTTGTATTACCTATGAAGGAGCCTTTGTTTTAAAGAAAAGAATACTAATGTAGTCATGAACACATACATGCAGAAAATCACACACGTGCACGCACACACACACACATGCGCACAAACACACGTAGATATGTATGAGCCCTGATAAACTCTTGATCATCACAAAACTCCATGCAATTGACCCTCCAAATCCACGGGTTCTGCATCCACAGATTCAACAAATTTCAATACGCCGTTGGTTGAATCCACAGATGCAGAGCCCATGGATATGGAAAACTGACTGTACCATGCCATTTTATATAAGAGCATCCACGGATTTTGGTAACCGTGTGGGATCCTGGAACCAATCCCGTGTATACCAAGGGAGGACTGTAGATAGTTATTTAGAGGTTAACACACATGAAATAGTATGCAGTGTTCTGGGGTTGAGAGGATCTGCAAGTGCACAAAGATTTATCACCAAGAAAGTCTTGTATTTTTTAATATGTATGACAGCTTTTATTTATTTTATAAATCTTTGGTTCCAGAATCTTCTAATCAGAACTCTGAGCATATTGAAATTCTTACGAAAAAAGCATTGAGGAAAATGGACACCATTTTGGTGGCATTAAGACTCTACCATATGTATTCCTCACTGTATTTTTTTATTGAGGTATGATTGACAAGTTAAAAAGGTGTATATTTATGTTGTACAATGTGATGTTTTCATAAATTTATGTATTGTGAAATGAATACCAAAAACAAGCTAATTAACAATTCATCATCTCACAGAGTTACCCTCTGTGTGTGTGTGTGTGTGTGTGTGCGCACACACGCACGCACGTGTATGTGTGGTGAGAATATTTGAGATTGCTCTCTTAGCAATTTTGAGTATATAATACATTATTATTAACTGTAGTCACCATGCTGTATATTAGGTTTCCAGAGCTTATTCAGCTTATAACTGTAAGTTTGTACCCTTTGATCAAAATCTCCCCTTTTCCCCCACCCACTACTCACCCCCCAGGCTCTGGTAACCAGCAGTCTACTCTCTGGTACTGAGTTCAATTTTTTTTTTCATTTCACATATAAGTGAAATAGAATATTATTACGCCTTAAAAGAGAAGGAAATCCTGCCATTTGTAACAACATAGATGAACCTGGAGGACATTACGCTCAATGAAAAAACCAGACACAGAAAGATAAATATTGCATGATCTCAATTATGTGTGAAATGAAAAAAAAAAAATTGAACTCATGGCACCAGGGAGTGTGTATGTGTGTTTGTGTGTGTGTGTGTGTGTGTGTGTGTGTAATTTATATATAAAATTGTCCTTATACATTCATCTGTCAATGGACACTTAGGTTCTTTCCATGTCTTGCCTACTATGAATAATGCTGTAATGAATATGGGGGTGCAGATATCTCTATAAAATATTGATTTCTTGTCATTTGGATATATACCCAGAAGTGGGATTACTGGATCGTATAGTAGTTCTATTTTTAATTTTTTGAAGAACCTCCATACTGTTTTTCCATAGTAGCTGTACCAATTTATGTTCCCACCTACAGTGTATAGGGGTTTCCTTTTCTTCACATCCTCACCAATGCCTCCTATCTTTTGACTTTTTTATAATAGTCATCCTAACAAGTATACAGTGATAATCTCATTGTGGTTTTGATTTCTATTTCCCTGATGATTAGTGCTGTTGATCACCTTTTCATATACCTGTTGGTCATTTGTATGTCTTCTTTGGAAAAATACATTTTCATGCCCTTTGCCCATTTTCTAATTGGGTTGTTTGGTTTTTTGCTATTGATTTATATGCATGTGTTCCTTATATATTTTAGATACTAAGCCCTTATCAAATATATTTCCAAATATTTTTTCCTATTTTGTAAGTTGTCTTTTCATTTTGTTGAGTGTTTCCTCTCCTGCACAGAAGCATTTTAGTTTGATGTAATTCTGCTTGTTTATTTTTTATTTTTTTGCTTGTGCTTTTGGTATCAAATCCAAAAATTCTTCACCAAGACCAAATGTCAAGGAGCTCTCCCCCATTTTTCTTCTAAGAGTTTTATGGTTTCAACTACTCACCATATTTTTAAACATTAAAAATCCCTTCAACACCTACTCAAAATACCTACTTGTAGCCAGCAACTTTTTTTTTTTTAATATTGATTGATTGATTTGGCTGCATTGGGTCTTAGCTGAGGCACGTGGGACCTTCGTTGTGGCGTGCGGGCTTCTCTAGTTGTGGTGCACGGGCTCCAGAGCGCGCGGGCTCAGTAGTTGCAGCGTGTGGGCTTAGTTGTTGTGAATCTTAGTTCCCCGACCAGGGATCGAACCCACGTCCCCTTCATTGGAAGGCGGATTCTTAACCACTGGACCACCAGGGAAGTCCCACCAGCAACGTTTTATTAAAGAGAAGACTGATGTGTGTGTCTGTATATTTATTATATTTTCATGCACTGAAATATAATCGTTTGAGGAATTGACAGGCAGGTAATTTCAGGAAATGCATGCAGCTTATTTTTAATTTATTTTATTGAAGTATATTTGATTTACAATGTTGTGTTAATTTCTACTATACAGCAAAGTGATTCAGTTATACATATATATATATATATATATATATATATATATATATATATATACATATCCTTTTTCATATTCTTTTCCATTATGGTTTATCACAGGAGGATGCAGTTTAAACATAGGTAGACAAGTAGACAGTAAGCAAGGGTTTTGTGGTAATGATTAGAGTAGTGTCTTCCAAGGCCTGACACCATTGCCATGCGGCACTGAGCAACACTTTTTCAAAGGTTTTGCATTGCTAATAATGAAGTTAGGCAACTGTTGTTCCTGAAAACAGTAAGCCAACATCAGCCCAACTAATTGCTTTACTTGAGAAATACTATTTACCAAAATAAAGCCTAGAAAAATGAAATTCAGGTATGCACCTAGTAAACTCCATCTGCGTGATAGATAACCACCTAATCTTGAATTTGGTCTAGCACTAGAAGTTATTATCCTGTTTATTTTGTCTTCTCCTAGAGAAGGTTGTACAAAAGTGATCACTGACATTTCAGTTTTTCTGTCTTAATGAGTGTTTTACAAAAGCAGCAATATAGGCTACAGAATTTTCCACATTGTCAAATCTTTAATAAGTAAAGTAATAGACATGGAATTAACACCCAGAAAGAAACATATTTCTTAGACTTGAGGATTTTTTAAAATGATTTACAAACACAATTTGAACTCTTTCATTATGTAGTCAAATCTTATTTTATTATAATATCAAGTCCTCCATGATCTGGAATCTTACTTTTTAGTAGCTGAGGAGTCATAGCAGTGAGACTAGAAAGGAAAGGAGAGATTTTGGAAAAAATGCAGGACTTAAAAATCTATTGGATTTGGGATGTGATGTGAGGAAACCACCAATGCGGAGACAGTTTGCAAAAACAGTGGAAGTAATATTTGTGTGCAGATATTGTACCCAAACAATATATGTAAGAATTTGAAATCACCTGTATCTGGTTTTTAAAACACACAATTCCCTGAATGGATTTTACTTCTAGCATCAGCAGTGTCGTATCCCTAACACTTCAAAGTTAAATAAAAGTTCTAGAATTGATGATTTAGTATCATCAATTAACTTTGGAAGGAAGTATAAAGAAAAGAAGTATTTAGTCTGTCTGATCAAATTCCAAAACAAGTGTATAGCAGGGTCAAACAATTAGCATATTTGTATTTTGTGTTTTAGCTATATTTCCATTCTCAAAACTAATTATTTCTCTAAGAGTTACTGTCATTTAAAGTAGTTAGCACATAAAAGTATATGCTGAGCCTTACAGTGATGTTAAAGGCTTGTGAAGTTCAAATAGTTTGCAAAATAAAATTTAATTTTCCATGGATATTAATCATGGCAGAGTTGCCTCTAAATACAATCTTGTGTGAAGTCAATCACATTCATGATTTATTATATATGAAAAGAAATGTATAGCTATAAACAGGCTTTTTTCTTGCCTCTCTACCAACCATAATCATTTGATCATCTTCATTCTGTGCCTTACCCTGGTCTTCCATAGCATTACAATGGGAAATGATTGTAATTAATAAGGCTACTTGCAAGATGATGTTTAGGACCATATTCATGTTGAAATGCTGTAATGTTTAAATTATAAGCAAATATCTGAGATTGGAGGAAACAAAGAGCTCTATCTCCCATAAGGAATTTTCAGATTCTGCTAGAAATAGTTAATATACACTAAATCAATTCTACATCATTCTCCAGATCGTTAAATTCTGAGTTTGTGCCAACTGGACTTGAGGGGGTATCTACAGCAACTCTGTGGCTAATCAGCGTTGTTCCTTTCAACAGTGCTCACAGCCAGCTATCCACATGTGCGGGGTATTTGCGGCTGTGAGTGTTCAGAGCACTGCAGCACCTGGAGACTGTCATACAGAGTGAATTAAGTCAGAAAGAGAAAAACAAATATCGTATATTAACACATATATGTGGAATCTAGAAAAATGGTACAGATGAACTGGTTTGCAAGGCAGAAATAGAGACACACATGTAGAGAACAAACGTATCGACACCAAGAGGGGAAAGGGGAGGGTGGGATGAACTGGGAGACTGGGATTGACATATATACACTAATATGTATAAAATAGATAACTAATGAGAACCTGCTGTATAGCACAGGGAACTCCACTTCGCTGTACAGTAGAAACTAACACAACATTGTAAAACAACTATACCCCAATAAAAAAAATAAATAAAAAATAAACAGTGACTGTCACTGCTGCTTTTGCCAGAGGTTTGGACTCATGTACTTGATTTCCTCTGCTATTATTATTGTAATTATTATTATCATTATTATTATTTGCATGAAAGAAAAAAGAAGTCCCTCCTTTTACATTCAGGGGGAAAAAAAGCGAAGTGCTAATTAAACTGTTGTGGAACAATATTATCCTCTTCAGCTTTACACTGACAATTTTAGTGCAGTGTCACTTTAACAGGCTTTGCAAATCAGAATTTGTTGGGGGCTTTTTAATCTCTCTGAATTCACCGAACAGGTCCATTCCCTGCGATATTGAACATGCAAAGCAAGACAAGACAGAAATAACATTTATTTCATAAAAGTTTCATTAGCACTCTCACTAGCCGAAGATAAAGGGGAAGAATGTTTCATCGGGAGTCGTATGAGATATTACTGTATACAGATTTTTAGAAACAAAGCACAGACGTCTGAAAAGCCATCAGGTATTGCTTTGAAAGGAATGCAGAATTATATGGATTTCGAATGTGTTGAAAAATGGCTTAAATGTACTGAGCTACTCACAGCCCTTGGCTTTTACTTTTTATGTGAGTTATATCTGAACAAGGATTTTATTATAGTCAGCGTTGTTCATGCCACTATAGTTAAGGTTGTCAGCATTTCCAGTTGGGGTTCATAACTCAGCTTTAGAAGTCACCCTGGGCTGAAGGTTGGCATATGCATTTCTAACTTGTAGTGGTAGTGATGGGTATGAGTGTGATTAAATATGTAGTAAACATTCAAATGAACATATACTACTTTTTATGCTATGAAATATTTAATGGAATCATATATTGTGGTTCCTTAATTATAGAAACTGTCTGACAAATATAACTGATTAACAGAGTTAAAGAAAACTTTCCTCAATCTAATTTAGTCCTTGTAGCCAAGAAACTCTGAACTTGTCTCGGAGCCATGAGCCAAAATACTTCCTGTTACCAATTGAGTAATGGCTTCTAAAAGCACTCCATAATGTATCAACACTACAGCCAAGCAACTGGTTAATTCTGTTCAAAGATCAGTGAGAAGCATGGGGATTGAAATGTTAAGCTGACAGTTTGAGATTTTGTATATATCCATAGCCACATATGCAGACACTGAACAGATTTATAGAAAATGAAAATTTATTTCTTTTGAATTAATCTCATGTTTCTGGCTATAAAATTCACTGCTTAGGAAAACTAAAATATTACAGAAGAGTTAGTAAATATAGAAAAAATTAAAGACATAAAAAGAAGAAAGAATAAGCACCCTTAATCCCTCACACCAGGGATAACCACTGGTTACATGTTGGTGCACATCCTTCAAATCTTTATATTATGTGTACACACAGGTACATATATTGAAAATTGGTATCATAAGCTGAATCACAGTATGATTTTTTTTTCCTATGTAGGAGAACACAAACTTGTCATTAAAAATTTTTCTAATGCATAATTTTCCTAGCTGCACAGTATTCCACTATATGGGTGAGTGACATTTAACTTAGCACCTATAGTTGCAGATTTTGAAATCTGTTTAATGATTTAATCTTACTTTAGAATTAAAATCTGTTGAAACCTTTTAACAACTAGAGTTTGGTCAGAATCTTCTTCTTGTACACTTTTAGATATTTTCATAGTACCCTAGTTACTGCATCCTCAAATGCTAACAATTCATAATTGTTGATTGGAAAATGTATTTAAAATAAAGAATTTGTTATTTATTGATTGCGTAGAGACGCTTACCAAATACTTAAATTCTATTGGTATGGTTGCTGTTGATGATTATAGTATAAATGGAAAAGAATTTTAAAAATTAATAAATTTGCAACCAGTGGAATGATGATTTCCTTTGAATTCTTATTAACTTGAGGAGTGGGTTAAGGAGGAAATTTTGTTACAGATAACATTTCTCCCTTTAAGGGTTTTGTTTGTTTGTTTGTTTTTTGAGGGGGCAGGCATCGGCCATAAGAATAGGATATTATTTAATATAAAGAGTTCTGTGATCAGAAAGACCTGAGTTTGAATCTCAAGTCTGCTTTCTAGTTATATATGTGATTTTAAGTAAGGTATGCCACTTTTGTGAGCCTTATTTTCTCTTCCTTAAGATGTAGATCATACTTACCTTGCTGGGTTGTTATAAACATTAAATGGGTTATTATGCAAAAAAAATTTTTTTACACACACACACACACACACACACACACACACTGTATTTTATTTTTACAAGAGATAAATAGACTGACACCAAGCATTGTAAATGGATGACCACAACAAAAGCAACAATGATTGCAATTACCAAACACGAAACACACTCATACTATGTCATAATATTGACATTCAGTCCAGTAATCCTCCACTGTAACAGTTGCTTTACTTTGCAGTGAAAATTGATTTGTATATTTTTTGCCTCTGGGTCCTTGTGGGTTGTTTTTTTTTTTTTAATTCAAACAGAAAGTCACAAAAATTATAATCATCCTCATCAGTTCACTCAGTCCTATGTAATTAATTTTGTTTTCATCTTGATCTTTTGTTAGCACTTTTATGAGTTCATCAGTTTTCAATTAGAATTCTGAAAATGCTTATTCATTCAGTTCAGCAGTATAGTCAGTTACCAGAAACCTGTACTTGTCAGAGTCTTTTCCAAGAATTCCTTGAAGATGAAACCCTTTTATAGGAACATATTTACAAAAGCATCAGAGTATACCCAGAACTGTCTGTAGATGACAAAAGACTTAAAAATGATCACGGTTAAAGATTTGATGAGCGTTCATAATAATGCAATTGACAAGGAAATTTAGTTATTTCTGAGATATACATTTTAAAGTAATAACTAGAATTATGACTTATAACATTATACCAGAACATATAAGATTTTTAGAAATTTCATATAATGTCTGAAACATTTATATTAACATATTTCCATACAAATAACCCAAAGAAAGTTTAGTATTAGTTGTTTTGTTTGTTTGCTTGTTTGTTCTTTTATACTGCAGGTTCTAATTAGTCATCAATTTTATACACATCAGTGTATACATGTCAATCCCAATCGCCCAATTCAGCACACCACCATCCCCACCCCACCGCTGTTTTCCCCCTTTGGTGTCCATACGTTTGTTCTCTACATCTGTGTCTCGACTTCTGCCCTGCAAACTGGTTCAGCTGTACCATTTTTCTAGGTTCCACATACATCCGTTAATATACGATATTTGTTTTTCTCTTTCTGACTTACTTCACTCTGTATGACAGACTCTAGATCCATCCATGTCTCAACAAATGACTGAATTTCGTTGCTTTTTATGGCTGAGTAATATTCCATTGTATATATGTGCCACATCTTCTTTATCCATTTGTCTTTTGATGGGCATTTAGGTTGCTTCCATGAGCTGGCTATTGTAAATAGTGCTGCAATGAACATTGGGGTACATGTGTTTTTTTGAATTATGGTTTTCTCTGGGTATATGCCCAGTAGTGGGATTGCTGTATCATATGGTGATTCTATTTTTAGTTTTTTAAGGAACCTCCATATTGTTCTCCATAGTGGCTGTATCAATTTACATTCCCACCAACAGTGCAAGAGGGTTCCCTTTTCTCCACACCCTCTCCAGCATTTGTTGTTTGTAGATTTTCTGATGATGCCCATTCTAACTGGTGTGAGGTGATACCTCATTGTAGTTTTGATTTGCATTTCTCTAATAATTAGTGATGTTGAGCAGCTTTTGATGTGCTTCTTGGCCATCTGTATGTCTTCTTTGGAGCAATGTCTATTTAGGTCTTCTGCCCATTTTTGGATTGGGTTGTTTGTTTCTTTAATATTGAGCTGCCTGAGCTGTTTATATATTTTGGAGATTAATCCTTTGTCAGTTGATTCGTTTGCGAATATTTTCTCCCATTCTGAGGGTTGTCTTTTCATCTTGTTTATGGTTTCCTTTGCTGTGCAAAAGCTTTGAAGTTTCATTAGGTCCCATTTGTTTATTTTTGTTTTTATTTTCATTACTCTAGGAGGTGGATCAAAAAAGATCTTGCTGTGATTTATGTCAAAGAGTGTTCTTCCTATGTTTTCCTCTAAGAGTTTTATAGTGTCCGGTCTTACATTTAGGTCTCGAATCCATTTTGAGTTTTTTTTTGTGTATGGTGTTAGGGAGTGTTCTAATTTCATTCTTTTATATGTAGTTGTCCAGTTTTCCCAGTACCCCTTATTGAAGAGACTGTCTTTTCTCCATTGTATATCCTTGCCTCCTTTGTCATAGATTAGGTGACCATAGGCACGTGGGTTTATCTCTGGGCTTTCTATCCTGTTCCATTGATCTATATTTCTGTTTTTGTGCCAGTACCATAATCTCTTGATTACTGTAGCTTTGTAGTATAGTCTGAAGTCAGGGAGTCTGATTCCTCTAGCTCCATTTTTTTCCCTCAACACTGCTTTGGCTATTCGGGGTCTTTTGTGTCTCCATACAAATTTTAAGAGTTTTTCTTCTAGTTCTGTAAAAAATGCCATTGGTAATTTGATAGGGATTGCGTTGAATCTATACATTGCTTTGGGTAGTATAGTCATTTTCACAATATTGATTCTTCCATTCCAAGAACATGGTGTATCTCTCCATCTGTTGGTATCATCTTTAATTTCTTTCATCAGTGCCTTATAGTTTTCTGCATACAGGTCTTTTGTCTCCCTAGGTAGGTTTATTCCTAGGTATTTTATTCTTTTTGTTGCAATGGTAAATGGGAGTGTTTCCTTAAATTTTCAGATTTTTCATCATTAGTGTATAGGAATGCAAGAGATTTCTGTGCATTAACTTTGTATCCTGCAACTTTACCAAATTCATTGATTAGCTCTAGTAGATTTCTGGTAGCATTCAACTAATATTCAACTAATATTTATTGAGCATTTACTATATACTTCAGGTTATGTGCTTAGGGATGTGATAGTGAACTAGACAGATATAATCCCTGCCCTCATGGAACTTAAATTCTAGTGGGAGATACAGAGGACAAACAAACAGATACATAAATATATACTTATGAATTGTGGTAAGTGCTAGGAAAAGAAATGACAGGTGCTCCTATTTTAGGTCAGATGACTTGATGAATGTTCTCTGAAGATGTGGTATTTAGGATTTCCAGGTAGAGGAAATAACAAGGATAGTGAGCCCAAGGCAGAAAGAGTTTAACATGTTCTAGGACCTGATAAGCAAGTGTGGCTAGAAAATAGTGTTTAAAGGGGAGAGTGGCATAAGATGAGGCTGGAAAGGTACACAAGGGCTAGGTCAGAGTAGAACTGAGTGCCCAGCAGCGTGCCTGGCAGAGAGGAGGTGCTCGATGAGTATGCATATTTCCTTTCTTTTGGCCTTTAGAGATGAAGAGGTCTCAGCCAAGGGCTTTTTGTGGTCAAGTGATGTTGGCTTTTTTTAGTTATATACACATTTCCACTCCAATTTGGATTATCATCATCATGATCTTTCAGTGAGGTCAGCCTCACTTCTGATTTTTGTTAGGTGCCTCTTTTTCTTTTCTTTAACCCCTTTCCTTCTTACCTCTCCCCTCCTTACCATCTCATTTACCCACAGGCATATAGATAATCTGCCTATTTGTGCTGCTCAGTTTTTCTTGGCTTTTTCATTCTGCCATACTTCCCTCTCAGCAGCCCATCATGGGTGTTTTCCTCTACCAGGATTCACCTTTTCTTCTTTTTCTGATTCATCTGTAGCTCGTGATTAGAATTTGTAATATGAATACTGCAAATCACTGAGAGGTCAATAAAACAGTGAGACTCACACGTAAAAATTTCTCAAGGCGGTGAATCTTTAAAACTAAATCTTTCTACCCGAAAGGTTACCTAGTCTCCATGGAACTAATAAATAAACCTTGTACAGACTTACGCCAGTAAAAATAGGTCTATTAAAGTAACCAGCAGAATTCATGCCTCAGATGTCTTGGTATTAAGGGAGAGAAAGGGGCAAAAATTTAACAAGATTATAACAGAAATAGCGCTGGTGTTAGTGAAAAGTTGAGTCACAGACTAACAACTTCCTGTGTTTCTTATAACAGAAGCACAGACAAGAAGTTCATGGGCCTGTAGTTCAAGCACATATTTTGGGCGTACGTTCTGTGTATGTAGATATGAATGTTTTTACTACTAGCAGTAATTAATCCTAATGTATCAACTTTGTTTGACTTTACTTAAATAGTTGCTTCACAAGTTTTAAGTATTATTTCCAAGCATTATTCTCAGTACCTTTTGTTTAATATGCAGCCATTATTTATATTTAAAAAATAATGAGTACATATTTTTCTGATAATTGTTAAACTTTTCTTTAAATACTGCTCTAGTGGATTTATTTTTTCTAGTATGAAGAATCTTTTACAAATTGGTTAATAACATTTGGCATTTCAAAGTCTCCCTGCCAAATTCTTTTTATTAAATGTACCTGTTGTAGGGGAGGAAGAACTTTATTTTCTCCACCCTCCTAAATTCTCTGGCTGGGGCCCTGTGAAGTAGACTGACAAAAGACAGATTAACAAGAGGAAAACAAACAAGTTTATAAACATGTGCAAATGACATACACAGGGGAGTATTCAGTGATGAGTAATTCAAAAGGGTGGTTAGAACATGAGGTTTAATTTAATAGCGTGCTAACAAAAGAACAATGCCTTTTGTAGAGAAGTGACATGACAAAGGAAAGGGACTTTGAGCTTCTAGGCACAGCAAATTGTGAGAAGGTAAATAAATGAATGGGGAAAATTAATGGAAGGTAAAAGTGAATTAGTGAGGTTTGCTATGTTGATTCTTCAGTTGCTGTTTATGGGCTGATGAGAGTCTAGAGTTGTCTCCAGTGATTAAAAGTCACCCTGCCTTTCCTTGTGTGTATGTGTGTTGGAGGGGGGAGGGGAGGGTGGGGAGCAGAGAGTTTTTCTCATGTCTCCTTTTTAATTGCCTTCAGCTCAAAATAATCCTTATGTCAAAGTGGCATATTCTGGGGTGACATATTCTGCTACCCTTCACTGTCATGTATACTCTTGTCCAATATTACGGAGGTGGGCAAGAAAAAGCATTCATTCTTACAATGCACACAAATCATTGTTTTATTTTGACTAAATCCTCCATATCTTTAACATCATTGATCATGTTTTAATACAATAGACTGCCATTAAGAATGGTTTCCTGGAGTTTTCTTTGTGAGAAGATTTTTTAGCTATACAAATTTAATTTCTTTAGTAAATATAGGGCTATTCAAGTTATCTATTTCTTCTTGACTGAGCTTTAGTAGTTTGAATCTTTCAAGGAAATTGTCCATATCATCTAAGTTATGGAATTTATTGACATAAAGTTGTTTATAATATCCCCTTATTATCCTTTTAATATTTATAGAATCTAGTGAGGCCCCCTCTCTCATTCTTAATTTGTGTTTATTATTTCCTAATCAGTCTAGCTGGAGGTTTAAGAAAAATGGTTTCCTGATGAACATTTATTTCTTCTTAAGATTGGAAACATTAAAATATGGGCACAGAACACAGTTCAGTTAAATAAACCTTGTCTACTGTGCATAATACTCCGTGCTAGATACTGCAAGGTGACAAAAAGATGAGTGAGATTGGGTCCCTGCCCTCCAAAGACAATCTAGTATGGGAGTTAGCTACATATACAGCTTGTTGCTTTTTTCTAATCTATCCATCCTTTTTTCTCCTTGTTTTATGTTGTCCATTCTTTTCTTCATATCTTGGATTATTGACCATAGTTATTTTAAAATTTCCTTCTGATTATTCTGATATCTGTAGTTCTTAAGGTATGAATTTCACATTTTGTTATTTCTGCTGACTATCTCCTAGTGGTTGGTTTGTTCATAAGATTTATAATTTCTTTACTTGGGAGCTCACCTTCAGCAGAAATTGTTTTCTTCGAAAGTTCCAGATACTCTGGGTTGTGGAGGTACCACATGGAACGGTTTCTGTTTTTCTGCCTCTGCAAAGTTTACCAGTTTTTATATCAATTTTTAGTACAGGGTTCCCACACAGGTTGGTAAGGCACGGTATCCCGCTTTTCTACCCATAGCTTGACATGGTTAGTTTGTTTTCCTGTCACACTCCTCAGCAAGCGGTTGAAGGTTTTCTAGACCTGGTTTTCCAGAGATGACCACCTTTTCAGGCTCCTATTCTTACTCAGAGAGCTCAGTTCCAGCACCTCACGTACAAGAAGCTTGTGACATAAATTTGCTTCCGTATGCAGATATTAAATCCCTAGTCTTTATGCTTATATTTAGTTCCATTTTCCTCTTGGTCTATCCTTTAGCTTTCTTATCGGAGCTCTGGCTTTGAATTTTTTCTTTTTTGTTTCTAGCCCCTGGGAATTTGACAATTGTAATTTTGAATCTGGGTTTTTTCCTTAAATATTATATAGAATAACTTAAATAGCAGTAGTAGCCTTTCATATTAGCTTATGCTACCATTTTGTTTGGTGGAATATTGTCAAGAATGACAATGTAAATTTACCAAAGTTGTATTTCTTTAATGAGTAAAGTAGCTCAATGTATGCATTAACTGATTCATAAGCCCCCTTTTCCAGCTTTATTGAGATATTATTGATATATGACATATGTAAGTTTAAGGTATACAGTGGGATGATTTGATACACATATATGTTACAAAATAATTACTACAATAAGGGTATTTAACACCTCCATCCCCTCACATAATTACCTATTTTGTGTGTGTTGAGATATCTAAGATCTCTGATGTCAGATAAGTAAGCAGGATCCACTAAAATCAAGAGTTTATTGAGAATCTACTTTAATACATTTTTAAGGTCATTACTATATTAGTTCCATTTCAAAGATGTTCTGAATCTTTAAGGTACTTATAGTCTAGTTGGAGATAAGAAAGAAATAAATAAAGTATAATGAAAAGGACTAAGTAAAAGTGCAAAGCAACCGTTCCATATTCCTCTAGGTCAGAGTCATCTGGGCGGGAGTACCTTAAACTGGCAGGTTACACAACTGTACTTATACATGCCCAAGGCATGCCTATCTTTCCTACTTTCCAAGAAGAAATTATATAAAATGCCCCTCCCCCCAACCTTTATTGTCTGTCAGCAAAAGTGAGGCAAGCTTATGGTTCTGAGTGAACACTGCTCTTTTTTTTTTAATCAAAAAGGAGAGACTCAGTTGCCATAGATACAGTGAAATGTTCAACTCTGAGCAGTGTGTCAAATTTAGAAAAGTATGTCTTCATACACATTGGCTTTACTATTTTAACACATGTGACTTTCAACTTCTTAGATGTGTGCCTGTTACCAGCTTTCTTGTGCTAAATAATTGTTTTGCATTCTTGGCAATTACTTCTTAGAAGTCTTTGTTATTTTGTTACTCTTTTTGATATTTAAGAAGAAATTTTAATTCTCTTCTTTATCCCTTCATCTAATAGCGTTTTACAGGTTCTCTGAGCATGAATGATGGGTTATGATTTTCTACAATGATTGATATAAAAGATATGTATTTGTACATCATGGGGTTTGTTATATGGTCCCCCATCATATTATCTGTTCTCATGATACCTCAGGGCATCATAAAAACAAAATGGAAACTGCAGCAGAGGACCAAGAGAGAAATATTCCAGATAAATAATAAAGCAGGAGGAGGACACATGGAAGAACATTCGTTCTTTCAACAAACATTTATTGAATGCTGAATATATACCAGGGATTATACTAGGCACTGGTGATACACTGGTGATCAAGCCAGATGTGGTCACTGCCTTCTTGGTGCTTAGAGTCACATAGGAGAGACAGACAATAACAATTACCTAACTATTTGACTTTGATATATGTTAGGAAAGAAACATACCGGGTGCAAAAATGGACAGTAATACTGTGGGGTGGGTGCAGCAGGAGGGCTACTTTTGATAGTATGCTTAGAGATGGCTTCTCTGAAGAGTGGCCACTTAGATGGGGATCTAAAGGCTTAGAAAGAGGTTGCAGTCTTTTCTGTTGGCAGGGTTAGTGCTTCGTGGGAGGCATAAAATTGTTTCCAAAGAAGCATCATCAGAATAAGATTCTTTACATCTTAACCTGTGGATTGTGCTTGTTTGTGAATATTTCAATTTATATCCATTCTTCATACAGTGATACAATTTCAGAACAAACAAGTATAGGCAGCAAGTACAAGGTATTCTGCATGATTAAAACTTCAGCTCCTCATAAAACCTCCCTCCTCCCTCCTCCCTCCTCCCCCCCTCCCACTCCCCTTCTCCTTCCCTCCTACCTCTCTCCTCTCTCTCTGTCCTGTCTTTAGGAATATTAAATCTGTTTGCATATTGCTTGACTGTCACTCCTTACATTTTAAGAGAGATGTTAATACTATGAGTTATTTAAGGATAACCAAATATATGTTAACAGTATTCTTCACTGAATTCTAAATATTTTATTTGGTTTTTTTCTTATAAAACTATGCAGTTATCAAAATTCCTATTTAATTTGTATTAATTGACTATTGCCTTAGGTATTGTATACTGAGTAATTATATAATATGGGAAAAAGGTAAGACATCAATGCCAAATGTTGTTTTATGGGAAAAAAAGAGCCTTTGGTGTAATGTATCCTACTGCTTATTAATGCCTTGAATATCATTCTGTTTTATACAGTAATGTCAATAAAATGGTCAATTATGATTGACAACATTCTGATGCATTAAAGATGATGCAATAAATAAATGTTTAAGAAAGACTGAGAGATGAGTATATCTACTTTTTGAAATTAAGTTAGAATATAATACAGAAATGAACAAATGAAAATAAAAGCATAAACACATACAGGCTACATGGGCTATTGAGTAGTGTCTGACCCACTCCCTTCCTTCTAAAAGACTAGAAAACAACATCTATGCAAACAGTTGTCTTTCATATTTTTTAAATGTTAGTAAAGACATTTTCAAAACCATTACAGAATATTTTATGGTTATAGAAAAACACACACATTAACATACCATGTAAAATATGAAGGAGAAAAAAAATTTTAATTTCATGAACTTACCATCCAACTTACCAATCGCAACTTTGTTGACACCCTTGTAGTGCCTCCTGTGTGCTCCTCTTAGGTCCCATCCTCTTTCTTCCACTCCAAAGGTAACCACTGTCCTCAGTTGCGTGTCTGTCATCCCTTTGTTTTTCCTTATAGTTTTGCCATGAGATATCCCTAAACAATATGGCATCTACTTTTGCTCAGTTTCAAGCCATTCTATAAATGGAATCATAAAATTTGCTTTATTCTAATGCAATTATTTTTTTCACTAAACATAATGTTTCTGACATTTACCAATGTTGGTATATATACTTGAATTTCAGTTCCCCTGTCATATAGCATCCCATTGGATGAATACTACACAATTTACTTACCTATTCTACTGTCAGTGTACATGTGAACAATGATGCAAGTGTGCAGTGATTTTCCTCTAGGGCAACTATTCTCAAACTTCTAAATCTCAGAACCCTTTTACATTCTTAAGAATTGAGGACTCCAAGAACTTTTGCTTATGTGGGTTAAATGTATCAATATTTGTTATATTAGAAATTAAAAGTGAGATAGTTTTACAACAGAAGAATACACAAGCTCACATTGCATTAACTATCAAAGCAATGATGATGTTATACATCATATAGACTCTAGAAAACTCCACTGCACACTCTTGTGAAATGAGAGTGAAAAGGCAAATAATGTCTTAGTATTATTATGAAAGTAGTTTTCACCTCAGAGACTTACTGAAGAGGCCTCAGAGACCCGTGGTGTCCCTGGACCACACATTGAGAACTACTGCTCCAGTATAAATCTAGGATTTGAATTATCAAGTGATGGCATATGTCTCTTTAAATTTACTAGATAATACCAAATATTTTTTCCAAAGCAGTTGTACCAATTTATACTTTCAATAGAAGGATATTAGTATTTGCTTTACTACACCTTCTGGCCAACTTTAAGTATTGTCAAGCTTTTTAATTTTAGTCAACCTAGTGCGTGTAAAATGGTGTCTTGCTGTGGTTTTAAATTGCATTTCTGTGATCACTAATGAGGCTCAAGATTTTTGCTGGCTATTCAAAAAACTGTTAGGTCTTTTTCCCATTTTCTTTTGGGCTATCTTCTTCCTAATTCCATTAACGAGTTCTTTAAATATTGCAGATACTAATCCATTGTCAGTTATATGTGATGCAAATATCTTATCACAGTTAAGACTTCTATTTTTACTTTTTAAAACCATGCCTTTTAATGAACAGAATTTTTAAAATATTTAATATAATCATTTTTATCATTTATTCCCTTTATGGCTTAAACTCTTTGTGTTTTGTTAAAGAAACTCTTTTTATCTTAAGACATTTAGGTTATTTCCAGTTTTCAACATTATCTTTTAGAAGAACGCTGCAATGAACATATGAATATGTAAAAATGGGCTTTCACTGACATATTCTTAACGGTTTAGACAATTAGTCCACTGGAACATGTCCAAAAGTGAAATACTCTGATGCTGGTAGGTCTGGAAACCATGTCATACAAAGAGAGGATATAGGAAGAGTTGCAGCAGAGGGTAGTAGAGAGGGGGGCAAGAAGTGGTCCCATCCATAGAAAAGATCTGGATGGGATCTGCAACAGTTGTTTATATTTATAGCAATTTTTAAATCAGAAATTTGCCATGTTTCACTGAATTATAAGTCACATGATGTTTGTTATACCACATTATTTTATAGGTGTAAATATAAACTTTCTATGCATTCCAGAATCTAACACAGCCCCATTTGGATATGTATATATATATGCCTGTGTTGTAGGTGAGGAACTTTCATTCTCGTTATACTGATAGTTTACAGAATACATGGTTCGAAATAGATTTCTAGAATTTAAAAATATTTTTAAATCAATTTGGAGAGGATTCAATTTTCTGAAGACAAAACTTACGTATTTTCTCTTTCTTGACCTTGAACTACTTGAACTCTATAGTTTTCCAGTTTGTTTACTATCTTGAGGAATGTGTAAGTCAATCAAGAAATTATTTTCTTGAAGCTTCTATTGTGATTTCCAGCAAAAGGGACCATGGAGATGGTGTTTTACCCGATGTTGATGTTGCTTAGTAACTCAGTTGACAGGAATAGTTTCTCCGTTTAGATTTTCAAAAGGCCAAATAGCTTGGATATTATTACTGCTCACAGAAACATCTGTATCTCTTGCCTTCCTTTTCAAACATTGTATTTACTAAAGCATTAGTAAGTAAGATAAAATATTCTTTTCATTTTTATATAGCCTCTGACTATTTCCCAGTAAGAAGGCATTGTCCGAAAAATCAGGGGGAAAATAAAGCTTTTTAAAAATTATTATTTTAGATGATGAAAAGAGGGTTCAAATGAAGAGTTTAAGAGATGTACCTGATGGGGACTCTTTTTTATTACATATGCATAGAACTTACCATTACTGCTATTTAACAGTCAAAATCTAAGCACTGTGATTTGAAGATCAAGCCCCGTAGTTCAAATTGTCTCCTAAAACTTCCCACTCAGGACTGTGTAGTCCAAGTGAACTCAATTTACTTTCTATTCACCACTCACAGTTGCACTTGTTTACTCTTGTCTGTATGATATTCTCTCTACCTAGATTTCCTATATCCAGGACTTTGAAAATCTAATCTTATCCATCATTTTAGGTTCAGTTAAGCTGCCACCTCCTCCAAGTAGGCCTCCCTGAATACCACAACTAAAAGTACAGGCTCTTCCATTGAACTTTATTTCTGTATCCCCAGAGGCTACCCCTGTGCTGGAACATAGTTGTGACTGTGTGGGATCTTGATTTGCTCTGTTACACTATTATAATGTGTGACGTATACAATAGATAATCCACAAGTGTAAGTTTTCCTTTTGAAAATCTCTAGCATATGTAGATTTATATTTATGTACCTTTTGGGCAACCATAAGAGTTTTGGATTGAGTATTCGCAAATCCTAAGTATTCCTCTTACGAGTATTTTTAAGAAGTGAGAAAAGGAGCTTAATAGAATAGTAGCTTAAATAGCAGTGTTGAGGAGTAGAATGATAGTAGCATTTATTAAGTATTTATTATATGGCACATTATAAGTTGTTCATATGCATTATCTCCTTTATATGTTACACACACTCCATGAGGTAAGATGCTATTATTTTCCCTATTTTACTAATGAAGAAAGTGGAACTTGGGGAGACCTGCTTAAGTTCCCACATATAGTCACAGACAGAGTATAAAGTTTTGAAATGGAGTCTTAGGACCCAGAAAGGAAAACAAGAGAAATTTTACCTGGGTTTTAAGATTGTCATCCCACGTATGTTAGGAAGGAGGTCACTACTGTGAGTAAGAAATATTGATGCGTATGCATTATGACTTTGTAATGGAAAAGGGCTCCTAACCAATGGAAAAAGGTTAAATTAATATATCTCTAGTGGTCTTAAATATTAATGGGGAATAAAAGTATTTATAAAAGCTTTCATACACTAATTTGATCCCTTTATGCCTTTAAAGCTGTTTTCCTATGAAACATTAACATTTTAAATAATGAATTACCCCAAAGTGGGATTCTTTAGAAACCTAATTCCTGGAGTTAAGTTTCTAAGAGTATGTGTCTGCTTAAAAGAGCTGTCAGTAAAACTACACATACTTGATTTTGTTGTCATTTTAATTATTTTTAACTGATCCTGCCTTCTAGATTCCAAATTAGAACAACCTCTTAAAGCATTTTTTAAGGAGAGGTACCTGAACCACTTTGACTTGACACGTGCGTACACTAACTTAGGGCTGCCCCCAGCCACACACTTTCCTTAGAGAATAGTGACCTAGAGGGGACTCTGTCAGTGAGGATACACGGTTATACTAGCATGTATTTCTGGAAGGAAGGGAAGGAGAGAGGGAGGGAGGAAAGGAATTCATTTTGAATACTCTGAAGGAGATATCTAGCCAGGAGATTATAGTAACCATTATCACAGCTTTTGGCCACTTGGATGAAAGAATGTTGTTGATACCTACAGTCCTACTGCTACTCAAGATAGTCGTGTGCACACACTGCATTATGAGCCTATTTCTACTAGATTAAAAACAAGTTATAACAGGTTTGAGGCATCTGTTTCACAGCCACCTTTTATATCATTATGGTCTCAGAAGGAACTATTGGAGAAAATAATCATTTACATTTCCTTGAATACTAAATGTCTTGTTCTAGCCTTCCAGTATTTAATAGGCTGTCATTTGATATCAGCATTTAAGTAATGTCACAATAGGTGGTGCCATAGCTCTATATTGATTGGCATTATAAGAAACTATAAAGTGTTATTTGACCAGTGGAATCAAAAGGGGAGAAAAAATATAAAAAGGTCTTCTGAGCCCTGCTTTTAGGAAGTTCACGAGTAACTAAAAATTTTTCAAAGGACCACATTCTTTCATTCTCTGTTAGTAAAATACCTTGACTGCCTTCTTGATTCTTCTGGAAGCCAGAACAGCAATACGCTGGGGCCTGAATGGCAAGCAGTATTATTTGTAGCACTGACGTCAGCCTGTGTGGAGATTAAGATATTTGTATTAAAGTACTGGTTGGGTTGGAATCGCTGCCTTTTTTAACTCCCCCCACCCCCAGTTTGGCCATTTCTACTGCTGATTTTCAGCAAAATAGCTGACAACTGCCTATGATTAGTTTAGCCAGATGCTACTTGCTCTGGTAAATTCATTTTAAGCATTTGACAAGACTGCAAAGATGAGTGCCAGCTTAACAAAAATATTTTTACAAGACAAAAGATGTATAAAAACTCAGTTACTTTCCAGGTATATGATGACTATGCAAATTAACTGACAACCTATCTTCTTTGGTGTTTATTTGTGACTCATTTGTCTACTTTATAGAACAATTGGTGGAGTTATCTTTTCGCAGGTGTTTTCAGAAGATGTCACCAAATGGAGTGCTCACAACTTTCTGTATGTTGTTATGTGGCTCTGTGAATTTCCTGTGCCCCAAGACTTAGGGAGTTTCAGGGTAAAATTGGGAAGATCTGGCTTAGAAAGTGACCATAAAAATGAGGGGTTCTTTCTCTAGCTACTACTACCATTCAGCATCAACGAAGATGCTCTTTTCTTACTCCAAACACGTTGTTCTTAAGAATGGCTGTCAAGTGCCTTAGCTCCAGATAACATGGACCCATGATAACTACTTTATTGTCTTTTTTTTCTTTTTAACGTTCCTTTTCTCATTCTTTCCCCTCCTTTATCTTCAGTCTTTCTCTTCCACCCTCCTTTTTCTTAGCATACAGTATACTCTAGAAATGTCTCTTCTTAGTGATTATTGTGTTAAATTTGATTAGTTGAATACAAGTGAATTTAGATTCCAGATTCCATCTATTCCTTGATATCTGAGAGCGTGCCAAATCCAGCTATCTTTGTAGGCTTTGAGCAATTTCCTGTCCTCCTTCTCAAAGCTGGGTGTGATGCTGCCTTTTGGAATCCTGTGTCTTCTGATGTTAGTTCGGAACAGGCTTGAGATGCTGTTCTGTCCAACCTTATTTTCCAAATGAGAAACCTGAGGCCTTAGGGTTTCAACAACTTGTCAAATATCACCTAGCGATTAAGTGGCTCGGGTAGGGTTAGAACCTAGATCTCATGGCATTCCAGTGTTCTGTTCACTTGGTAGTATTCCCTCCCAACTGGCTTGACTGTGTACATCTGAATATCTTTATACTTCGCTGGCTTCAGTTTCCTCACCAAACTTTGTGACTTACCTGACTTCAGAATTCATATTCAGAGCAGAACACTGATATGAAAGTTTTCAGTTGTGCCCCATTTCTGTTTCCTTTTTTCCTCCCTTTCTTCCATCCTCCCACCCTATAAAATCTTCCTTTCTCCTTCATTACTGCATTTCAGAAACCATAGAAGTATCTATAATCTTCCTTTGGAATTTCTTGTTTGTTTCTTTTTTCTGCATCACTTTTTCATTAAACCTCTGAGAAGCTTACTTAAAGAAACACACACACACACACACACACACACACACACACACACACATCACCCTGCTAACTGGCTTTTCTTCCTGGTCTACTGAATAAGACACTAGATTGGGAATAAGAAAACCTTGATGTTTTTTCTTACCTTGGCCAATGGCATAAACGCTCTGTACTCCAGTTTTCTACCCATAAAGTGGTTTTTCTCTGTGCTGCAGAGTTGTCAACCAAATTTAATGTAAAGATCTGGATATGTTTAGGGCTTTCTCTGAGAATGGTGCACAGAAAATATATGATGGCATTACTATGTTTTAAGATATGGAAAAGAAAGGTGATTGTTTTGGTATTGGTGGTTATTTTATTAATTTTTAAAAACTAGTATATCCATAGCTTTTCAGGACAATTTAAAAACCCTGTGACAGCGTTATATTTCTCTTTGCAGTTATTATACTACCCTATGCTTTAAATTAACCCAACCTCTACCAAACACCTAGTCAAGTGGTGTTAGTGGTGGAGGTGGGGTTACTTATGTGTATGTGTTAAATGTGTGTTGGTTGAATGGGAGGTTCTAATTTTGTGGTGATCCCAAGCTCTGAGTCTGTCTTTCTAACAAAGGCCTTCCGTGCCATATCCTTATCCCAATCCTAGTTTTAATTAACGTGACAATGGTAGTAGTCTTTTATGAGATTACAAGATTTATAAGTAAGTAACTATTTTATCATTTTATGTAATATATAAATTGCTACCAATAATGTGCTATACATTTAGCTTTTATAAAAAGATCATGGTATGTTAATATGTAATAAACTGTAGGATTGTAAAAAGTTTATCAACACTCTTTTAAGGACGTGAGCCATCGATTAACCATTTACTTTGCGTCTCACTCTTTGCTATCATTTGTCAGTATCCTTAACGATAAAAATGGACCCTGAAATACGCTACATAAAATACTTTGGGACTTCAGAGAAGGTATGGGCAACTTCTGGCTAGGGGCCTGGCTTCATAGAAGTGGTGGAATTCCTTGTTGGGATTCCCGTAGGTTGAGATCTTGGTATAGCCTGTGCGGGCTAGGCAAGGTAGGGGGAAGAGAAGAGGTTGGAATTTAAAGTAGAAAGAACAAATTATACCAAGATAAAAGGTGAAGGAAGTACAGAGTAAATGTGAGAAGCAGTGAGTGCTCCATCTTGCTGAATCATAAGATATGTGTATGGTATTGAGAGAAATTCCACTGAAAAGGAAGTTTGAGACCCTATCAAGAATAGCCTTGAATGCCATTTTTAAGGAATTTAGATTTTATTTATAAGGCAGTAGGGGAACCGTTGAAGAATTTTAAGTAGCAGAGGAATATTATCAGAGGTGGTTTTGAAAAGATTGATCTGAGAGATACGAATAGAATGGAGGAGGAAAAACTGAAGAAGGAGGAACTACTATTAGATAAGCGCAATAGTCCGAGCAAGAAGAACCCAAACCAGAATTGATGCAACCGACATTTGGAAGAATAACTCAACAGTACTTGAATTTTTTATGTGGACAGGTTAGAAATCAAAGACAATTCTGAGCCGGAATAACCTGCTGAAGAGGGATGCCATTTTTTTAAGTGAGAGAGTTATAATTTCAGAGAAAGGATCCTGTTTGGGGACAAATGGTTTTTGAACTTCTCTGATTTGAGGTATAGATTGAGTATATAGCTAGAGTTGCCTAATAGGGAGATATACATATGCTGTTTGCAAGGGTATAAATAATTACCTATTTTTGCAGGCATCCCTACAAAGGAAATGATTGCAATTATGAAATTAAAAGAGGTCGCTAGGGAAGAGTATAAGAAAGGAAGAAGGCCAAGGAGAGGACTTTGGCGAACACCTCATTTGAGTAAAAAAATGAGAGTTGCTAGAGAAGGAAAAGTTAGAGCAGCTGGGTGGGGGAATCATGCAAAAGTAGTGTTAGAAAGCCTGTGGAGGAGAAAATTTCAGGAAGAAAGGGTTAATCAACAATCCAGAATTATCAAGAGAAAATACGTGGGTTGAGGATGAAAAAGTTGTTGGATTTGTTGGCCTTGGTCAGAGTGCTGATGCTGTCAGAACAATTTCAGGAGTGGAAAGGACAGGGATCAGATGGAAGGGGTTAAGCAGGTCCTGGGTATTAATGAAGTGAAGTCAAGTTTGTGTAGATTGCAGTCTTTTCAGAAGGTGAACATTGCTTATTTTTGCTTTCATAGCGTTAAGCTGGGTCTATTATACATTTTAATGTTACGTGCAAGAAGCATTTTTATCATTTTGTAGCAGATTTTTAAAGCTCTAATTTCAGATTTTGAACCGATCAGCATGAGACAGATTCTCTTTAGCACCATTTTAGTTCTGGACAAAATTCAAGCTGGATATTACTGATTACTCTGAAATGCAAATAGTGCTATTTTGTTTTACAGCTATCATTTAAAAAGCCATGTACTCACTAAGATAAATACGTGCTGCATGAACAACAAAAAATGAGAAAGAAAATGGACATTATTTGTATTTTGTAGGTTCTCTGATATGGAACTGAATGCGCTATTCTTCAAATGCTAATGAGCAGCAAAATGTAATTTGACGATGCACAATTCACTTCTGACTAGCTTCTGTTGATTTGTAGCACTATAACCCCATACCAGGTGAAACTACCCATTTTGAGAGATTTTTATTTGACCAGTATTTCTAATTGTGGCCAAATAATGAGATATGATTATCATGAAAGTATATTATGTTGGAGCAAATCGTACTTTCGTGAAGATCCAATTATAATTTCTTGATTGAGTTGTCTGCCACCAGGGACATGAGCTTTTATTTTCCTCTTTCCCCTTCAGCTCTTCTTGCCTTTTCCCCACCATTGGCAAACAAGGGCTTTCCTCTAGTTTTCAATTTGGAAACCTGCTAGTAGCTCGTCTTAGTTGCAAACAGTGTTTTAATCTCATATGGCTTTGTTGTCACTTTTCTCTTCTTTTCCTTCACCTTTTTTCTATTATTACTGTGCCATGTCATTTACACATACATACATTGATATATATATATATACACACGTACAGGCATGCACAACATACGTATACCCATGCATATATAAATACATGTATAAATTCATGTTACAGAGTAGTGAGAGACAGGTTGTAAAGCAGAAAGGCAGAAAGTTTAACTGTTTAGCTCATAGTCTAATGAGGCAGGTTTTATTCCTTAGCTTCGCATGAGAAAAATCTCTACTCCACAGTCACAAACTGAAATTCAAAATCCAGCTAGCTATTTTACAAATATGCCTCTAGAACTTGGGAGATTGGGTTAAAGCATATATGGCTCAGTGAGACCAATCATTATGATTGGCAAATGAACTCAAAACACCATCTCAGTAATGTTAGGGCAGTCGGGAATTCTGTTTGCACAGCATCCAAAGTGTAATACTCTGAATGAGTAACAGATTGAAAAATGGTAGAAAACTTTGAGGTTATGATTCTCCTGTGATTTGGAGTAACACTTGTTTCATAGAATAATGAAATCTGGTTTGTTGGAAGGAACCTTAGAGGATCACCTAATTTGTTCTCTTTTTCCAGCACAGCAGTAGTTTCTCTTAACACACCTGAGAGAGAAATGTCTAATGACATGGAATACCTTACTCTCTGTCGGCTCCTTTTCTACTAAAAATATATTCTTCGTACTGAATTGTGATCTGTCTTCCTGTAAGCTCTCACTTAGTTCTGCCCTGAGGGACAATATAGGATCCAAGACTTACCTCTTCCTCATAATAGCTATTCAAGTATTTGAAGTTCTTTTCCATTTTGTTCACTTTTCCAAAGTACTTTTCTATGGTCTATATGCATAGTTTTATCACCCGTCCCTTGATCATTGACCTCTCCAGAATGTTGGTTGCTCCCCTTCTCATTTATTATAATTTGTCAATGCCCCTCCTAAAATGTCATAGATTATTTAACCCAGCACTCTAAATAGAGCCTAATCTTTGCAGAATACTATTGAACGATGTCTTATACATTATACGTTTAAAGATCAAATCCGTAGAGTATAGGTTCCCATCTTAGATTATCAATGACAGACCAAGATATTTAGCTTTTATAGTAATTGCATCTTTCAGTGGACACATGTTGACTCTGTGGGCAACTGAAATCCTCATTTCTTAAAAAAATACAAACCACAGTCAAATTAGATTATCCCAAATCCTGGACCTATGCCATTGATTTTTTTGTTTGTTTTTTTAACAATCTGTAAGATTTGTGTTTATCCTTGTTAGATTTAATTTTGTTCAGTTTCAGTTCAGCACTGTTTCCTTTTACAAAAACTTTGAATCCTGATTCTATCATCTATCTTATTAGAATCTCTTCAGGCGTTGTGTCATTTGCAAATTTAACAAGTATACCTTCAAATATCTTCTATGCCATTGATATATTGAAAAAGACAGGAATAAGAAGAAATGCCTGGAACTATCTATCAGAAACCTCCTACTGGGTTGACATCAATCTAATAATTAATAGGCTTTGAATTTAATTTTTCAACCAAATTAAAATCTACCCCCCTGTACTGTTATCCTGTAGGTATTTATATGCCTTTGTAACAATGGTATGGAGAGAATTTGCCCAGAGTCGTCATGAAATAAAAATATTCTCTGTTTTTGCCTTTCGGTTGCTTTTTCTCTCTAAGAAAGACTTGTCAGTAACTTGGCATCAGTTATTTTACATAATCCATGCTACTTCTTGATTTTCAACATGTTCTATAAGCTCATGAAAACCTTTTGTTTGGTAAACCCACATGGAGCAGGGTTGGGGCTGCTTTATTTTCTTTAACACAACTGAGAAACACTGATACTTTAACCAAGACTTTTGCTAAGGGAGAAGCAGGGAAGGTATAAGAAATCTTAAAAAACTGGTTTGCAACGTATAGAATTTGAATCCCCCTGTAGCTAATGTGACCTACAGGGCCTGACCCATTCCACATGCAGACCTATGGAAAAGAGAGGCTTTACTTTGACCCCTTAATTTGGTCTGCATCCACATCTGCCCACTCTCTCAATTCCTGTTTCTAGAACGAAAGGGATGCTTTATCTCTACGTGATTTTTACCAGGAATGACCTCATCCTGTCTGTGAGATTCCACTCTACCTACATTTTTATGACGTTTTCCCATATACATTCAATAAAATAGTAACTTACATAGTAGTAACATGATGACCTTGGCATTCATATGGTGGAGATTACCATCCTTCAATACCAGGGAGTATGGTCATAAACTGCCACCTAATCAGGCAGAAATGTGGAAAATTAGGAAAGACTAGGGATTAAAGACCAGTTAAGTAGCTATTATTGTCTTCTCTGTGAGATATGATAAGTACCTTAACTACTTTGTAACAGTGGGAATGGATAGACAGTCCAGCAGTAGAATTGGGAAATAGATAAAATATGAGACAAGGGAGAAAAAGAATCAGATAATAAGTGAAGCCTTTGAGCCAAGATGGTTGAATAAAAGGGATACTCTTTTGGGGAACAAGGCAGTTGGGAATGATATCTACTGGAGGAAGAGAGCAGGAAGAAAATCATGATGGATTTTTAATGGTGCTAGCATACTCTGGGTGATTTTAAGCATACAGTTAGAAGTTCCTACCTAGAGAGATACTTGGGGATTGTTGCCAAAAAGATAATAGGTGAATTCAAAGAAGAGTCTTTGGAGCAGAAGAGGAAGGGCATACAGATAAAATCGTGGAGAATAATGCCTACATTTAGGATGGGGGTTGGAAAGAATTTGCCAAGAGAGTGTTAAGAAGGAGGGAAGATAAACAAAACTGATGCTGCATCTCAGGAGCCAAAGAGAGAAAGCATTTTTTGTGTTTGTTTGTTTGTTTGTTTAAGAACATTAGGGAGTAAAACAGCATCATCAACTTCCCCAAAGAAGTCGAAAAGTGTAAGCTCATGTCAGGCGTTCATATTTGGTGATGACATAGTTATCGGAGACCTTCCACAGAATAGGTTCAGGAGAATGTTAAGGGCGAATTGGAAGGCCTTATGTAATATAACCAGGAGTGGAGGAAGCACGAGCAATATATCCATTATAAATACAAATGGCTGTGACGTCAGAAAATGGCTTTACTGTTACTTCTTCCTGTTTATCCAGTAGGTTTGTGAATGAAAGGGAAAGGGAAGTTTAACTTATTTGTTGAAAAATTACTGGAAGTTTGCTCTACTGTTTTAATTGATTTTAACTTCAGACTGTTCAATAATGAGTACATAGTTTAACCACCACAGGAATGAAATTGAGTTCTTTACTCTGCATAACTGCAATAACAGACAGATGTTAGTTTTTCAGTAAAAGCAACAAAGGTTGTTCTCTAAATTACTTTGGACTTATAATGCTATAGAGCATTTTAATTACATTCATATGTGCGTACTTTAAAAAAATAATTTTAAAACTTTTTTATGGTAATAGAACACATTTATGCCACATCATGTAACATAGAAAGCCTTCTGTCTGTAGACTGGTGCAAAATGATTGTAACTTTTGCGTTTCCGTGGTTCTTGCTTTGAAACTGCCACCATCATTTACATTCCCTAGTGATCCAGTTTTGAATTCCATAGGTATATATGAGTATGTGCCAGCCAGGGTGCCAGTAAAAAGCTAAGAAACGAAAAAGGTAAATAACAGCCAGAGAAGTTGGCAAAATTACCTTTTTTTCCCTGTGCCAAGACAGCTATTGTAGCTGAAAAAAAGAGGGAAAGGGTGCGCAGTAATTTAAAATTAGGTAGATATAGAAAGAGAAAAGCTGGGCAAATAATTCAGGTATATAAGCAAGTTCAAGAGGTGAATGAAAACATTATTCTGGCTGTTGAGGAAAGAAAGTCAGGAGAAAGGTTGACTAACAAAAAGCCATATGTGAACCCAGAATAATCAATAACTAGGGTTGACTAGAGGTCTAGCAGCAGTAGTATTTGGAAGAATAGAAGAAAAATGTGGCCCTATGGGTCATATTAACCAGAGAGAAGGCTCTGAGAAAAGACACAAGAGATTGGCCTCTGAAAATTTGCCTTACTGTCCTCAGGATTCCTTCCTCTCTCCCTCTCTCCCTCCCTCCCTCTCTCCCTTCTTTCCTTCATTCTTTCCTTCCTTCAATGCTAAGGAATGGCTAGACACTACATCCCCAGATGTATCTCAGGAATACAGATAGTGAATTATAAATGATACTTAAAACCACCTATTACCAAAGAAAATCATTTGGTTCATTAAAAATTATCAACCTCAAATGGCCCAAAGTACAAAAGTAAAGTCTCAACTAAAAGAATAAAAAAATAATAATAATAAGAGAAAGCAACAACAACAACAACAAAATAATCCTGCCCTTTGCCTAGCCAAACAGAAAAAGAAAACAAAAAGTGAGTAGGATTTATTGTTAGAAAATGTAACCTTTAAAGCTAGCAGGCAGTGTGTGTTGCCTGCCTCTGTAGGGCAGGGCCCTTGAGAGGTGCTTAACTATGCAGGTATGATGATCGCAGAGTTCTTAGGGTAAAAGCAGAGGCGGAGATTGTCACCACGTGGGCAGTAAAGGCTGCCTACTGCAACTCTGGGCACTTTTCGTTGGCTTGTTTAGTTGTGTGCTATGTGTATGGGTGTTTTGGCTCAGGACAAAAACTCCAGTGCTGTTGGAAAACGCCTGTCTCACATAGGCAGTATAAAAATGGCTTTACCAATCTTAAATAACAAAGAAGTAGCAGAAACAGATTTCGAGTTTAATCTTGGTTTCTAGTCACTTGCTTAGCTACCAGTGGTGTGCTCTGGTTTTCAACCAAATTCCGTGTGCATCTGTATTTGTAGCCTGTTCTTTGTGTCAGTCTAATGTCCTGGTCATCAGACCACTCATATCTCCAGGGATACAGGTTTTCAGTTATAGCTGCGTCGGTCATCACAAGGCTAAATGGGGAGTTTTGGGATTCTCGAATGTTGTGCTAGTGCTGATTGGAAAAAGGTTTTAAAGGCTTAAAGGTTTTTCTGTGGGCCTACTTTTGTTTCGAGAGAATGGTGGGAATTCAAAACCAAGCACCCTCAATACTACCAATAGTGTTTAAACTTCATCTTATGTAACTTTTAGAAACTCTTCAAAGTACACATCTAAGCAGTTTCAGATGAGTGACAAGGGGGTGAGCCTCACTGGGGATGCTGTCCCATCTTGCTCCGTAGCAAGAGAGACAGTCAAAGGTTGTTTCCATAACTTGACTATTGTGTCTAGAACTTCAGTGAGTATGGGAGTATAGATATCTCTTTGAGATCCTGATTTCAGTTACTTTGAATAAATACTCAGAAGTTGGATTGCTGGATCATATAGTCACAGAAAGCCAAATACTGCATGATTTCACTTATTTGATATACCATAATAGTCATAGAATCAAAATGTGGGATCGTGGTTGCTGGGGTGGGGGAATATGAGGAGTTACTAATAAATGGGCATAGAGTTTTGGTTAAGCAAGATGAGTAAGCTCTAGAGATCTACTGTGCAACTTTGTATCTATAGTCAACAACAGTGTATTATATACAGTTAAACGTTTTGTCAAGAGGGTAGATCTCATGTTGTGTTCTTACTACAGTAAAGTAAAATTTTTAAAAAGGGTGTATGCTATGGGCTGCTCAAAGTGTAACTCTATTTCTATATTTGAATTAACACAATAGTTCAATTACCTTGCTAAGTATGGAGAATACCCCTTAAGAAACCTACTATTCATTCATTAGTATTCTATGCTTACGATTCCAAGTGTAAAACAAAGAGGACACTTTTCATATTTGAGGCCTTTCAACTTTCGATTCCATAATAGCATCAATTTATAGTTAAATCTTAGGTTGATCAAGGTAAAGAAGAGGAAAATCTTTGTTGCCCTCCAAATCAGTGCTAAAAAGATCAATATGAGTCTACTTTAGACATCTCAAAAGAAGGAATGAAACACTAATAATTAGTATGTTCAATGAATCTAATATGAGAATGGCCACATGCAGAAAAGAATGTATCCCTGACCAGACATGTTGCCTTGGCACAATGAAAAATGAGTACTTTAAAAAAAAAAAAAAAGAAGTCCTCTCCATCCCCACCCCTAACACCCAACACTAATAACATGTTTTTGTTCTTTTTTTTTTAAAGATGCAGTTGGCTTTATTCAGTGATTCATGAATGGGCCAGTATCCCATCCAGCAACTAGAAGGACGCCTAATACATGTTTTTTATACATGTACATACACATACCGATTTTATAAACTAAAAAGTATGGGAAAAGGAGAGTAGAGCCACGGAATATAAAAGCTCGAGGTGGTACCCTTAGTCTTCATTGGTCATAAAACACTGGTCCACGGACCAGTGTCAGTCTGTAACGTTTCACCAGCCTGTAGTTAAATGATAATTTAAATGCACATGCAAACATACACACGCATAAACACACACACATACATACATACACTCAGAAAGTTAAGCTAAACGTATTCAATATAAAGAACTTCTTTGTTCTTAGATTATTTTCTTTCCACTATTTTTCATGATCAATGTCTTACTTTTATGAGATAGTAGTGGTGATAAATGGTAGTTTTCCTTTAAAAATAATGGCCTAATTTGGCAATATAGAAAGGTAGTCTCCCCCCTTTTGGGGGCATGCTCTCTGGAATCCTTACACCTGGGAACAGCTGATCTAGTTTAATCTCCTTATTCCACAGTTGAGAAAAGTAAGGCCTAGAGAAGTCAAGAGAGTTTCCCATAATTCATTGCCAGGAAATCATGGAATTGAAACTAGAATCCAAGCATCCATAGTCTTAGTCCAGAGCTCTGAATCAAGCAATCAATTACCTGTTCTCTTTCCTGAATAACACATTTATATGTTTAAATTAACCTAAACTTTGTCCCTTTTATTTTTCTTCTTTTCCCAGATTCATGTCTCCTATATTTTGATATGCCAGTGCTGCATTTGGTTACCTTCATTATGCAGTTGTTAGTTTGTCAAGCACTTTTTAATTATTGACTTGCTTCTTATTTTATCAAAGTGAATTAAAGGTACATTTGTCAAAAATTCAAGGCCTTTCATTGTCCTTGTACTAGGAGTAAGCTGTCTCCCCATTGGTATCATTTGAGAAAGGCATTGATAGCGTTTTACTTGGCTGCCTCCTGGTGCTGGAAAAGCTATTTCATTTTCTGGTGAAGTTTATGCTGATGAGTTGAATGGAATGGGTACTGGTATGATGCATTTAATAACATGTTACATTCACTTATTTTATTTTGCTGTTTATCAAGCAGGATTTTAGCATCCTTACAAATTATTATCTGTCCCAAGAAAATGCCTAGTCAGTTTGTTTTCTCTACTGGAATTAGGATATGAAGACAGGTGGAAAATTTAAATCCATATATGATGGGTTCTAATTCCAGGCCTATAAATAAGTTTGTTATGATCATAATAATTTATATTTGTACGAAACTTTATATAATATAAACATATTTATTTCTTTTGGTTTTCAGTGCATTTTTTACATACATTGTCAGACTTTTTCTCAGTAACGCTGGGAGGACATCGGTGCTGTTATTCCCATTTTATAGATGACAAAACTGAAGCTCAAATATCTAAGCAATGTGCCCCAAACTACACAACTAGCTAGTAAATGGCAGAGTCAGGACTGGAACCTCAGGTCACATGACTGCAAGTCTTGCATTTGTTCTGTATTTCAGATCCATGCTAGTGCTTCTCTTGGCATATTGTTCTTAAAATATGTCTTCCCCCTTCCCTCTCTGAGAGTGATACCATTCTTAATCAAACATCCCATTCTCATTTTAATATCCTGGAAATGTTTTCAAATTGTTTAATTTGTTTTAGTGGTTCTACCTTCTGGGGTAACTTACTTCAAACACCATGATGAGAAGGGAGGGAAGAGAATAAATAGTATTGTTCTAGAGTTTAAACCTGAATTAAGTATAAAATCATAAACTTGATTAAATGAACCATTTTATAGCCTAACACTATACAGAAGCATATTAATTATGTTAGCAAGTGAAAGAGTCCACATTCAGGTTCTAAAGGTCCATTTTTATTGTAGATCCATCAAGATCACGTCTCAAATTCTATAACTGTCTTCCTCAAGGATGGATTACTTAATCAGTAGTTCTGTGATAAATGGTTAAACTATCTGGATGCGGGGTATAGGTCCTAACCTCACACTATATCCTAAAATAAATTTCTTCCATCTAGATTTAAAAAGCAAAAGTTAATAAAATAAATCAATAGAAGAAAGAAAACAAAATGTAGGTGACTATTGTCTGATCTTAGGATAGAGTAGGGCTTGCTAAGCATGAAAGCTTGGGGAAAAAACACAGGTACAGTTTACTAGATACGTATCAAAGAGTAAACTCTGTAATGCAAAAATAAAGGTATGAACAAAATTAAAAGGCAAATGATATACTCTGAGAAATAGTTGAAACATATGTAACACCCAGATATATTGTATAACAGTTTAGAAGTTACAGGTATCAGGATAAATTTGTACTTTACTTTTAAAATGTAACTTAAATGCAGCAAAGTCCCTTGTAGTGTGTTATAAGAAATTGCCATTGGCAAAACTGGAAATGATTAAAAGCGTATAGGTTGTTGGTAAATAGAAAGTAGTACAAACCCTAGGATAGCTCACACCAGCCTACCATTTTGCAAATTCGTGGTGTTGAAATATTATGTTCTACGTGTTAATGAAACAGAAGGGAAGCTAATACACTATATTATTTTTTTAAAAAAAAGGACTAGGCATCCATGGGGAAGTGATATTGTACGTTTATAAGCAGAAGAGCTTATATCTGTAACTGGATAGTTAACTTATAGGCAAATAAAAACGGCACATGCAAATAAAACACAATGACATGGTGTCGTTTTTCAAAATAAAATAAAGCAATCCTGGCAGGATTTGATTATTTGTAATTTAAAACATATGAAAGAGCATACACCTGATCTCTTAGGAAACCATCAGTCACCTGAAACATACAGTGACAATAGCACAGGATAGCAGATGTTGGTAGCTTATCACTGGATCTGGAACTCAGAATTGGAGTTACAGTCGCAGGCATGGAAAAATCTGCACACACACGTGTGTGGGTGTAGTTTTGTTATATTGCAGTGCATGGAGAAAGAACAATAAAAAAAGGGGATTTTCAGTATTATATTTTACCTTCTTTCATTCAGTTCCATGTTACTGCCTTCTTATCTGTTTCGAAGCTAAGCCGGATATAACAGAAGATTGTAGGCATTAGGAAATCATCAAATGCTAACAGAAATTTGTTAAAAGAGAATATGGTTCTAGTGGTGTGAAATTCACAAAACTAACGAGGGATTTTTCATCAAATGTTAATAAACATAGAAGTGGTAGAGATACCAAGAAAGAAAGAACATGAAATGCTTCAATTATGAGCTAGTACTGGACGTTTCTTACAGAAAGAGGAAAAATGTTCACTATTCCCTTTACTAACAACTTCTTTCAAGATAAAAATATAGATAATAGGCCAGATACCACTGTATAGTTATTTAAAAGGAGATTTCTATGTTGAGAATATGTTTTTGAAGCTGGTGCACATATGATTTTCATTCAGAAAATGCAAATGAGAAAAGGTTTGTAATAAAAGATTTGACACATGCCATTGAATGTAGTGAATTAACTCCATTATTTCCATTTTTCATTTCTGAGGCAGATGGATGGATTTATCAGGATCTGTGAAACATTCTAGGGTGTGCGTTACACATAACAGTTATCAAGTATACTCTCTAATTTATGATTTGGTCTATATGTGTATAGGCCTATTATATGTATGCAGGTAACCTTCTGTTAACTCAGAACACATCACATGTGGAATATAATTTCTCCTCACTACACACTTATGAATTAGGTAGAAAGCAATTTTTCTTCTGACACATGAGTGGAAATAGAAGTAGCAGGTGCGTATGGTAAGTAAAACAGCCAAGTAGCGGCAGCACAGGAAGTCACCTCCTCTTTTCCTTCCGTTTCATTTTCCTTCTCCAGTTACACATTATTGTTTTTTTTTAATATATTTCCTCAAAGCTTCCCTCAAAGTAGTCATCAAATGTTATGTGTTTCAATTTGTATATATGCCTAACTTTAAGAATACTTCTAATTAGAACAGTCTAGGTCCATAAAAAGGAGAAACATTTGGGTGTTTACTCATCTCTTATAAGGTTACAGTGTAAGTTATACTTATAAACTTCCTTCAGGTATCTAACAGATGATTCAATACATAAGAAATTGAATGAGCTTACTTTTGGGGAAGAGAATTCTACAGTAGAAAATGAGCTACATCTGCATTTTAAAAATGCATTTAAGGTACCTCATCTACTATTGGTGACATTTGTTCCAGTTCTTTTGTTTACCAGAGGGAGGGGAGGGTGATATTTATATACATGTTACAGAATTAGTACCTTCCCCTTAATGATGGCTACTGCTCGGCCTTTCCCCTGGGTTAAGTTTGAGGTGTTCAGGTCATTTTATGATCTTGACCACAGCCAAGTTGACTGTCAAGGGCTTAGATATTTGCTAATGCCATTTTACCAGATTGTTCTTTCAAAACCAGTTATTTTAATTCTTTTTTGTATTTCCCATGCCTTGTGTGTTTCTAGTTGAATAAAAATAAATAGAAAAGAAACGACTATTCAGTATTCCAAAGCAAGCCGGTTATGTGTGCATCACTCAGAGGGCTTTATAGGACTCAAGCAGAGAGACTGGCAGATTCATGACAGTCAACTGAATACCATTTGTTTCTTTCTAAAGGCAATGGGAATGAATGATTCTGGTGCATGTGTCATGAATGTTGAGAAGCTCATCTCATGTTAAAGAAAAAAAAAAAATTCATTGGATGGCTCTAGAGAACTATGTAAGAAACCTAAGGATGCTATGCTCTACCTAAAACATGCTGGTCAGATCAGTGAGGGGAGAAAAGAAAAAGAAATGTGTTATATATACATACACACACATACATATATATATGGAATATAATATAATGAATATATATATAAGGAATGTAATCTATATATATGAAATATAATATTTTACTATCTCTTTTAAGCTAAAATTGTCCAATATTGTATAAGGTCACAAAAGTGTTTCCCATAGAAAGTTAAGGGTATGAAACTAGAACGTATTTAATTTGAATATGTATGTTATGCATATATATAGGCACAAATGTATTTGACTTTATATTTAATATATTTGCATTTATAATCAATATCTTTATGTAATTACGCAATTATATAATATCCTTATGTGCATGTTATTACAAGCTTATGCAACCATCAACAGTACCCTAAGTATATTGTTTCTTTTGATCTTTTATTCCATGAAACTTCAGGCGAACAGTCCATACCAGCTACCACATTTCTATCTGTTAGTGCAATGCTGAGTATTGGCAAGTAAGCACTTGATAGGTTGAATCACATATATTGACCTTCACCTACATAGTTTAAGCAACGTGGCCTTTCTTTATCATAAAGTTGCAGTGATTTCCCAACACATTCCTTTGATATTTCCATCCCTGACAGCTCACAAATCCCTCTCACACTTTGACAGCGTTATACTCTGTTAAGAAAGGAAAGCAGGAGATATACTTTGTATTTCAAATATATTAGGTTGGCATGTCACCTGTGGTCAAACTTTATTAAAGGTGAGGGGAAGTAAATGTAGAAAGAAGAATTAACAAGCAGAGAATAAGGTGGCTTGGGAAGGGGGAGTCCGGTTGGTAGCCGGTGGGAGGAAGGGAGCCTAGCCATCAACACGTTTCCATGGGAAGGCGGTGCTCACTGAGTTTTTTCCTCCCATTTTTGCAATCTCCCCTTTCAATAATCAGCCACACTAGATCCCAACAATCACCCCATAGGGTTGTTTTTTGCTGATTTTATATCTATAGATACAGGTATTTTATATATATATATATATATATATATATATATATAATCACAGCACAAAAACTGATAATATGAGGGTTATAAGAATAACTTGCTTTTCCATGATATATTTAAGTTGCTTTTATTCCATATATGCACATGGAATATATGTATATATGTATATATACATACTCATGTGTCTATGTATATAGATGTGTATTTATATTATATACTAAGATATGGAGTGGCATAATTATGCATTCCAGACTCCCAAGCAAACATTTATGGAAAGGTTACTCTAGGGACATTTTTTCTTCACATCACGCTCCTTGCCCCTTTTTTGAAGCAGTGCCTTTTTTTCTTCTTCTTCTTCTTTTTTATTTTTTATTTCCCAGAATGTTCTAGTTCTTCTGAAATGTTAGTCTTCTCAGCATTGAAGCTGGAACCTTTACATACCAACAGCTGTTTTCAGGTCTGATTTGAACCAGGACTGGGGGGAGGGTGGTAAAGAAAAGGAGGCTTCCTTACACCAAGTTTTTATCAATAGCAACTTAATGCTTTGGCTTTTACTCCTATTTCTATGGAATTGAATTATTTGAAACTTTTTTGGCCATAAAGAAATCTGAATATATGGTCTCTTATATTTCTTTTCTGGACTTAAGTACTTTTTAAAGGTTACCTACTTTTAAAAGAGCTAGACCAAGTATAATAAAATATATACCTATTTAACAGCGTTCTTCAACTCTGCCTCATCTGGACTACTTCTGGAAATGACACGTTATAAAAAGACCAACCTATTTAAATGGTGGAGTGATTATGAATGTACTTACCATGGGGTCCTAAAATGCTGTTTCATACTCACTGTGGAGTTTAATAGGGAAAATGAATACTTGTGTCATAAAATCTTTCCCAAACAGGCACATTGAAAGACTTGCATCATACATTAAAAAACATATAAAGGCATGCACAATGCATGTATTCAAACGGTCAATTTATGATATTCGTATGTCATTATATCTCCTGTGATACTGAGCAATAATTAAACATAAATATTTAGTATTTGACTCGTTTTAAGCTCAGGTGAGCTTATACTAAAATCAATTTTCAAAAATTGACGAGTTTAAAGTGGTTATGTTTGACCAAAAAAAAAGTCAAGACAGTCGTTCCTGTCAAGGGTCAGGCAGTGTTTTTAAGGTGCTATGGATCGGGCACACTCAGCGTGATGTATACTCGTGACACGCTAAAAGCATCCTTGGCAGGAATGATATCATTTGGCAGAGTTATTTTAATGGCCTGTGACCCTGTTTCGATGTCTTTGTTACCAATTACCTTGACTATGTTTTATAAATTTGCTCTGGATTTTGGATTTTGGCATCTCCCTCATTCTATTCTCAGTGTCTCATAGCGACCTCCAATTATCTCCTCATTGCCTCCTGATATTTGCCACTGCCAATCTCTTGGAGCATGAATCAAACCTACTGTCATTTTATTGAGTTTTGGCACTGCTCCTAACCAATCCTTTATCATGCTAGCAGTATCTCTATTGCTGTTTCTTATCAAATTAATAGGTGAACCGGATATTTGCATGTTTAATCACATAAAGAAAACATATAGTAAAAAAAAATGTTACCAGTTGTATAGATGCCGTATAACAAATGTCTACGGGGTTCATTTGAAATTCTTTAACACTGTGAACAGAATATAAACCCAAGTTAGGGTGAAAGCTACTCTTTCCGCAAGCACTTATGGACATCTTTTAAGATTGTCTAGGACAAGCTTGTAACAATGATAATGATACAATGTAATAACGATGATGGTGGTAACAGCTCACATTTATTGAGTTTTTAGCATATGTCAGAGCTGTTCTAAGTATTTTACATGAATTTATTTAATCCTTACACCAACCTTATGAAGTTAGAACCATTACAGTCCCATTTTATGGGTGAGAAAACTGAGCAGTAACATGCCCAAAGTTATAAAGCTAGGAAGTGTAGGAGCCAGAACTTGACCCCTATTTTTTTCATTCATCAAATTGAGATAGTAAGAGTTGTCTTACTTTCTGCTTAGTATCTGATTAATAAACTTCAAGGAGCTACACAAAGATAATACTTTCAGTAAGTGTTGCTTACCAGTCACTACCCATATATTTAGTAGGCAAAACCATACGCAGCTGTGATTGCTCCCTACTGAAATTCTTGTTTTACTTTTTGAAAGGAAGAACTCTGCCACCAGCGTGAATCATCATGGAAATAAAAAGAATTCTGGTGTCTTTCGCTAGAAATATTCTTTCTATCCATCCATCCATCCAGAGCTTATTGTGCGACCAACACTGTCATAGGTGATAGGAAAATAATAGTAAACAAGACATGGGTCTTGTTTTCAAAAAACTTAATCGAACTCAAGAAGAGAATAGAAACCTATTTATCTTTGATGATTATATATTCACCTTCCTGAAGGCAGATTAACTTTCAGGGAGTCAACCAGTTCTGTGATTCAGATTGTAAGAATAAATTTTGCTTCAAAATTGAATTTAATTTGCTTAATTTGTTTCAGTCTGTTTTCAGATTAGTTTGGGTCTAATTAATGCATTAGTTACTATTAGATAAGGTTTGCTTTTCTCTGTTAGCTACTTTAGCCAAAGAGGAATGTTTAACACAATTCTATATCAATTTAATGTGCAGAATAGTCTATTTTCTGTGGAAATATATATTTAGAGAGGAATGTGTGGCATCTGAGTGTTTAAAGATAATAAAATATTCTAACAAATGTTCTTACAAAAAATATCTTTGAGTAGGATTCTCATTCTGTTGGCCCAGAATTAAGTGGAATATTATGTAAGCCTTTGCATTATTTTAATTTCTATCTTATTTATTTTTCAAACAGCATTAAGGAAACGAAAGGATGTTTTTAATATCCCCTCTCTCAAGAATCTAAGACATTGATCAGTTCTTGTTGTCTCTATTTTTAAGTCCCACCCCCCCGAGTCTTTGTTCATAGACAATGTTTATAGAATTATATGGTCTTTATTTGCATTTATTATACTTAATATTTTTAAAGCACAATATTCTTTCTCTGTTGCTACATTTTCCTTATAATTATTTTTATTGTGTAATCTTGACTCAAATTGATGTGCTTAACTTCATTAAATCAGTATCATGCTATGAGACACAAAGACTTCTAAGTTTTCACTATTAAAAATAGCTGTATAATTTCTCTCTTTAACTATATATGCCTTTCCTTGATTTGATTATTTCCTTTAAATGGGCCAAGATCTGTAAACATTTTTCTGGTCTGGAATTTTCTGGAAAAATTATCTTCTAGGAAGGTTATATCAACCATCAGGAATAAATAAATATGAGTTTCACCACAACCTCAAAAACAGTAATTTTTATCTATTTTGTTTATATTACTCCTATTTTCAAAGAGAGATTGAGACAGCTGTGAAAAGAAATAAATTCAATAAAAGTGTAAAACTAAAAATGAAACTTTTTAAGAATTGTGCCAATAAATATACAGTCATAATCTCTTGTTGTAATTTAAATTCCTATGGCTGTGAATGAAACAGAGTATTTTCCCATCTTTAAAATTAACTTTATCACTTCTTTTCTGCTTTGTCCATTTATTGACTGAGGTCAAGTATTTTGCTCTTTATTTTCTATGAATTCTTTACATAACATGTATTCGCTCTAAATGTTTCCTCATTCTCTAATTATCATTATATGATTATAATTTTCAAAAATCTTATCAAGAATTGTAACTGTGACTTAGTATATTTGTATTTGCAAATATCAAGATACTTTAAAATTATTTTCACTGAATTTTTAAGTGAAATATCTTGTTGATTTGGAATCATAGATGCCAAATGAGTTTGTAGGTCTATCACAACTGCTATTATAGGCTAAGTGCATCCTTTTGTTAGGACCACTTATTATCTTCCTTTTGATATGATTTGGACAAAAATCTCTTCTTAACTAGGACAGCTCTTTAGTATTTCATTTAGACATGCTACACCTAACTCACTTTCATTTCTGTTATAGGAAAATTGTACTATTTTCTACTTTACCTTTCCAGCATTGTATTTGTCCTGGCTTTGTTCATTTTGGAGTTTCACAGACACTGTCTGCTTTATGTGGTTGTGACAGTGATGAGACACTGACTTATGGAATTAACATAGACACGTGCAAACTATTTTATGGTACTGACATAACAAGAAACCAGTTCCGGGCCATGATTGAGACCAGGAGCTACTGAGGTTCAAGAGTTTCTATTCCACAGAGTGCCATTTTGTCCCAAATGATTGATGACATTTTCCTGCCCTATTCTCCACAGATTATAAGAACACTATTGCGGTCTAGAGCTTCTGTAGGTACCCGCTTCATTAAGCATGATCCCAAAATGTCATTTAATTTATTTCTTAGATTGAATGTCTCATTAAACTCTGATGAGGCCAGGAGCTACTTTGGGCTGCACTTGTTACGAAGCACTCTTATCTTAAAATTTTGTTCTGTCCCTCTTGGCAAAGGAAATGGACAAGACAGTGAAATCGATGCACAGTGCACTTTATCTTTGACAAACTGAAATATTGTTTTGCTAAAAGAGGCCCATGGGATAGAGAGATTAAAATCACACATAAAGTAGATCAGCATAAAGAGTGACTACAAATTTATGTATTATTGGGCATTATTCTGTTTTGCTTCAATCCCATTTTGCCTTATTTGAACAAACAGAACATATCTACTTAATTAAACAACATACTGACAGTCCTCCTCTTCCCCAGCCTCACTTAAAAAGTAATGTTCTCATTTCTTGAGTTACACAAGGTGAGTTGAGGGGAAGGGTTTTATTCTATCCATTTTCAGTAAAAGGGCTATCTCAATGGTTGTTTTTCTTATCTTAGGAACAGATAAGACAAAACAAAACAACTTTGTAACAATTATATTTCCCCCTTATATTCCATTGTAGAGTCAGGGGCAGGGTCATTGGTTGGTATGAATGAGAGGCGGAGAAAGGAGGTGAATCCTTCCGTAGACTAAATTGAAAACACTTTGTGAGCAAGGAATGAAGATGTTGGCCAGCCCTGGATCATGCTGGCCATTGGAGGACAAGTTGCGAATGCTTCCTTAGGGTTGGGATCACCATCTAGCAGCTGATTTTTCTTTCCTGATTCTTGCATCCCACCACCCAGCCACTGCCATACGACACGCTCATAACAGGAATTCCACCCCTGTGTACCGTTTCCCTGACCCAACGCCAGAATTTGTAGAACTCTGCTCTTCTGGCTTTCCTCTGAGTCTTTACGCAGCCTATTAGAGAGCTGCTCTGCCATCTAACATTTTGTAAATAAGTAGTGTCATCTAGCATATTGTGCACTATTGCCTAAAGTGTCTTGGATTTGAAGCTTTTCACTTTGTAAACCGTGTCAGTTTGCTACCTAATCAATTTGAAATTTGGAAAACTTGCCCTTGTGTATAGGGATAGCAGCGGTCTTTTAGTATAAAACAATAACTTTAACTTGAAAAAATAGCAAACCAGAGACCCATAAATACATAGAACAACTGGCCTAAAGGATTATCAGTCAACCTCCATGTTTGGTAAAAGGGCAAGAAAAGAAAATCTGGGACCATTTCAATACATATTTTAATAGTGTCTTGGGATTCTACCATTCCATGGAATGATGAATTTTAGTTCTAAAGTCCATAAGCATTATTCATGTGACCTGAAATAATATGGTATACCCATATTTATTCTGTCTTCTACTGAGTAAAAAAATATCCCTTATTAGCCTCAAAAATGCCACTTGAATTAACATTGTGAACTCTAGTTAGGAGTAGGTAAAATTGTCAGAGGATGAGTGGAGAGTATGACAAATATTTAATGAAAGTCATCAGTCTGCATTTTAGGGCATTTAAAGATAATGATCTTGACTCACTATTTTGTAGGTTATTCAAGAAAAAGTATGTTAGAACCTTTGGTTTGGGTTTTTACTTAAATCATCAGATGCATGGCTAAGGAGGCCTAGTTTTGGTATTGTCTTATTTAAATAGTCTAGGTTTTTAAAATTGTATTAATTTTAAGGTAGCCTCAATCAAGATCCTATTTTCCTCTTTCTCAAAATAAAATAAACTGTGTGGTATTAAGTAATAGGAATTCTGTTTTGGTTTTGGTTTTTAAATATTTATTCATTTATTTGGCTGTGCCGGGTCTTAGTTGCAGCACACGGGATCTTCGTTGTGGCGTGTGGGATCTTCATTGCGGTGTGCAGGATCTTTAGTTGCAGCATGTGGGATCTTTTAGTTGCGGCATGCGGGATCTAGTTCCCTGACCAGAGATGGAACCTGGGTCCCCTGCATTGGGAGCGTGGAGTCTTAAACCACTAGACCACCAGGGAAGTCCCTTTGTTTTTGTTTTTAATTGGGGTTATTAAAGAGGAAAGCAGTGTTTGGTAGGTGGGTGAATCCACGGGATTTAGAGTCATGGAACCTGAGTTAGAGTCCTTGCTCTGCAAGTGACTAGTTGTGTGGTATTAGGCGTGCTTGTAACTTCTCCCATCACTAGGTTTCCCTAGTAAGATAAGCATAATTGTCATATTTGCTTCTTTGAGGGTGTTGCTAAAATTAAGTGAGATAACCTACATAAAAAGTGCTTTGTTCACTGCATACACAGGAGCATCTGTGATTTATTACCTTTTATAACTTTTCAAATTTGTAAAAAGTCATTGGTTAAATAGTTGAAAGGTAGGCTTGGGTATTTTCATCATCATACAACCATTATTATGGTTAAGTTTGTCTGTATGCTGTAAAGGAATGGTTGAAATGTGTAGCAAATGCAGTTTGTGTTGTTGATGTTAAGAAATTTTAAAAAATTGGAATTCACATGAAATTTTGATAATAGGTCAATGTTATTTTCTCTATAGAAATTACCTTCATTATCAAGAAAGGGATTGCACATGTTTTTCTTGTTGGAGTGTATGAACTTTAAGACGGCAACCTGAGACTATTTACTAAGATATGAGATGAAAATGTGTTAAAATAATGAAATAATAGACATATATCAGGCTCTAACTTCAGTTGAAAACAGATCACATCTTGATTTCTCCAAACCAAAGGAGAAAAGATTGTTTTTTCTTCTGTTTTCTCCCCCCTTTCTATTGCTACTCATCATATTCTCTTAAGACTGCTTCTGTTTTCACTTGTTCTCAAGATTAAGAAAAGCATTTTCATTGAAATGTTAAAATATGCACACTGTGTGCATTATGGTTTTAATATCATCAAGACTAACCTCTAAGTCAGTTCTCTCATTTCCTATCAAATTGCTGTCAGTTACCAAAGCCATCTAAATACTACTACATGATATGTTTTAGAGTTTTGCTTTGCATTATCAGGTGCTAGGATGCAGCAAATATTGGTTTGTATCTTTAAAAATGTTTCCAGTAACTCTTAACTATATTAAATATTAGTGAAGGGCTGAATGTACTACTTGGGCAATATGCAAATGCACTCTTGATTTACTGTAGAGAAGCATTTTGTTAAAGTGGTTATATTTTCATTTTCACTAATTCATTCAATAAACAGTTATTAAATATCTATATATCAGAAACTGTGAGGATACAAAGATAAATACAGTGTAACATCTGCCATCCAGAGTCCCACACTGTAAAAAGAGAAACACGTAATCTAAGCATGTAAATTACAGTACAGCCTGTTAACATATATTGTACCAATATCAACCTCAGTGCTTTGGAGTACAGTAGACATAACAAGCAACTGTCTGTTGGAGTCCAGGAAAGCTTTACTGAGCAACTGGCTTTTGATCTTGATCTCAGAGGACAAGTACGAGATTGCTCCGTAAAAAGGAAGGAGTATAAGAGCATAGAATTGCACGTGCAGAGAAATGGGGTCATGAAAGGATCTAATATCCGTAGACTAAGTAGTAGCTAATTGTAGAAGCATAGAATGAAATGTATGCTATTCAATACTTGATAACTAAAAGGCCAATCTTCTATTCTGACATTCCACAGGCCACACCATATTAATCGTAGAATTTGAATATAGCATGTTTTCACTGAAAAGTGAGAACAAGAAGTATTTATTGTGTGTGCATGGTATTAAAAATTGTAATGTCTTCATATTTATGATTTTCCTAGAAACGGCTTTCTTAAAAAAAATCCTAAATTTTTATGCCTATTATAAACTTGGGTATTGGGTTTCTATTTTTCTTGAGTTATTCAAGTTTCTTTCTATAATAACAAGGACAATTTAGATAAGACATTAACTTGGTCAAATTTTTGGTCATGAAAATGAGAGTTGGTTTAGCCTATTATAATCTGCTTAAAAACAAATCTCTGATATTCAACTTCCATATAGCATGCAATCTAGATGAATGGGTTTAGGTTTTGTTTTTTTATTTTTTTACTTTTTATTTATTTATTTATTTATTTTTGGCTGTGTTGGGTCTTCGTTACAGCACGCGGGCTTTCTCTAGTTGTGATGAGCGGGGGCTATTCTTCGTGGCGGTGCGCGGGCTTCTCATTGCGGTGGCTTCTCTTGTTGGCGGAGCACGGGCTCTAGGCACGCGGGCTTCAGTAGTTGTGGCACGCGGGCTCAGTAGTTGTGGCGCATGGGCTTAGTTGCTCCGGGGCATATGGGATCTTCCTGGACCAGGGCTCGAACCCGTGTCCCCTGCATTGGCAGGCAGATTCTTAACCACTGCACCCCCAGGGAAGTCCCTAGGTTTTGTTTTTAATAACAACTTGCATAAAGGAAATTTAATGATCTCATTAAATCTGCCTGCTGAGAGACAGGGGCCTACTGGTCTTCCTCTCAGGATTCTTGTAATATAGTTTTCTTGGATATTGGGTGGTTTTGTTTCATTGAATCTCAGCAGTTGATTGCTTTAAAAGCCTTTAACTGAGTTGGGTCAACATTCCATCTTGAGGAGATTTTTCTTTCCAGTCATGCAAGAATTCAACTGTTATTAACAGTGATATGAGTCATTCATGTATACTAAGAGGGAAATAGGTTCCAGTTGTTAAAAAAACTGTTAATTTCTAGTTCTAACTGTGGGTAGCTCTGTGAAATGAATCATATCACTGCCTGTGGAAAAGAGAAAAGGGAATCAAGTTCTTAGCTCACCATCAGCCATATAATCATTGAAGATGAAGAAGGCTAAAGAGAGAAATCCTCCACTGGGTGTTCTGTCATTCATCCAGTAGGCCTTCATGTGCCTTTTTAGCCATGAGATTATACATTAAGGGACTGCAAGGTGATGTGTGAAACCCCATATTTTATATTAAAGTCTGTTAGATATATAATGTGGGTTTATCTGCTTGTTTGTGCTATTAAACAGCTGCTATCTTCTGCTGACTAAGTTAGATATCCGTAATGGGAAAAAAATATATTTACCTATATAGACACACGTGCATATGTACATATGGCTCATACATTTATATAGAACATGTATATCTTATTGACAGTGAGGAAAAATTGTAGTTTATTTTCATTTGTAGTTCACATGCTTAAAATATTTTGTTCCTAAAGATACAAGTATGAAATTGATCTAATAGGTTCAACAATCAAATCTTGAGACCAAAGTTATCCTATTTTCTATTATTGTGTAATGATTAACCCCTTTCTCATAATATTAGAGACTTACTCACTGGACTCATCTGTTGAAGGAATTTTTAACTAACATTTAGATCAGCCCAAGAACTGGTGGATTTACTTGTGAAACATTATATTTGGTGTTTCTTAGCCAGGAATGTCATTATACCATGCAGATACTATAAGGCCTCAATTAATGACTCTTCTGTGGGAAACCTCTATTTTTTTTTTTTTTACTTTTTAGTTTTTCCAGCTTTATTGAGATATAATTAACATATAATATTTGTGTTAGTTTAAGGTATACAATGTGTTGATTTGATCCACTTATATACTGCAATATGATTACCACCATAGATGTTAGCTAACACCTCCAACACATCACATAATTACCTTTTTATGTTTGTGTGTGGTGAGAACATTTAATATCTAGTCTTTTAGCAATTTTCAAGCATACAACACAGTATTGTTACTTATAATCACAAGGCTGTGCATTAAATCCCCAGAACTTATTCATCTTCTCTATGTGGGTATTTGTACTCTTTGCCCAGCATCTCCCCAATTCCCCCGCCTCCTTGCCCCTGGTAACCACCTTTCTACTCTCTAGCAAACACCTTTCAAAATGATGTTGACTATGTTAAAGATATTTTGTAATTATATAGAGGCCTGTCATGTGGGTTAGAGATAAAATTGTTAGCTCATGCAACACATTTCTCAAGAAAGCGACAAATGTTGATTAAGAGAACAAGTGGGGTAGGTAAGAAAGAAGAATCAGGTTGTGATGTCTGTATGACCCTGAGAGAAGAATTCCATGTTACAAATAAAATATACTATCCTTTGAGCTTCATCTCAAATGCTTTCTCGTCAGTGGCAGTACCTGCTCTGGAGGCAATGGTGTCTTCCTTTGAACAAACACTTTTCTTGTAATTCTTTTATAGAACTCATGATTTTCTGCCTTGAAGCGTATTTTGATTACCTGCTGTCAACTATTAGAATCTAAAATCAGAAAGTGGGGAGTGGGAACACGTGAGACAAAGACTTCTGCCATACCTAACACAATATTTCCCTCACATAATAAACACTTAATGAGAATGTGTGGAATTGAGTTTAATATTAATCAGTTTAACACAAGAAAATGTAGACTATAGCATGGGTTAAAGTCCAAGAGGCTGAGGACAAAAATCAAATAGAAAGAAATGTATTTGATGCAGGCCTTCCAAGCTCCCATAAAAAGCACCAGAGCTATGCCCATCTCCTTCTCTATACCACTCACACTTATCAGTACAGAGGATCAAGACCACATTAAAAACTATGGTGTTGTGTCATCTCACTTCAAATTCTTGTTTCCTCAAGCCACACAGAAGAGATAAATAGTTTAAGTCACTATCATACAAACTCTAGCTCCTACTTAATTCCTTTGGCCCCCTGCTTTGGAAGGCAGGAAATACACCTCTGTTCCTGGGTTTCTCATGGGTACTTACGCTGCCACCCTCATGGTCACACCCCAAAGTTGTTCTGTTTGCAGCTGCCATGTTCTGCTCTGTGTCTGCTGACTCAGGCACCACTGTCACCACACTCACCCCCCACCCACTTTCCTGAAAGCCACTGTTCTCTCCCCACCCAGAGTGAAGGAGATGTTTTCCCAGCATTTCATGCTTTCCCTTAACTAATCAAGTATTTGCTCATAATTTGACATGGGTGTTAATTCATACTTCTTTGTTGTTGTTAATTCAATGGTGCACACTTGACTTTTGCAAAAAGAAATTTAGGATTTCCAAAAAATTAGAGCTGAGGCATGCTCTAGGAATACAAAGGCTAGCACTCTTAATTTATGTTTTGAGAAGTTAGGACAAGCTTTTCATGTGAGTTTAACATTTGAGCTTTTCATAATGATATGAAAAGCACATGTAATAAATTAGACTAATGATCTCAGTTATTGAAATATCTCACGTGTATATGTATTTTATTCCACTGGCTTTATCAACTTTAGCTTTGTGACCAAGGAGGACAAATTAAATACTGCCTTCCAGTACAAGAAAAAAATAATCACACCCAATATATATTCTAATAAATTTTCTTATCTATGGGTTACTGTAACTCATACTTAAAACAATGTTATTTATTAAAGTCAGAATAGGATATCTTCTGCTTCTTTCGAATAGACTTCTGGTAGGCAGTCTTCAGAGAAATTATTAAACTTTCATATAATGAGTATACAATGAATATGTTCTGCACGTATGGAATTAGCAGTCTGGTGTAGGTTAGGCTGTACATGAAAAATATTGTTTCCTATGTTTAGCAGGTTCTTCTGAAAGCAAGTCATGGAGAAAGGTATATAATTATTTCAATAGTAAAATTTAAAACTCTATACTATAGTTTTTAATATTTTAGTGTTTTCCATGATAGGCAATTATTATAGGCAATAATAATAATATGTTATTTAACTATCTTGTCTTATAGGATACCAAATGGGAATATTACATGTAAATAGTTTGCTTATTGATTCTTTGAAATAAAATTTGGGATTTTTTTTATTGTCATTAAGTCTGGGGAAAAACATAAGTAAAAGAAGGCAAACAGATTTTCTTCCATGATACTTCGCAAAGTTTGAAATGTAAAGATGAAAAAAGGAAAAATGTACCCATAATCCAATAGGTCTTATAAGTGCTGTTGTTGTTATTATTTTTTTAAAATCACATTTTAGAGCCACATTTTTATTCTTAGGGATTCACAGCTGTATAATGAAATCCACTAAATAAGTATGACCAAACATATCTATACAGGCTTTATGTGTGATTGTTTTTCAGGAATATCAATAATACCGAAATGGAAATAGAGCTCTAAAGAGAAACTACCTTGGTGAAGGTATATGCTTACCCAAAGTTGTAGCCTATTGTTATCCCAAGATAGACTTTTCATATTTCTGCACCATCATTTTTCATCTCACTCACCAAGTGAATATCTTTTATGGATGTCAGAATGATTAGATTTACCGTCTGCAAGATACTCATTGTTGAGAATTATAGACCAGTTAGAAGATTGGCAAGGACAAGTTAAAACTGAAACTAGGTCTCTCAACAGGCATGCAGAATCATAGCAGTGATTCAGTAAATTCTCAGGGATATTTTCCTTTCATGGTAGGAAAGGGGGACAGTTTATAATTTGTGATTTTTGGCAGAATAAATGCTGCGAGTAGAAAATTACACCTGTATTTATTGTCGATCCACATTTGTTATATAATGCATTTTCCTCCTCCCCAGATGTTCCTCACCTTCTGTCAAAACGTTATTTCTTTTGCTATCTTTTGTTGAAAGTAGTTCCTCTCAAGCCTTATTCCCTGGATTCTGCCACTTTTGTACTCCCCAGCTAGAGAAGTGAAAGTTCTGTTTTTAAAAACCTGAATGTACACAAGTTTCATTCTGACAAGACCTCTTTTTCAGGATGACCTTATCAGCGATTACAAGTTTTAGCAGGAAGAAAAAAAAAAAAGAAATCTAAGATGACCTTTAATGTCATTATTTAACTTGGGTCTTGAGGAGAGCAAACAGAGCAACAGCCTGAAGATGTAGGTTTACTGGTAAACATTTCTGTTCCTCCATCTAGTAGCAGACTGACAGTGGAATGGCAAACAGAGAGGAGCAGGAGGGGGCGTGGTGCAATGGGGATGAGGTTAGAATGGGGAAGGTGGTGCCGAGCAGATGGGAGCTGGGAAGAGGTAAGTGTGCTGACAAGCTGTGTCCATCACTGGATGTTTCAAGAATTCCACTTTGTGGCTTGTGGCCTCAAACTGTACTCATTTGCTGTCACCATATAGCTTCCCCTTTTGCAAACTGTTCCTATAAAAGCATTCTTTTCCATACACTGTCTAAATGCTATTTTTTTTAACTGAAATATTCTTTAAATTCTATAGTGCTTTACAATTTTCAAAAGTTTCACACAGATGATTTCATATAAGCCCGTAATAACCCTTATATGTGTTATAATTAATCTACTGATATGTAGGAAAAAAGTGTTCACTGTGCTTGGTCCCCTAACAATCACACACACACACGCACACTCTATGTATATATATATAGAGAGAGAGAGAGAGTGTGCGTGTGTGTGATTATAAATAGCTTTGCCGTACAATCTATTTGTATAGCAGGAGTAAATATTGTTAAAAACAGTTCGGTGGATTTTTTTTTTCCTCCTTTTCCCTTCAGTTGTAGGACTCGTGAGCATTTGCTTGTCTCATCTTCAGTTGAGATTCTGGTTTCCGTTCAGAAAATAAAAGGAAATGGCCTAATTTAAGTTGAAATAGGTCCTTGACTACAGTCTCATATTTCTGCAAAAATGCATTCATTGCAAATGTTACCGCCATTTCCAGTGACTAAAATGCCCTTAGAGGATATACATAATGCATTAATTTGAAGTTTTCACCCATATGGCACAGTTGAAGAAAAAACATATTGTATTAGGTCAAACCACATGTAATTACTGATATTTAACCATTTTTGAACTATAAATAGCAATTTGATATGGTTCATCCTGATCTGTACATTTTTTTAATTCTTTATGTTGAATTTGAGTAAAATAAATAAATTATAGACCATGTATATGTATGTTTCATCTTGCAGCTAAATAAAGGTGATATATAATTTTACAAACCTTCAGAGTGTCTAGCTCAATTAAAAATAGTTTGCCCAGGTGTTGAGATTTGTCTTCATAAAAGTGCTCTGAGAAGGTTGGTTGATAATGTATTTTATTAACCAAAGCTTCTTTTGCTAATACGTCTACTCAGAGGTAACTCTGTTATATATAAATATATTTGATGCAACAGAGAGGCAGCTAAATAATGTGTTTAAAAATAAATGAATTAATTCTTACGGTGGTCACTGGAATTTCTTGTTCAAAATTGTGTCCAAAATAATAGCATTAAACTTCTCCCACAATTTAACAAAATGATTTTGCTCCCTATTTTTTTCTTTCTGAGACAGTTTGTAGATTAGAATGAACTATAAAGTGCACAGATGATTAGTATTAAATATCTGTTTCTTTAGTCTGAAGGTTCTTAGTTTTTTTTTTTAACATCTTTATTGAAGTATAATTGCTTTACAATGGTGTGTTAGTTTCTGCTTTATAACAAAGTGAATCAGTTATACATATACATATATTCCCATATCTCTTCCCTCTTGCATCTCCCTCCCTCCCACCCTCCCTATCCCACCCCTCTAGGTGGTCACAAAGCACCGAGCTGATCTCCCTGTGCTATGCGGCTGCTTCCCACTAGCTATCTATTTTACATTTGGTAGTGTATATATGTCTATGACACTCTCTCACCCTGTCACATCTCACCCCTCCCCCTCCCCATATCCTCAAGTCCATTCTTTAGTAGGTCTGTGTCTTTATTCCCATCTTGCCACTAGGTTCTTCATGACCTTTTTTTTTTTTTTTCCTTAGATTCCATATATATGTGTTAGCATACTGTATTTGTTTTTCTCTTTCTGACTTACTTCACTCTGTATGACAGACTCTAACTCCATCCACCTCATTACAAATACCTCCATAGTGCTTAGTTTTTTGAACTGGGATGAAAGTTGAACTGGGTTTTGTATTCGGATGAAGTTATTACAGTATCGAACTGTTAATTACATGTCTGTAGCAAACCTCATAGTATTAATTACACTGTAGCATATATCATTTTTGAGAAGTGTCTCAGTCACATCCAGGCTTTTTCCTTCATTTGGTTGTTTATTTTGGTATTTGAAGAAAAAAGGGAAAGTCTAGTTTATCAAATAGGAAAAACAAGTGTTCGTGAATGACAAAATATTTCCAACCAAAGTAGGTTAACCCATGTACAGAAATTAAAATATATTTTAATGGTAAGAATGCATGTTAAAAATGAATCATCTCTTGGATTTCTCTTAAATTCACTGTAACGTGATATTGTGGAAAAAATTTAAAGGAAGGTCTGAAGGTCGTAATATTAGACTTCATTCATTCACAAGCTTCAATTAAAGCACAGTGCTAGTATAATGTGACCCCTGAATTCTGAGAGAGAATTGTCTAGAGATTATGCTTTGTTTTGTGGTTTTAGTTTTGTTAAAAGTGGAAAAAGTATCTTGGTTTTGCTCTTGTCCTTGAGTTTTTCTTATTTCTCAGTCCAAAAGTGATTTTTTCTTCTCATGTAATGTTTACTATTTTAAGTGAAGAAATTTTCTTATTATACATATGGTTCAGTTTTTTACTCTAATTTTCAGATAGTTTATTTTAGTGTGCTCTTACTGGTTATAGATGGTTTCCAACTCTCCTTCCCTAAATTTTAGCCCACGAATAGTTTTTTTCTTATTTTCTCAAATAGGAGTGATTCCAGTTGACTTATATGAGTTTGTGTGTTTTTTTGTTTGTTTGTTTTTGCTTTTTTGTAAATGTTTACCCCACTGCCTTTGGGGCAGAAAATGGTAGATTGTACCATATCATTATAGTCACCATGGCTTGATTATTTTAAGTTCAAACACTGTTAATTCCTCATTTATTTTCTGAGATGTTTTCATTTATTTGTACATTTCTACAAATATTTTATATAGGTCAAGTTACAAATGTCATTTTTGATAACTTTTGTACTGCCTTTCTCCATTTTTTACTGTGTATTTTCTGATTACTAAAACATGTAGGGTAATTGACATTTAATAAACTTTCCCTAATATGTAGTAAACCAATATTTCTACTGAAATAAATTAGTAGTGTCCTACCAACAAGGGCCTACTGTATAGCACAGAAAACTATACTCAGTATTTTGTAATAACCTATAAGGTAAAAGAATCTGAAAAATTATATATATATATATATATATATATATATATATATAATCACTGTGCTGTATACCTGAAACTTACATGATATTGTAAATCAATTATACTTCAATAAAAATTTTTTTTTTAAAAATTAGTAGTGTCCTAGTATTTATGAGCAACAACTTTAAGCCAGCACTCAACTCCTTGTAGTTTAGGAATTTGATCTGTAGGGTCAAAGATGCGTGGATGGGAGAATTTCAACGTTAGGAATTCAGGAGGCAATGGTTATATATTTCTGAAATTTAGGGGGTTTTTGTTGTTTTTTTGGTCATTGTTCAAAAAACAGATGGTGGGTCTAGCTTTAAAGTAAATTATTAATTATAACTGTTATCCTTTTTAGTTTAAAATCAAATGAAAAACGCAAGACTAGATTAGTCTTGACTATCAAGTGGAATTGCATGTACTCATGAAAAGCCACCATTTCCGGACCAAATTAAACTCTTATTAACTATAAAAACATGATGGTGCTTAATTTATTTGGGTTGTAGTGTTACCTCAGTGGTTAGTTGTCAGTTTCTGAAAATAGCAGTTTTCAACATTTCAAGATTTTCAATTAGACTGTAGTGACAAACGCCAGTCTTGCTAATCGCTAGAGTTTAGTCAGTAAAATTATGATATGGTCTTTCTTTAACTATCGTCAGGTCACTTAGTATCTGCTTAATCTTTTTACGCTTTAATAAAGTTAGGGAAAGATTGAGATCATTAGATATGCAACTGTAATTTAGCACTGTCAAGATTAAGGAGGGGATTATGGTCATTAGGAGTAAAGTGGTCTCATTTATGGACTGAGAACAATGAGTCCCATCAATAAACTACTTTCTGCCTCTAATGATCCTACTTCTAATTGTGTGCAAATCTAACAACAAACTCATTATCTTCTTTCATTCTTGAGGGGACGATGGCTTAACAGAAATTCTTTGAGTATGTGTTGCTTTTATACTTCCTTGACTTTTGGTACCTGTTTATGAAAGCAATAAATTATTTCTAGGTGAACTGTTATATCTTTTAAGGGAAATGTGCTGTGTTCTTTCTCAGGTTTTCAGCATAGATTTGACAGAGGAATAGATTTTCTACGATTAGATAAGCTCCAAGATCAGTGGCATCTTAATCTTTACACAAGTCATTCATTTTAGAAAGATATCTGTCTTATATACAATTTCCAATTCAAAATACTTGAATGTTCTAAGAATTGAAAATGATCTCAGCGAGGGGTTCATAAAGGAGGCGTCTCTTGTTGGGCTCTCTGTCATTCTCTCACCTTTATGGTAGAAATTCTCTTAACCCACCTCCTCGTAACCAAGTTGCCTGAGAAATCAATGCTCACACTTCGCTGGATGTAAGGTGTTGACTGATGCCCTTGCAGCTAGTAGGCTGTTCTCAAGGACATCCTGGCACTTCTACTCTTAACGGTTGAGATCATGGCGTGCCATGAGTCTATTGTGCTTATTCTCCAAACCTCCTATATATGTCAGTTGTACTTGTTAGTTCATATGTCTTTCTTTTTTTTTATTTTTTAAATTAATTTTTATTGGAGTATAGTTGATTTACAATATTGTGTTAATTTCTGCTGTACAACAAAGTGAATCAGTTATACATACACATATATCCACTCTTTTTTAGATTCTATTCCCATATAGGTCATTACAGAGTATTGAGTAGAGTTCCCTGCACTATACAGAAGGTTCTTTTTTTTTTTCTTATTTATTTATTTTTTATACAGCAGGTTCTTATTAGTTATCTGTTTTATACATATTAGTGTATATATGTCAATCCTAATCTCCCAATTCATCCCGCCACCTCAGTTATGTCTTTCAATTAAGTATTATGTGAACCAAGAAATAGTGCTTAAAAAATGTCATTTTTATGAAAACTATGTCGAATGCTTTGCAAAATGCTTTATGCTTGATAAAGTCATTTTAAGTTTGCTGTCTAATCAGGGTGGGTAAGAAAACTTAAAAGATAGGAACCAATTCCAAAAGCCTTCTGTACTCAGATTGCTCCATGAATGTATTTAAGTTCTAGCAACTTAAATCTAGAAACCAATCTAGAAACTGGCTGAGAGGGTATATTTTGTGTGTGGTTTATATGCAAGCAAGCCTCGGCACGGAGCCAATCAGAGGATCCTAACTCAAATAGAATACCTTAGCTCTACATCAAAAAGATTGGCAAATGAATATTATTTATACTTTTTCTGTTAAAATATTTAAGATGTATACCATGTTTTATGAACACCTACTTTAACTGAACTCTTTGATTAACTGACCCTGCCTGATTTTCTAATTGTCTTTCTAGTCATGTCTAGTGTATTAAAAACTGTATTGCTGCTTACTCATATTCACTAGAAGTGTTAACTTCATATTCTAAGTCCATCATTTTCTCTCCTTTCTGCAGTGTAAAAATGGGCCACGTGTGTTTATACCTTGAAGATTTTATTTCTTCCCCCAAGACAAACTCAATTTCTATAGGCTTTTGTCATTTTACCCAGTTAAGGTATTAAAAATCATACAAACAAGCTGAAGGCATCTGTCTTTTTTCTCTCTCTTGTGAATATTATTACCAGTGTGAATATGTTACCAATAGCATACAGACCATCTGAGGAGGAGAGTCTCATGGTGGCCTGAGAATAATTTTGTTGGCAATCTTAATGCTAACATCAGAGATAAACAGGGAGGGCTTCTTGTGGGGCCTGACCATGGTACATCCTGTGAGAAAAATGTGCTGCCTCTGCTCTAGAGGAACTTACAATCTTTTTGAAGAGATAAGATTTACAGATAAGAAATACTTAGAGAGCCGTATAAGATACTCAGATGCCTGGATGGTAAAGGGCAGATTATAAATTTTCTAGGAGCTAAGAGAAAGATGATTAAAAAGTATAATTATGTTACCAATCCTAGAATGTTTACCCATCTCTAATGATTGAATCAAAGAATGGCTCAGGAAGACTTGGAAGTCTAGGTGTTATCAATGGAACATCCTTTCCTTTGTAAATTGGAGAATAATTGATAAAACATAAGACTACAAAAAAAAATACTATATTAGGAATTACCTAATATAATTTAAAACACGACAAGACTTGTTTCTGAAGGGAGAAGAATGAATATTTGTTTAAAAGCATGTAATGCAGATGTTCAGGTGGTCAATGAAGTCAAAAGAATTCTGCTTCTTAGGATGGAATTAGAACTTGTTGCATCATCTAAACCTTGGCATGGAGATATTGGCCTACAAATGGCAGTTTCATCTGGTTCAACCATTACATTTATGTTCAAAATTCCCATGGGGACATTAATCAGTAGAAATGCATATATCTATATATATATGCATATGTATTTCTAATAGTCACATTTAATATGTATAAGAATGCTATATAGCAATATAGAAAATATATTAATATTAAAATATATATCACATTTATTCATTCACTTAATTTGATCAGCATTAACAAAATACCTGAGCTATTCATGACACTGAAGTGTTCTGGGCACAGTATAAGACTTACAAAATCATTGAAGCAGTGTGGGTCAACATGATACATAAATAACATAAGGGTATTTCCCCATTCTGCCCATTTATTATTTAGGACTTGATGTAGCTTGTTCTTAGTTGATTAATGATTAGACTATTGGATAATAACATGTTTTTTTCATTTCAACCAATATTTATTCAGTCATACTATGTGTGATGCACTGCGTTAGGCCCAGTGAGAAGAGCAAAAAGTACCTCTGACCTTCAAGAACGTGACCGGAATATAATTTCCCTGATAAAATGATTGCAAAGAATTTAATCAGGTTGATTAAGAGAAATTTTTAAAAGACATTCCAAACAGTTCTTAGTTTATTCCAACTCTTGCAAAGTCAAACTTACATGCAATAGTGAATACTGAAGGAAACCAGGAGTCTTCTTTAGATCCCATAAGAAGAGGCAATAATCAAAAAGTCAAACCCATTTGCTACGTTCATGTTAGTGAATATAAGGCATAGTTAAATAAAACTGACTGCAAAATTGAGATCCAGTTTTTTAACATCCAAGTTATTCCTAGGCAAATGTTTAAAACCTTAAACTATTTATATTCTTAAATCTTGCCCTCCCCCGAATTTATATTAGAAAATTCAGCAAGTACCTGAAGCAAATCTTAGGGGGAAAATGATAGTTTTCCTGCCTAATATTTTAAACTTTTGACTGCAAATAATATGAGGTCATGAGTCCTAAAATGATTGGGGTCACATGCTGGATTCTGTGTTTATGGTGGAAAATTTGAAAATAGTATTTTTTACGAGGAAAGAATTCATGTAGAAAATGAAGTCTGTTGATGTATAGTAAGACAAAAAGAAGTGTCTTACAAGCGAAAAAAAGAGTTTTCCAACTTTGCTTGTTGTTCTAGTACTACTCATTAGTGTATGATCACTATTTTCTTTCTAAGATCATACCCTTTATTAGGCAGCAATATTCTGCTAATGGAGAAAAGAAAATGAGCGGTTTACAATTATGTAAATAAGGCATAGTTTTTCTATTTCTGAAAAGTAATAGAACTTTTCCCCCCTAAATGAATAAAGTCTCAAATAAAATTAGAATCCCTGTACCTCGCTACTCATTAAAGAGTGACGCTAGTAACAATTTGCAAAGAGCAAACTGTAGAAATGCAATAAAACAAGATTATCCTGGCAAAATTGAGATTTCTCTCTGTACGTCATGCTAAAAATGCAGCTGAGAGCTGGACTTTGCAAGATCAGTGAGGGATCTCTGCATGAAATGTGATTTGCATATTTAAAGAATTGATTTAAACCATAGCTTGTAACCCACGCCACAGAGAGAAATTCTTTGAGTATGTGTTGCTTTTATACTTTATACTTTATAGAGAGAAAAGCAACATAACATGGATGCACCATTGTCCATCTATGTGTAGCAGAGTCCATGTGTTTGTCAGATGGACACTAGTGCATTTTTAATTCTCAGAGACAGTAAGGCTGGTGTATGAAGTTTACAGAAGCTATTTCATTTTATGTCCACCATGGATATTGTGACTATTGTTTATCTCTGAGATAGCACGGTAATCTTCTATTAATTTGTGTTACTTTAATGCCTTCTATCCTAAAAACCTCTTGATTTGTGTTCAGGATATTAGTCATATTCATTAGTTTCTAATTGCATTTGGTAACCTCTGGTAGCTTTTGAGACTTCAAATGTAATTGAAGGTTTTCATTTTAACTCACAGAATCAAGGAGTGATGGTGACATCAGTGTTCTAAGAACACATTCTCCCCCAGAGGCATTTGTGAGATGGATTGAAAGTGTGGAGACCAGTTGCAGTAGTCTAACCTTTGGGTGATGTGAGTCTCAGAAAAGTGGCAGTTGCCGTGGCAAGGCAAAGATGGATGCTAAAAGGCATTTTGAAAAAATAACGATTGACAAGAATTGGCTAGGTGTGGTTAATAAAAAGGATAAAGAGTAAAATCTAACTCACTGGTTTTAAGAAATGACACCTGAAAGAATGGTGGTACCATTGTGGCAAACAGAATAATTGGAAATAGATTTTGGTTTCTGGCAGAAAGTGGTTGCCCAGGTTTGGGTATGTTGCTTACCAGGACATGGACCACCCAATGGGATGTGTTTAGTTGGTAAGTGAGAAGAAAAGACTGTTCTTCAAATAAGAGGTAGGAGCTTGGATATAGAGATTTGGGAATCCTCAGCTTATATACAATAATGAAAGCCGTGATGTGAAAGCAATGCCTTAAGATGAAGAGTTTTTAGAGAAAAGAGCAGAGGGTCTTGGGAATGCTTCCATTTACATGGTAGGAAGAAGCATAGAAGGCAGCAAATGAAACAGTTAGAAAGAAGAGTCATATTGCTCTATAAAATGAAAGAGAATTTTGTATTTGGAGTTGAATCAGCATGATAATATTGGCCTCAAATAATTTTTCCAGGTACCTAGAAATTTCATATCATACACTTTGGGCCTAAAAGTAACCATTTTATGAGTTGATGGAATTCTAATGAATACAAGTATCTGTGGCATAGAATAGAGATATTCCTGAAATGTTTCCTATGAAAAATATATCTCATGTACTGTACCTTGCTTTCTAAATATTACCTTTATACATAGAAAAGAGAGTTAGGGGGCTGTTTTGGCCCCATCCTTCTGCCAACTACAATTTCCCTATATCAACATCTCTAACACCATCCACTCAAGTTTTTTATGACACAAGCACAGTTTACAAAGAGTTTTCACAACTCATTTGTAACTTTATAACCACTCTATGAGGCCAGCAAGGCAGGTGGTATCATTCGTGTTTTACAGGTGAGAAAACAAAGACTCAAAGAGGTTTATGTGTTGTGCAGTCATATGGAAAGTAAGTGGGACTCGGGTCTTCTAAGACCAGCTTTCTTTTTGTTGTTATCCTGCTGCCCCACATTTATTATACCTTCCCTGAAGACTCCTGTAAGTGAGACTAGAATTTCATCAAAGCAGATCCTAAAGGTACATTATGAATTTGCTCTCTGTTTTACTGAGTAAAAATCCATTTAGGCAATATTCCATACATTAGGTCAGAGGTCAAAAGTGACTGTTTACTGGGCTTTTGGGGACACATTTTGAGGCATATTAATTCCTTCAGGCTTCTTGAGTAAATTACTCTTGAAAGGGTTCAAATTGGTACCCTCCAGAGGCCCAGATGAGTTAATTGGCTTACAAAACATATGTGGATTGCACTCAGGGAATAGTTCACTCATCTCTTAACATCTGGATGTACTGTTTTATTTTTTTTTACTATTATGTATTCATGTCTGAAAACTGTGGCCGTTTAAAAAAATATGGCAAGTAAACAGTATGTATATAATTAAGAATAATTCACTGTAGCTCTCTACACATTATAAAAATGTTTAAAAAAAGAAAAAGCCTTCCAGTTTATAGTACCATGTTAAAAATATCCCAGTGTATCTATGTAACTGTGAATTCAGTGTAATTTAAATAACTAAAAAACATTTTTACAGCAACACTCCATTCTCATTTTGAGAGAATTACCAATTATTTTTATATTATCTGCTTTGAAAATATGGGAAACAAGATTGTTCAAGATGTTTGTGTGCATGTCATTCCATGAACCAAAACACAGTTTTTGTTCATCTGCATTCCCCTGGAGAGATAATAAAATATTGCTCTGCTAAAATCTGATTTTCACCTTATGCTAATCATACTCTCTTCCTCAGACTTCTTGTCCTACTCCCTTCTAACTATAACACTCCATCAAAACAAGAAACAAAACAAAAACATCTTCCAAGAAAGAAAATTACAGAACTACAAAAGCAGTACAAAAACCAAGAAAATGAATATGTCGCTTCAGTAGAAAATAAGAGATGAACGTTGAGGACTCTGCCATTGAAAATGAGTCCCATTCTACCCCTTGGCCTCAAAGTTCCTTGGCCTGGATTCCATCCCCATGGATTTTTCTCTCCACTTCAGCTCCCCCAAAAGCATGGAAACAATAGCCTTTGTCGTAGAATATGGCTGCCTCCAGGATTCCACACTTTGAAATGTGCCTTTCATTCCCACAGCGATCCTCACACAGCCCTCGCCCCTCGAGCCTGTCTGTTGGCCTCATTATGACTTCACCTTTACCCTTCCTTACCCTCTCCCTTTTCTTCCAATCTATCAGTTCCCCTCTAGCTGCACTCAACACATCACCTGACCTGTACATTTCTAGCACACACTGCCAGCACTGTGGAATCTCACACTTTTCCTCAAGCCCCCCTCCTTTTGTCTTCTGTCATTCATACCCGGCTATTCCTATTGCTCTGTTCCAATTCCAAGTCCTGCATAGATAACAAAAGTCATACAGTCCACCTGATGGGATCTTCTATCTCATGATTTCTAACCTTGGGCTCCTAATGGAGTAGCGACCGATTTCCGTTTAACTCAGATCCTCTCTTGTTCTCCCACAACAGCAATTCCAAACTGTGTTTGTTCTCCTCAAGCCCCCAAGTCCATCCTCTGTATGCCTAGAAGATCACCTTTTCTCCTTCTTGACTGAGGAGATGGAAACTACCCCTTTCATTTACAGTCACATGTCTCAAGGAATACATCATCCTCCATCTCTTTCCAAAGTTTCTTACTTCCTGCTCACTTTTTTTAATTGAAGTATAATTAATTTACAATGTTGTGTTAGTTTCAAGTGTACAGCAAAGTGATTCATTTATACATATGTGTATATATATATATATATTATTTTTCAGATTGTTTCCCATTACAGGTTATTACAAGATATTTAGTATAGTTCCCTGTGCTATACAATAGGTCCTTGTTGTTTATCTGTTTTATCTATAGTAGTGTGTATCTGTTAATCCCAAACTCCCAACTTATCCCTTCCCCTCTTTCCCCTTTGTAACCATAAGTTTGTTTGCTATGTCTTTGCCTACTCACTCTTTAACGCTTATAATCTAACTGGTACCTCTCATCAATGTATCCATCCTTGTATGTACTTGTTTTAACCGCCTTACAAAATTACAAGCTCTGAGCATAGCAGGACTGTGCTTTACTCCTCTCTCAGGTCCTTGTCCTTTGCTATTGCAATGTTAGGCCATTAGCAGACACTAAGTAACCATGTGTTAAATTAGGGACATAAAAGAACTTCACGTACCAGGTTCCGCTTGTACTTCTCATACTTGGGAATGCTGCTTAACTAAAACTTGCCTTTCCTTATTCCTAAGAGCCGGTAGAGCATATTGGTTAAAAGCACGGACTAGACTACATAACTTCACATACTAGTTCTGCCACTTACTACGTATATAACCTTGAGGAAATTATGTAGTCTCTCTTTGCCTCAGATTTCTCGTATGTAAATAGGGATAATAACAGGATATATCTCACAGAGTGGTTATGAGAATAAAATGAGTGCGTGTGTCTGTGTGTGTGTGTGCACGCATGTGTGTGTAACACTGGGATGTGTAACTTGGCAACTTCCTAAAATGTATTGGATTATCATTTTAAAGCCCAAGTTAACTACAAATAGATCAGTTATATAGTATACTTCTTGGTCAATTATTTATTAGATCTTTAGGAAAGTCTGAAAGGAAGTATAAGGTAGAGATATAATACTGGAGAATTTGATTTGCATCCCCTCTGTGTTACTTTGACAAGTGATTATTTGGCCATTGAGATTACATTTCATATTACTTTATAATGGCTGATTTTTCCTCTTATATTGGCTGGCTTACAGGACCTGGCTTTGAGTTTCTGCATGTACCTATTGCTGTTATATTTTACTTAATTTGAAGATTTTTCAAATTTTGCCAGAGGTGCCTTGATCCTATCTGCCTGTGGTATTATGCTAGCTGTATAAAAAATGCTTTTTTTTAAGCTGTTTAATAATTATTCTGTTGATGCATTTGGCAGAATAAGCTTATATAATCAGCTGCACCTTGTGGGATTCACAGTATGCATTTATCCTCAGAAGGATGGAAATAGTTGTTGTAAACAGACTCAAGTGCATTGTGATTGGAAGAGGAACCAGAAATCCAGAGACCTGGCTGTATATACATGGGCAATCACTTTTGATTTCTCTCTTTCTCCATATCCTCATGAACGATCTGGGCTAGGAAATTGCTGTTGCCCCTCCCAAGAGTGTATTTTTATTCATCTAGAGCTCACGGTGTTTGCTAGAGGTGAGGGGTGAGGGGTGAGCAAAATGGGTGAAGGTGGTTAAAAGGTACAGACTTCCAGTTATAAGATAATCAAGTTCTAGGGAGGTATGTAATGGATAGCAAGTGACTGTAGTTATGATGCTGTGTTATATATTTGAGAGTTGCTAAGAGACTAGATCTTAAAATTTCTCATCACACACACAAAAATTTTGTAACTATGTGAGGTGATGGATGTTGACTAAACTTATCGTGGTCATCATTTCA